>NC_140586.1:120346511-121546511 GCF_964204655.1 Triturus cristatus | reverse complement strand
GTGACAATGTGGACATATTTCATGACAACATAACATCGGAACTGAAAAAGCCATATTGTTCTACTACACGTTCCCCCAAAAAATATACCAAACAAGACAATGTGTACTTTCAATTAATGAAAAAACTACAAGCAGATGACAATATCATCATCCGCCAATCTGATAAAGGGGGCAACGTAGTTTTATGGCCACGCAAGCTTTATATGGAAGAGGCCCTTACCCATCTTAATGATAGGGACTGCTACAAACGCAGAGCTATACAAGCAGTCAAATCATCTTGGAATGACTTTTACACTAAGTTGACGGCCTAGAAGTCTGCAGGATTATTGACTTTGGATGAATTTAAGTTTCTAAAAATAGTACATCCTATCATCCCTGTGATCTACTTCATCTCTAAAATTCACAAGGATGCATGAAAACCTCTGGGTAGACCCATTATTTCTGCCCAGGGTAGCATCATGGAGAATGCATTCAAATTCGTTGATTTCTTCTTACAAGATCATGTAAAGAAATTGCCCTCGTACAGGATACTGGGGATTTCTTAAATAAGGTTAACCATGTGAAATGGGAACCGGGTTGTGTGCTTATCTCCTTAGATGTAGCTTCACTATATACAAAATAGAGCTCTTTCAGCACAACCATGAATAGTACATAGAGGGTCCAACTGAATAACCAATAAATAAACCTGCGTTATTCAGAGTGAAATAGACATGTGTATATGTCCAAAGATGATCTAAGGAAGTCCACAGTTCAGACAGTGTCAGATGAAAGGTCCACGTAATATAGTACGGATAGTACGGTGATATCATAAAGGAAAGAACGGAGAAGTACGCTCTCCAGTAACGTCACTGGAGAGCGTTATCAAGCGCGTGGAATTGGAGTACTTCTCCGTTCTTTCCTTTATGATATCACCGTACTATCCGGGTAATATACTTTGACCCATCGCTCTATAGACTTAGTCTCTATGACATCTGTATAGATTTTTCTGATTCTAGTGTCTTACGTGACCTAGACTTACTTCTGTAGCCATACTTGCTGTGCTACATATCTGTATATTGGATTTCATCGTCTTTTTTAACACCTATAGCCTTGAAAAAGTCTAATGTACCAAAAAGTACGGACGAAACACGTGTTGGCTGTGTTCGTTTTGAAGTTTGGTTCAGCTATCCAATAAAAGAATATTTTCAACTATATTACGTGGACCTTTCATCTGACACTGTCTGAACTGTGGACTTCCTTAGATCATCTTTGGACATATACACATGTCTATTTCACTCTGAATAACGCAGGTTTATTTATTGGTTATTCAGTTGGACCTTCTATGTACTATTCATGGTTGTGCTGAAAGAGCTCTATTTTGTATGTTACAGTGTCAGATTGTTTTTCATATCTGCCTGATAGGCATTCTTGGGTAGTGAGTGCCTGTAGCTAGTTAAGCACCCTAGTTTATTATGAGTATTCATTCTACTGTTTCACGCCATTGACGTTTTTCTATATATTTTTCCATAATCTAATGTGCAGGTCCTTTCCCTTTTGGGAACACTACTACCCTTCTCTATTATCTTTTAGCTTCACTATATACAAGCATTCATCATAAGGACGGCTTGAAAGCCGTAGAATATTTTTTGAACACACAACCCATGAACAGACATTTGCACAATAGAATGCTTTTGACTATGATCTCTACCTGCTTGGGAACAATTTTTTCCTGTTCCAAAACCAGGTTTTTCAACAGGTATGGGGAGTTGCCATGGGGGCTTGCTTCTCTCCGAGCTATGCCTGTCTACACATGGGACTCTGGGAGGAGCAGGTCCTCATGGCTAATCATGGCGATACTTTGAATTCCCAGGTCGTATGTTGGTGTAGGTATATCGACGATCTGTTTTTAATCTGGAAAGGCACTGCACAAGCGGCACATGATTTTATTGAAAAATTGAATATCAATAACTTGAATCTTAAATGTACTACCCAAATGAGTAAGAGCAGCATATTTTACCTGGATGTGGAGGCCTTTGTAAGAAATAATAAACTAGAAACAAGACTCCATAGGAAACCCACATCAGGCAATACAGTCCTGCATGCACAGAGCCATCATCCGCCACATTTAATCAATAGCATCCCCTTTGGGGAAATGCTGCGGATTCGAAGAATATGTAGCTCAGACAGGGAATGCACGCAAGCACAACATGAGTGTAGAGAGAGATTCCTGGACAGGGGATACTCTGACGATATTCTTGACAAAGCCATGACCAAAGCTAACAAAATACAGAGGTCAGAAGCACTAAGGAATAAAGCTGGTGCAAGAAACAGTCAAGATCAGCCTACACGACTGATACTGACGTACAACATACAGCACAAAACACTACGTAGGATTATCAACAAAAGCTGGCCCTTAGTGTGTAATGATCCAGTTTTAGGAAAAGGATTGACTAAGTCCCCCAGTATTTCGTTCAGGAAAGCACGCTCCATGAGTAACTCTCTAGTTAAAAGCAGCCCTGAGACTAGACCAACCAAAACATGGCTCAATAGCAGGACGGGGTCATCAAATGTGCATCCTGTAAGGCCTGTAAGTATGGTATTAACACATGCACATACCAAACGTCATTTCAGCCTAAACCAGCTAAAATCACCAAAGCCTTCAACTGTAAGACCGAATATGCGGTATATGTGCTGGAGTGTTCATGTGGCCTGCGTTACATTGGGAGCACGAAACTGCAGGTACACAAACGAGTGCTCCAGCACATCAGAGCTATCACTAACAGTGATGCCGCTTATCTGGTGGCAAGACACTTTAAGGAGTGTCATGAGAATAATTTGTCTCACCTCAAATACTTTGTTATTGACACGGTTCTGCCACTGAGAAGGGGTGGCAATTGTGATCAACTATTGAGACAAATGGAAACCAGATATATCTTAGAGTTGGACAGCAAGGCACCCCAGGGGTTGAATGCAAGCGAGGATTTTTCACCTGTCTATAAATATTACCTACCACTTGCATTGTATATGGTTCAGTCGTACTGCCGCCTCCTGACATATTACCTAATAGAAACGATGATTTTAAGACAATGTGTTCTTTACTTTTACTTATCCATTCACGGCTGTGCTTCGGATCAATGTAAATTAAAGCACACTTTGCACATAACACTATGCACTTTCTTTCCCACAAGAAAACCATTTGGCCCACTGGGGCTGACATTCTGAATATATCTGTATGATATATATCTTTTGCATTGCAATAACGTGGTCATCAATACTCCAGGTTGCTAGCAGCATCAATCGGCATTTAGGCCTGTTCTGAGTTGCAGATGACAGAGCTACTTATGCATTAACCATAACCGTATACTCTGACAGTTAGAATTGGATATGCAATTATGCTGCTAATTCCATTTGATCAGTTTTACTGGTTTTATTGCTGTAATGTTTTAGCTTAGGATTTTAGCATTTTTATTAGATTTTATTAATGCTATATTCTGTACTCATAAATACTTATTTATTTATTTATTGGGTTTAGCGCTATTTGCACTGTGATACTTATCATTGCACTGTATTGCGTTATGATTTGCACTTGCATTGAGGTATATTTCACTTCAAGGATAATGTAATTTCCATGTCTATGAATTCTTGTGGTAGTGTCTTTTCACGTGTTTGGAGCACTAGCACTTTAAAAAGGTCGACAAACTCTCCATTAGCGTATCATGTGATCAAGGCCTGTGTGAGGCTGAAATGCATAATGGCGGTGGTGCAGGGCGTTTGGAAATAAACTTCTAATGTGCACCGATTTCCGGGTCTATCTTCGTCTTTCCAACGGATTGTGGTGATGGATTAATGAGTATATATATATATATATTTTTCTTTTACTCACTGGGAGTTGCCAGCAGGTAGTTATAGTTAGGAACATGTTTCTATAGGAAAAGCGTTTGCTCCAGTTGCCTAACCTTCACAGAATTTCCCCCAAAAGTGTGCTGTTATCTCTAGTTCTGCATGGGAAGTTTCAGGGTTATCTGTCAAGCAGAGGCAGAGAAAAAGGGAAGGTGGTAAAAAAAAAGTGTGTTTCTTATGTTAATTTCCATAAGGATTTTGAACATGACTACAGCCCTGAAATGCTGGATAGAATTGCATCAAATTTGGCAGAAAGCTAGCTGTTGGCCCATAAAGAACCCTTTTTTTGTGGTTTGGTGGAAATCTGTCCAGTAATTTTTGAGATATTAACTGAAATCCAAATTTGTATATATAGGGATGCAAATCCTCTGGGGATCCAACATACCCAGTGCTGATCTCTGATTAGCTGCCAACACTTCAGCCAGGAAGTGTTGTCCTCCATCTTGGAACTCTGCTTTAGCCAAGTCCCCCAAAAACGTTAAAAATTGAAAAAAGAAAAGGGGCAGGTTAGGAATACCCTGACCCCTAGCTGTGGTCCTGGGGTTCACCCTGGGACCCCGTAAGGGCAAATAGGCATTTAAAAAAAAATGTTCGACAGAAATCACAGGCGGATCCACAACAATAGGATAGGGTGTGCCTTGTAAGGCTCCGGGGACCACCACCACCCCAGGCTTTGACTAAAAAGGAGGGGGGTACCCCCCTCTTACTCTGTAATTGCGCCCAGGACCACCATCTACCTCGGGCACAAAAGAACAGAGAAATAGAAAAGAGGGGGGCTGTGCAGCCCCCCTCCCAGGTCATATTTGGCCCCAGGGACCATGCCTCCTGGGGCATGGCCAAACTGAAAGGGTGCCATGCAGCCCCCGCCCCTTCCAGGCCTTCTACGGCCAAGGAGCACCACCTCTCTGGGCCAGCCCATGGAAACAGATGGAGGGGGATCATGTGGCCCCCTCCTACAGCCATCAATGACCCTAGGGACCGTCACCCCCATGGCTGGCTCTCTATTTCCCAGGGTGCCAAATCTCGTGAGATAGCTGCTTGCTCTCGCTTGGCAGGAGGTTTGACAGCTCCTGCCAACTCAGAGCAAACTCAGTAACACCGCTCCCAGCTGGGGAAGAAGGAAAACTGATTCCATCAGTTGGGAGCGGAGTTTTCATCTGTTTCCCTACCTGCTATTTATTTTTATTTTTTACAGATTTATATAGCGCGAACTCAACCCAAAGGAATTGGCACGTTTTAAATGAGCACCGGTCACCTTACACAAGGATAGATTCATTTTTTTTGTTGGTAGGCACGGAGATATTAGATGAATTGTCCAGAATCACAGGATGTGGACGCAACCCCGAGGCTCGAACCTTGGTTTCCAGCACAAAAGTCGGCAGCTCTAGTCATCAGAACACATCCTGCCCCCTATCCAGCGGGCAGGGAAACACATGGCACTGAGGCTCCCCTCCCCATCCCTAACACTGCACACTGGATGCCATGGGTGGCCTTCAGAGCACCCAGGGGCAGGAGGAAGAGCCCCAGGGAATGGGGTCCCCATCTTGCATGAAAGGCATAACAGAGGGCATAAACATGAGCAGAAAGGCAGAACAGAGCAGAACAGGGCAAACCAGAGGGTAGAAAATCAGGCTGTTGCAAAGTGCCCTTTCTGGATGGTCTTCCCCTCACGTTTTGCTGCTAGATGCTGAGGTAATTGATCTGAAAGTGTGCTGGGCTGGGCCCTGCTAACCAGGCCCTAGCACCAGTGCTCTTTCCCTTAAACTGTGAATGTGAATTGGTGCACCAAATTGGCAAGTGTTGTTACACCCCTTTAAGGCCTTTAAGGCCCAGTGGTATCCAAGGCAGGAATGTAAAAGGGGCACCAGGGCTGCAGCACTTATTGTGACACCCTGAGTTATCCAAGTGAAACCAAAGGCTGCAGTTCTGCCATGCCAGACCTGCATGAGCAGCTTGCCTGCTTGAGTTCAACCCTGCACAAACCATGTATGACAGGGTCACCTCACTGCATTTAATATGTGTAAGTCACCACTAAGGTAGGCCTCCTATATCCCAGGAGTCAGGGTGCATTATATAATAAGTGCGGAAATATATGTGCAAGCATATATTGCTCTGTGGTAGAATTCTAAATGTAATCCTGCTGCAAGTGTCTGACCCTCAATAGGATAACATGGACTGGACACTGGACAAACCCCAGATGTCCAGCTCCATTATGGAAGGGTCAATTTTCTTCATGTTTTGTATCAAACACTGTGCTTTTTAACCCCGGACATGATGGTGGTATCGAGGCTAAATCAGCATGTACCTAGGTGGCACTTTAGACAGTGCCCACCAGGTTAACCCAGTGTTCTTGTGCCTTGGTGTGGTTTTACAAGCTTTTGTTGCCAAAACAGAAGTCTGACCTTATGCTGAGAAGTGTGTGCCTCTCGCAGGGGCTAGAGACAAAGACCTGCGCGTGCAGGAGGTGACACCTCTGCCCACACAGGATGGCTAGTGAATGGACCATCAAGGATGTGAGCCTCAAAAGCTTCACTGGCACCATGGAATAAAGGAATTTGTCCCCTACTTGAGGACAAAGCCTCCCTCTGCCCAGGCACTGTTTTTTACAGACAGGTGGAAAATTAGGTGTGCAGGAGGCGTGCACCTCCATAAGGCTGACCACACCTCAAGGTTGACGCAGCTGAGGTGTACAGTCGAGGATGGTTTTGACCATCTTGAATATAGGCTAGAAAGCAGGTTCTGACTAGTTTTAGTGACATACTACACCAGATAAGTTCACTACTGGAGTGGATTAGCCGCAGGACTAGATACCAATTGACTACTGGCCTTCACACCCACTAACACCTCCTAAATCCAGAATTTTAGGGCCCCCAAGTCACTAGAATTGTAGATTCAACGTGATAAGAAGAGACTCAGTTCCAGGACAATGCAGGACTCCACAAAGAGAGGCGCTAAGGTCTGTGCCTATGGCGGCTACCCTGCACAGGCTGGTTTGTGACTCGACCAAGGCAAGAGACAGGTTCTAAAAAGGAGGTGAACCCCTTTGCAAACTCCTGACTTCACAAGAACTCCCTTGGACTAGAGGAACTAGTCCCTTGCAGTCAGCAGTCATGAATTGCGAAAACCGCAAACTTGAAGTACTGTCCACTGAGGCGTCCCGCGTGGTCACTAAAAGTCATTAGGCAGATGCCTTCTGTGGACTGTAGTCTTGACCCTCAGGGAGGCTCAGCTTTTTCCTTCTTCTCTAAAAGAAGGTTTCCTCAACCACAGTGCTTGCAGGTACCAAGGCTTGCTGGTTGTGAATCCGACTACTGCCTGCTTTACTCAACGCTTCGAGAGCAGAGATCCAACTTCAGAATGGACCCACCATCCCAGAGGCTTCATCGTAATGTTCCTGCATTTGTTTTCATCCTCGCTTGGCAAGCCTGTGAGCACTGCTGGCCACGGATCCGTTCAGCACCACAGATAGCCAAAAGCACCTCTGCACCCGAGTCCACTGTGCCAGGTAGAGTCGACCTGTCTGGAGACTCCTGGTCCAGGGCCAGTTCCTTGCTTGAATTCCAAAGGTTTTGGCTCAACATGTCCTGCAAGTAAGTTTTTGCCAAGGTAGCCACTTAAAGACCGCAAGCCGGATTAACAGCTAAAGTGCACCTCTGCACCCCGCTCCCCTGAGCCAGGTAAAAATGTGTGAAGACAAATGTGATCACCCAGAATTATTTGTAATTGACCCAAAATAGTGATGAATAGCTTCCTTTAAATGTCCAGTACAGAGACGCTGGTTAAGAGAATTGGTTTGCGTTGAGGTGAAACTTTCAAGTAAGTGAATCTGCGGATCACTTCCGTCTGTAATAAAAGGACGGACCGCTTTCCAACAATATTACAGTACGCAGTTGCACTTTTGTTTGTAGCAACAATGTTTCCAACTGTTTGGAGAGGCACTCGATTCATTTCCTTTAACAAGAGCACCATTAGCTGAAATGTCTGTTAAAAATGCGGATCTTTCGAGCATGTATTATTACTATTTTTTACTCAAAAACTCCGGAGAGTCATCCTCTTTGTGTTAAACACAAACATTCTTTGCACATTATAGATACATTTATGCAAGGCTCCCTTCACCTTTTCAATAACATTGACTGCCGACTTGGGACTAAATGGCCTCCCTCAATACCAGAACGAGAGGTATGAATTTCAACTAGAAGTCAGCTTTTTTGTTGCGCACAATTCAAATTCAACAAAGTGTAAAACAGTTACTACATTATTTGCAGCTTTCACTGTGGTTGGAATTTTTTTGTTGCATTTTACAGAGTTATAAGAGAAAATTACCATTGAGGTTTCCAATGGAGGTAAAACATGTCCCCCTTATCAATCTAGTCAGAATGAAACAAGATTGTGAGCTGAGATCAGCTAATCCAATATTCAAATGATTCACTTTACAGAAAACGTCCAGTCTATGTCCTGAAGACAACCCATAAATCATAGGGGAACAAAACGCGTCAACAACAAAGGCCAGGGCCAACAGCATGAGATCCTTCAAGATGGATAGTGGAATCCAAACTATCCACTCCACTTCTCGATCACTATTACACAAATCCCTAATCCGGGTCCAAGAGGGTCCCACAAAGTTCATTAATAGTGATATATTCCACTGGCGTTCCACATTAGCTAGACTGCTTTGTGTTATGTCGTTTTCAATAAGACTGTGTAAAAAATAAAATACTGTCACTAGGTTGTCATTGTCTTGCAATTTATTTGTATTTTTCTTCAGTGTGTTTGAATGTCTATTTTTTATTTAGTTATATATATAATTGTTGAAAATCATTTTTGAACTTAAAGGTCTTCATTGAAAAGGAGGTTTGGTCCAGTAGGACATATTTTCAATGATAAAAAATGTATATGCGTATAGTAGTGCAAGTAAATGTGAAATAAATACACTAACCAAGAAAATGAATTAATGAGACTTGGGTTTTCTAAATAAGATTTTTCAAACTTCTGCAGCCAGAATCTTTTGTTAGATATTCATATTGAAGGGGCCTAATCTGGCTAGGGGTACTAGGGCCCAACCCCCCCCCCCCAATATACAAAGTCAAATAAAAGTTGTCATGCCAAAGCACTAAAGTCATTCAAATATTGTCAGAAAATTGCACTGAAAATAAATGGTTGTTTGACACCTTTTATCATCATCAACAGTTGTACAGCGAAAATTATTATGCCTGAGGAGCAATATCAAGAATTGCATCCCTTACCATAATTTATGCTATCAAAAACCAGGGTATATACATAGGCTGCATGGACACCCTTAAAATGTCAAGGTTCATTTGTAGTGATGATAAAACACAAGGAAAAAAAGGTGCAAGCACCCATCTATGTGCTTCGAGAGACAGCGTCAAGTGCCTGTCTACTGAGCTTCAGCACAACTGCTGATATGGGACTGATTTCTGTGAACTAAAACATGAACACTTACCATGATATAGTAAGTCAGTTCCCTTCGCTGTCTCATGGTTTGTGAAAGCTTAAGACTATAAAAGTAAAGTTGCGTATTAATGAGGACATCTGTCCTGTTGCTCAGAGACATGGGCAAATTGCTTTTCGTTTACAAGATCGTATTGAAAAATAACTTGAATCATTACATAAGCATGCTATCAGTGAACATTCTACTGGTCCAACTCCATGGATTTCTCACATTGTGGTAGTGCCCAAAAAGGATAGTGAAGGAGCAGTATGCATATGTATTGACATGCATCAGGTAAACAAGGCAACTGAAAGAGAACGACGATATGATAACACAATTAAATGGTGCAAAGATTTTCTCTCGCCTTGATTTAAATAAAGGTTATCATCAGTTCTAACTCAAATAAAACTACAGGTACATTACAATCTTTCTGTTTCGATACACAAGGCTAAGCTTTGTTGTGTTAACAGCTGCAGAACTTTTTCAAGACATCATTCGATGTATCATACAGCCTGTCATGACTGTATTCAATTATGGTGATGAATTTTTTTTTTCGGAGCTATCCAAAAAGAGTCCAAAAGGCTCTCACACAAGTATGTCATTTACTGGCTGATGCAGGTTTGACTTTGAATACAGATAAATGTGAGCCCCACAAGACAAAGTAAAAATTGTTTGGCCATATCTTTTCTGATAAGGGTATGACACCTGATCCTGCTAAAGTACAAGCGCTGTCAAATGCTGATCACTCACAAGATGTTTCAATGGTAAATTCATTTCTTGGCATGGCCAGCTAGTGTTCTAGATATATACAAGACTTTGCCATTTTAAGTGCTCAATTGAGAGAGATGACAAAAAAGAATGTTTCATTTCATTGGTCACTTGAATGTGAGAACTGTTTTAAGAAAAACAAACAAGCAGTTGACAGTGCTACTGAAATGACTTATTTCAATCCAAAACCTCATACAGAGGTTGTTGTTGACGCTAGTCCAGTTGGGGTGGGCGATCTCCTTGCACAGCACAATGGACACCCAAATACTCAAAGGCATATTGTGGCGTATGGAATTAGGAGTATGTCCCAATTAGAATGTGCTTACTCACAACCTGAAAAAGAAAGTTTAGACATGGTATCGGCGTGTGAACACTTCCATGTATTACTGTACGGAAAGCCTTTTACGCTGGTAACTGATCATCAAGTTTACTAACAATATTTGCCAATTCAAAGGCCAAGATGCCTCCTCGCATTGAACATTAGGGATTACAGCTACAAGAGTGCAATTATAACATTGTGCATCATCTAGCAGAGGATAAGAACCCTGCTGACTACTTTTCCAGAGTGCCCATTCAAGGTCATGGACCTCCATCCAAGTCAGATGAAGCCTATATCAACTTGATTGTAAAATCAAACACACCAGCTGCCATTTCATTAGCCCAAATAATCACTGCCACAAGCCACAATAGTGACATGCTAAAGTTGAAAGATACAATATCACATCCATCGTGGAACCAGCACATTTGACCTTTCACCAGTGAGGGTGAATATCAAAAATACAGAAATGTCGAGATGAACCGTCCATAATTCAAGAGGGAGTTATATTGCGAGGGTTGAGACTCTTGATTCCAGAGAGTCTTCAGCTGAAAATGATTCAAGTGGCTCACAGAGGAAAAAGGTGAATCGTTGCCACAAAACGAGTTCTCCAAGACCGAGTCTGGTTTCCGTATCTCGACAAGTGGGTTGAGAAGTATTTAAAGGCCTGCTATGTACAAAAGTTACTCACATCCCCTAAACATGTCAGAACTCCCGAAGCATGCCTGGGAGAGAATAGCCATTGACATTTTCAGTCCACACGACAACAGAGATCCCCTGATGGTGACTGTGGACAAATACTTGCAGTTTCCATTAATTGAGGATCTCTTGTTCACCACTCAAGATCGAGTTATTGAGAGAGTGGATGGCGTCTTTGCAACATGGGGTATTTCAGCCACACTTAAATCTGACAATGGTCTGCCTTTTAATAGTTAAGAGTTCAAAGACTTCTTAGAGCATATGAATATAAAGCATCAAAAGAGCACTCCATTGTGGCCGCAGACCAATGGACTGGTCAAAAGATTTTTGAGCACGCAAAAGAAAGCTGTGCAAGGTGCTACCCTTGAGAAGCGCACTTTATAAACTGTTAAACTCTACATTTACAGAGAAGATCTTAGGGTTCAACACCTCACTCGACCACTGGCAAAAGTCTGGCAACACTGATATTCAGGAGAGCAATGCCAACCAAGATAGCTCAGTGGACCAATCAGAGAGAAAGAGATAAAAATGCAACTCATATGAGAGATTTGGTTGAGATACAAAAGATGAAGGCAAATGCTGACTAAAGACGACGTGCAAAAAGCATCATCTTCCAGACAGGAGACAGAGTACTCACATTTCATGCTCCCTTTGATCCAGAACCTTTTCAAGTGCTGTCGACCGAAGGACATGGTGACTACCCAGCACCCTGGGAAGTTTATTATCAGAGATTCTTCTTACTTTTCTCGTCTTACTTTTGGTGTTTGATTCACTATTCACAAGATCTCCATATTAGAGGAGGGACTGATCTTGAAGTACCAGTGACTGCTGCTGCCTTTTCATCATCACAGCAGATCTTGGATCTTAATTGTGGCCTGTCACACGATACGTTCAAGTTGAACAATTACAGCACCAAAGAGATTAAATGAAAAGATATAAATGCATATATGAGTATATATTTTGTAAAATTGGTAAGTATTCATTTAACAGAGGGGGGATGCAGTGTCTTGCGAGTTAGCAATAATGGAACCCTTTTGGCTCCTGATGAACTCCTTAGAGCTATGAAAGAGTGTATTGCAGTGAAGGGTACTTTAGAATGTTGAGTTTGCAGTTAGATGCAGACAAATTAAGATGTCTGATACTAAGCTTTGTGTGTGGCGTTGTCATTTACGGGTACCCTGGCTGCTAAGATGCTAGACATGTTAGACACAAAAATTAGATACAGTTCAATAATATTGAAAGTTGAATTGCAGAATAGGAATACACTGCAGTTTTACTTGCCCGTAAAAGAAGTCTGTTCCTGCTACATTGTTCTAAAAGCAAGGTTTTCCATATATCTTTGGAACAAAGATTACATGTGCCAGGTGAAATAATATTTTCCAAAGTTCATATCTGCTTGAACCCTTCCTTTACACATTTTAGTCAAGGCATTCGAAAGCCGTGCTCCAAAACTAAACAATCCAACATAATTGTGCGATTAAATTTGTTTTTTTGCTTCTACCAAATTGAAAGCCAGAGGGCTAATGATCTTAGCTTAATATAGTCCTCCAGCTCCAACTAATACCCAAGTCAATGTGGGAAATAAATGTAGATGTGCTTTTGGGGACAGATAAAAGCCTTCAGAAGAAAGCATTTTCTAGCATTTTAATACATTCCAATCGATGTATGTCCACAATTCTGCCCCGTAACTTGTGATGGAAACATTTACTTTTTAAAATTGCTATCATCTCTTTTAATGTTTTTGAACCTAAGTTACTGGAGAACCTAATAACAGCTTCACTTGATCTATCAAACCGAGGTCTGCTGATATTACAAAGATGATCCCATTACATTGCAGAATTCGGCAGAACCTTAACATACTGAAATGTCTCTGCTCTCGGTATAAGCATATCCTGCACAGAATGGGACTTTATTTTAACTGTTTCTAGGCCACGGTTCATCACAAAAAATGTAGAAAGATTCATCTGAAGGTCCTACTCCTCCAGCAAACGGGTGAAAGAATCTAAATGTATTTGTAGCCTATTTGCTGTACGAGCCATTATAATGCCATCATCAGCATAGAGGAGTACAGGAACTGAGGGTGCACCAATTTGGGGCATGTACTGACCCCTCAACATAAAAAACCTTCCAATTCATTAATGTACAGGGTAAAAAGAAAATAGGTCAGGGCACATCCCTGCCGAACTCCCCTGCCAATCGAATATGTATGCTCACCATTTGCACCATAGCGTACACAAGCAGAAGTGTCATTGTGTAGCCGAATTAAAAAGTAAACCAATGGGTGATCACCACCAAGGGCCAACATTTTGACTCATAATTTTATAAGATTAACTTTATTGAATGCACTTGGCAGATTCATATGTTATAACCATAAATTTTGAAATCAACAAATGAAAGTTAAGGGATTTTTCAATGATGCTTAGGCTGCTGCAAGCAATATTTGACCACTGAGAGGATAGCATTTTAATGAGCCCACAATTCAAGTTTCACCACTAGGAGAATTTCACTTCAGAATCCTGTGGTGAAATTGGTTGATAGCATTTTCGGTCAGTTTATTCCTTATTTTATATAGAAGGACTACAGCGGATGGGGACCACAAGTTTGGTGGTAGACTCACTGCCGAAGCCCTAAGGACACTAGTAACTAACTGAACAATTACAGCACCAAAGAGATTAAATGTAAATATGAGAGCCCAGAGATCAGTGTTGTAGGAAATTGGGTTATTGGTTGAAGGGTGTAAAACCATACTCAAGCAGCACCCACAATTCTTGTCAGGGTGAAATGTAAGCAAACCCCAAATTAAGCTGTTCTCAACCCTGTGGTAGCTTGGCACAAAGCGAGTCAGGCTTAGTTTAGAGGCAGTGTGTAAAGTATTTATGCAGCACTTCAAACAGGAATAAAGTGAAAACACCACACAAGAAAAATCCCACAGCAATTTCGAAAAATGGAGTCAAATGTAATAATTATTCGAGAGCAAAATCACTATTATTAGTAGAACCAAAGATTTGCAATTTTCAAAGATTTCGGTAAAAACAGTGTTTGAAAGCACAAGGGGCCAACTGTGCTTATCTGGTCGCACCGGACCGGGACAAAGTCACAAGTTTAGGCTGACCACGATGGAGCATGGACCAGATACAGGAACCACGTTAGGCCCGCTGACCAAAGTACCTTATGTCCTCGGTGCTCAGATTGAGCATCATTGCTTTGCAAGGCTTCGGGTAATCCAGTATCAGTTCCGATAAAGCTGTGTGGTAAGTTTTTGTGGGGCTTTGTGTTGGTCCAGCGAGCTGTGCAGCGAAGCTTGCTGGGGCTTTGCATTGCTCTATGATGGTTCTGATGAAGCTAGAAGCTGTGTGGCGCGGCTTTACGGGACTTTCCGTTACTCAGGGTCGATTTCAATTTTGGCAGCTGTGCAGCGAGACTTTGTGGGGCTTCACAGCATTTCAGTCGTTTTCGATGGAGACCACAGCTGGACTGACAGAGCACCTTCAGGTTCCCTTCTAAGGATCCAGGACAGTATGGCACCACTTGTGGGATGGGACTCACAGCAGGCAGAGTCCAGGTGCTGGGTACAAGGTGGTTGCAGCCTTTTATGACCCTGAGGCTGTGATCAGGAGACATGCCAACTAGCCCTGCAGTCAATCTGGTGACCTTGGGTCCAAGATGCAGGTCTAGTCCTTCTCACTCAGGCACCAGGGCAGCTAGGTAGAATGGCCGCTGAAGAGCAGTCCTTCTTGCAGCACAGCAGCACAGCAATCTTTCTGAATCTTCCATAGGTCCAGTGGTGTACTGAAGAATTGGGTTGAGGGTCTAATATTTATTTTATTTAAATTTCCTGACTCTCTGCATTGGCCCGGGCTTCTTTTCCTGCACAATAGACTAGTGTGAAACCTTTTGTGAGTGTGCTGAGGCAGAACCTTTGCGATGTGCAATAGTGGGAGGTTACAGCTCCACCACCATTAAGTCAGATATGGGCCATCCTGCCAACGCCTACTCCCCCTTGTTTCATTATCCGGGAGTAATTCACAAAGACCAACAACCTGCTACATCTAGTCGTGTGACCCAGGATACAGGCTGCAGGCATCAAATGGTTAGGACTAAAAAAATGGGAACTTTCTAAAAGTGACATTTTCAGAATTGTGACTTAAAATCCAAGTTTACCATTAAAGAAGAGTTTTAAATTACAATTCTTTAGAGAACATACTCAACTTTCTTACCTGTTCCCAATTAAATGTTTTCATTTATTAAATGGAATAAGGTAACCCAATGCTATCCTACGGGAGAGGTAGGCCTTGCAATAGTGAAAAACTAATGTAAGAGTTTTTCACTACCAGGAAATGCAAAACTTGAAAACTGTCCAACTTTTCAAATACACTGCACCCTTTCTTCTAGGTTGTTTAGGGCCTACCCTAGGGGTGACATATGTATTAAAAAAGAAAGGTTTAGGCCTGGCAAAAGGTTTGCCATGTTCGAAAGGCAGTTTTAAAGATAAACACACAGGCTGCAGTGGCAGGCCTGAAACATGTTTAAAGGGCTACCTAGGTTAGTGGCAAAATCAGTGCTGCAGGCCCACTTGATAAATGCAAAAACAGCAATTGATTGACAGAATGCAGAACAATGTCATACATTCACCCCAGTACAGAGATCTGGGCCTAAACCCATCACTTTTTTGCTCACCATGCCATTCAAGTTTGAACCCAGCCATATGCAAATCAGTGTTGACCCTGTGCCCAATGGGAACAGTCCAGCCCGAACTGCCAGGCCATGTCCCCCCTGGCCTGGAAACAAGCATCCTAGGACCGGTTTCAGGGTTTCACCCCTCTTCAGCCAGGGTAACTTCACTCCAGTGGCATGGAGAGCACGGGACCCACGTCTGGGCATACCCGTCCCACTCGGGGTGATAAATGCAAAAACAACAATTGATGGACAGAATGCAGAACAATGTCATACATTCACCCTAGTACAGATATCTGGGCCTAAATCCATCGTTTCTTTGCTCACAATGCTATTCCAGTTTGAACCCAGCGATATATGCAAATCAGTCTTGACCCTGTGCCCAATGGGAACAGTCCAGCCCGAACTGCCAGACCAGGTTCTCCCTGGACTGGAAACAAGCATCCTAGGACTGGTTTCCACTTGAAGCATTTAATTTACAGGCCTTGGTTACATCTAGTACCACTTTACTAGGGACTTGCAAGTAAATTAAATGTTCCAATTGTATGTAAGCCAATTTCACCATACTTCAAAGGGGAGAGCAAAAGCACTTTAGCTGTGGTTAGCAGTGGTAAAGTGCACAGAGTGATAAGAACAACAAAAACGAATTCAGCAAAAACAGGAAGAGTAAGGCAAAAGGTTTGGGGGGGGGAAGACCACCCTACGGCTGACAGGTCTAACAAATGTTATCTTTATAAAGACCCACTGGGACTCTGTCAGCCCCGGGCACCTTCCCTATGGAGCTTTTAATCATATCAGCCTTTACCTCTGACACATTAAACACCACTGGTCTGGGAGGCTTGTCTGTGCAGATTTTCAGTACTGTGTAGCCACAAACCCAGATATTATGGGGTAATAAACACTACCCACTTCACAGCTGCAATAACCATTACAAGACTAGGGTTTGAGGTGGTCCTAAAATATGATAAATTTAGTACGCTCCAAAACCCTACAGCTCACTGTCAAGCTTTAGAGAAGTCTAGACTTCTTCCCTAACAGCGAAGTTCCAAAATGCCAGGACATTTTTGTATGCTGATCAACATGCCTCTATTTCTTTTAGAATACATGGTTTATTTTTTAACATAGACATAAGATTTTTTATGAGCAGCAGAGCATGGGTTGTCAAAGCAACTATGTGCCCGCTCCCATTGGAGCCCAGCAGAGCCCATCATCAACTAATTAGTGATTCCACAAATCACGTCAAATGCACTTGAAATCATTGTGGGGTTGCTTTGCTCGTTGAAGCTTACCAAAAAGTCAGCACTAGTTGCCTGTATTAGATCTCTAGACACTTTGTAGGATTTTGCGCCAGGTATGCCCAGACGCGGGTCCCGGGCTCACTTCGCCACTGGAATCAAGCTATCCTGGCTAAAGAGGGGTGAAACCCCCAAACCGGTCCTAGGATGCTTGTTTCCGGTCCAGGGAGGACCTGGCTTGGCAGTTCGGGCTGGACTGTTCCCATGAGGCACAGGGTCAAGACTGATTTGCATATGGCTGGGTCTAAACTGGGGTGGTATGGTGAGCAAAAGAATGATGGATTTAACCCAGATCTCTTGACTGGGGGTGAATGTTTTGATTTGTTCTGCATTCCGTCCATCAATTAGCTTGCACCAATTAATCAATACCCCTTCATTCTTTACTACCTGCATCTTTTTATTACAATATTGATGAGGTATGTTGCCTGTGTTAGTCTAAATTCCAGGACTAGGGGATTATGGTCACTGGCGCAAAGCAAAACCATCATAAATTATATAAAGAGAGTACACAAGTCCTATGAGAGGAGAATAAAATCAATAGTTGAGAAGCACCTCTACCTGGGTTGGGCCCTGGGCATAGGAGAATTTACAAAAGTTCAGAACAAAGGTGAGATTATATTTCATTAAATGGCCATTTAGATCACCTCCCATCACATCATGCTCAAACTGAGTTTGGTTGTTCTTAGTCATACTAATAATTCCTTCACTTGAAACTATTGCTAAATTTATGTAACTCATAACCAAATTCACTGATCACTTCACCATTTTTGTGGTTAAAATTGTTGTTCTAGAACTTGACAACTAATATCTCCTGTGAGCCATACCTTCGAGACAGACTATCAGATAATAGGATGAGGCAAGAAACTGCCCTAACTGCTCCGAATACTTAGAATTAAAAGAAAAGCTAAACCACCCTTAGCTTTACCTGCTCAAGAGGGAGCTGTACTGAGCACTAAGGGTGAGATAACCATCATTAATAAAAAAAATAGCCAAACAGCCCACACCTCCTGTAAACAGATGTAATCAAATTGTTTAACAAGCAACAACCAAACAACCAATCTGGATTAGAAAATTTAGAATTAATATAAACTACATTCCATGAAACATAGAGGAGCATATTGTGAGAGTGGGTGTAGCACTCAGATTATACACTGTATGAGAAGAAGAAAGTGAATGAGTTGCTGACATACTTCCGATAGACCCATCCAAAAAGTGTGTGTGTGTGTGGGGGGGGGGGGGGGGGGCGGGAATGCATTGATCTGTCCCCAGAGAAAACGTCCGTGCTGCCAAGGCCTAATAGTGAATAATTTTCCTCTATTAGCTCCGTAGGAGTAAATGAATTTCTAATTGCTACATTGTAAGTGGATTGAGTACCAAAGAATGAATGTGCAAGGGGCCGCAATTAAAAGGCTGCCTTTTATTCGATGTCCTGTAGAACTCCCCTAAACGGGGCACTCCGATCTGACCCACTTTTGCTGTAAATGTAGATAGTAGGGTTGTAACAACAGAGCGATCCTAAAATGTAAAAAAAACATAATAATGCCATTATACCTGCAGATTCCTAATCTTGCATTTATCCGTACCCACTGATAGGCCTACCTTTTGAGGGCATTCTGTAAAACAATTACATAAGCAGTGGCTTGTGGAGGTAACTACGGAGGGGAAGCTCCTCTGAAAGGGATTAGTGTGAAGTGGAGTTTAAGAAAGGGGGCACATTGATTCCATGGCACCCTCCTTTGTAGCCACGCCGGCTGCCCAAACCTGCTCCATTTCTGACTCCAGGGTGCTTCTATGGGAGCCTTTCCAATAAGCCTGATAAGTTACTGGGCCCACGACGCGGTTCAATGGCAGGCTCCTAGCTACTAAGGTCTCCGTCAAAGCACCCTGAATGCCCCCTACTTTAGGACCTTTGTTAAATTAATAAGAGATCATTCAATCGTTTTCAGTTTGTTATAAGCAAGTTCAAAAGGAACTCTTAACCAAAGATGCTAACTGGCTTATGGGTTTTGGTAGTAAATGGGCAAATGGTTCTCTCAGCAAACTGCAAATGTCCCCTGTGGCCAAACCCTTTTCCCCATACAGTCCAGTGCTCTTCGTAGACACATCAGGCTTAGATTTTTTCACCTCAGTGGGCAAACTAATGCATCAAAACCCATACATTCATACACATACCCATATCACCAGAACAGAAGCCCACCACCATTGACGGTCAAAACTAGAAAAATACAAGTATTTTATTCAGTGTTGATAAAACATATAAAAAAGTTAAAAACAATATTACACAAAATATATGAGCATAAAAACCACACAATTAACCCTTGGCGTAGTTCGCGTAGTAGTGCTACGCGTAGCTACGCGAAGTGCACTTCGCACTACGCGAGATACGCGTAGCACTACGCGAACTGCGTAGTGCGCTGTTCGCGATGATTACACAGTGCCGGATGCGGGTCCGCACTGTGCAATCATTGAAAACGGCATCTTGCACGGTGTGAGCTGTCGTTTTCTGCCGCTCGAGTAGATTTTTACTTGAGCAGCAGCTTTCTCAACGCGGACTGGTATTTTCTCATCGCGAGCGGTCGCAAGCATACGTGACCACTCGCAAAGAGAAACCTGACCTCCCCGCGTTGAGAATCTCGCCGGGAGGATTATTTTCCACGCTCACGATCGGCAACTTGATGTTGCTGATCGCGAACGAGAAAAAATTCTCGCCGAGATGTCATTTTGCTCGCTCGCGGTCGCCAACTTGACGTTGAGGACCGCCAATGCCAACTACGCTACGCTACGCGTTTTTGCACTGTGCTACATGCAATTTGCGTAGCATGAAGTAGCACAAACTACACAAACTACGCAAGCATAGTTGTCCACCCAGGGTTACACACAATACTGTAATGTGAGAAACTACGAGAAAAATGATTTCTAATCTTCTAAACAGGCCAATACTACATCGAACACAATTAATTATAATGACACTTGAATTTTGTATACATGATTTGAACAATAACAACAAATGTCTTTTCACAGTCTATAGTACAGACAAAGACATAAAAAAGAATAGAACAATTTTATAAAAATAATTAGCCACTATTAAAACAGAGCTTATATCCTGGTGATCAAACAAACAATCCTTTCATTCAAACTCACGGCCAGAGTTCTGCATACCACAGTGAAAGGTTGGGGACATTACCCTCTTTACCTTCAAGTTATGCATGCCAGTCATATCCCATGACTATGAGTGCTACCATTCCCCTTAATACTTCCTAGAATAGTATATAGGTACCTGTTTTGGATCCAAGGTATTTATACCATGTCAGCTGCAATAGTTAAAGCAAAAAGAATGAGAGGGGCCCCTTTACCACCAAAGGACTAGGGCACCAAATAAATTCTTATAAATTAACTCACTTAGACTTAGATTTCTTATCGGGGATTTGAAAATAAAGGACATCTGGGTTTACCTTTCAGCATTTCTCACCAATACAAAAAGGGTGAATAACTAAGAGTGAGGTTTTACAACCCCTCTATTTTGGACTGCGAAAGGATACTTGCAGCTGACATGTTGTTCTATTCTATTTTATGATTTTGTCTGTGTGCATATGTACAGATTCTTATTGTGCTCTGGGAGACATTGTTTTTAGTCCTGATGAAGGTGGTGTTTAAACAGTGATACCCACTTGTGGAAGAGGTGTGGTATAGCGGCCAGGGCGCCTGATATCGGACCACGGGGGCCACGGTTCGATCCCCGGGGTGGGTGGCCAGGGCTGGACTGGCCACAGCAGGCACTGAGCATTTCCCCGGTAGGCCGCTAGGGTGGGGCTGGTTTTGGGCATCTGGGGGGCCAATTTTGTTGCCGGGGGTCGGCAATATCGGCTCCCTGTAACAACAGCGGCCGAAACCGGCTGTCGCAAACTGGTCGGCTGCATTCCCTCTCACCCCACCGGGGGCCAGCTGAGCAGTTTGCTAGGGCCGGTTTCTGTTCCCAGTCCGGCCCTGCCGGCGGCAGGTAAGCCCAGCACCTTGTGACACTGGGCAATAGCGTGCTTAAACTTCCCGACAGCCCCCAGCGCCGGGACACCTCTTCGGATGTAGCTGTGCGCTTTACAAATGCTGAATTTTCACCGAAATGCGTTGACACCCCCTGACAACGGGCCTACTATAGACTGTGAAAAGACATTTGTTATTATTGTTTAAATCATGTATTTGAAATTCAAATGTCATTATTATTAATTGTGTCTGATGTATTGGCCTGTTTAGAAGATTAGAAATAATTTTTCTTGCAGTTTCTCCAATTACTGTATTGTGTGGTTTTTATGATCTGCTCATATATTTTGTGTAATATTGTTTTTAACTTTTTTATATGTTTTATCAACACTGAATAAAATACTTGTATTTTACTAGTTTTGACCATCAATGGTGGTGGGGTTATGTTCTGGTGAGTTGGTTATGTGTATGAATGTATGTGTTTTGATGCATTAGTTTGCCCAAAGGGGATTTTTCTGACTGAGGTCTATTTGGTGCCCTACTCCATTGGTGGTTAAGGGGCCCCTCTCATTCTTTTTGAGTTAGATTTTTTCACTGCAGATAGTGCGCTGTGTGGAGATTTCACCCCGAACGTGAAGATTTTTGCCATGAGTGCGGAGACTCTGCACTAGCAACTTTATTACCCATAAGTACCTTAGTGAATCGACCCCTAGATGGGAGCTAAACAACTCTACACCACTCCACTCCATGGTATTACAGTGTGCACAACTCCACTCAATGCCACTCCACTCTACGTTATTCCACTCTACAATGCCATTGTACTGTACGCCACTCCACTTTATGGTATTCCACTCAACGCCACTCCACTCTATGCCACTCTACTCTATACCTCTCCACTCTATGTCAATCCGCTCTATACCTCTCCACTCTATGCCACTCCACCCTACGCCATTCCACTCTATGTTACTCCGCTCTACGCCACTTCACTCTATGCCATCCCACTCCACTCTATGCCTCACCACTCTGACCACTCCATTCTACGCCACTCCACTCTCTCATTCTACTCTATGCTATTCCACTCTATGCCACTTAAATCTAAGCCATTCCACTCCACTTTATGCCACTCCACTCTATGACACTCCAATCTACCCTACAGCATGTTACTCCACTCTACGCAACTCTATGCTATTCAACGCCACTACGCTCCACACTATTCTACTCTACGCCACAGTTCTTTGCTACTCTGCGCCACTCAACTCCACTCCAAACGATTCCACTCTATGCCACTCCACTGTAGGCCACTCCACTCTACACCACTCCACTCTACATCACTTCACTCTATTCCACTCCACTCTACGCTATACCAAACTACACTATTCCACTCTACTCTACTGCACTCTATGCTATTCATCTCTAAGCCACTCCACTCTACACCACTATGTGCAACTCCACACCACTCCACTCTATGACACTGTACTGTATGTCACTGTACTGTACGCCACTGTGCTGCACGTTGCTCCACTCTACACCACTCAACTTTATTCCACTCTACACCACTCTACTATATGCTGCTCCACTCTATGCCATTCCAGTCAATGCCACTCTACTATACGCCACTGTGCTCTACATCACCCTACTCTACGGTACTCTACTGTATGCCACTCTACTCTACGCCACTCCAAGTTACTGTATAAAAAGAAGAACAATTATATATTTACTTTGTAGTATGTTACAAAACATTTTTTTAAACTTTTTTAAAAACCACATACATTCAATGAACAAAACAAAGGTTAAAGCTTAGTTATAGTTACGTAACTTTATTTATTCTTTCTACACAAACCAAACTTAAACTACATACACATTAGAAATTCTAAAGTTATAATTATACCCTTAAATGAATACAAATTTACGCATCACCATCAAATGACTGTAACTCTCACACCTCTGTACACAGTATTGTCAACTTACTAGCCACACTAAATTAACTATAAATTGTGCATTTCTGACGCCCTGCTTATACCCTTTCATATTACATCACTTACATAACAACACTTATGATATTGCAAATGTAATGTAATATAATGTAATACTTATAGAGTGCACAGCTATTCCACAGAGTGTCCCGGCACAAATGACATAATTTGTGAGAACACTGTGCACGGTAGAGTGTCCAGTTTGTTGTTTTTCAGCTCAGCATTGCTGGCACAGTGCTAATCCTATGCTTAGAAACTCTGCTAGAAAAACAGACATTCGAGTTGAGCAGATTCAGAATGTCACTTTTGTTGTAGGGTGCTCCATATAAAGCAGCTGCTCTCCGCTGAAATTTGGGAACGGTTGTATGTCATTACAACGCATTCCGTTGCAACGCATGCCTTTACTACGCATGCGTTACAACGGGAATGCCGTTACCACGAATAACATTTACCACGAAAATGCATTTACAACGCATATCGATAAAGGCATTTTCGTGGTAAATGTTCTTTTTTTTTTTTTTTTAATAATACCCCTGTGCGACCCCCTGCCCCTTTTTCTTCTAATAAGTTCCCCTCCCTCAACCTTAAAAATGTTTCCCTGTGCGATTCCCCCACCCACAAACCCTTAAATTTATCCCTTCGCTACACGTCCCCCTCATTAATTCCTTAAACTAAATTCCCCCTTACCTCACTACGTCCTCTCCTCTGGAAGCTCTTCCGATCTGCGTCGCACATCGTAAAGAGGAAGCGGAAGTGTCTTTTCGTTTCCACTAACGACGGTACGACGCCGATTGCCTCCACATCCATGGAATCAGATTTGGTTTTTACCCCCCCAACCCCTCTTTTTTAATATTACCTTTAGCACACATGCCTTTACTACGTATCTCGTAGTAAAGGTATGCGTGGTAAAGGCAATCGTGGTAACCACGCATGCGTTGTAATGCATGCGTGGTTACTGTTATGCGTGGAAACGGCCGCATTGTAGTGGCCGTTTCCCTTTGGGAACTGCCCAGAGTTCCTTGCTTCCTGTTTTGTGGAAACTGAACCTCAATAATCATCTGAACCCCAATATTTGATCACCCCAAAATTTACCTGAATTATTCGACTCCGGAATCTCCAATTGATCTAGCAGTTAGAGACTACACTCCTCACCAGTAATAATACAATTTAGCAGATTGAAAGGAATGAAAAAAATTAGACACATAAAGGATTGAGTTCAAGATCAAAAATAAGAAAAAATGATATTTATTATACGATATCAATACAGCGATACAAGAGAAAATATGCATGAATCGACATAAAGGCCTAATACAGTAGTACAGAATAAATGCAATATCACAAAACCCCTAGTAATGCATTTCCTAAGTGTCAAACTCATAAAGAGCACCAACAGTATAGCAGGACACCTACAAGGAAAATGGCAAAGCAACCCTCATTGACAAAAAGAATAAATCCCACAAAACATAAAATCCCTGAAGTTTTATAGAAACATTTGGCAAATCAAGAAAACAACGTAATATTTAAAAACAGATCATAAGAAACAGCATCCATTCGAAAAATAATTGCATACCAAACAGTGGCGGCTGGCACGGATCAGGAATGCTGGGGTGGAGGGGGTAAGAGGGTGCAAAATATAAAATAAAAACATACCTCCTCACCATGTCTCTCCTCCATCGTACCTCCATTGTCTCTCCCAGCCGAACAGAACAGGAAGCTCCCAGGATCCAATAAGCCAATCAAAACGCTGCAATGCAGCATTGTAATTGGTCTGAGCGCGGTTCGGAGCTCAAACAGGCAGTGATACAGCCTGGGTGGAGAACATGTAAAGTGCGCATGACTGTTTGGCCAGCCCCAGACGGCTGACCAAACAATCATGCACACTTACATTGTGCCACCACTCATCCCCCTGCTCCTCTGTCCTCCGAGCAGCCCCGCCTGCAAAGCTGCAGCAACAGGAAAACCTCGAGTTATTATCATTTTATTTTTCCTTTATTTCACTGCTGCAAAGCAGTGATGCAACGCTCCTCCGACTTCATCAGTTCTTCGGTTATGACTATATTAATCATTACAGCAAAAACATTTAAAAAATAATTTTCACCCGACATTTGTATTTTACACATTTTGATTAACGCTTTTTAACCCAAGGATACACTAAATAGCCTTTGCAAGTCTACCGGTCCGTGTGGTCTCCTCTAGCTCATGTATAAATGTCTCCAGCCAGTCCACCTCTGCTACCCTACGGAGGGGGTTTCTTGCATCGACATTACTACTGTCATGATTTTCCTTTCTCCTGTTGACATTCTGTGAACCCAGTCGTGCACTTGCCAAGGTTAATGCAGGAAACCTTTTAAGGAAACAGTAATGGGGAGAGAAGGTGAGGCAGGCGGCAAGTCGGCCAGGCAAGAATCACCGCCTTATGATTTATTGCAGGACAGGTAACAGCAGCGGATCTTTACCAACATAAAATCGACTTAGGGCCGGCTGTTTGCAGAGTGACATAGTCAATTTTTCATCCCTTGGGCCCAATGTCCTCTAGGACAATTGTTATTACTGGAATCTGTTATATGGCATTGTTTTTCTTTTTTTTCACGCACCTGAGCAAAGCAGTTACTTTTTGGTTTCTGAATCAGTTGGACACAGACCAATTGATTATGTCTGGCTTCTGGCCAGATCCTTGAAGTTCCAGGAATCACCTAGCAATATCAAATGTGAGATAGTTCTGTTATTATATGTTATGCTAAGCAATTAGCATTTGTGTAGCGACTCAACGAGTATTAGCAGTGCAGCACTTTCCAGAAATCCACGAGCAACTAACTTTCCTAGTGGTTGCAAGGTATCCTCGGCAGACTGGAGTTTGATTTGCTTTGTGAAGATTTGATTGGGGTAGTATGAAAGGATGATAGGTTGATTTGATGTTTCCATGTTAGATGAATACATAATGAGTGTGGGTCAATGTTCGTGGTGTTTGACCGGTGTATGACCCACACCTGTATGCACTATCTTGAATGATAGACACTGCCATGTCCCGGCAGAAGCATGTATGTAAGGCAGTGGTCACCAGTGCTGTTAGGTACCAGGGTTGCCAGTTAATGGCATATTTTGACTGCATTGTGTGCATATGAAGAGTTCAGTGTTTATATCTTCTCTTGCATGATAGTACATGGAGTGTTGCGAAGTGGAGTGCTGTCACGAGCACTGTGGTGCCCTGCAATGTGCTAGATCTGTGTTGAGTTTCATGTGTGTGCAATGTTTTGTCTAACATGTACAGTTGGCTATTCTTTGTGTGGCATGTGTACCTAACTGTAAGGTATATCTGTGCTGTACTTGATGTCTGTGCAATGTGCAGCGGTGGCTCTTCCATTATGGTGGAGGAGCATTGCCCCACCAGCTGTGAGCGTAGCAGGTACACACATTAATAAAATGGTAATACCATTTTATTATAATTTGTCGCAGGTAGATGATGTTACAGCGTGAGGGCAGGGGATGGGGATGATTTGTGCAAGTGCACTATTACTGCAAACCCTGCCAGTGCACATGTCAGATTGGCTGGCTGTCTACAGCTGGCCAATCTGACATGCACACTTCAGAGCTAGCAATTCCAAGGCGGAGAAACAGCCAGGGGTTGCAGCCACAGGCCCCCAGCTCCGAAATTGTCAGGCTGCCCGGGGTCCACGTAGGGGACCCTCCTAACAGGGCTGCCGCCTTAGTGCCACAGGAAGGCACATGAGTCAGCGTATTAGGGTCCCCGGTCTAGGGACCAACGGGTCAGTCGGCCCTTGTCACTTCCGGCCATTGTGGGGGAGGACTGGGGTACAAATACCTTCCCCCGCCCAAGGTGCAGCCTCTTGCCTGCTGCCCGTCTTGCTTTTTGGAACATTTTCGGCCGCTCGTCAGGTCCGGAGACGCTTTCGGTGCGCTTGTTGGTGAGTCCCCCCCCTCTCTTTAAGGGTGCCATTGACCCTGTGTGGTTATTAGCAAAACATAATACCTCTGTCACCATAAATCAAGTTTTTAACTTTTCAGAAGTAGATTTTTATTTTCTACTAATTGTATTCACTGTACACATATTGCATTTCATATTCTTACATCAAGACCTGTAGATTCTGTGCAACTGTGACTACAAAATAACACAAATGTTTCAGAAGACTTAACAAAAATCAAATGACAAATAGACACAACGTCATATACTTGAACAATCTTCACATAAAAGACAACAACGTCATATACTTAAACAATCTTCACATAACAGACAACAACAATTATGTATACTAGACACAAAGAATCTCCTCATACTATTTTAGACAACTGTGTGTAGAATGTTATACATATAGGAAGGGTCCTACATTGTTCACATAGAGTTCCAGGGACTCATATTCTTCTAGTCCTCTCAGGATGATAATTTATTAAGGTGCCAAGTAGAGGTAGCCTAAAGAGTTTTTTTTGGAAACCGAGTTTGAGACACTCTTTTGAATTCGTTTCAAATGTTGTTGAAGACTTGATGTCTTTCTGTTTCCTTAATTCTTTAAGGCTTGCCTCATCAAAAAACCAACGCGTTTCGACCTTCAGCGTGGCACTTATTGTCGAAGGTCTTCATCAGGGTGGACAAGAGTTATACAGAGGACTGGAGGTATCACAGGCGTATTTGCAGATGTGAGATTCCTGGTTCTTATATCTCCAAGTGGAAATCTTTTAAACTAATTCATCCGTAATGCGAGCGTTCGTATTCTTTACCAGCTCGCTTGCCTCAAAAATGGCCTGGCGCAAGGTAATTGCGTGACGACTCCGAAAAATATTCCTGGGCGGTGGGTCGATCAATCTACTGCTGTAACTCGACTCCAACACTCATCTATGACCCTGTGTGGGGCTCCACCACAAGCACCCACAACGCTGCCCCCGCTTGAACTCTGCCGGCTAGCTCTATTTGCCTGGTGGGCTTAAATGGGCATGACCGCTGCATTGGAAAGGGACAATGTAGCAGGATCAACCGGCACCTTGGCCGGGGTAGTGGGGTGGCCATCTCTGGACCCAGGCTAGGTTTGTCTGTGCTTCGACATAGGGTGGGCTCATCGGGTGGCCTATTTGCTCCACGCTGGACACCCTGTGTCCTGCCTGGTCTGGCGACGTGCATGTGTCGGATTGCTCTGGGGGAACAGTGGGCATGCTTAGCCATTACCTTTGTTCAGCATACTCCTTTGATGTACGGCCGTCTGCGGCGCAGCAGGAGCGGTGTCAAGACGCTGCGGTGCGGAGCAGGTGATCATGCGTGGCGATTCGTGTCCGTGTACACAGGACGGTGGTAGTGTGCCCGTGTCCGCATCCACAGAAAGGGGCATAGTTCATTAGGTCCCCTCCCCCCAGTCTGGGGGTGGAGACTGCCCCGGTCCCAATCTGAGTGGCAGCAGTTGCGGGCCGGGAGCTGCGGCCGCCGGAGTGTGTCTTGTCCCGGGCAGGGATCAAGAGAGCTGAATGTCAGGACCCGTGACCTGGTTATGCTAGGGCACGATGGGTTCTGAAATGGCTTGTGCGACTGCCGATACGGTTCGATGCAGACATGTGGTTGTCAATTTGGGCGCAGGAGGCCAGCACAGGCCCACATCACTTCTGTTGGTATCTATGAAACCTGATTACACACAAATCGATGTTATCAGGGGAGCGCATTCAATTCAGGGTTGCGTGCTCATAGCCCCTGCCCTGCACCCCTTGAGGTCCCCATGGGCACGGTCCTGGGAGTGATTGAAGGTGTGTGGGGTCGCTGGGGTTGCCCTGTTTTCCGGGGCATTGTGCGCGGTGTCTGTCCTGTTGTGGACGAAGTTGGTATGCGGATCGGCACGCTGGGTGTTTAGACGCCCATATACTTCAATTGGGACCAGTCTAGAGGGTGTCCGGAGGTTTTGGGTGTCCAGCCTGATGTAATGATTGTCACGGGTGACGCCTTGCTCGATTGTTGTTTTAGTGCGCAGACAGATTTGTTGGGTTCTTCACTGCGCCATCTCAACTACAACCAGAGTTTGGGTGTCGAGTCAATGGGGGGGGGGCTGCTGTGCCTGTTCGCTGTGCGCTATGTAAAAGAGTATCTCTTTGGGAGTCTGCGCGCGTCTCTGCAGCAACTGCACGAATTCTTGGTTTGTCCTGGCTGAATGGACTGCATGGGTTATCCTGGGTCACTCAATGCTTGGGGGCTTCTGGCTGTTTCAAGGTTAAAGTCCCCAGGGCGGTTTCTGCACCCAGGTTGAACGTTATGAGAAGGAAAGTAACTGGTTTTCCTGATCTCGCAGGAGACCGGGCAGGTAGGCTGAACAATTTTGAATGAGGGACCAGTTTCAAGGACCGTCGCCGGCCCGCAACTCGTTTAGCAGTGGCAGGTCAATTAAGCAACGTTGTGGTCTTATGCTAGGTCCTGCGGCAAGGTTCTAGATTAAGTTATTGTAGACTCAAACGCCCCTTTCCTTGGGCTTGGGTCCTGTAGTTCACACGTGGTCAGTGATTGTAGTTCCTCCTCTCTCAACCGTGATGTTTAAGTTTTATAATCATATTCAGGGTTTGTCTCTCAGAATGTGCGGATATTTGCAGTCTGCAGCACATGCAGTTGTTTCCCATGATTTTGCGCAGTGTAGTTCTTTTGGCGATGCCGGAGCGGGTATGCTGATTGGCTGGAGGTACATTGTTTAGTAGTTTGGGCGCCCTCCTACTTCCTTCAGGACCAGTTTAAATATGGCCCGTGTATGTAAATGGCCATGCTTCACGGTTACGGGAGTGGTTGGTGGCGTGCTCTGTCCCTAGGGGAGGCCTTGGGTGTTTATCGTCACAGTTACCTACTCGGTTTTGAACACTGTTCATTAATAATAACGGTGTTCCGAATTTCCGAATAAAAGGAGCACAAGAACACATATCAAATTAACACATGAATCTTAGGCAGTGGCAGTGGCAGTCGGCGCAGTAAAAGATGTTATGGAAATCTCCGCAGATGGGGGTTGCCATCCACAACAGGGAGATGTGGTGCATGTGCCCCATCCTGTAGTTAACAGGTATGTAGCGCTTTCTATGTTTGTAATTACCTTGTTTTCGAACAGGCTATTGTAGGAATGATGTCGGTTAAATCCTGTTACCATGCGGGTGTTGTTTATGGTCTGTGGTTAATAGGCTAACAGACTCCTCTGTCGAAGTATCCTCGAATTTGATGGCATTGAGGAGCGCCTTACTGGGTCCTTCCATGCTGCATTCAGAAGGCCACGGCTCTTCTCGATCTTCTGGGTAATGTGTAGCGAAAGGAGTCCTGACTAGAATGCGGAATATCGAATACCGAAACGTTACTGACGAGGGATAGAATCTGAGTAGAGCAACCTGGGGGCACATACTGCGATCGACTTTGGTTACATTAGGAATGAGTGCGAGTGCTCAGGTTCAGCCTTCTTTGCTGCCCTAGATTTATGGTGATGAAATATGATGTATTAGGAGACTATTCGGTTGTGTGGCATGTTCGGGTATTCTGGCCCTCCAATCTAACGGGGATGGGCACCTGGGTAGAAAGAGGCCATTTGGGCAGCTAGTGTGCACAGGAAGCGCAGTTCACTGGCAGCGGAGAGCAGTTCAGCCCATTGTTATAAGCCTCCACAGCTCGTCGTTCCTCACAGGGGCAAGACTTTGTAATTTATGGTCGGTTTTTGTCTTTAAAAGGAATAAGGTGACGAGGCACGCATGTAGGACAGATGCAATTTAATGGTTTTAAATGTCCGTTGCTGGTCACGCTGCTGTTTTCAGTGAATTTCTCCGAGGTGCGCTAAGATTGTCACTGGTCTATCATTCCAATGGCCGTAATTGGTGCCGCTGTTAGGATGATGGGAGGCCAGGGCGCGTATTTTAGACAGGAGTGGCATGAGTAAGTTACGGTCATAGAGTATCTAAAAGTGAGAGAGAGAGAACGAGTATAGGTTTCAAACTATTACAACACCGTGTTCATAACCTCTTCACCAGAGATGAGCTGTTACGGGTTTTGGGACACAATATCTCAGAGTACAGCCACGTTGGGGCTACCGGGTGGCATTGGCCCTCAGTAAATTTCTCACTGGGTTTCGTGCCTTACCTCTACTGGTGACTGCGCGGGAATGTCCGTGCTTGTTTGCTACTCCTCTGAGTCGAAGCGTCCGAAGGTAGAGTTGCATGTGGCTGGCCCACAGGCTCCGGTGCTCCACGTTGGGAAAGTATTAGCAGAGATTGGGCATCAGGAGGGTGTAGAAGCTGCACCCTAGTCCCTGCGTGAAGACAATTGTATGCACCACTATGGTGATCTGCATTTGCCTAAGTTGGACATGAGCTACAAGTGTTAGTAGGGTACACTGCAGATTGAGTTGATGCATAATGTGTTTTGCTAAGTACAGTTCATACCAGTAACTACTAGGTTGTGCTAACTGATATGTACGACGGTGGCCCGATGGACCTAGTAATTTATGTATTACCTCTGAAGTCTTGATGAGGTTTGGTAGCACAGTGCAAGATAGGCAGTTGGAGCTACGTCATCTTTTATGGAGGATACAAAGGATAATTTAAATAACAGTGTATGGAGTCTCTTCTGTGGTGTGCCTAGCTTGCTACTGTGGGTGTGCGGTTGGCACATTAAATTTACACTGCCTCTGGGATAAGTCCAGAGGCTCTGACTAGCTCCATAGGGGGTGAGCACGCATTAAGTGTGTACTCCCTTCGCCTGACTAGAGTGGTGAGTTCGGCCAGGCTTAGGTGCATATCGTAGCCAACCTCAAACTCCATTTATAATATTGGTAGAGAATGCCTAAGAGTGGTTTGCAGTCCATTCACAACCGCCCCACAGGGCGAAGGTTTTAGGCCACTTGGCTTGTGGTGGGCTCTTGGGGGGAAGCCTGGTTGAAGAGCTAACGTCAGGCAAGGATGTCTTGTGCTTTCATCACACTGGGAGGTCCCGGTCACGAGCTGATTGTATCAGGGTGAGCTGGCAGGGGGTCAGGGAGCACCAATGCTTCAGAAGCACTGAGCAGCTTTCAGCCAGGTTGGTATGGTAGATATCTGATTCAAGGGGCATCTGTTAGACCAGAGCCGTGCTCAGATGTACCGCCTTCGGTGCTTGGAGTTCTGCTGGCACCGCCTTTTCAATGGAAGCCATTGTCTAGCGGGTTCATCCGAGCGGCGTATTTGCAGGCTTAATTAACATTATCAGCTGCCAGTCCAAACGTGCATCTTTAACTAATTTATACAAGGCAGATCACAAGAATTAGTTCCCAGGCTCCTGTAGTAGGTGCGTAAAAAGGTTGGGGTAACCTGCCAAGGGAACTGCGCCACATGTGGTAGGTAGCTTGTGTCGCTCGGTTTGGGCATGAACACGTCCTGTCATCGGTGGTTGGCGAAGTTGGTGGACTGTGCTCCCAGCAGTCATGCTTGGTGCGCGCATTTTAGGTTTACATTGGTTTTGGTAATTACATGATTCTTGCACTTGCGGTCAGAGAAAGTAGATTATCTGGTTGGGTATAGCAGTGCATGATCTAGGACACTTAGCACTAAAGCTGGCAAACATGATGCGCATACATCGTCATCTGGAAGGGGGATGCAGATGTGTCAGTTCCATTTGGACGAATGCTTCTGTAGTATGAGAGCTTCGTGGATTAGGCATGCACAGCAAGGATCCATAACCAGCAATGGTTGGCTTCCTGGGTTTGTAAAGTTGATCAGATGGGCCAAGTTGTGCTAATCTATAGGTCACAGTTTTGAATACTAGCACAGGCCCTATGCACAGTTATTATTAGGTTCTGATTCCTCTACGCCTGCAAAACATCACATATATTGTACATTCAGGACACATGTTATACGTTCCACCGACCCCGATGAGAGGTAACCACACATCTTCAGCGATGTAAATCTTTACGGGTCAAGGGGGGCGAGTAGTGGTTGCAACAAGATACCTGCAGCAGGGAGTGCCGCCAGGCAGCAAGGAGTTGGTGAGGAAATAGGACTTGAAGGTCCCGCTGGGTGCCTGCCATTTGGCCACTGCAGGTTGTTGATGGTGATCTCTAAGGGCTTAGTAGGGGTCATGACAAAATTAACCTGGGCTGATTCACATGCGGGGTGTGGTGGTGGTGGTCCCTACCTCATTTCACAGGATTCTCCCTGTTGGGACTGTCTAACGATCATCCCAAAGGGCTTTAAATGTACAGCCTCTCTTGTCTCTGCCATACTGTGAGTAGGTTAGCAATAGACTTTATTAGTGCTGCAATGGCCCTCTAATGCTATAATACAGCAGCTAGTTTACCGGTGCTATTTGGACCATCATTAGCACCAGCAGCGGGTCACATGGGTAGCTTCCTTTTATTTCGCCCGAGATTGGGGCTGGCAATGTCACCAAACTTTGCAGCCGGAAACTAAATACGTAAAGACATACCTGTGATTATGCAATGCGCACTCAGCAGTATAGCTAGCTAAGTTTCAGCATAATCCTGGTATACCGTCAGTGAAAAAAGTAAGGTTATGGGCTACACACAAATAGGCACTTTCTGTCAGCTGGGTCGGGAGTGTGCCATTCCCAAGAGAGTGCGGGTTGCCTTGATAGTACTGATATGGAGGGGATGGAGCACTAATACGGACAACTACCAGAGCACATTGTGCAGTCATAGTTATGATTAATTTGATTAAAATTGATTGCATGTTACCAGTTGCTTCAGTTAAGCGAATTTTCCTTGGGAGTTGTCAGCGAACATTGGGACTGCAATTTTGGTGGCTCAGCCGGTTGGCAGGCCTTTTAGATGTGTGTTTCTAGCTCAGACATGTCCAAGTAGGGGTTAAGGTGCCTGAAGTCTGCCCTGGGATACAAGTTCACAGGCAGGTGGAGCGGCAGAACTGAAATGGGATTGTGTTCGACCTCTGGTCACAGGTTCAGATCCTGGTAGGTCCACTTAGCATTTCATCCTTCTGAGGTTGATAAAACAAGTACCAGTGAGTTGAGCAACAATAACATGTGCAAATTCTCCCGCCCTATAGCCTTGGCTGGCAGCCATGCAGGTTATGGAAGTTGTCATTCAACAAGTGTGTTATGGCCAAAAGAATGGGGAAACCCCTGGGTTAAGCACAAATGGGCTACAAAGTATTAAAGAACACTTGGCATCCCCAGTATTAAAAAAGGGCAGGTATTAGCTGAATTCGATGGACATACTCTGACAAGCTCTATACACAGATAAATGTGTGAGAGTAAGTAAGCCTGGCTTGATAACTCTTACTTCCACCCACATTGGCACTCCTTGTCAGGAGTGGCTTGTCATAGGTATTGCTCTTCAGCCAGGCAATGTTAACATTGAACCAACACCATACTAACTGTTTTAGGTCATCCTGGACGCATATACACTCGCTGGGGTAGGGACACCAAGGTGGCAACACAACACCGGTTGGCAGTCGACAATATGCTAAATGGGGGGCCGGGTAGATCCTACCATGTCTCCTTTTCAGGGCAGCACTGAAGGGCTGGGGAGGCGGGTACCACGGATACTGGGTCCCCCTTCGAGTTTTAGACTCAGCAGGACATGCTCACCGGTGGGGCGATGAGAATCCCAAGGCATTTAAGGGACAGCCGGCCGTAAGCCACCCTGGTAGGGGTAGTGTTATTGTGCAAGCACTGGAACAGCTTCTGTAGAAGCAGTGGCCTAGGCAGGGGGTGGTGTGTCTCCCCTCTTCACTGGGGTCTGACAGCTGGGAGGCAATGATTTGACTTTCCAGGGTAGGAGGGTCCTGCTGCCAGAATTGAATTCCCCCTGGTGTAAGTTATGCATCCCTTGGTGGGCATGTGAGTTTGATGGTCAGAGATACCCCAATGTAAAATGGGAAGGGCCCGGCCAGGGGTTGCCGTGGTAACCTCACGCAGGAGAGTTATGAGTGCCAGGTGTAGAGGCCCTGAGCAGAGGGGTTTTGGTTTTATCAGGCTAAAGTCCACAGGGAGTTTAGAAAGGATGGGGGCACCTGTCCAGAAGGGACATTCTGGCCTCCGGTCTTGTACAGGCTTGGACTTGTTTTGGCTGGACCTGGGAGAGGCCCAGGAATCAGAAGGATGTAGGTAAAGATGCCTACCTTGGTGGGGGGGCCCTGGTTGTGACGGTGGCCACCTCCAGAGCTGTGGAGTAGTTACAGGGCGATCCAGAGTCTGCAAGGTACAGAAGGGTACAATATGCAGCAGCACAATAAGGGTGCAAAGCCAAGTATACCCAGGGATGTCTTAACGTTGTCCCCTGGAAGAGAGACGGCGCCCCGTTAGCCCTACAGGCGGTTGTGTGCCTGAGCAACCGGGGGCTGCCTGGATCACTCCGCCCCCCTTTTGGCGGGCGTGAGTAAGTGCGTGGACTGGCAGTCCACTGATGGGAGGGTTGGCCCCTCCCAAAATTGGTAACCACCGACTGGCGACGGCCACGGGGTAATTTGGCTCATCAGGCGGGCAGGCGGCAAAGGGGCTGGCCTGCCCTTGGATCGCCCGTAAGGTAACCGACCATGTTGGCATATTTGTTATGCAAATAAACCTGAAGCAATTTTCTCCACTAACAAGGTGTTGTGTGGTTTATTTATGTATTTTGCTGTACGAAAACTGAGAAGGTGTCTTGTGGTTTATTTATGTATGTTGCTCTATGAGAACTGAAAAGTGTTGCCGATATTGGCACTATAGCACTGGGTGAGCCTGCTCCAACGATCCTGGAGCTTTGCTGCAGCTTCAGGATTGGTTGGATTCGTGTTGTAAAAGGGAGGAAGTCCTTCTCTTTCCTGCTCTAGTCGCTGCTGAGGAGAACGCCAGGAGCCGTACTTGAATCGAGCAACATATATGGTGAGCTGTTTGGATATCGTGCCCCACCATATTTTAATGTTGCCAGGCACCACTGGCAAGGTGTTCGCTAATATAACCAGCATGCTGCTTTTTGGATCCTAAATGAAAATTTGTCCCTCCACACTTCCTTGACCCCCATGGGCATCTTGTTCATTCAATCAAGAGCTAGCTCATGGCAGTGCAGAAGACGGCCTATTCGGATGCAATGTAGCATAAGCATCATAATTAAACAAGAGAAAAATTTACAGTGAGGGATATTATTTGAAAATAAATAATTCTTTAGTAAACAATGATAGTTAAAGAACAGTATAAACTAGGAATCTGTGTTAGTCTGGCTTTTCTTGCACAAACTATTAAAAAGTTAAAGTCAATAACTTTTAAGAAGTCCTTGGTTTGAATGCCGGTCTATGGTGCATCCTTCATTCCAGAGCATTACTAGGCCAGTTTTATCTAGAGAGGTTTCAGCATAATTGATTGCTCCAAGGCTGCACAAAGTGCTAATATATTTTTTTAATTTTGGTCTATGCCTTTGGGTGCTATATAGAAAATATTCAAGAGTATGGGTGGTCCATAATTTCTGCTGGAAAGCAAACACATTTTAGCCTGACAAGCTTTTTAAGTTCAGTTGCGGTGGAGACATTTCTAAAACAAATGTCAGCTAAATTAGCAGCGTTGTAAAGATGGTTGTGTTAAAACTGGTCACACTAGATTGGACCACAAAACCGTCCTGGCAAATGCAAGATGCCCATGGCAATTCTATAAAACTGCTCAGCAGCCAGTCTCAATATTCAAACCACAGTGACCTATTTCAATTGGCTGAGGGCAGCCAAACAGACCTACTGAAACAACAGTATGTTCAGCAATTTTGATTGGATGCCCCAGATCAAAGGGAGTGGCGTTCTTTAGTTTGAGCACTCTGACAGGCTGCAGGCTATCATTCCGAATAGCCTTGTCCCGGACCACTCATCTCATTAGAAAGTGTATGTGGTAGCAACAGCATCGGTGTAGTGGTTCATGGCCAGTTACGAGACAGTGCCATTATTATTTCTTTACTTGTATTAGTGTAACCAAATCCCAGAAATGGAAGAATCGGACAGCTATTCACTTTGGCTTCCCAAGTTTCATTAAAAAACACCCCTGCTACACAGATGTGGATGCTGGGAAATAAAAATGGAGAGTCATTATAATCTCCCTGCTTAGTCCTGGCTCCAGGGTTACAGTGAAACAATCAGCCATAATCTCAAATCGAATATTCAGGGTAAAAAAAGATGAATTTAAAGTTATTAAAATATAACCCTCAGCTGATAAAATTCTAGCTATCTTGATTCCACCTGCCGAACTGGATTACTACAAGTACTCTGGGATCCTTGGACCAACATCAGAGAAAACTTGAATCCTACCAGTCACAGACCGGAAACTTCAGCCCCAAGTCAGGCAGCAATCCATCCAGATACAGGAGCCCTCATAATTTAAAATGGCTACATCTCATCAACAGTAGGTCACAATCTGAAGTTCCCAAAAGAGGCTTTCATGGAGTGCTAGGGTTTGAGGTTGACATGCTACAAATTAGGAATTCCCTATGGTAGAAAGCAGAATATTTTGGATCCTGTTCAAGAAATGAGAAAGGGTAAATCATGGTCACTCTTGCACCCGCATGGGGTCTGCGCTGTCTCCTACCCAAATTATGATTACAAGTTGGGCCCTAGGCGAAAATAGGATTTTTATTACTGAGGCTGTCCTCCATTTTATGAGCTGCATTATTCTTCGGAAACAGGAAGGAAATTGGAGGACAGGAAGCCAATTTGTGGATTCATAACAGCAACAACACTGCATTTTCTTGATGATCCAAGCTTCAGGCACATCATGCATCAAATATGGGCGTTGGTCCAACAGATAGGATTTGTGTGTTTCATGAATGGGAGGAAGCAGACAGGAAATTACACATTACCAATCTCAGAAAAAGGAAAAAATTGAATGAAGTAACAGGTAAATGCTAAAGGAAAAGGACCCAGAGAGTGAGAGCTGCTCCATAGGACCCATGGTACAAAGAGAAAGGGGACTAACAATGCAGGCATGAGTGGAAGCCTTTATGGAGCGGTGTAATTACATCCAGTGGCGCCATGACAACTCTGTGGCCGGAGTCCTTCTGGTGCCGCTTTGCACCCAGTACTGGGGCAGCAGGTCCAGATCCAGCTGCAGGGGATAGTTCATATCCAGGCCTGGGGATGGTTCAGTGCACGAGGAATCCTTTGGAAAAAGTACCCATTATAACTTGAGTTCTTGGTCACGATGCACTTAGCCAAGGAATGCAAGAGCTATGTACATCATTCTTTCTGTAATGTCTGCAATGCGGCTAATCTAATTACCTCTTTCAAACAGGAATCATCCAATGGAAACATAATGTACTCTGACTCATCGTATGATAGGAGTCGAAATAAAAGGTCAATGACAATAGCTGTATCATTGCATTCTTTTGCTGTTCATCCAAGGTTTCTCCGTCAACATTAGCATTTGCTGTCAGAAGGTATTCGGCTTGCCTGGTCTTAGACGCCTATACATTGCCTGCAGGTAAAGCTGTACCTTCTTCAGCGGGTGGTCACGCAGACTCATTGTTACGTTAACATTCTTTCCCCCAGCCTGTCATCTCATGACCCTCTCGCCTCAACAGTCTTCTGCAATGAGAGTGGCTGGTTCTTCAATATAGTATGCGGGTATATGATGGCCAATCAGTGGGCAGGGCCGTGGGGATATCAAAATCTAAAGAACTGAAAGGTCTGGTATTTCAGCATTAGATACTACCATTATTGTAATGCAGGTCTTCAATGCTACATTGTATCAGTCATTCAGGGCTGTCACTTCCTCTCCCTTCCTCTTAACACCATCCATGGGTCCGCATGAAATTGGCCACTGAGTGAGAATTCTGCTTCTACTTGTTAGAATGTTGAATTGGTGTTACCTTGTATTCTGGGCTTCGCTTTCAGAGACAATGTGACTCTGAGGGGACATGCTCATGTCATCAGGGATATCTGTGCACTAGGTCTGAGCCCCGGGCATTACTGTGGGCATGTTGAATAAGTAAGTGCCAAGGAGGCAACGGTTCCTCAGACACTTCGGTTCTATGGTAATGTCTGCTCTTCCAGGTAGATTTAGACATGGCATTCACAAAGCCACATGTCATTACTAACCGCTGCAAGGCTCGACCCTCTCAAATTGAAAATAGCATTCCCCGATGAAGGAGAGTAAAAATGAGGGCAATGTGAGTGTGACATGAGGAGTTCTGAGATTTGTACACAGGAATTCCTTTCAACAGAAACCCATTATTTTCTGTCCTGTATCAGCACCTGGTCATCTGCTTGCAACATAATTTCCAATAATTTAGAGACACTAGCTTTTTTCCTCAGCTAAAATAGCATTTGGGTTTTATATAACGGAAAACTAAATATCCCCATGCAATTTTCACAGGGATGTTTGAAAAGCGCTACTGCAAAAACAGATGAACAGAATTACACCAAATTTGTCAGAAAGCCAGATCTTGGTCCATAAAGCGTGCTTTTTGTGAATTGGTTTAAATCTGTTTAGTAGATTTTAGTTTTTTTAAATTGAGGATTAAGAACTTTGTATATCTAGATCACGGTTACTCATAGTACGGCCCGCAGGCCGCCAGCGGCCCGGCAAGCCGTCCTTGGCGGCCCGCGGACCTTGCAGACATCCTACCTGTGTTTTTAAAAAATTAATTTAATTGTGTTAGCAAACACTGCCGGTTGCAGCAGCCCAGACTCTGAGACTCTGCTCTGTGGGGGCAGGGGGATTTCAGTGATTGTCAAAGTAGAGATGCAGGGGCCTAAGAGGTGAAATACAACAAAGCTTTATTAACATGTAAATGGTCTTTTAAAGACCTGTGAAGTACTCGGGTGCGGCTGTGTGTGGGCGCTGGGAAGCTGTCTCAGTGCGGCTGTGTGTGCGCGCTGGGAAGCTGTCTCAGCCCTGCTGAGGGCTGACACACACACGGGTGAGATGACAGAGGGTGACGGAGGGAGGGAGAGGGAGACAGAGGGAGAGGGAGGGAGACAGGTTGACAGAGGGTGACAGAGAGAGGGAGACAGAGAGGAGCAGTCTGAGGGAGGGAGACAGAGGGAGAGGGAGGGAAGCAGAGGGAGGGAGAGGAAGGGAGACAGAGAGAGGGAGGCAGAGTGACAGAGGGAGAGGGAGACAGAGACGGAGGGAGAGGGAGACAGAGGGAGGGAGACAGAGAGAGGGAGAGAGAGAGACAGGGACAGAGACAGGGAGAGATAGAGGGAGGGAGACAGAGAGGGAGACAGAGGGAGGGAGACGGAGGGAGGGAGAGGGAGACAGAGGGAGACAGAGGGAGAGGGAGGGAGACAGAGGTTGACAGAGGGCGACAGAGAGAGGGAGACAGAGGAGCAGTCTGGGGGAGACAGAGGGAGGGAGACAGAGGGAGAGGGAGGGAAGAAGAGGGAGGGAAGAAGAGGGAGGGAGAGGAAGGGAGACAGAGAGAGGGAGACAGAAAGAGAGAGACAGAGAGGGAGGGAGAGGGAGGGTGACAGAGGGAGGGAGGGAGAGGAAGACAGAGGGAGAGAGACAGAGGGTGAGAGGGAGACAGAGAGAGAGAGAGAGAGAGACAGACAGGGAGAGAGACAGACAGGGAGAGATAGAGGGAGGAAGCCGGAGGGAGGGAGACAGAGGGAGGGAGACGGAGGGAGGGAAACAGAGGGAGGGAGGGAGACAGAGGGAGGGAGACAGAGGGAGGGAGACGGAGGGATACGGAGGGAGAGAGACAGAGGGAGACAGGGAGGGAGACAGGGAGGGAGACAGGGAGGGAGGGAGACAGGGAGGGAGAGATAGAGGGAGGGAGACGGAGGGTGGGAGATGGAGGGAGACAGAGGGAGAGGGAGGGAGACAGAGGGAGACAAGGATGGAGAGAGACGGAGGGAGACAGAGAGGGAGGGAGACAGGGAGGGAGACAGGGAGGGATACGGGGAGGGAGGGAGACGGAGGGAGGGAGACGGAGGGAGGGAGATGGAGGGGGGGACGGAGGGAGAGGGAGGGAGACATAGGGAGAGGGAGGGAGACAGAGGGAGAGAGACATAGGGAGAGGGAGGGAGACAGTGGGAGAGAGACAGAGGGAGAGGGAGGGAGAGAGAGGGAGGGAGAGAGACAGAGGGAGAGGGAGGGAGAGAGACAGGGAGAGATAGAGGGAGGGAGACGGAGGGAGGGAGATGGAGGGAGACAGAGGGAGGGAGGGAGACGGAGAGGGAGGGAGATGGAGAGGGAGGGAGACGGAGGGAGGGAGACGGAGGGAGGGAGGGAGACGGAGGGAGACAGGGAGGGAGACGGAGGGAGGGAGGGAGACGGAGGGAGACAGGGAGGGAGACAGAGGGAGAGAGATAGAGGGAGAGGGAGGGAGACAGGGAGGGAGACAGAGGGAGAGAGATAGAGGGAGAGGGAGGGAGACAGAGAGGGAGAGACAGGGAGGGAGATGGATGGAGAGGGAGGGAGACAGAGAGGGAGACAGAGGGAGAGAGACAGAGGGAGAGGGGGGAGACTGGGAGGGAGACAGAGGGAGAGAGATAGAGGGAGAGGAAGAGGGAGGGAGTCAGAGGGAGAGAGACGGAGGGAGAGGGAGAGAGACGGAGGGAGACGGAGGGAGAGGGAGACGGAGGGAGAGGGAGACGGAGGGGGAGGGAGAAGGAGGGGGAGGGAGACAGAGGGAGGGAGACAGAGGGAGGGAGACAGAGAGGGCGACAGAGGGAGGAGGGCAACAGAGGGAGGAGGGCGACAGAGAGGAAGGCAATGAGAGGAGGGAGGCAGTGGGAGGAGGGAGGGCGATGGAGGGAGGGCGACGGAGGGAGGGCGACGGAGGGGGAGAGAGACAGGGGCGAGAGACAGGGGGAGAGAGACAGGGAATGAGAGGGAGAGGGAGAGGGAGGGGGGAGAGAGAGAGAGGGAGAGAGAGGGGGGGGAGGGAGAGAGAGGGAGAGGGGGAGAGGGAGAGAGAGAGAGAGATGTGTGTATGCCGGTCTGGTGGCTCAGTGGACGAAGGTGTCTGCTGCAGGGACCTGTGTTCAACCTCATGGTCACAATTCTTTTTGCTTTAGCCCCACCCCTCCCCCTCTGACCCCGCCCCCACCAGTGCGGCCCTCGGCCACAAACCACACTGTAAATTTGGCCCCCGAGAGAAAGTTTGTGAGTACCCATGATCTAGATGGTTGGGTTGAAGCATGGACACTCGCAAAAATCCTGCTCTCGCCATGCACTTCTTATGACCTCACATCTGTTATCACTCATGATATGTTCAATGACATCATTTGTAACATCACTGCAATATCTTAAATTGCATCATTGAAGATAACCCTGCAGGGCAGAGGCAAAAGGTAAAGTTACTTTATGGTACGAATTATGATTTCTTGAGATAACTATAACTAGTGAATTTCAGTTGTTTTGTGAGTTTAAAACGGTATGTTTTAACTGACATTTTCACCTAACTATAAGGTCCCTTAAACCTTTGTTTTTTTCAGTGAATTTCTGAGCTTTTTTTTTAATGCAAAGTAAGATATAATTACCATCCCTAACTATAACTTTTCTTCAGTGAATATATTACTTGCTGGCGGTCGCCAGTGGGTAGTTATAGTTGGGACCATGTTTCCATAGGTTGATGAATCTTTTCATGAAACATTCCCCAAAAACTGCCCCAGGGAATGTAAAGTTTTGGGGTGATCCATCAAGGGGGGGTGCAAGAAAAAGAGAGGAGTTAAAAAAAATGTGTTTCTTATGTTAATTTTCATAGCAGTTTTGAACATGACTACAGTCCGAACCACTAGGCGTAATTCACAGAATTTGGCAGAAAGGTAGCTTTTTGTTCGCAGATCACTCGCCAGTTATTTGTTGTGAATCCATTCAGAACTTGTTGAGAAATTTAAGAAAGTTAAAATGTGTATACCTACAATTGTGGCTAATTCGCAATAATAATAACAAGCTTGTACAGAGATCTGCGGAACTCTGATTGGCTGGCAACCCTATAACCTGGAAGTGTTGGCAGCCATCTTGGTACTCGAGCTTCAGCTGAGTCCCAAAAAAACTCTAAAAAAAAAGAAAAGGGGACAGGGGAGGAATATCCTGACCCCGAGCCTTGGTATTGAGGTCCCAGAGGCCCCGCAGGGCAAAAAAAATAAATTTGTTTAAATTCCCTGCAATTTTTGAAAAATATTTGCAAATATCGCAGTGAATAAAAAAAAAAACACAAACGTGGCGTCCATGTTTGTGTTAATTGTAACGCCAGGTGGGCCAGGTTCTAGCAGCATGTGGACTTTAATTTAAAAATGGAGGGGGTGGGGCCACACAGACACCTAATGACTCCAGTGGCAACAAATTAAAATTGATAATTGGGGTGGGGAGAACTCCCCAGGGAACACCACCACCCGGGGCTACATAATAAAATGATATTGGGGGGCTGCGTGGACCTGCCTGGGCCCCAGGGACCACTATCCACCCAGGCTATAACAGACATTAAAGAGGGGGTTACTTTTTATAACAGGCAGTGAGGCTGCGCGGACACCTTCGGGCCCTGGAGACAACCACCTCCCAGAGGCAACAAATTAAAATTGATAATTGGGGGTGATGTGGACCACCAGGCCCCAAGCACTACCACCTTCCAGGGGTACATATTAAAATGATATAGGGAGGTGCGGACCCGCCCGGGCCAAGGAGACCACAACCTCCTCAGGGCTAAAATAAACATTAAAGAGGGGGACCGCACGCCTCCTCTCCTGGCAATAAATGGTCCCGGGGACCACTAACTCCCCAGAGTTGTCCTATACACAGAGAAGAAGTGGGGCTGGCGGCCCCCCTCTTGAAGCCATTAATGAACCTGTGGACTGCCAGCCCCCAGGGCCAGCTCCTGCTAAGTCCCGGGATGCCCACCCCCAGGGCATTACTGTGTGCTTTTGCTTGGTGGCAGCAGACAGCTCCCACCAAGCATCCAGCGGGCGGGTGTTGTCAAAGTGCTCCCATCCGCTGGTAGTGGAGGTTTAATCTCTTTACCCGCCCACAGACATGCGGGCAGGGAAAGAGATGAAACGATTGCTCTTGCCCACAGGGAGCTGCATTTCCAGCAGCTCCCTGGGTTCAATAGCCATGCCGGCTCCCACAGGAGGCGGAGCGTCGGTTGGGACTGCGGGGGGCCTTGAGGCTCCCCATAGCACACTGGGTGCCCTGTGTAGACTCAAGGGCACTCAGGGAACCATGACCGGGCCCTGGGGGATGGTGTCCCTGGGGCCAAAATCAGTCCATGGTGGTGTGCCCGGTGCACCCCCTTCCCCATTCCAATGGGGTCGGGCCCCAGAGATGGGATCCCCGGTGCCAAAATCGGACTGGGGAAGAGGGCCACATGGTCCTCTTTCCCAATGAAATACGGCAGCACCCAACCCCCATTTAAGAGGGAGAAAAAAACAAAAAAGGGCAGAAAAATGAGCAAGGAAAGTAAAAAAAGAGCGCAGAAAAACGAGCAGAAAAGGCAAAACAGAAGGTAGAAAAACGATCAGGAAAACTAAACATAGGGCAGAAAAATGAGCAAAGAAGGCAAAACAGGGAGTAGAAAAATGAGCAGGAAAGGCAAAACAGAGCGGAAGAGCGCAAAACAGAGGGCAGAAAAATGAGCAGGAAAGGCAAAACAGAGGTAAAAAAACAAGAAGATAAGGCAAAACAGATCAGAAGAGGGCAAAACAGAGAGCCCTTAGACACTCACACGCCCACTCATAGACTCACGCACCCACTCACTGGCCCACTGAGACACATCTATTCATAGACCCACTCACTAAATCATGCACTCACTCACAGACTCACTCAGGCTCATACACCCATTCACAGACCCACTCACGTGCTCACTCAAAGACCTACTGAGACACTCATGTACTCACTCACACACGGACTGTCAAAGATCAGCGGTTAGAGTAAGGGATTAAAAACTTAAAAACCTTAGACATTCACCTAAAAAACAGAGGTCACAGGGACATTATAGTTAGAAAACAACATTGAAAAAGCCTTATCAATTCACAGATAAAAACAAAGGTCACAAGGAAGTTATAGTTAGGAAATAGAATTTAAAAAACCTTAGAAATTCACTAAAAAAACTAAGTTTACCGGAACTTTATAGTTAGGCTCAGATTTCACTCGTACAAAACCATTCTAATTCAGCAATTATAGTTACCTGAGCTAACTATAACTTACACCCCAGCAATGCACTGCTTATACACATATTACATCACTGATAACATGGTCAGTGACATCTCAAATGACATTACTGATGACATCACTGATGACATCTACAGACCCACTCACACACCCATTCCCACACAACCCCTCACATACCCATTCATAGATCCATAGCAGTACCCACACAATCAACACCCATCCATATAGCCACTCATACATCCACTCACTCATACTGCCACTCACACACACACTAACTCACCCATACAACCTCTCATACACCCACTCACTCACCAATACAGCCACTCTTACATCCAGTCATACAGACTTACAGACACTTACATGGCCACCCATCCATCCTTACAGCCACACACACCCATTCAATCACCCATCCAGAAACACACAGAGCCACTCAACTCACTAATACAGTGACTCACACTCCCAGTCACTTACTCATGCAGCCACTCACTCACCCATACACCCACTCACACACCCAATTACCCACCTACAGAACCACTTACATATCCATTCACACATCCATACAAGCACCCCCATATCCACTCACTGACCCATACAGCCACTCACAAAGACATACTACACTCTTTAATACAGTCACTCACACCCATTCACTTACCTAGTCACACACTCAAACAGCTACTCACTCTCCCATACAGCCACTCAAACACCCACTCCCTCATGCATATGCCACACTCACAGCCACTCAGTCACCCATACAGCACCTCACACACCCACTCACACACCTATGCAGCCACTCACACAGCCACTTAGTCACCCATACAGTCACTCACACGTCCACTCACTCTCCAAAACAGTCACTCGCACAGCCACTCACTCACCCCTACAGCTACTCACACACCCACTAACACATCCATACAGCCACTCACGCACCCATACAGCCACTCAGACATCCACTCACACACTGATACAGATAGTCACACAGCCACTCAGATCAGATATGTTAGAAATAGTAAGACATTACTAGTAGAGAAAGAATAGTAATTTAAATTATGCTGTAGCTTAGTATACGTATTTTAATCTCAGAAACATTTATGAAATACACTCAGGGGATGATGTCATCAGTGATGTCGTCAGTGTTGTAATTTGAGATGTCATCAGTGATATCACTGACCATGTCACAAGTGAGGTAATATGTAAGGTTATAATCAGTGCATTGTGGCGTGTTAGTTATAGTTAGCTCAGGCTAACTATAACTGCTGAATTTCAATGGTTTTCTACAAGTGAGATCTGAGCCTAATTATAACATTCCTGTAACCATTGTTTTTTCAGTGAATTTCTAAGGTTTCTAATTCTATTTCCTAACTATAATGTCCCTGTAACCTTTGCTTTTTTCAGTGAATATATATACATACTGAAAAAAACAAAGGTTACAGATACGTTTCATGTTAGGTTCACATTTTACGCACATAAACCATAGAAATTCACATGCCGCACCTCACAGTCGAAGAAGGCTATATGCTCCCGACCCCCTGCTCTGCATTTCTCAGCACGCCTGCCATCTCTTGCCATTTGGCCTCCACTACAGTGGAGTGCGCCATTAGCGCCTGGCAAGATTTAGCCCGCAGCCTCCACGCACCTTTTCTATACTCCCCCTGCTCCCCCTCTAAGGTAGACTGGATCTCCCCGTCATGCAAGAGGGTGGCTGCTGCCGGCTCCCTTGTAAACTCTCCCTCCCAATCTGGGGGAAATTATATAACAAGGGAACATTCTACACCAGCGAGGAATTCTTTGGCACTACCACACCCACCCCCCTGGAGCGCTTTTTCTATCTTAGGTTGCTGCAAGATGTGAAAGCCCTCACCCCATGCTTCCCACAGGAGCCACCCCATTATGGCCCCACTACATGCCCTCCTTCAGCAAACCATCCCCACGCACGTGGTCTCATTGCTATATCGCACCACTCTGCGAGATAGCACACACACTCCCCCTCTGGCTCGTTCCCGTTGGGAGGAAAAACTAGGTTCCCCCATGACTGATGAACAATGGACATTTTGCTGCCAGCAGACTGGTAAAATTTCTGCTAACAACAGACGGCGTATCATACACTATAAATATATCCATCGACTCTATTACACACCCGCACGTCTAAAACGCCTCCATCTCTATGACACTGACTGCTGGGACCGCTGTGGTTGTGAAGGGGTGTACTTTCGACACCTAGCTTGGGAATGTCCTTCCATACGGAGCTACTGGACGGAAGTACTGATGGCCCTTGACCAAATGACTGGACTACACATTCCCAAAGAACCCCTATTGACGCTTCTGGGCCACACTGCAACACTAGCTACATTGGTGCGGCGCTACATCTCCCTGGCGTTCCTTCTCGCAAAGAGACGGATCGCCTTCCGCTGGGGCAGCGGGCAGGCTCCCAAATTTAAAGAATGCATGCTGGACCTCCTATATTGTCAGGAACAACTGCACACGTATGCTGACCTTCTGCCGCCCTCTTCCCACCCGTGCGACATTTGGTCCCCTCTTCACGCATATTTTCTAGAACACCCAGTTGCTGAGAATAATGGTACTGAGCCACATGCTCACGGGACTGGAGATAGCACATGAGAAACACATCTTAGCCCCCTATGTATAGGCCTACTCAGAGGTCACGGTCCACGACATCTGGACACTCGGGACTATGGCTGCCTCCATCATAAGACTCAATAAAACCTGTCACGATGTTTGAATGGTCTATCTGAAATGTCATTATTATGAAGTGGTAATGTTTATTTCTGCATTTGTCTTTTATCACAAAACTCAATAAAGAAAAAAAAATAAAGAAAAAAATAGACATTCAGCAGTATATGTTATGTTATGTTAGCCTCCTTTTATAGCGTGCACGGATACTCAAAAGTGTCCCGGCGTGAAAGCCAAATGTTAGAGAAGGGAAAAAGAAAGGCCAAGCAAAAGATTACTTAAATAACAGAGATTTTAACTGTTTTTTAAACACCCTGAGCCTCCCAGTATTACGTAATTCAAAGGACAAGACATTCCAAGCCCTGGCCGCTTTAACGGAAAGAGCGCTACCGCCTAACCTAGTCTGGCGGAACCTAGGCACCACAGCAAGGCATTGGCCTGTAGAACGAAGATGTCGGGACGGCTCATAGAACGAAAACCATCTCCTAAGGTACAGAGGCCCCCCCTTATAAAGGGCCCTATGGACTAATGACAGGGCCTTGAACCGTACTCGCTGCTCAACCGGGAGCCAATGTAGATCTCGGAGGTTCAGACTGGCACTGGATCTACCTGGCATACCCAATAAGGTTCTAGCCATCACGTTCTGGACAATCTGTAGCTTTTTTAGCTGATAAGCCGGGAGACCAATGTACAGGATGTTGGCATAATCCAACCTTGACAGAATGAGCGCGCGGGTCACCATTTCCCTAGCCCTTTTCGGTAAAAGAGGCAAACACTTCTTTAGGCGTTTCAGTGTGCCGAAGCACACACCCGCGAGTTTGTTAATCTGGGAGAGAAATCTCAAATCCTCACCAAACCAGACCCCGAGATTTTTTTCTGAACATCCGGAGGAACTAGGCATAGGATAGCCCACAGGCCAAGTATCTTCTCTAAAATGTGGGGGGAAGGAACCATAGAGGAGCACTTCCGATTTCTCCTCATTGCTCTTCAATTGGGCCTTAGCTAGCCACTTAAAGACCTCAGCGAGACAATTCTTAGCAATGAACGGAGAGGAGTCTGTTTCATTCCACGTGAAGAGGAGCTGGGTAACATCAGCATAAGCTTTGATTTTAGCACCCAGCTCCCCTGCCAAGTAAACCAGGGGCATCATATAAACATTGAACAAAAGAGGGCTCAATGTAGAGCCCTGAGGGACGCCCGTATTCAGACTAGGGGTAGAAGAAAAGGGATGCAACCATACTTGCTGAGATCTATAGGTAAGGAAGGATTCAGTCCACTTCGATACCTGCCCCAAAGATGCCGATGTGGGACAACCGTGCTAGAAGTTGTTGGTGAGGCACGGTGCCGAACGCGACCGAGAGATTTAAAAGCACTAATGCTGCTCTGCCGCCAGCATCAAGACACTCTCTAATAGCCTCCGCCATCTCAACCAAGGCCATCTCAGTGCTGTGGGACGCCCTAAATCCCAACTGGGCAGGGTGGAGGGCGCCCGAGGTATCAACAAAGACAGAGAGCTGTTTATGGGCAGCTTTCTCACATACCTTTGCCACAGCCGGAAGAAGTGAGATAGGACGGTAGCTAGCCGGGATTGTGGGATTAAGTGAAGGTTTTTTCAACAAGGGAAGAAGTTTCGCCTGCTTCCACTCAAGTGGGATCATAACGGTCTGAAGGGACATATTAACAATGTTGTTCACTTCCAGATTGACTATATCCGCAACTGCCGCCAGTAGCCTTGCTCGACAGGGATCCGTAGGAAAAACCTGATTTGAGCGATTTAAGAATAGTCAGGGTGTCGGACAGGAGAATAGTAGAAAATGTACACCCTAAACTCGGCCTTACAGATTTAGGATGGAGCTGAATCTCCTGAGGCTGGTTGGCGGGCCCAAAGCTATCCTGTATGGCTTTCATTTTGTCAGTAAAAAAAGCTGAAAGCTGTTCGCACCAATCATTAGATCCAGGAGAAGTCTTCTGTTCAGCCCTGGGATCAAGGAAGCTTTGAACAATAGAGAATATTTCTTTAGAATAATTTTTTGATTGGACGATACGCCCTGTAAAAAAATGACCTTTGGCAACCTTCACCATAGAGTAATAGTTGTTCTGAGCCTTCCTAAGGGATAATTTAGCTAGAGGACTGTAAGCCTGTCTCCAAACTCGTTCTAGCTTTTTACATGCAGATTTTTGTTCTTTTAATTCCTTAGAAAACCAAGGTTGGGATGGAGACTTTCTTGTTCTATTATGATCAAGAGGACCAGAGAATATAGTTATACTCATCTGAACACTTATAGTTATACTTATGTTAAGAAACTTTAACTCGGGCCAAAAATTACTTTACAGCCTGAGTTATAGTTTTTTCAGATAAGTATAACTCTTACTGCTGAATTTTTATGGTTTTGTGTGTGTAAAATGTGAATCTTACTATACCGTCCCTCTAACCTTTGATTTTATCAGTGAATTTCAGTTTTTTAACGTACAGTGATATTTAATTACCATACGTTAATCCAACCGTCAGTGTGCATGGCCTTTGGTCAAACATGGCGGGAGTTGGCCGCAGGACCTGGTCTATGACCAACCTACTGTATGCAGTGAACCTCATGCCTTTGGCAGCGTGGGGTGGGGGGGTTGGTGTGTGAGTGGATGGGGTGTTTTTTCATTGGGTTGCGGATCTGAGGATCCTCCACAGAGTTACACTTGGAGTTGAGCTGAGCACAACAGTGGTTCCCCCCCCCCCCCAAAAAAAATATTTGGGCAATTTTTTGCCCATAAGGGGTCCCTCTGAGACCTCTTCATGTGTCCCATGAGGTCAGGGTAAACTCACCCTGACCACCTATGTGAGTTTTTATTCATGTTTACTCCTCGGGGTCCAGCCAAGAAACAAAATGGCTGCAGCAATGTTACTTTTAGGTTGTGGACATCCAATCAGTGCCTTGCTTTTGCTCGTGGAACATGGATACCCCACAGGTAGACCACGAAGGATCGACATCACTAGACATTATTTTGTCTTTATTAAGCCCAAAACTACTGAATAGATTTCCACAATTTTGAAAAAGGTCTCTTTCTACACCAAGATCTACCTTTCTGTAAAATTTGGTGTAATTCTGTTCAGTGATTCGGGCTGTGGTTGTGCCTACAAACTGAAAACCCCCCATAGACATTGCATGGGGAAAAAGTGTGTTTGGACCCCCTTTTTCTTGGCCCCTTCTTGACGAATCACCCCAAAACTTTCTAGACAGCATTAGTTTTGAAAATTTCATTAAAATTTGTCAAACTTCCCACAAGTTATTAACAAAATAAAAAATGCTTCATCTATGGGAAAATGTGGTCCTAACCATAACTACCTACTGGCCGTCACCAGTAGGTACTATATTTTATTAAGTGCACTGGCAGCAGTATAGTTACATCGGAGTTTCTATTGGAAGGGCATTTTCTTGTTTTCTAAATAACTTTGACCCATTCAAACTCTGCACAGAATTCTCCAAAAACAGTTGATCCACATTAGGTCCTTCATAGCAAGTTTTGTGCAGATCCAAAAAGTGCAGAAAAGAAAAATGAGGGTCCCAAAATAGTTTTTTTCCATTTTAATTCCAATAGGGCTCTTTCATATAGACAAATGAGCTGAAGAGAACTACAACAAAGTTGCCACAATGATTAAAATCAAGGATTGTGCTTTTGTTAGTTTGATGTAATCCAATTCAGTAGTTTTCTATAAATTAATGTTTAAAACGTTTGCTCAGGTTAGGCACAAAGAAGTAAATGTTTACTGATTTTTTGACAGCTGGAAAACTATCGTTTTAACTTGTCCACAACTTTAGCTCTTTTGACAAGTTCGCATGACATTTTGCAGATGCTTAGCATTTTTGGCTTAGTCTTTGTATTTGTGCAGATTCCTCAAGGGAGGCACTTTTTAAACCAGCGGTACAAATGTGATAATTTGATTATAACTATGGCATCATTTGATAAATCCACATGAAAATCTGTAGTATGTGTAATCTTCTGTGGGTATGGCAAGTTTTGTGCATCTCCATCAAAGTGCAGGGAAAGTTCAAAGGCAGGCAAAAATAATTTCATGTGCTAATAACTATGATGATCTGTGGTAAATCTGCATGGAATTTGGCAGACTCTTAACATCTTAAACCCAGTGTAGGAAACTCAGATTTCATGCAGATCCGAGAAGAAAGGCACAGTTAAATAGGAAGCAAGGCGGGTGTGTAAAAATCATTGATTTGCTAATGGCACCGGTGCAGGTTCACAGATCTGCATAACACTTGGCAGACACTTACCATGTATAGATTACTTGTAATATTTAGAATTTCACTTCAAGGTGGGTACATTTAAAGGGGTGGTCAAAACAACAGCAATTTTCATTTTGACATCCATAAGAATCTCTGCTTTCTGCTACAAAAAGAAATCCTGAAGAGAATTATAGCAGACTTGAAAAGAAACAAAGGGACCTATTCAAAGGGCAAATATGCACATGTATATTTCCTCATGGGTAAATTTACTCTTACTTTACTAATTTACCTAATATTACTGACTTTGGCAACTGCAGTTTCTGAGCGTAAAGTTACTACAAAGTGTAGACTTCCATGTCCCACTCGCTGAAGCAAGGGGGAAAGAACTAAATTTACCTGTGTAAAGTTACTACTAGTAACTTTTCACACTAAGGCAAAGGTCTCCTCCACTTTGGCGGTGATCTCACTGTAGTAAAGTATAGGGAAACACAATAAAGTTTATTAAACTTTAAAAAGTAATTGTTTAAAATATTAATGCTAAAAAATAATGTAAAATAATATTATATATTTTATTAAAACTAGAACAAATAGAAAAAAGTTACAGCACTAATAAAATTAGAGTAATTTAAATATATTCAGGGGCTGATTCCGATGGCCGGTTGGACAGCTGTCTGTAGCCTTACCCTGCGACCGACACATACCCGGAGCCGGTCCGTCCTGTATAGGAAGTACGATGCGCATAACTGCCAAAAACACGACCGATACGTAGGCTGTGAATCAAGACCCATTCTCCGTCTGAGCCATAACTCTCAAAGAGGAACAGTGTCGCCCGGAAACAGTATCCATAGCAGTGTCCGGCATGACAAGTATGATGCGTACTTCCTACGCGCCGGACGGGTCGTCACAGCATCCGGAATACAAGCATATCAGCTACGATTCGCGCCACAACTCAATACACGGCTACGAGACGGAACAGCTTGCAGTGGGTACGAGACGGAGCAACAAGCAGCGTGTACGACACAAACACATCATGAATCCCATCGCGCAGGTCATACCAGTACTATACATCTATGACCGGATCAGGGACCGACGCCGATGGCGCAGACGGTAAGTCAGACACCTACCACATAAACAAACGACACGTACCCGCAAAATGGCACACACACACAGGGGATCCATATCCTGGCCACTAACAACAGCCCAGGGGTTGCATGGCCAGCACCACTAACACCCCCACCCATAGGGGGCCTGTTGCCCATCACCCCTGCCACCCCCACTCACAGGGGACCTGTTGCCCATCACCCCTGCCACCCCCACTCACAGGGCTTATGTTGCCCATCACCCCTGCCACCCCCACTCACAGGGCTTATGTTGCCCATCACCCCTGCCACCCACACCCATAGGGGTCCTGTTGCCCATCACCCCTGCCACCCCCACTCACAGGGGACCTGTTGCCCATCACCCCTGCCACCCCCACTCACAGGGCTTATGTTGCCCATCACCCCTGCCACCCCCACTCATAGGGGACCTGTTGCCCAACACCACTGCCACCCCCAGCCATAGGGGACATGTTGCCCAGCACCCCTGCTACCCCGACTCACAGGGCTTATGTTGGCCATCACCCCTGCCACCCTCACTCATAGGGGACCTGTTGGCCATCACCCCTGCCACCCCTAGCTATAGGGGACCTGTTACCCATCACCCCTGCCACCCCCACTCACAGGGATTATGTTTCCCATCACCCTTGCCACACCCACTCACAGGGCTTATGTTTCCCATCACCCCTGCCACCCCCACTCACAGGGGACCTGTTGCCCATCACCCCTGCCACCCTCACTCATAGGGCTTATGTTGCCCATCACCCCTGCCACCCCCACTCACAGGGCTTATGTTTCCCATCACCCCTGCCCCCCCACTCACAGGGCTTATGTTTCCCATCACCCCTGCCACCCCCACTCACAGGGCTTATGTTGCCCATCACCCCTGCCACCCCCACTCACAGGGCTTATGTTTCCCATCACCCCTGCCACCCCCAGCCATAGGGGACCTGTTGCCCATCACCCCTGCCACCCCCACTCACAGGGCTTATGTTTCCCATCACTCCTGCCACCCCCACTCACAGGGCTTATGTTTCAAGAAACCGGTCCTAGGATGCTTGATTCCGGTCCAGGGAAGACATGGCTTGGCAGTTCGGGCTGGACTGTTCCCATGAGGCACAGGGTCAAGACTGATTTGCATATGGCCATGTCTAAACTGGGGTGGTGTAGTGGTCAAAAGAACGATGGATTTAACCCAGATCTCTTGACTGGGGGAGAATGTCTGCATTGTCAGCATTCCGTCCATCATTTGTTTGTTGTAACGCTTTTCGCCCTAATTGGGATGGGTATTCCCAGACGTGGGACCCGTGCTCACTACGCCACTGGAGTCAAGCTATCCTGGCTGATGACGGCTGATAGCCAAAAACCGGTCCTAGGATGCTTGATTCCGGTCCAGGGAAGACATGGCTTGGCAGTTCGGGCTGGACTGTTCCCATGAGGCACAGGGTCAAGACTGATTTGCATATGGCCATGTCTAAACTGGGGTGGTGTAGTGGGCAAAAGAACGATGGATTTAACCCATATCTCTTGACTGGGGGAGAATGTCTGCATTGTCAGCATTCCGTCCATCATATGTTTGTTGTAACGCTTTTCGCCCTAAGTGGGATGGGTATTCCCAGACGTGGGACCCGTGCTCACTACGCCACTGGAGTCAAGCTATCCTGGCTGATGACGGCTGATAGCCAGAAACCGGTCCTAGGATGCTTGATTCCGGTCCAGGGAAGACATGGCTTGGCAGTTCGGGCTGGACTGTTCCCATGAGGCACAGGGTAAAGACTGATTTGCATATGGCCATGTCTAAACTGGGGTGGTGTAGTGGGCAAAAGAACGATGGATTTAACCCAGATCTCTTGACTGGGGGAGAATGTCTGCATTGTCAGCATTCCGTCCATCATTTGTTTGTTGTAACGCTTTTCGCCCTAAGTGGGATGGGTATTCCCAGACGTGGGACCCGTGCTCACTACGCCACTGGAGTCAAGCTATCCTGGCTGATGACGGCTGATAGCCAGAAACCGGTCCTAGGATGCTTGATTCCGGTCCAGGGAAGACATGGCTTGGCAGTTCGGGCTGGACTGTTCCCATGAGGCACAGGGTCAAGACTGATTTGCATATGGCCATGTCTAAACTGGGGTGGTGTAGTGGGCAAAAGAACGATGGATTTAACCCAGATCTCTTGACTGGGGGAGAATGTCTGCATTGTCAGCATTCCGTCCATCATTTGTTTGTTGTAACGCTTTTCGCCCTAAGTGGGATGGGTATTCCCAGACGTGGGACCCGTGCTCACTACGCCACTGGAATCAAGCTATCCTGGCTGATGACGGCTGATAGCCAGAAACCGGTCCTAGGATGCTTGATTCCGGTCCAGGGAAGACATGGCTTGGCAGTTCGGGCTGGACTGTTCCCATGAGGCACAGGGTCAAGACTGATTTGCATATGGCCATGTCTAAACTGGGGTGGTGTAGTGGGCAAAAGAACGATGGATTTAACCCAGATCTCTTGACTGGGGGAGAATGTCTGCATTGTCAGCATTCCGTCCATCATTTGTTTGTTGTAACCCCCACTCACAGGGCTTATGTTTCCCATCACCCCTGCCACCCCCAGCCATAGGATGGGTGATGCGCAACACATCCAGCATACGCAAACATCAGGTATGTCCGCAAAATACATCCCCCACGACATCATGACAACAGTGTGTAGTCTGTGACAAATGCCCACAACAGTGAATATGGCTATGAGCATACAATGTAAGTAACAGCACATGTGTGACCAACGCATGAGTGTGACATACACAAGGCAAGCATCACCATAGCACTGTGGCAATGTAAAAAGAACACCCCCTCACTGTGTAGAACAGAAGTCAAGTGGGGGCTCACAAAATGCAGCAGATGTGGAGCATTGTGGTGATGGGGACCAAACCCCCCTCAACACAGTGACCAAAAGGTAAGTGTGATCATGGTCAAAGCTGCAAATAACTAACAGCATATATGATCCCTGCTCCCAACGCATCAAACACTTCTGGGGGAAAATAGTGGTTGTGTCCCATACACACAGAGATGTGTTGAGGCAAACAGTGCTGTGAAAACATAACACTCTCGGCCATGTGCAGACAAGCACCACACATGGGGGCTGACAATGCACACAGCGTACAATGACACAACAGCAGAAGTGACCATCACCAAGCATGCACACATCTCGAAAATAGACACACCAACCAAAACAACATGTGTAGACTGTAGGTGTCAGCTCACTAACTCACATTCCATGCCAGCAATGGCACCCAACAACCAGGATGAATGCGCACAATGATGTGAAATGACTCACAGGGACAGCATGCAAAATCACAGAAACAGCATCCAGACAAAGGCCCACAACAGCAATACCAATGCACTGGTGCAGATGCACAAACACAAACAGGCAAACTCACACTGCACATCGGACACAACATGTGTGTGTGTCACAGTATCCACAGGCAACTACACAACACATGAGAGGGGCTGAACCACAGTGACACAGATGTGGACACAGTGCCATCCAAAAGTAAACCATCATTGGGACACCCTCAGTGGGCAATCAGGCGTTGGGAGATGAGAGGGAGCACAACAGACACATGTGACACTAGCTGGAATGAACACCAACTAACACAGTAAAAGACTGACACACAATAGCACAATCCCCAGGGACAAGACATTGGTGTGACACAAGCATGCATGACACCTCTACCGTGATGACAAAGGCAGATGTCGTACAAACTGGGAAACCCAGACATGTGTCCTGTGCAATAAAATGTACATCACACATACACAAACACAAATCACTCAACATGGCCCCTCATCCATGGACAAACGGGAGCTAAGGGACCATCCATGCAAACATTCACATCAGTCCACCATCAACACCACACACCTGAACTGCAACAATGTGTATCTGTGAAGCCCACATGGACAGGTGACATTGCACATGCCCACATGACAAACACAGGAATGTTGTCAGGAACTAAGGTGCACACACACATCACACAAGGACTGTTTACAACCCTGGGGAATGACAGACACACTGCACCGTATGTGGTACATGGCCATGACCTCAAAGCTCATGTGACCTTCACAATCCCTGCCACTGTCCCAGGACTATGCAGATGCCAAGGAGGAACACAAGGCACCCATGCTGACATCTGCCAGCATCGCTGCCGTGAACCCGACAAGTGGGAGCAGTCACACACACATACAAATGTCTCAATCACTGAAAACTACCACCTAGGGACAACTACATGATATTGCGAACAAAAAAGTGCCTTGAGGAACCCTCACTGTGTCCCATCTGTGTCTGACAACATCATCAACACTCAGAACTGACAAATCACAATGATGATACACCAATTATCAGGAGTGAGTCATGCACCCACACATCTGGTAGCCCATTGGAAAAATAGTGGGATTAACCCAGTACCACTCAGCAAGCATCAACAACACGAACATATCAAGGGAACACTGTCTTGTGTATGAACAGGTATGTGGACACACACACATGCACATACAATACACACCATGGGCCCAGGCCATGTCACTGGTGAAACACACTAACTTGAGGGGACACAACTCCTGTGGGAGCCCAGCTGTGCCAAACATATTCACCGCAAGTCCCACTCATGTCTGCAGAACACTTGGTCAGTCAGCCATCAGTTACCGCACAATGAAGGCTCTGGTCACAACAGCCTGGGTACGTGAGTCTCCCTTAAGACATCTGCAGATATTCAATACATATGTACAGCAAGTTGCACAGAGGACCCAGTTGCTCCTATACCAATGATGCCCACACCTGTAGGGCCAGTAGTGATGAGCACGAAGTATGTGGAGTGACAATTTGAAGCACATCATATGTGCAGGGGTGCAAGCCACAGATGTGACCATGGCAATTAAATGCTCACAGAGAGATATACACAAATGGTTGATCCAGACACACTCAGGTAGCTGCAAAGGATGACATGGATACCTACCAGAATAGGATACATATCTCATGGACCACAGGGAGTACCTCACATCAACACATCAGTATGTAACATTGTAAACCAAGCATTACAGGTGCAAGGGCATCTAAAACAACCTCAACATGATGTACTGCTAAATCAAGTTCACAGGGACAAAGTAAAAAGCTTTATTCAGCATATGAAAAGTGAAACGTCTGTTCAAACAAAAGGCCAATGGCCAGTCCATGTCCAAAGGGCGAGGAGTGAACTAGAGTCACAAATTCAGTATATGAAATTCGAAACGTCTGTGCAACCAAATGGCCAGTCCATGTCAAATTGCCAAGGAGTGAACTAGAGTGACAACTGTCACACCTTGCTTGCCTGCACTGCTACGGACCGGGACATCCCCTCGGAGGGGCATACATGGGGGCAGGCCAGGCACCGCAGGGACAGGATCAGGGCGCAGCAGAAGGAGGCAGTGAAGAGGTGGGGGATGCAGGCGAGAGACTTGCAACTGCAGTGGAGATGACTGAAGTGGTGGGTGCTGTCACAACTGTGGGGCACAAGTCAGATGGGGTGGGCGTGGACTCCAAAGCAGTGCCTACATCCATGGGAGCGCAATGGGGGACAGGTGAGGTCTGCAGGGCAGGGGGTGGTGACACGGTCCCCACATCAGTGGCAGCAACTGTCTGACCAGGTGTGGAGGAGCAAGTGCTATGGGGGGATGGCCTTAGCATTTTGGGGATGGTGTATCTGTGTGTGGGGGAACCCGGGGCAGGGAGTGGCGGGGGACCCTCTGGAGTGGTAGCCTGGGGGATGGAGGACGGAGACTTTGCCTTGGAGCTGCGTGCTGGCGGGGGGGTCTTGCTCTTCTTGCGCCGATGGGACTTGCGGGTGGGCGTCTCGGTCTGAGTGCGCCTGGAGGAGGGTTTCCGGGTGTGAGGGGCACTCCCTTCTGTGTGTGGGGACTTCCTCTTCCCCTTGTAATCAGTATCAGCTGGGTCGGTGGGGAAGAGGCCAAGGTCACAGAGGAAGAGCTTCTGGGGGGATGGGGTTGCAGGTGAGGCAAGGGAAGGGGGCTGGGAGGGAGAGGTCTCGGAGGACAGTGGAGTGGTTGTGGATGACTGTGTGTGTGTCAGCAAACCAGCCCCTGTGCATGTGGAATCAGTCCCCTGTGCTTGCTTGTGTGCACGTCTAGACCTTGGTTTGGGGGTTTCGGGGCTTTGGACAGGTAGTGTGCTAGGAAGTGTGGGTGATGCAGGGGTAGGAGGGGTGTGGGACTGTTGGAGGAGGGACACTGCTGCCGTCAGGGAAGAGGCCACGGACTGATTGGTCCTCTGTAGGGCAGACATGCCCAAGGAAATGCCCTCCATGAATTACACCAGTTGTGTTAACAGATCTGTGTGTGCATGGAGGACGTTCAGCATCGACGTCTGCCCCACATGCATCTGTCTAAGTAAGTCCACAGACTCCTCACTCAGGGCAGCAGGGGACATAGGGGCAGGGGGTGCGGTGCCTGGCACAAAGGAGACCTGCTCACGAGCACAGGAGCCCACAGGGACCTCTGGGATGGGAGCCGATGGGAGGGGGTGGTGGGGGTGGTGGTGGTTGTGGTGGTGGTGGTGGTGGCGGTGGCGGAGACTGCCTCACTAGCTGGGGTTTGGTGGCTGCTGACACCCGCCTCCACAGGGGAGTCATCCTCAGAGCTGCAGTGGCCTTCAGCTGGGGGGGATGGTGCTGACGACTCCTCTGTGTGGCTGAAATCGCCCTCCGTGCCACTGGGTCCACCTGATTCCTCTCCTTCTGTCCCTGTAAGGCTCTGTGGCTCCTCCGGTTCTGTGGAGCTGTCCCCTCCTGTGGCCGTGGATGTATCTGGATAGGAATAGGAAGTAAGAGAACAACATCAGTGAGTACATCACATCACAGGACAAGGCGTGGCATCATCAGCTGAACACAGATCAAAGTGCCAACACTGTTTAGAATAAGACAATTGTCATTTCCAACGTCAACCATGGCACACATATCCCTCCTTGATTTGCACACATGTCTGTTGCATGTTGGATGCTAATACCCCAATGTGCTAACATGCACCACCCACATATTAGTTGTCCATGCAAGTGAACATGTAGGAGTATGTCACTAGACCCACAGCACATCTCTTGCGACTGACTCAGAACAGGTGTCCGGATAAAGGGATGGGCAGAGACTCATTTCACATGCTTGGGATGCATGCCGGCAACACACACCATGATGTACTCATGACCTGATGGGCAAGGCCACAACGGGGTGCATGGTGCACACTTGAACACAACGCAAGCTCACTCATAGCAAGTTCAATGCCATGGCACTGGGATGCCCTGAAAGTCAGTCAATACTGTCTCCTGTCACAGGGGCAGGGCATCCAGACAACAACAATATGCACTGACTCACAATCCTAGCTCAGGGGCAAATCTGACTCTGCAGATGACCGGCGCACTTGCCCATCCCATGCAAACAACATATCCAGGACCCAGAAGACCCCACATCACGAAAATCAGACATATGAGTCTCAGCAAACACGACTCAATGTACATTAACACATCACAGTTGCATACACCATTGTGCGCTGTCAGATGCTTACACACCTATATGTCACACAGGTCTTGTCTCTCACAGTCACATTGCAGATGTCATGCTGACCCTCGGAATCATGGACACCCCAATTGTACGTAGCAACAAGCCACACCCTAATGACACAGAGGCACACACCTGAGGGCCCATGTCACTAAGCACAACCTGCAATTTCACACACAGGAGTGGGATTACAGAGTGCTTCTGAATGCCCTTGAGGGGGCAGGACTGGGCAGGACTAAGTGAAACAGTGTTTTGCCCCGGACAGTAGTCAGGTGGCTAAGCAATTGTGGCATACTTGCCATACCTACTCCTGATGCCCAAAAATTGGAGTACCCTGCTGCATAGTTTTGTATTGAATACCCCAGAAACATGTTGCGAGTAAGACCAGCAATTGGTACACATCTCAAGGGCACACACAGTTCACATGTCAGATATCAGGCATTGTGTAAACAATTGACCCACCCATGACACACACAACAGAGTCATGGGAAGTGATGCTGACTGGTACCTGATACATAGCTGACTGCAGGGACACAGAGCCCTAGTGACACAATCCAAAGACTGTAGGGGCCACACCTGTGGAACAGATGAGGAGGGTGCATCGCACAGATGAGGGACCTGATTTGGGGACTACAAGACCTACGTAATGTGGAAGTGTGACCAGGACAAAAGACTGCTATGTGCATGTCAGACATAGTACACAGATCAAGCATGGACTTACCCCCTTCCTGCTGCTGTCTGGCCTTCAGCTGCCTATCCAGGTCCGGGAAGACCACTGCCAGTATATGGAGCATGTGGGGAGTCAGGGTCCGGTGTCCGCCCCTCCTGCGTGGAGGTGACAGCTTTAGCTGGACTCTAGCTATCCTCCGGGTCCAGCCCCGATGGTCCTGCCACCTCTTCTGGCAGTTGCGGATGCGGCGCTTGTAGACCCCCACAGAACGAACAGCCCAGGCGATGGTCAGCCAGATCTCCTGCTTCTGGTGGGCATCAACCTGTGAGGAGGACAAAGTGAAAAGTACATTAACACACATGCCCCAGATTTATGCAGCACACAATTAGATATTCATGTCATTATCACAAAGGGAAATGAATTACACAGGTAGTGCAACCCTGGGAAATGAAAATTCACATGCATGTCTGACATGTTAACAATGCATGGATAGTTTAAGCTGGCAAAAATGCACTTTAGCAGCAGGAAAAATATTCAGTACGTGTCCCTACACACTTTGGGGTATGAAAGTAGTCAGTGATAATGCTTGCCACTGCTGTACACACTGCTAGTACTGCTAGTCAGACAACATGCTTAATTAGGAAGGCAGTGGACAGCACACTCACCTGCTCCCCTGGTGTCCCATAGAGCTTTCTGTACTCTGGAAGGAGCCTGTCCAGCAGGGCCTGGTTCTCCTCCTCAGTGAACGCTGGGGCCCTCTCCAGTGTACGTGCCATAGCAGGAGCCAGAGGATGCAGAGACAGCAGCAGTGGTAGCAGGGATGTGGTCCAGTACCATGTAATGCAGGCAAGTGAGCTCCCTGGGGTCCAGCCAGCCTTATATCTGTGCTGCAGAGGCAGACTCTGTGCCATGTGTCCAAAGTGATAGGTTCAACACGGTTGCATTCTATGAATCTGGCCAATTCATTTAAAAGTACGACTCGTACACGCCTTCCGCATCCTTCAAATCTTCACCTTCATGGAACACTTGAAATTGCAACATTGTTGTAGGCATCCAACTGAATTTCCAGTGCACAACTCGTACAAGTTTTGAATCCGCATCCGTCTCCATGACAGTCCTGAGCCAATGGGTGCGCCTGGCTCGTTCAACTGATTGTACAACGCGTATTTTGAATGTACACATGCACCCATCTCCATACAATTCAATTGATAATGCGTACGCACGGTTTGGACATGACCCGTGCAATACGTATGCATTGTCACTCGCGTCGGACCTCATTGCATTCAATGACAAGGCCTACGCACGGCTCAGACATGACCCGTGCAATGCGTACGCATTGTTACCCGCGTCGGACCGCACTGCATTCAATGACTAGGCCTACGCACGGCTTGGACATGCCCCGTGCAATGGGTACGCATTGTCACTCGCGTCGGACCGCATTGCATTCAATGACAAGGCCTACGCATGGCTCGGACATGACCCGTGCAATGCGTACACATTGTCACCCGCGTCGGACCGCATTACATTCAATGACAAGGCCTACGCACGGCTCGGACATGACCCGTGCCATGCGTACGCATTGTCACCCACGTTGGACTGCATTGCATTCAATGACAAGGCCTACGCACGGCTTGGACATGACCCGTGTAATGCGTACGCATTGTCACCCGCGTCGGACCGCATTAGTGTGACTATTAGACAGATGCAACACACATATACTGGCCATGGACACCTGAACACACCTGCCACACTATAGCATTGGTCACACAGTGTCCCATGGCATGTAAGGCTGCATTCCCTGGGTTTTTGAGGGGGCCACAGCATTTTTTTTTGTCTGGCACTTTGTGAAGCCACTCCCAGGCTGTTATCTGTACATGGGGGAGAGTCCTTTGTGTGTTGTGCACATTTGCACTGTGATGTGCAATTGGACAGTAACTGGCATGAGTGAAGGCCACAGTGTCAGGTTGGATATGTTTGGGTCATGTCACATACACCCTGAGTCCTGGGGGTGATGGCATGTACGTCACAGTAAGACCTGTAGCCCCAATACTGATGTGCACCCACAGTCTGTGTCCATGTTGTGTCTGATCACATATTACCAATGGATGACAGTCTCCACATCCATGTGGTATATGCATCAACCTTGATGGGGTGTATGTCTAAGACGTACATGTATGGCCGGCATGGACAGCAGTGGCCACTACCTGTGGGACTTACGCTTGCCTTGTGGTGTGTACGTGCTACGCCATGTCCATTGCTGTGTTGATGTGGCAATACAGGGAGCCTGGGTTTCTGCATGGCAAAGATCTGTGATGCCTGGGAGACATGAGTCCTCATTATTCATTGGGGTGGGTTTTTTGAACGTTGCAGCAGCACATAGGTTGGGTGACACAGCCAGATGATTAGCCCATTGCACTCATGTGGACATGTGGAATTGAGATGTGAGGTGGTGGTCTTGTAGGTGACATATGTGTCCATGACCAACAGCACACACCTCAGTACATTGTGTAATGTCATGAACTAGCATGTGAGAGTGTCCGTGGTCATGGCCACATGGGGGATGTACTGACAATCTTCCTTTGTGCATCTCTGTACTGCAGGGCACCAGCTGTTCATCGTCCGTTCCCAGACCTTGCAACCATGCAGGAACGCAACAGCATCAGATGGTACCGCTTCACCAGGCCACTGATTGAGGAGTTGGCGGAGCAGTTGGCGCCACATCTGCTACCTGGCCGGACATACCCTACAGCACTGACCCCAGAGGTGAAGGTGATGGCAGCCCTGCACTTCTTTGCTACTGGTACCTTCCAGTACACTGTGGCTACTGCTGGTGTTATGTCGCAAACGATGTTTAGTTGGGTGCTACGCGATGTCTTGGAAAGGATGTTGCAATTCCTCGAACTGTATATCAAGTTGCCGAGCCAAGATGAACTCCCTGAAATTAAGGATGCCTTTTATACACTGGGGAGGATGCCAAACGTCATTGGATCCATTGACGGGACACATGTTGCCCTGATACCACCACAGGCACATGAGCAGGCATACCGTAACAGGAAGCACTACCATTCGATCAATGCTCTGGTGGTCTGTCTTGCTGACATGTTGATCACACATGTGTGTGCACGGTTCCCTGGTTCGGCGCACGATGCCTACATAATGAGGAGTAGTCACATTGCAACGCTGATGTCACAGATGCCAGCTCAGCATGCCTGGCTTGTCGGTGTGTACTGACTGATTCTCATTGTGTGTGTTTGTCATTGTTGTATTCCACACTCCTACCAAACTCATCGACTTGTTCATTTTTGTGTGTGTAGGTGACTCCGGATACCCCAACATGCCGTGGTTGCTGACACCCCTCAGAAACCCTGTGATACCAGCCGAGCTGCACTACAATGAGGCACATGTTCAGAGCAGGAGGGTGATTGAGCGGACATTCGGCCTCCTGAAAAGCCGCTTTCGCTGCCTGGACAAGACCGGAGGGGCCCTCCCATATGAGCCTGCAAAGGTGTGCAAAATAATACTGGTCTGCTGCATGCTACACAACATGGCGGTGTGGAAGGAGGTGCCTCTCATCCTGGATGAGGATGACGACGACCAATGTCCGGCACCTGTGGAGGATCCCGGCCTGGGCCAGGATGCCAGTGATGATGAAGATGATGGTGACGTCCGCTCCCAGCTCATCAACAACTTCTTCACCTGAAAGTGAGTTTCTAGGAATGTGTTGAGCCAGCTCTGTTGCTGTCTGAGTGTGTGTGTGCCACTTGACTGGATGCGTGCTGTGATGTGTCCATTCAGGTGGTGTGTACTCCACAATAGGGTAGTACTGCTAACTAGTGTTTGTGTAGGTGTTTTGCAACATGTTTTGTGCATGTGTATTGTATTTCTCTCCTGTTCGTCTGTGCTTTTGACTGTATCTTGTCTGTCCTTCCCAGGGTCCTTTGCCTGTTGTGTGGTCAACACTGACCCCCAACACCCAGAAGCCAACACCAGTGTGGAAGTTGAGAATTCCCATCAACTGATGTACCACACATCCCTGGACTTCCATTCTCCAAAACATTGTGAGCGTGTGTCCACTGTTACGTAGAATTACCGTGCAACTATTGTGGAATAAACATGTTGCTGGTGTGTAATGAACCTGTGCTACACTTTGTTATGTGCGTTGTCTGTCTTCCCACATCTGAGTGACATCTGCTTACCTCACCTGTGGACTTGTTACCACTGGCTGGGATTGGTGTTGTTTTTGTGCATGCCAATGTGTTTCAGGTCAACATCATTGTGTGTGATGAGTAACATGGCCATGGTGAGTATGTGTTGTGTTGCCATAGTGGTGTGTCTCCCTCACATGTGTCACATCACCATGACTCACCTTACGTTGGTCACATTGTTGCAGTATTTGGCATGCACTGTGTTGTGTAGCAGATCGACTTCGCCCTGAACATGACAAGTTTGAATCACAACAGAGGCAAGTATGGTGTACTGGTGAGTTGATTTACAAACATGTGTGAGTGAGGTGCACAGGATGTTGGGTGCTGTACAGTGGTTTGGGAATCCAAAGTTCACATTTGAGTTGGACGTGCTGGTAGATGAAATGTCCAGAGTAAAGTCCACAGTCATCTGATACATTGGCCCAACATGAACCCTCCATGTCATGTGGGCGAGTTGTGTGCGATTGGACAAGGTGAACGGGTTGCGCACAAAGAACATTTTCCAGAACAGGTTTAGAGGCCCTGGGGGATGTGCTGGGACATCTGCCTCTCACATGTCCTTCTTCGGACGACCCCTTTTCTTACGGGGGGGGGGGATCCTCATGTGCAGGCCTCTGCGGTACAGGGGACTCTCCGCCAGAGTCCTCCTCCCTCCCTGTGGCGCTGGCAGATGGTGTTGCAACAGATGTTGTGGGCACACAGGGGGGTGGGGACAGGTTGGTGTTGATCTGGCGGAGGCATTGTAGTATGTCCCGATGCACCGCAGTAAGGGCATCCCACTTTGCCTCCATGCGGGCATGGTGAGCGACCTGCTCCTGTTGCATGTGCTTGAGGATCCCCACTATCTGGCCAAATCCTCCAGTGCTATCCTGGTACGCATCTATGATGCGTGCCAGTTGGGGGTCATCATGCAGTCCAGACCCCTCTGCAAGGCGTGCCCTGTGCCTCCCACCCCTCCCAGCACCCCTCTCCACACGGGCAGGACCAGCGGCGGTACGCACAGGTGACCCTGGGACCCCTTGGGTGGTGTTGTTGGTGGTGTTGGCTGTAGCTTCCGTGGGGTCCTGTGTCCCTGTGCTGTGGGTGTTGATTGTCCTTGGTCTGTCCGTGTTGGCGGGGGTGACCTGTCAGTGTCCAGATGGTGGAGGCATGGGTACAGATGTTGCTACTGCTGGTGCAGGTGATGCGCACACCTTCATTTTTTAAATTATTTATTTAGCTCTTGATGTGTACACTTCTTCGTGTGGAGTCTAAATGGGCATTTTTTTTTTCTCTCCATAAAACTGTGGAACCACATCCTTGATTCTTAGGCTACTCATGTCTTCGCCTTTCGTCGTGATCAACATTGCTTGCTGAGGTACTGTTTTCTTGTGGGTGTCAGTGATACACTCACTTTCGTCATCAGAATTATCGATTGTGGGACATTATTGTACATCTGTTAAATTAACTGTAGGTTTAGTTTTCCATGTAAGTTTTATTTATGTGCTTTTAGTTAACTATTTTATTTGTCACACCATGGCTACTGGTATGTCGCAACCTCCACAGTTTCTTTCGGAATCGGGTGACCCCATCTTGCCGTGGAAGAGATGGAAGCCTTTGTTTGATTCATATTTGTTAGCCATTGGGGGAGAAAAGTTTTCAGCGGTACGCAAGCAAGCCACATTGTTACATAATTTGGGGGTTGAGGGCAGACATGTGTATGATGGATTGGATGAGATTGTTCTTGGACGTGGGGATGGTGAGCCTGAGAATATTTATGATATGTCCATCATGATGCTTGAAAGGCACTTTGGATCTAAAATTAATGTGGTTTTGGAACGTCACAAGTTTTTTAGCAGGGTTCAGGGTAAGCATGAAAGGATTACCAGTTATGTGGCTGCTTTGAAGACGTTAGCTCGTGGGCTATGGCGGTGTCAGAATAGATGTCTTGGGATTTGTGGTCAGGAAAATTCAATATAAGGACAGGGAAACTGTGGGGAAGGTGTATGTGGCTAAGAGAGGTGATAATCTTCTCGGCTGGAGGCACCAGAGGGACATGGGGATCACTTTGAATCCCAATTCTCCTGAGAAAGTTCTACTTTTGTCTCAGGAGGTGTTATCTGACAAGGATGTCAGTTCATGTTTTCCTAAAGTTTTCAGTGATGAGTTGGGGTTACTTAAGAACTTTGAACATAAGATCATATTGAAAGAAAATGCTCAACCTTTTGTTTCCAAAGTAAGGAAAGTTCCTCACTTGATGATGGAACCCTTAAAGCATGAACTTGATAAATTGTTAGTCATGGGGGTCATTGAAGAAATTGAGTATTCTGAATGGTTGGCCCCCATCGTTTTAGCTCCCAAGGATGGTGGGAAAGGGATCCGCATGTGTGTGGACTTGCGTGGTCTGAATAAGCATATTTGGGTTGACAGACAGCCTTTGCCCAACATCTCTGAAACTCTTGCTCTTATCAAGGATGCTAGGTGTTTTAGTGTCATGGATCTGTCATCCGCATACCATCGGGTTCTACTTCATCCAGACTCGAGACATTTGACATCTTTTGTGACACCTCTGGGGGCTTTTAGGTTTGTTCTTATGCCTTTTGGCCTGGCTTCTGCCGCAGCATGTTTTCAGAGGGTCATGAATAAGGTTCTTGTAGGGTTGTCAAAGGTTCTTATCTTCCAGGACGACATTCTTGTGTATGGGAAAGATCAAGAGGAACATGATGAACATTTATGGATGGTTCTGCTGAGGCTACAGGAAGCTGGTTTAGTTATCAAGAAGGAAAAATGTAAATTTGGGGTGTCTTCTGTAAGTTATTTGGGACATACCATCTCTGCTGAAGGGATTAGTCCTAAATTGGATCTGGCAGAGAGCATTGTGAAGGCTCCAGTACCTATCAACAAGGATCAGGTACGATCATTTTTAGGACTTGCGGAGTTTTGTTCCAAATTTGTTCCAAATGTTGCTGTAATTGCTTCTCCCCTTAGGTTGCTGCTCAAGAAGGGGGTGCAGTTTTCATGGTCTGATGATTGTTCTTCTGCCTTCGATTCCCTTAAGAGCAAAATTGGTTGTATGCCGACTTTAGGGCATTTTGATGCTTGCAGGAAAACTGTGTTGTGCACTGATGCTAGCATGCTTGGGTTGGGGGCAGTTCTATCACAAGTTGTGAATGGTGAATCCAGAGTAATTGCCTTTGCGTCTCGTTCACTCAAGGGTGCGGAAGAGCGCTACTCTGTGATTGAGCGGGAGGCATTGGCGGTTTTCTGGGCAATACACCACTTTAGGTTTTACCTTTGGGGCATACCTATTGTTATTAGATCTGATCATCGCCCTTTGTGTCAAATCTTTACCTGCAGGGAGGCTGATAATATCTCACCTAGGATTAAGCGTTGGATGGAGGGGTTAATTGAATTCAATTTTGTGGTTGAATATGTGCAAGGTTCAAATAATGCGATTGCTGACTGCCTTTCGAGGTTGCCTTTGCAGCAATCAGGTGTGGAAGTGGAAAATTCCTTGGTGGCATGGGTGCATGAATCTGCTGTTGGTTCTGATGAGTGGTCTTTTAATTCTCATGAAGACAAAGATTTGGAAATGCTCAAGGAGTATTCTGTCAAGGGTTGGCCTGCGGACAGGGAGGTACCGGAGTCCTTGAAACCTTTTCTTAATGTTAGAGATGAATTGAGTGTCTTTGATGAAAAACTGTTGAGAGGTAATCGTGTGATACCTCCTCAAGGGCTTAGGGGGAAGATTATAAATTTGGCACATGAGGGGCATTTAGGGAGGAATCTGACCAAGGCCAGGGTACGTGAATGGTACTGGTGGCCAACGATGGATCGACAGGTGGAAGATGCTGTAAAAGACTGCTGGGAATGTGCCAACAGTGACAAGAGCAAAAAGACTCGGGTGGCACCTCTTTCACCTGTAGATGTTCCTTCTGAGCCATGGTCCAAGTTGGGCTTGGATATTGCTGGGCCTTTTGAGCTATTTCCTCCTGATGAGCGTTATGTATTGTTATTGGTGGACTACACCTCTAAATGGGTAGTCACTAAATGTGTGTCTGTCGTCAATACTCGAACTGTTATTGAATTCCTTTCTGAGGAATTTTCTAGGGAAGGCATCCCCAAATGGCTTATTACAGATAATGGGGTGCAATTTGTCTCGCATGAGATGAGCAGATTTTTAAAGGAGTTGTCCATCATTCATTTCAAGACAGCTTTGTACTCACCGCAGGCCAATGGTCTTGCGGAAAGCATGAACAATTTGGTTAAATGTTGTGCCCAGAGGGCTTTGCAAACTAGACCCTCTCTTAAGAAGATGCTCAGAGAGACGTGGTGGGCTCATCGCACTACCCCAAATTGGCTGACTTCTGTTCCTCCTTTCTCAATTCTAAGAGGGAGGAAAGCTCATGACAAACTGAGTCCTGCTTGGTTGAAGTTGGATGTGAATGATTTGTGGATGAATGAGCAGGTAGACTTAAGAAGGAGAGTCTATCAGGGAGCGTATAAGCGCAGATTTGATCAAAGAAATTCCACATTCTTTAGACACTGGTGTGTGGGGGATGAAGTATTGATCAGGAATCCTGGCCTGTTGAAAAAGGGTCGGCCACGGTTTATGGGGGCCTTTGTCATCAAGGAGGTCAGGAAGAATGTGGTTGTTTTGAACTCTGGTGAAGTATGGAGCATGTCCAGGTTGGTTAAGTGGGAACCTGGGGTTGATGCTCGTGAATCTGACCAGACATGTGAATCTGTTTCCAAACCGGTCTACAATAATGCTACTTCCGGTGTTCCTGGTTTTGGCACTTGTAGGAGGTTGAGATGTAGGCCGAATTGGCATAAAGATTATCATATGTCTTGAGATGTATACTTTGTTCTTGCCACTTTTCCTTATGTTATTGAGAAGTGATTTTGATGTTCTTGCCACTTTTCTTTTTGTTATTGAGAAGTGATTTTGATCTCATATGTTCTGTTCCTTGCATTTTTTTCCATACAGATTAATCATCCTTTATTGTAAGGGTAGGGGATGTGTTGTGGGTTACTAAATCTCTTTTCTCCTTTCCCTTCTTGTCCTATCTTGCTTTCCCCTCTTGTGTCTGGAATGTATGTGTACATTCCAAGCGTCATGAGATGAACTGTGTGGGGAGGTTCTGGAAGGGTGGGAGCTTTGGCAGTTGAAGCTGTGCCACTGTTGGATGCTGTGCCACTGTTGAACCAGTGGTCCTATTTGTTGTAATCTGATTGAATTACAAGAAGACTATCACGCCTCCATCGTCTTCTTTCCAGTATCCTCGTCATTTGTCAATGGGTGCCCAGCACGACCTGTGTTTGGAAGAGACACACAATGTGATTTATGTTTCTACATGCATCGTTGGTTCACAAACATGACATTTTCTACTTTTCAAACAGATGCCTGCCTGTACACTGCTTTTTCCCAGCTTGTCACGGACAGAGTTTGATCTTGTTGTTGGCCATTTGCCAGCATGGCCTTGTGCTCCCCACAACAGAGCCCAGTGTCAGACATCTTGTCGGTTCCTTCCCACTCCCTGTGAGGCGAGTATGGTTCAGGTTGATCTTGCTGGGCCATGTAGGTGGGTGTAGGTTGGGTGTGACTGCGAGTCCCATCATACTCTTGGCTATACCCCCCTACCCAGCATGCCCATGCTTCCTCCCTCTTGACTCTGCTTCCCTGTGAGGGGGTGTGGCAGCAAAGGCAAGATGGCTGACTGTGGAATCCTGGTGTTTGTTTGGCTAGCAGTCCCAGCATGGCCTTGTGCTCCCCACAACAGAGCCCAGTGTCAGACATCTTGTCGGTCCCTTCCCACTCCCTGTGGGGCGAGTATGGTTCAGGTTGATCTTGCAGGGCCATGTGGGTGGGTGTAGGTTGTCTGTGACCGTGAGTCCCATCATACTCTTGGCTACACCCCCCTTCCGAGCATGCCCATGCTTCCTCCCTCTTGACTCTGCTTCCCTGTGAGGGGGTGTGACATCAATGGCAAGATGGCTGACTGTGAAATCCTGGCTACAAGTCCCAAGTGAGCCCCTCTGCTTCACACAGCAGCAGCCAGTACAGGGGGATCATTTGCTGATATTTCAATGAGGTGTGTGTCAAAGCATTGTACCCGGTGAGTTGTGTGGAGTTTGTGTTGGGGGTGTCTCCCCATGCTGATTAGTATGGTCAGGGCTGTCAGTCCTCCTTCCTATCATGAAACGTGCTTCCATTGTAGGGCATGCAAGTTGTCTTTCAGGATGTCAGTCAGTGGTGTCCTGCTTCTGATTTGCACACAACCCCTAGCAGGAGCCAGTGTCAGACATCTTGTCAGTCATTTTCCACTCCCTGTGATGTGGGCATGTTTCAGAGAGGTCTTGATGGGCCAATGAGGAGGGGGAGCATTATCTGTGACTACAGGCCCCATAATGCTTTTGTCTACACTCACTTCACCTGCATCCCCACTATTCCCTCCTGACAGTCAGCTGCACTGTGAGGTGGTGTGTTTGTGGTGGCAAACTGTCTTGCTGGATGTATTTGACTTAGTGCCAGTGGCTTGCTCTATTTGTTTGTAGGTTGGTGCATGTCATGACAAAGTCCCCAGTCACTATGAGATGGCAGATATTGTGTTTGTGTGACTGGCATCCACATCTTGGGTTGATTATCTATTGGTTAGTGTAGGTTTGCTTGGGGTGCATGGTTTCACTGTCCCCTAGCCAAACAATCTTGGGTTTGTTGTTTGTGTACTCACCAGTCTCTGGGATGTCTGTTAGGCCATGGACGCTCTCTGGTGGTAGGATGTCCCGCACCTTCTTCTCCCAGGTCCTGAAGTAGACTGGTTTGGCAGGAGGGCCACCGCCGGTGCGCTGACTCAAGGCGTGATCTTTCTCGATGAGTTTCTTGACCCTCCTACGCACATCATACCACCTGTTCTGGATATCGTCCTTTGTGAACACGTTGGTGCTTGTGCGTTCACCTTGTCCACAATCCTCGCCCACATCTTGGTTTTCTGTGAGATGGGGGTCCTTTGAACCAATGTACCAAACAAATGTGGCTCTACTCTGATGATCTTGTCTACCAGCACTTCTAACTCATTATTTGTGAACTTTAAATTCTTCTTTGGGGGCATGGTGATGGGTGGGTGGTGGTGAGGGATGTGTGTGTGAGGGTGCAAGTGATGTTGGTTTGGTGTTGGTTTTGCTATGTGTATGTGTGTATGCTTTTGTATGAGGTGCTGATGGTGTGTGAGTTGTGTGATGGGTGAGTTGTGAGTGTGTCTGGGGGGCTGTGTACTGGTGTTTGCTGCTGGCTGTGTCTCCTGTTTGCAAGGGATGATGGTAATGATTGTAGTCCTTTATATAGTTGTAGTTTTGGGTGTGTCTTTGTCCAATTAATTTGTGTTGGGTATTTATTGGCTTAGTTTTTGCTTGTTCGGTCCTTTTTTTGTGTTTTTTCCTTTGTGTTTTGTAGGCATGTAGGAGACGTTCATGTGACGGAAACAGACGCTGCTGCTGTCTCATGCGGTCTTCTCCGCCTCGTTCACGCTGCCCGTCTTCTGTGTTGGTAGGCGTCATTCGCGGCGGTCTCTATTGCTTGTGTGCCGGTTTGTCTGTGCATGTCGGTCGTGCGGCTTTGTCTCCGTGTGAGTCGGTCTGGTTTTACACGCATTGCATCGTACTGCGCTAATCGTACATCGCAGGTACGGGTCAGTCGGGTTGATTCCGGGTTCGTGTCGGTCGGTGAATATCGCGTCGGTTTTCCGGCCGGATCACTATTTACCCTCCGGCTCGGTCGTACGGCTTGTATTCCGTACGTGTCGGTTGTAATTCACTCGCGTTGAATTGTACTACACGGGCCATACGGCGCTGATCCGTGTCGGTCGGTATTCGGTCCGGGTCCGTGTCGGTCGGTCCGTTTTGCGGCCGGTATCGGAATCGACCCCTTAATGTATAGTTATTTCTTTAAAGATTTGTTCAAAATAATCCACCTATGCTTATTTGTATTCAATCAGTATTAAACATTGCTAAAAGTGAGATAAAAAGTAATTTTATTTACTTTGAATGTTAAAAAAGTAAGTTACATTTAAATGTAATTATTTTTAACATGGTTAATATATATATATCTTTTTTTGTGTTTTTGTTTGTTTTTTTAAAGTCGAAAAGAGTTAATTTATTTCAACATTATTTCCTATGCGGTATAATTTTAAGTTCCCTCCTCCAATATTTTCCTTTGCAGAGCGTTGCAGTACCTGTTAGTTGCAATGTGTGATGCTCGGACTTACTCCAAAGCTCAGCTGAAGTACATTTTCAACCTTTTTGGTTTTATTTTAGCTATTGCAACTTTAGAAGTGCAGTTTGGGAATAGCCATTGGCTTTCACATTTGTGGATGAGTGTGTGTTTCACCCAAAAGTACTTCTTTATCCCTTAATTAGCCCTGCCCTAAAACCCCCCGTTTAGTGGTATTAGTAGTATTTCCAGCCAGTACCCCATCCCTCCCACATTTAATACTATAACGTAAGTGTACATGTGGGGAGATTGTCAATAACGGGGCAGAGATCTCCGCTTAGAAAATAATGGAGCAGGGGAGGCGTAGATCTAAATATAGGCCCGCGAATAGCATTTTCTGGTACATAAGTAGTAGTATTGTAGTACTACTAAGCGCACAACAAACTGCAGTTTGTGAGTAGGCTTCTAGAACTATACTCAGGAAAGGACCAATGCTTGCTTGGGAGTAAATGCATTCAGTAGTTTTCATGAAATTGGCCTTACAATAATGTGACAGTGGGCCTGAAATGGTTTTGCGACAGACACACCTGGACCGGTAGCGTGCCAAGAGTCCTCGATCCCAGGCTTGTAAACTTTCCATGAACCTACATTTACAAATCAAAGCCCACATTCGACAAAAAAGCTTTTAGCTCCCATTGTCCAATTTGAGTCGGCAATACTGAAGTTTAGCCACACATCAAAACAGGGTCCATGAATACAGTACCATACTTGGCTACAGGCCAGGTCCTACTGACAGCATGTGGTATACATCTTTGAAAGATATGCACATCGGCGGTTGGCAGTCTGCAGCAAGATAGCAAATTATTAGCAAATGAACACCTTTTACTCTTTGTCCTGAACTGTGCACCAAGTTGATCGATTTACATAAAACTCCATGGGGTGAGGTAACTATGCTAAGGTTTTGGCAGATTTCATTCCAATGATATTAGCAAATAAAAGAATATTGGTTTCGTTTTAACTTTGCCCCTTTGTCAGATCTTCGTTAAACTTGAGATTCATGCATTGGGCTAAACTTGCTACCAGCCTGTCAAATTAACACTTTTGTTACTGCCTTCCACCACCTCACTTAGCCCTGCAGGTCCTTGATGGATTTGCATAAAACTCAATATATCAAGAGTTCATGTAGTTTTACTTGAGGCACAGTATTCGTAGGAAAGGCATTTTTGTTTTCTTAATAGCATGACAAGCTTCGTGCAGATCAAACTAAAGGGTGGGAATTAGTTGAAAGAGGGGCAAACATTTTTTATAATTTATCAATATCTTCGGAAAACGATAATAAATCTGCAAGGAATTCGGAAGACTATTATCACATTTAGCCCACTCACGGATATTAGGTTTAATGCAGATCTAAGAAGCCGGGCAAAGTTAAACACGGTCAAAAATTATTTATTTGATAATAACTTTGGCACAAGTTTACAAATCAGCACAATAAGTGGCTGTATGCAGGGGCGGATGGCCACATACAGATGGTTTGGTGCAGGGTCTGGCCAGATAGAAGACCCTGCTGTCAAAATACTCCTGTGTATGGCCAGTGGCAAAATTCATGCGAATCAAATTTTAGATTTTTTGACAATGCATTGGATTACTGTTTCATTTTTTTCTGCTACTTGCAAGTTTCACACTGTGAAAATAAGTTACAATGCCATGAGGGGGCCAACCCCAAATTTGAATAACCACAAACCAGTGGTGAAGGGTACCCAGCCACTGGGAACATATAACGCAATCCTGAGAAAGTTTGCCAGTGCCCAATTGAATTGCTGGATTCAACCACCATTTTGCCCCTGACCCTCGAATCAAAGCTGACTCTCAGGTTTCATGGAGTTTTTAAAAACAAAAGCACATGAAAAAGCCAAACACTAAAATAAGAGCCTGGCTTTGCATGAAAGGCAGACAGTAGGGAGCTTGGCCTGACTACAGGCCATGTCCTGTGTCCAACCTCCACTGTGCAGCTCCCCAGGCAAATAAGGAACTAAGGGCCTTATGTAGGTGGCCTGGCATTTACCACTTCATAAATACCGAATCATACCGATTCGGTATTTATGAAGTGGTAAATGCTATGTAGGTATTCCTGCGGTAAAAATTACCGATTCGTAGAAATTCGGTAATTACTGAATCGGTATTTACCGATTCGGTAATGAGGCATACCTTCCCATTGATTGAATCAATGGGAAGGTATGCCTCATTACCGAATCGGTAAATACCGATTCGGTAATGGGGGGAACACAATCAAGGGTGGCAGGGTGTCACATTGACACCCTGTTGCACCCCTGATTCCTGCATGTGTGCACATGTGGCACACATACATGCCCTAAGGGCATGTATGTCTGCCACATTGCACACTTCTAAGCGCTTGAAAATGCATTTACAGAGCCATTCTTCATTTACCACCAACTATTAGTTGGTGGTAAATACCGACTCCACACGACACCCACACACTCCCCTTACATATCAGTACAGGATTCGGTATTTACCGAATCGGTAAAATTACCGATTCGGTAAAATTACCGATTCGGTAATTTTACCGATTCGGTAAATTACCGAATCCTGTAATGTGCCCCCTACATTGCAAAAGCCTAAATACCGGTCAGTAACGGTATAATTACCGAAAATCGGCCGTTACCGACCGGTATTGGGCTACCTACATGAGGCCCTAAGTGGGGTTGCATGCCAGGCTGTACACCCAACCCCCAATATGCAAGGCCAAAGGCGGTGCACAGCGGGGCTTGCGCAGCCAAGGTGGGGAAGGCACATGGGCTGGTCACAAGCCAGGCCCTCAACAAACTTTGCTGCTCTCAGCCAAAGGCCCTCTGCAGCATAAGTTGAAAATTATGTGCATAATAAGCAAACAGTAAAATGCACAAAAAACGCAGTTAAAAACCCAAGTTATGTTTCCGACTCATGTGTGCATTTGGGTGTACTGCCATGTGAGTAACAAAGATTAATTTGGCTAAGAACCATTGTTCCTTCTGTGTCAAGGACGACCTGGGACAGATTGCACATGCCATCAAATGGGAATGCTCATTTTGTGGTCCTAGAAGGCCCGACCTTCAGGGGGTCGAAAGTAGAGCCTTTGTGGTAGTGTACCAACGGTGCTGAGACAGAAATGTCGAATTACACAATTATCGAGTTGAAAATATTGTGATTCAGAAATATCGACAGCAACAATACCGTGGTCAAGAATACCGAATTTAAGGTACGAAATATCATTTTAAAAAATATAAAAGTCATTAATATTCTTTGCAAGAATATAGATGTCTAAAATATAGATTTTTAATAAGTGTTATGTATTATAGTTTATGTTTTAAATGTATGTGATGTATTTTTTTGTATAAGTATTGTTTATGTTTTTAAATAAACGTGTTACAGTTTTTGTAGTTATTAATTTTATTTTTATTAAATTTGCATTTTTTAGTTCCGTAGCGGGTTGTGGGTTTATAAGGGAATAGGGTGGAAAGTAATTTAATTAAAATAAATTAAGGACTATTTTTTATTTATTTAATTTAGATTTGTAAGCGTTAATTGTGGGAAGTAATTTATTTGTAATTAATTATTAATTGGTTGTTAATTAATATTAACTAATTAATTGATAATTAACTATGGTTGATTGTGCAATTTGTTTTAAGTGCATGTTGTGAGGTTTATAGAGGTAAAGGGTTGGAAGTAATTTATTTTTGATTAATTAATAATTTGTTGTTAATTTATATTAATTATTGATTGAAAATTAATTATGGAAATTGTGTAATTAATTGTAGGTGCGGGTTGTGGGGTTCATAGGGGTAGAGGATGGGAAGGAAATTATGTTTAATTAATTAATAATTAGTTGTTAATTTATATTAACTAATTGATAATTAATTATGGTAATTGTGTGATTTGTTTATGTGCTGGCTGTGGGGTTAATGGGGTAAAGGGTGGGAAGTAATTTATTTTGTAATTAATTAATAATTAGTTCTTAATGAATTAATTTTATTTTTAATTAGGATATTTGTTTATATTTTTGTGTGTGGGTTTTATTGTTACTTACTTTATAATTAGTTGTTAAATACCATTAGTTTTTTCATTGAAAATAAGTTTTAATTGTGTAATACATTTTTCTGATACTTTAATTTTAACTGTGGGTTGTGGGGATTATAGGGGTAAAGTGTGGGAAGTGAAATAATTTGTATGAGATTTTTTTTAAATTAATAATATTTCTTTAATTGGTAATTAATTATGTTAGTTGAGGAGGTACATTTTGTTTTAATGTAGATGCGTGTTGTGAATTGCGTGGTGTCATAGGGTAGGAAATTAAAAAAAAGTAAATTTATGTAATAATTAATGTTTTTCTTCCTAAATAATTTTTTATTACAAATATTTATTTGTTTAGAAATTGTTTTTTATTTTATTTAATATAATAATTGTAGGTTTTTGATATATGTATTTAACATTATAATTAGGGCTCCCGGTTTTATGGTATTTATTCTTTTGCCATTTCCGTCTGTATTTATCCATATTTATTTTTTGGGCACTTTTTCTGTATTTATCCACATTTATTTTTGCCACAAGTAAAAGACGACGCTACAGCTAGTATTTTTCCACATTTTTTTAAATTAACAATGCATACATGCGCTCACTTAAACTAGTGATTTGTTGTGGCTTTAGCAGTGCTATAAATGGTCCGGTACTGAGTAATTTCAAAAGGAGAGTACCTGTGCTTCTCAGTTCTGCTATAAAAACACTTTAGGATAGAGGACAAGCACTTATCAGGAGTAAACATGTGCCAGCGCTTCTGTATTTCCATCTAAAGCCAGCTAGAAATCTGCCTTCAAGTGAATTAGTTCATTTCACATTTTTAAGCATTTTTCCCTTACCTAGCAAAAATTACCTCCTACAACAACTGTTTCTTCTTTTCCTGTATTGAAACTAGCCCTCCCTAGGAAACGGGAAGAAGTGGTACAACCTCATGTTACCAACCTACTTAAACCTGCGCTTGCCTTTACTATTTCTTGTTGCTAAGCCTACAAACCCTTCACTGGATCCATAAAATCTTTCAGGGATGAGAAGTTGGCCAACTGTATGTCCAGGCCACAATCACACAACACATCCTGGGATGCTCTGCTAATTACAAGGTGACTGATGGAAAATAAGAGACTAGAAACACCGTTTTTAAAGATAAATGTTGAGTCCTTATAAAAAGGTACAAAAAAAGATGTTCAGCCAAAATAGGAAGTTTACTGAGACCAGGAAATAAACACGCTTCCACCCACCCTTCTTCTCTTTTCCGACTTGTCAGATCTGCTTTGACTAATGCCAGGCGCGCAACACCCATTGGACTCACAGGGCTTCAGCCCATCCCCCCCCCCCCCCCCGTCGTGTGTGGCAGCCCGGGATGAGACACCTTCCCGGGCAAAAAAGCAGCCGCACCCGAGCACTTCACAGGTCTTTAAAAGACCATTTGCATGTTAATGAGGCTTCGCTGTTGTTTCACCCCTTCTAAGAACCCCTGCAGCTCCACTCTGCCTATTGCTTAAAGTTCAGCCCCCCCCGAAATTTTTGCTCAGCCCCCCCCCCCGAAATTTGTCTCTAGTTGCGCCTCTGACTAATGCTAACAATTTTACCACAGGTAGGCCATTGCAAGATTTTTGTGACCGCCTGAACCATTCCTTTTATGCTCCTGTTCGAAGAGCTGGGCTTGACCTCTTTAACAGATTCAACCTATGGCTTCCTCAATAGCAGTACGATTATTTGGAGGAAACGGTGGGCCTTTAGTATTGCCTCAAAAACACCTAAATCAGCAGGGCAGACATTTGTGATTGTGCGGTTGCTATTGCATAGTTCCCATGATGATTGTGCCTGCTTTAGGAGCAGTCCCGTGGACAAGACTCTCTGACAGTCTGCTTTAAGCGCAGGCCTGCGTGTTGTTTCCTGTGTCTGTTTTTAAAGCGGGCCTGTGTGCGTGGTTCCCTGTCTGTGCCCGGGGTCTGCCCCCTCGGAGGGCCCTCCTTTGTCCTTGATCTCTGTGTGCAGGAGTGACGGCGGCGGTGGTATTATTTTTTTAGCGACCCTGGAATGATGAAAGACTGAGTTGACCCCGCTGGGGTGCAAAAGTTTATCCTGCAGGCTACATCCAGTGTTGTGCCCCATAATAGCACCTTTCTTCTGTCTCCTCCTCCTAACTTTAGACGCCTGGTGCTGAGCGTGAATCAGATGCACAGCTATGTCGGTCCGAAGCTCTCACGCTGCCACGTGAAATGTATGGGGTGAAAGAACAATAAAGCCTCGTTAACAAGTAAATGGTCTTTCAAAAGACCTGTGAAGTACTCGGGTGCGGCTGTGTGCGCGCCTGGGAAGGAATTTCCAGCAGTAGGAAGGGGGCGTGGCTGGATTCGAGCACGGCAGTGTGGCAACATTTTTCAGTATTTTGCCGTTTCTAAATATAAATACAGACAAAGGAAATATAGATTTCCGTCTGTATTTATATGTAGAAATCCGTAAAAACGGAAAACCGGGAGCCCTAATTATAATATTTTTCTTTACTTTTTTAATATTCAATATATTTCTACTTGAATTTTTACCGTATTTATATATTTTTTAATATTTTTATTGTTGGTAAAATTGAGTTTGTTTTTAATTTTGAACTCACTGGAGTGAGATTATTATTGTTACTCCTCTTAAATCCAACACTTTCCCTACTGTTGCACTCACTGGAGTGGGAATAGTAATTTTTACCCCTCCGCTATCCAACACTTTACCTACTTTTACAATTATCAGAGTGGGAATAGTAAAATATATCCCTCAACTATCAACACTTTCCCTACTGTTGCACTCACTGGAGTGGGAATAGTAATTTTTATCCCTGCGCTATCCAACACTTTCCCTACTGTTGCACTCACTGGAGTGGGAATAGAAATATTTACCTCTCCTCTATCCAACACTTTACCTACTGTTGCACTTACTGAAGTGGGAATAATAATTTTTGCCGCTCCACTAACCAACACATTCCCAACTGTTGCACTCAAGGGAGTGGGAAATTGAAGTTTGAAGATTTTTAAATAGTTTAAATTTTTAATTTATAATAGAATGGTTTTTTTTGTTACATTTTATGTTATTGGTACACACACACACACACACACTCGATTCGATATTTTGTACAACTATAGTTTTTTACATTGATATTTTTTGTTGATATTTTTGTACCTGTTTAGCGATAGGGAGTAGATATTTTTGCATTCTATATTTTTACATTGATATTTTTTCCTCTTATATATTGCTAACTTCGATATTTTGTCAGTGAACCGTACCAACAATATTCAGGGGCTAGACCCCCTTAGCTCTTAATTCTCTCCACGTTTACCCAGAGGTGACTTCTTGGTGGGGTGTGCCGTTAGATTCTCATTATGTACAAATGTCCACAGAGAAATTATCAACAAGGAAAAATGTAAATGAAAAGCTGTAAAAGATTATTTTTAGGTGGCTATAATGAAGGAAAAACTAAACATATGTTTTCAATATTACTTAAAAGACAGTAAAATGTAAGGGAAGGGGTGTTACAAATTGTTGTAATAGGAGATAGTAGGAGGGATAGGTTCAGGTTAAGGAAGGGACTCAGGTGATAAATATTTTAAGGCTAGGTTAGGGGTTACACTTAGTACTAGTGTGCAGTTCAGAGTTAGCATTTGAGTTGATGGTAGGCTTTGGGCTCCGGTTAGGGTTAGTTGTTTGGAAACCAGTTTTTGAATATAGCTTATTTCCTCATAGCAGTTTCCTTTTTACTGCAATTGACATGTTCATTAATCATTTTTCTACAACATTTTCTATCTTGGGATTTCTTTGTAATGGATTTCTTTATTCTAAAACAAATATAATTCAGGCAGGTGAACTAAATATTTGTGTCTTCTTCCAAATTTATTTACTTTGGTGCCGATCACAATCCGGTAAAAACCGGGTACGAACCGTCGGACGGAGCATATTCTCCGTCCGACGCGTACCCGGTCGTCAAAATATACAAACATGGAATTACGATTCGCACGGGTACACCATTACCGTACGAATCGTAAAAAAGACCGACCGAACAAAAAACACCTACCAATGCGATCCGGGAAAGCGCCGACCTGACGTCTGGACGCACGCAGCCAGCCATTCACGACCCAGGAATCACGATTCGCACCGACGTCACCCCGCACGGTGAATATTTTGCGGCAGCCAAAAACTGCCGGGAAATCAGGACGACGCGAACAAGGACCACCAGTACGCGACGGACAGACGACGACGCGAACAAGGAGGACCAGTACGTGACGGACACACAGGACGACGCCACCAAGGAGGACCCGTACGCGACAGGACGACGCGATCAAGGAGGACCCGTACGCGACAGGACGACGCGAGCAAGGAGTACCAGTACGCGACGGACAGACATGGACCCGAACCTACGAGTCATCCCTGCCCTCATAGCAGTACACCTCCTCTACAGGTTACGACGCAGACGCCGCAGAAGGTCAGAATAACTAAGGGAGGGGGGAAAGTGGGGTGGGGGTGGCACGACCAGGGCAGGCCACAAAACAACCACATGAGTGACACACTACACATGGCCTGGACATACCTGACTCCCATGCCCTGGTCACCACGAGGGGGTGGGGGCGTGTCCTGATAATCCAGCGACCGCCACAACGGAAGTCCGTCACCACGCGAACCGGCAACACAACCAGACAGGTACGTCCCGTACCCACGCCTGAAGAGCGTGGGTACGAGTCGGACCACGCCCACACACGTCACCCCAACAATGGCGGGACGGATCGCACCCACGTGGCAAAGGCCTGGGTACGGGCCGCACAAACATCACATAGCGTGGGGACGGATATGTACGGACCCTACCCCCACCCCGTATGCAAGGAGCGTACCCCCCTGCCCAACAGTGTAAGTACGACCCGTACCCCCACCCACGAATGCAAGGAGCGTACCCCCCAGCCCAACAGTGTAAGTACGACCCGTACCCCCACCCGCGGACGCACGGAGCGTACCCCCAGCCCAACAGTGTAAGTACGACCCGTACCCCCACCCGCGGACGTACGGAGCGTACCCCCAGCCCAACAGTGTAAGTACGACCCGTACCCCCACCCGCGAATGCAAGGAGCGTACCCCCCTGCCCAACAGTGTAAGTACGACCCGTACCCACACCCGCGGACGTACGGAGCGTACCCCCAGCCCAACAGTGTAAGTACGACCCGTACCCCCACCCGCGGACGTACGGAGCGTACCCCCAGCCCAACAGTGTAAGTACGACCCGTACCCCCACCCGCGGACGTACGGAGCGTACCCCCAGCCCAACAGTGTAAGTACGACCCGTACCCCCACCCGCGGACGTACGGAGCGTACCCCCTGCCCAACAGTGTAAGTACGACCCGTACCCCCACCCGCGGACGTACGGAGCGTACCCCCAGCCCAACAGTGTAAGTACGACCCGTACCCCCACCCGCGGACGTACGGAGCGTACCCCCAGCCCAACAGTGTAAGTACGACCCGTACCCCCACCCGCGGATGTACGGAGCGTACCCCCAGCCCAACAGTGTAAGTACGACCCGTACCCCCACCCGCGTATGCATGGAGCGTACCCCCCATGCCAACAGTGTAAGTACGACTCGAACCCCCACCCACGAATGCAAGGAGCGTACCCCCCTGCCCAACAGTGTAAGTACGACCCGTACCCACACCCGCGGACGTACGGAGCGTACCCCCACCACACCAGTGTCAGTAGACTCGTACCCTCACCTCTAATGCAGTGTGCGTAACCCCACCGTGTATGTGCCAAGCGCACATATCCAGAAATCGGAGGTGTGTGTGCAGAGTCCACCCAGCAGTGCCCTGAGACAGGAGTGGTGGGTGTGGAGTCCTCCCAGCAGTGCCCTGAGACAGGAGGGGTGGGTGCCCATCACTCCCAGCAGTGCCCAGAGACAGGAGGGGTGTGTGCAGAGTCCTCCCAGCAGTGCCCTGAGACAGGAGGGGTGGGTGCAGAGTCCTCCCAGCAGTGCCCTGAGACAGGAGGGGTGGGTGCCCATCACTCCCAGCAGTGCCCAGAGACAGGAGGGGTGTGTGCAGAGTCCTCCCAGCAGTGCCCTGAGACAGGAGGGGTGGGTGCAGAGTCCTCCCAGCAGTGCCCAGACACAGGAGGGGTGGGTGTGGAGTCCTCCCAGCAGTGCCCTGAGACAGGAGGGGTGGGTGCAGAGTCCTCCCAGCAGTGCCCAGACACAGGAGGGGTGGGTGTGGAGTCCTCCCAGCAGTGCCCTGAGACAGGAGGGGTGGGTGCAGAGTCCTCCCAGCAGTGCCCTGACACAGGAGGGGTGGGTGCAGAGTCCTCCCAGCAGTGCCCAGACACAGGAGGGGTGGGTGTGGAGTCCTCCCAGCAGTGCCCTGAGACAGGAGGGGTGGGTGCAGAGTCCTCCCAGCAGTGCCCTGAGACTGGAGGGGTGTAACACATGTGTGTGAGGCCAGAATTATCCACATGCATACTGGCTACAAGGGAACATGTCCCCATGAACTCATGTCAACAGACTCCACACACAAGTACAGTGATCACCAAGGATGCCACGATTGTCGCAGGTGGAGACATGGCCCTGCATGCATGGCCAAAGTAGAAGGGCTCCGTCACACACACAGCTCATGTAGACACAGCGCTGCGCTAAACATTGGGAACACCCTGCAGGGAAGAAAGCTGGGTACACAGAGGAAGGAATACACCCTTGGACAAGTGCACCATGCAGTAACTGCCTACATGAACAAAGAAAGTTAGCCAACACCTTGTGATGGCACACAGATCACAGGGTCCCACCAATGAGCAGTACACTACTACATATCCCACACACCCAAACCCTTACACACCACCCAAAACCATGTAGCAGCCCCACCAACACCAATACCAGCATAGCAGTAGTGTGATAATGAAAACAAAATTAAGCTTTATTCTGCAGGAGCACAATGTCCGTGGATCGCAGGCAGTTCAATCTTCACAAAGCCCATAGGGCAGTCAATGATTCTCAGCTGGATGGGGGACACAGTGGGATGCGTGTCCCCTACCTTGCCTGCACAGTCAAATGGCATCGTCTTCCACACTGGTGAGGGCATCAGGGGGGGGAGAGCAACAGGCACCGCAGGGACATCAGGGCAAAGGGGCGGCGTTGTGGGTGCAGGGATGGAGGAGTCCACCACAGGGGGTGGGTCAGTGCCAAAGGCGGAGGCCAGGATGGCACTACACACCTTTGCAAGGTCATCCAGGGAGTCCCCTGCACCCGAAGGGACCTCAGGCCCCAAGGAGGGGGGGGGGTCAGAGGGATGGGTCGCAGCGCCACCGGGGGAGGGTGGAGACAGGGGGGGAGACTCAACCACCCTGACCGGGGACCTCCGTGACCGCTTGCGTGGTGGTGTAACTGTGGGGCTCAGGGACAGAGCGGCCATGAAGGAGTCCTTGGGGGAGATGTGGCCAGGAGAGCTGAGGGGAGGGGATTTGGAGGGAGTGGACTGGGTGGAATGCGGACTCCCACTATGGCTGCGTGTCACACGTTTGCCCCCCGACCCAGTGGGTGTGCCTACCTCACCCTGTGTGTGCGTGTCAGGAGGAGTGCGGTGGACCTTCCCTGCTGGTGTGGTGCCCGTGTGCGTTGATGTGGGTGCATGCCGACGTCTGGGTGTACGTGTGACAGGCATGGGAGTGGGAAGTGTGGATGGGGCAGGGGTAGGTGGGGGGAGGTCGCGCTGCAGGAGACCCACTGCTGCAGTCAGTGTGGAGTCGATGGACCTCAGCAAGTTGCGTTGGTCAGCCTGCGATGAATGAATGCCCTCCAAGAAAGCCTCGATGTTGGTGAGGGTTTTGCCGTGGGCATGGAGGACATTAAGGATCGCAGCCTGACCAACCTGCAGTTGCCGCTGGATGTCCACAGACTCTGCATTGGCGGCAGCAGTGGAGACAGGGGCAGGGGGCGCGGTGCCTGGCAGGAAGGAGACATGCTGTGACCGGGCACGCTGGGAAGGGACACGAGCAAGTGGGAGGCGGCTGGTGGAAACTGAGGGGGCGGTGCGAGGTGTTGTTCCGCTGTCAGCTGCTGGTGCAGCCTCCGCCCACTCGGAGACATCGTCCCCGGACCTGTCAGCTTCGTAGTCTGATGTGCCAGTCGACAGGTCCTCGGCCACACTCTCCTCCGCCTCTGTCCCACTCGATGTGCCAGCCCCGATGTCACGGCTGGCACTGGTGCTCGGTCCCTCCGCCTGGTCTGTGTCCATGTCTCCCTCTGTGTCCCCCGACGATGCTGTGGGCAGGGTGGAGAGACAGAAATTATTCAGACACCTGTACACATCTGTCACATGAGTCCAATCTACATAGGTAACATTGCATGGCCTGAAAAGGAAGATCCCTAACATCTACTGAACAGGGTACCGATGTAGGGCATGCAACACACAGTTGGTTGAGCCACCATGCCACTGAAATACCATGGAGAGCATGAGACAATAGCTAAACACAGGAAAAGGAGTCTGACATAGCACCCAGGTCCTGGGGACAATCCAGCACTGCATCTGCACCACACAGCGTTTGCGAAAATACCGATGACCAGGGACCATATCCATGAACTTGAGACACATGCTGCATAGGTAATGCTGAAAACATGCACAACATGACTCGGTCACTGCACATTGCGTGTGTGTCCAGGCACATCACACACTGCCCAGACCCAGCAAGTGGTAATCAGGATTTAACACATAGGCATTGCCCGCCCCAACAAGACCCTACACGAGGCAAATTGTGGAGACACAGGTGGCACCAACATCTCATGGTCTGGGTGATACACACAGGGGCAGGCAAAAAGCAAGATTGGACGCCAAACAGCCAAGGTGCGCCTGTACAAATAATGAGGTACCAGTGCCCATCCTCAGATGAGTATAACAAGACACACAGGCACTGGCAACTGTGAGTATGAAGAAGGACAATCAGGTCAGGCTGCACAGTGGACACCTGTACAAATTAGCACGTCTATATACATGGTGACAGGGGACAATGGCACAGAGCACAACTTACGCTGTAGACACTGACAGTGGCCACGTTCATGATGACACATACACCACTGAGGAAAAGGTGCCCCAGGGGACAGTAGTGGGCACGCAACTACATGCTACTGAATGGTAATGACAGCAACACACGTCACCATCCCTGCACTATGTGTATCGCACAGTCATGCACATCATGTCACAGGCCACTACATAGGACATGCGCGCTGTAAGGCATGACACATGAGAGACCAACTCCCATGTCTGGAGTCAGCATCAGTGCCAACTGACATGGAACCCACATGCAGTGAACTTGACAGTGCACAGGCAAGGTCCCACAACCTGTTACACACCACCCCCACACATGATGCTACAGACATTGTTCCCGTGGACAAAGCGCCAGCCTACATTACCCTGGGAAGGAGTGACTACACACAGACCAGGGAACACATTGCAAGGAGGGGAAGGGTGGCAGGGGCACAGCGCTATACTGGGCCAAACAGGATCTGCACAGCACCTTTAAACCCTGCCAGTGGATTCATGCTACTGTGCCCTTACAAATGCCGGTGACACACAACAAACACACATGTACCTACCCCCTTCCGGCTGCTGCATCGCCTGTAAGCGCCTCTCCAGGTCTGGAAAGACCACCGGCAGCACACGCCTGTGGAGGTGGCTCAGACGGCGGCGGCCGCGGTTCTTGTGGCTCTCAGGTGAGTCCCCCAGCAGGAGCCGTGCAATCCTCCGCGTCCAGCACCGGATATCCTGCCAGCGTTTCCTCACCTGGGCCAGGCGCCGCCTCCGACCATCCACACCCCTCACGGCACTGACGGCGGTCAGCCAGATCTGCTCCTTGGCAGTGGCGCCTACCTGTGAGGAGGAACAAGTGACACCACATCAATACACCAGCCACATGTCACAGAGAGACATATGGGTACAAATTAGCTGGTAACAACAAGGCATGTCGTGCAGCCAACGCATTGCACCTTTGTCATAGGGACATCATCCCCTGGTGAGGGAAAAAGCAGTACGTGCCACAGTGGGTACACAGGTGGAATGATGGCAATGTCACAATCAATGATCTAGGCTCACACTGTGCATCACACCCACCCCTCCTGGCTCAGGGCACTGCTGTGAGGAATCCACACCCACCCCTCCTGTCTCAGGGCACTGCTGGGAGGACTCTGCACCCACCCCTCCTGTCTCAGGGCACTGCTGTGAGGACTCTGCACACACCCCTCCTGTCTCAGGGCACTGCTGGGAGGACTCTGCACACACCCCTCCTGTCTCAGGGCACTGCTGTGAGGACTCCACACCCACCCCTCCTGTCTCAGGGCACTGCTGTGAGGACTCCACACCCACCCTTCCTGTCTCAGGGCACTGCTGTGAGTGATAGGCCCCCACCCCTCCTGTCTCAGGGCACTGCTGTGAGGACTCCACACCCACCCCTCCTGTCTCAGGGCACTGCTGTGAGGACTCTGCACACACCCCTCCTGTCTCAGGGCACTGCTGTGAGGACTCTGCACACACCCCTCCTGTCTCAGGGCACTGCTGGGAGGACTCTGCACACACCCCTCCTGTCTCAGGGCACTGCTGTGAGGACTCCACACCCACCCCTCCTGTCTCAGGGCACTGCTGTGAGGACTCCACACCCACCCCTCCTGTCTCAGGGCACTGCTGTGAGTGATAGGCCCCCACCCCTCCTGTCTCAGGGCACTGCTGTGAGGACTCCACACCCACCCCTCCTGTCTCAGGGCACTGCTGTGAGGACTCTGCACACACCCCTCCTGTCTCAGGGCACTGCTGGGAGGACTCTGCACACACCCCTCCTGTCTCAGGGCACTGCTGTGAGGACTCCACACCCACCCCTCCTGTCTCAGGGCACTGCTGTGAGGACTCTGCACACACCCCTCCTGTCTCAGGGCACTGCTGGGAGACATCAGGCACCCCCCCCCCTGGGACCCCCCCGACAGTACATGGCATGTGTGTTACACCTGGACGCAATGGCAGAAGTCACAGTCACCACATAGGGACAGTCTGTGGCAGTGGCCTATGCACTCACCTGATAACCTGGTCGCCCATACAGCATGGAGTACTGTGGGAGGATCACATCCAGCAGAGCCATGTTCTCCTCCAGGGTGAATGGCTGTGTCCTCTCCACAGCCCTTGACATGGTTCCAGGGAATCAGTAGCAGCAGCTGGGTCGACAAATGCAAAGATGTGCAGGCAAGTGCTCCCTCATGGGACCTGGCTGCCTTATATGTGCCCTTCTGCCCAGTCTCATGCACAGGAGTACAGAGAGATTGGTCACTCACATTTGCATCCTATGTTTCCACCAATCCCTTCAAACCTAGCAGTCTGTGGGTTCTCTATCGGTTTCATTCTCCTGCATGATGTCAGCCCCACAAACACATTGCAACAAAGTAGACAAATCCCAACTGACTTCTGCTGTGCACCTTCCAGAACAATTTCCAATTTTGAACTTGGTCTCCATGACAACCAGCATGCATGTAGGCCTTAATACTTGTCCCCCATGTAATTTGGAGCATCACACACAGGTACGGTGCGTGTGGGGGCCCTAGGGCACCCCAAATGCATGGCAACGGCCCGTACATGCATGCCTACGCTCTCCATCACTTTTGGTCTGCACGCGTATGCGTACTCGTAGTGGTACGGACCGAACACTCGCATCTACGCTCACTATCACTACGGGTACGCATACGCGTGCAGACCCATAGTGATAGTGAGCGTAGATGCGAGTGTACGGTCCGTACCACTACGGGTACGCATACGCGTGCAGACCCATAGTGATAGTGAGCGTAGATGCGAGTGTACGGTCCGTACCACTACGGGTACGCATACGCGTGCAGACCCATAGTGATAGTGAGCGTAGATGCGAGTGTACGGTCCGTACCACTACGGGTACGCATACGCGTGCAGACCCATAGTGATAGTGAGCGTAGATGCGAGTGTACGGTCCGTACCACTACGGGTACGCATACGCGTGCAGACCCATAGTGATAGTGAGCGTAGATGCGAGTGTACGGTCCGTACCACTACGGGTACGCATACGCGTGCAGACCCATAGTGATAGTGAGCGTAGATGCGAGTGTACGGTCCGTACCACTACGGGTACGCATACGCGTGCAGACCCATAGTGATAGTGAGCGTAGATGCGAGTGTACGGTCCGTACCACTACGGGTACGCATACGCGTGCAGACCCATAGTGGTACGGACCGTACACTCGCATCTACGCTCACTATCACTATGGGTCTGCACGCGTATGCGTACCCGTAGTGGTACGGACCGTACACTCGCATCTACGCTCACTATCACTATGGGTCTGCACGCGTATGCGTACCCGTAGTGGTACGGACCGTACACTCGCATCTACGCTCACTATCACTATGGGTCTGCACGCGTATGCGTACCCGTAGTGGTACGAACCGTACACTCGCATCTACGCTCACTATCACTATGGGTCTGCACGCGTATGCGTACCCGTAGTGGTACGGACCGTACACTCGCATCTACGCTCACTATCACTATGGGTCTGCACGCGTATGCGTACCCGTAGTGGTACGGACCGTACACTCGCATCTACGCTCACTATCACTATGGGTCTGCACGCGTATGCGTACCCGTAGTGGTACGAACCGTACACTCGCATCTACGCTCGCCATCACGATGGGTACACATACGGCAGCACTCCCACAGTGATTTGGGAACATGCACAGGCCCTCTCAGCAGCAGTACGGCGGATTTTACACATCACTGTGGTGATAGGCGACACACATGTCGGAATAGGGCGGACATACTTGTCCATGGATGGACATACTTGTCCAGGAATGGACACCAAGGCATCGTCTGTGCATTACCACATGTGTTGGGCACAGGTGTCACAGGCTGTGATGTGGAACATGCCTCCTGAGTGGAGAAGGCACCAGATGTATGATGAGATGTGTACATGTGTACTGTGTGAGGGTGCAATGTGTGCCAGGCATGCCCTTGACTCCTTTGACATGTGTGCATGTGGGACTGCGCACTTGGGGTGAGCGTCACTGGCATGGCACGGACACCAACACACGGAAGTGTCCCATGATGCCCGGTACAGGGGTCATGACACATGACTCATCACTACCCACAGTGCACAATGTGACTATGCCATATATGTGTCCGGGATTTACATCGGGTTGATGTTGTTGCACCCTCAAAAGCTGCAGCCGTTGCAGCAACCAACATGTGGCTGTGTGTAGATTGTCATTGCACACTGTTCCCAACACCATGCCACATGTGTTACCGGATGTGAGGTGCACATGTATGCAAGGGACACGGAGTAGCGTGACAAGGCCATGTCAGCAAACTCACAAGGAATGTGTGGGGAGTCATGACATGTGCACCTTCATGGCAAGGTGTGTGGGCTGGACTAGTGTAATGTCATGTGACCTGTGGCTCAAGTGTTCCGCTGCCAGTCTCTGCAATCAGCATCACACTTCTGCTGATGTGTGGGTGTATGTCACTCCTGTCTTGCGTCGGGCAGTGCACTTGCACTGGGACACAGCTATTCCCATGGCGTGGCATGGGGAGGTTCTCAATCACCGTGTGTAGCTGGGTCTTGGAAGGAGTGTCACCTTGCATCCATACGTGTCCTGGGCATGTAGCACATGCCTGACTCCCTATGTGGCATGTGTGTATTGGCAGATTTACATGTGCTCAGTAGACATGAGTTGTTCTCGTAGTGCACTCACTCTTCCTTGTCACTTCCAAATTACTGCAGAGCGCCTCCTGTTGCCCGAAGAATTCCAGACTTGGCCACCATGCAGGAGAATGACAGGATCCGGCTCTACCGCTTCACCCAACCGTTGATTCTGGAGCTGACGGCGAGACTGGCACCACACCTGCAACCGCAGCACAGGTATCCTACGGCACTGACACCCCAGCTGAAGGTAATGGCTGCCCTACATTTCCTTGCCACGGGTACCTTCCAATATACCATAGCTCATGTTGGTGGCATGTCCCAGAGCATGTTCAGCGGTGTGCTGCATGATTTCTTGGAGGCCATGTTGATTCACCTGGATGACTTCATCAAGTTCCCAACCCCTGAACAGATGACTGAGGTCAAACGTGGTTTCTATGCCCTGGGAGGGATGCCCCATGTCATTGGGTCCATAGATGGGACACATGTAGGTTTGGTACCACCACACGCACGGGAGGTGGCGTACCGCAATCGGAAGCACTACCACTCCATCAATGCCCTTGTGGTGTGTCTGTCCAACATGGTGATTTCACATGTCTGTGCTCGTTTTCCAGGATCAGCACACGATGCCTACATCATGAGGCGTAGCGGGATGCCTGATATGATGATGCAGCTGCGCAACGAACGTGCATGTGTTGTTGGTGGGTACAGTCTGTCTGTCCTGTATTCTGTTTGGCCGAGCAGCACTACCGCTTCGCCAGTTCTAACGATATCCATGTGCTTTCCATTTAGGGGACGCTGGCTATCCCAACATGCCTTGGCTGCTGACACCTCTCCGCAACCCCATCACGCCGGCCCAGCTCCGCTACAACACCGCCCATGGCCGGACAAGGCGAGTGATAGAGAGGACGTTTGGCATGCTGAAGAGCCGATTCCGGTGCCTCCACAAGACCGGCGGCGCACTCCCATATGCCCCGGCGAAGGTCTGCAAGATCTTCATGGTCTGCTGCATGCTGCACAACATGGCAGTTGAAAGAGCTGTGCCCCTCATCCTGGATCAAGATGACGAGGACCATCCACCCGTGGAGGACGAAGGGCTTGGCAATGGGGCTAGTGATGTGGAGGATGTGGAGCCGCAAGAGGACATCCGGACTCGGCTCATACGCGACTTCTTTGCTTAGTGGTGAGTACCAGGGTCTGAGTGTGCACGCATTGGTCCCCGTGTGGCATGCGTTGTGATGTGTGTCTCCACCTGCATGTATGGCACGTGGGTCAGAGGTGTGTGTGGGTGTGTCACTGGAGTGATGGTGGCAGTGATGGTAGTATTTCCCCAGGCATAATTGTGACCTAGCATGTTGTCATACATACATGTGTCGAGTAAATGCACATGCAAGTGGCTGTGCTTCTTGTGGCTGACTTCTTGTGTGTCTCTCTTCCCCAGGTACCTGCGCATGCCGTTTGCTGGTTGCATTGTTGTGGCACTGCTATTCCTCATGGACATGGCATCGTGGGCTGACTCAGCGTTACAGGCACGGACACGTTTGGAAGTCTCCATGGGGTAAGGGATGCATCTGGGGTGTATTGGGTGTGGCAGTTGTTCACGATGTGTGCACACTGCCCCGGTCGGGGTTTGGGTCCTCTGCAGACATGTGGCATCCCCATGGGACACGACATGCAGCTGGGTACACCTGAATAGATGGGCTGCCTGGTTGTCAGTCATCAGTGATGGGATGGTGGATTGTGATGAAGGCATCAATGTGTGTGACACTGCCCTCGGACACATACGGTTAACATTGTCTTGACATGGCGTGGGACTTCCACATCAGCGGATGTATGGTGTATGGCAGGCTCTCCGTGAGCAGCTGTGGGTATTTAGCTATTATCCGACACTTGTGTGCCAGTTCCATGGCTATCACGCATTTGTGCTGCAGAAGGGGGGTGCCAGTGTTGGAGCCACATGTTACTCCACATGATGTGTTCATGTGTACTTCAAGTTGCCTCTGCAATCCCAAACACATGACTATTAAAGGTGTCCCTATGCCTCCAAGGTGCCTCTTCTCAGTCAATGCTGGTGTGTTGGCACGGTGCATCCTGCATGTCTGGCATGGTATTCCCTGATTGTGGATATGTGTCATTGTGTCGAGTGGCAAGATGCAAGCTGTGTGTGTGTGCTGAGACTGTGTAATGGGCATGATGTCCATGACTGTGTGGGTATTGTGACATGTGCCATCCCCATGCATCCAACGTTGTCCATGACCCCATTCTCTGCATCCACCGGACTCAAGCTTGCAGGACATGGTTCTGCCACCTGTCTACACGTACCTGGGTGCCCCCCAGGACACGGGCCAGGATCCCTGACCTCTGCGCATGACTGTTGCTGTACTCAATGTGTCTGTCAGCACGGTTGTTCGGCCACCCCCTCAGCTGGTTCTGACCATCACGGGTGTGTATGGTGCTCCATGTCTGTCTTGCCTAGAAAACTGTGACCCATGTGTCCTGTGCCAGACTCAGGCCCCAGGGTGTGGATGGTTGAAGTGAACAGATGACTCAGGCATGTTTAGACTGTACAAGACACATGTTAGGTAATAATGCTACCAGCAGGCATCTACTCTTAATAGTGTGATTTATTATTGGGGGGGGGGGGGGCCAAGTGAGGGCCTTTCCGGGATTAGGGAATCCAAAGTTCAGTAGGGGAGTTGGTGTCCTTGCCATTGGAAATCCTCAGAGTCCATGCCACAGTCTTTGTCAACATTGGTCAGCCAGTGACCAGCAGGGCCATGTGGCAGAGAATGTCTCTTGATGCTGTGATGCTGTTGCTCCAGTGGGCCAGGTGCCAGGCCAGGTGTCCTGGGAGATGGTGATGTAGCAGCCACCCTCACGGTCCTTTCCGTGGACGACCCGGCTTCCTGCGGGGAACCTCAGCAGCAGGCCGTGACGACGTCTGGGATGCTCCGTCGGATGTTTCCTCCTCCTCCTCATGATCCCTCCCTGTGGGTGGTGATGTTCTCCGCCTTCTGGCACAGGGAGGGTCGGCCATGGTGTCGGCCATCCGACGGAGTTCAGCGTGAATCCCCTGGGACGCCGTCACTTGCTGAGCCTGTCTGTCCTCCATCCTCCGTTGGTGTAGCTGTAGACAGGCTATTAGCTCCGCATGTTGCTGGGCCTGCTGGACCTTGATCCCCTCGAGGACGGACACAACCTGGGCCATGCCCGTGGTGTCCTGCCGGTATGAGTCCAGGATGTTACGGACATGGGAAAATACCGGATCCCCAGCCAACTGGTCAGGCTCGCGCCTCCGCCGCTCTCCACTCCCACCACCCCTGCCCACTTGCGTCTGGCCTGCACTTGTGGGCACATGGGGTCTCCGGGACCCCTGAGGGGTGGCATTGGCGTTGTCGCCTGCCTCCTCCTGGGTGCCCGGGACACCGTGTCCCTCCTGGCGAGCCTGGCTGCATTGTGGTGTTGGGGCAGGGATCCTGGGTGTCTCCTGGGATGTGGCAGGAGTGGGGGTGGTGGTTGGCACGGTTGTACCTGACGCAGGTGCTGCAGGTGGTTGGACACCAGAGGGGCCAGGTCGGTCGGGGTCGTCCGCAGAGTGGTGAGAGTGGTCGCTGCCGGTGGGATCGGTCTCCTGCAGATCCGGGTCCTGTGAGTGTTCCCCCCCAGTATTGGGGGGTGCAGCACGACGTTGACCTGTGTGTGAGAGAGACAATGTTAATTTTGATCCATGCAACATCCATGTTTCATCCGTTACAAAGTTGGCACATTTCCTCTTGGAATTAGGATCTGTCTTGCATTCCACTCACAGTGCACTTGTGCATGTGTGTGTCCCTTGGGCACCAATTTGGCCCCTTTAACTATGTGTGGCACAGTCTTACTTGCTGCGTCAAGTGTGACTGCAGTCAGCAGTGGAGTGTGCATGTGTGCCGAGCTATGCGTTTGCGCCTTCCTTGTAGCACTGTACATGTGCACATGGAGTGGATCCACACACTCATATGATGCAGGTGGCTGTCCTTGTGCTCGTGTACAGGTTGTAACATGGCCCTGCGTTTTGCCATGATGAAGAGGGGGGGTTCTGGCACTGGGCACCCTTGTCTACATGCACGCAGTCCACCTGCTGACGAGCAGACATTCCCACACACCAAAGGACTGATTTGCTCTCCCTGTGTCTCCCTCCTTCTCTGTCCCCCTCTCCCTCCCTCTCTGTCCCCCTCTCCCTCCCTCCGTGTGTCAGCCTCCTCCCTCTGTCCGTCTCCCTCCCTCTCAGTCCCCCTCTCCCTCCCTCTCTGTCCCCCTCTCCCACCCTCTGTGTCCCCCTCTCCCTCCCTCCGTGTGTCAGCCTCCTCCCTCTGTCCGTCTCCCGCCCTCTCAGTCCCCCTCTCCCTCCCTCCCTGTCCCCCTCTCCCACCCTCTGTGTCCCCCTCTCCCTCCCTCCGTGTGTCAGCCTCCTCCCTCTGTCCGTCTCCCTCCCTCTCAGTCCCCCTCTCCCTCCCTCTCTGTCCCCCTCTCCCTCCCTCTGTGTCCCCCTCTCCCTCCCTCCGTGTGTCAGCCTCCTCCCTCTGTCCGTCTCCCTCCCTCTCAGTCCCCCTCTCCCTCCCTCCCTGTCCCCCTCTCCCACCCTCTGTGTCCCCCTCTCCCTCCCTCCGTGTGTCACCCTCTGTCACCTTGGCCCAACTTCCTGGGCACACACTGTTAGCAGATCTTTGAGTGGCCCTTGGCCTGTTGATGTGAGTTTGTTTCTGATCTCCAGGCACCCATTTTGTCTGCTGTGTGTCTGTGCGCTGCTGCTGTGGTGGTGTGTGCTGCCACTCTTTCACACTGTTGGCTGTTCATTAGCTGCTGGCATGTGCAAAACAGTGCCTTCACCCCCATGTGTTGATGCAAGGCGTCCGCCATTTGCTGGCAAGTCATTCCTGTGTTGGGACACAGTGTTTGTCTGGCTGTGACCTAGGCCATATGGGCAGAGGGCATTGTTGTCTGCTTTGGAGTCGCACTATGTGATTCTTGGTGCCCAGCCTCCCGCCATCCGGGTTACCGTGTCATGTGTTGTTGTCTTCTGTGGCCTGTGACTTGACATTGTCCAGCTGGGTGCATGGGGCATGGTGGCAGCAGTGGCATGTGCCTGCTCATGGAGTGTGGTTGAGTAATGCGATGGCTTGTGGTGGTTGCGTGCCTGTTATTGATTTTGGTTGTGGTTGCAGTTCCCCCCATGTGAGGTGCGTTGTTTGTGTACTCACCCGGGTCTCGGAGTCCTTCTACTCCTTCAACTGCCTCCACCGGCAGTATGGCCATCACCCTCTCCTCCCAGGGATGGTACTGTACGGCTCTGCGGGAGGGCCCTCCTCCGGTGGCGTTGGCCTGGTCGTGTTCCTCCTGCCTCTTGGCTCTGACCCTCCTCCGCAGATCGTACCACCTGTTCTGGCAATCCTGCTTGGTCCTCCTGGTGTCCGCAACAGCATTCACAGCATCGACGATGGTCTGCCACATGGCTGTTTTGGCTGCCTGGCTGGTGCTTCTGACCAATGTTCCAAAGATCTGTGGCTCGACTCTGAGGATTTGATCAACAAGGACCTCCAACTCTCGGTGACTGAACTTTGGATTCTTGGTAGTGGGCATGGTGAGGGGTGTGGGTGGGGATGGTGTGGGTGTGGGGGGGGGTGTGGATGTTGGGGGGGGGTGTGGATGGTTGTGTGTGTGTGTGAATGTGATGAGAGGGTGTTTGTGAGGGTGGTCGTTTGAAGGTGTGCAAGTGTAAGGTGTGGTGTAGCTTGTAGTCTGGTTCTGTGGTGTCTGGCAGCAGTGAGTCTGTTGGAAAGGCTCATGGTTTGTGTGTGTGGGCCCTTTTTATTGGTCCATGGGTGGGTGTGGCAGTTTTTGAATTTTGGGTGGGTGTGTTATAAGGAGTGGTGGTGTATTGGGCCTCTGTTTGTTTTTGGCAGTTGCAGGTCAGTGTTGTGTTATTTAAGTGGTTGTTGGCCATGTTTAGTGGCTGTGTGCCTTTCGACTGGTGTATTCTTGTGTTGTTTTATTTTGTCCTGGTTGTGTACGTGCGTTTTGAGCGTGTGTACGGTGTGTACATGGGCCATTTGGTTGTACGATTTTGTCCTTGTGTGTGGCTTTGTAAGACTCGTACATGCGGTTGTGATGTTGGGGCATGGGGTGCGCTCCGTACTTAGGAGGTTGTGTTGGGGGTGCGCCAGGAACGTACTGGGGTGGGGGTACGACTGGAACGTACTGGGGCGTAGGTACACGGGGGGTACGACACGTACAGGGGTGGGGGGTGTACATTGACGGTGGTACGACACGTACTGGGGTGGGGGTACGACTGGAACGTACTGGGGTGTAGGTACACGGGGGGTACGACACGTGCAGGGGTGGGGGGTGTACATTGACGGTGGTACGACACGTACTGGGGTGGGGGTACGACTGGAACGTACTGGGGTGTAGGTACACGGGGGGTACGACACGTACAGGGGTGGGGGGTGTACATTGACGGTGGTACGACACGTACTGGGGTGGGGGTACGACTGGAACGTACTGGGGTGTCGGTACACGGGGGGTACGACACGTCCAGGGGTGGGGGTACGACTGGAACGTACTGGGGTGTAGGTACACGGGGGGTACGACACGTACAGGGGTGGGGGGTGTACATTGACGGTGGTACGACACGTACTGGGGTGGGGGTACGACTGGAACGTACTGGGGTGTAGGTACACGGGGGGTACGACACGTACAGGGGTGGGGGGTGTACATTGACGGTGGTACGACACGTACTGGGGTGGGGGTACGACTGGAACGTACTGGGGTGTAGGTACACGGGGGGTACGACACGTCCTGGGGTGGGGGTACGACTCGAACGTACTTGGGTGTAGGTACACGGGGGGTATGACACGTCCAGGGGTGGGGGTACGACTGGAACGTACTTGGGTGTAGGTACACGGGGGGGTACGACACGTCCTGGGGTGGGGGTACGACTGGAACGTACTTGGGTGTAGGTACACGGGGGGTACGACACGTACTGGGGTGGGGGGGTGTACATTGACGGTGGTACGACACGTACTGGGGTGGGGGTACGACTGGAACGTACTGGGGTGTAGGTACACGGGGGGTACGACACGTACTGGGGTGGGGGTACGACTGGAACGTACTGGGGTGTAGGTACACGGGGGGTATGACACGTACTGGGGTGGGGGTACGACTGGAATGTACTGGGGTGTACATAGACGGTGGTACGACACGTACAGGGGTGGGGGGGTGTACATTGACGGTGGTACGACACGTCCTGGGGTGGGGGTACGACTGGAACGTACTTGGGTGTAGGTACACGGGGGGTACGACACGTCCAGGGGTGGGGGTACGACTGGAACGTACTGGGGTGGGGGTACACGGGGGTACGACACGTACAGGGGTGGGGGGGTGTACATTGACGGTGGTACGACACGTACTGGGGTGGGGGTACGACTGGAACGTACTGGGGTGTAGGTACACGGGGGGTACGACACGTACTGGGGTGGGGGTACGACTGGAACGTACTGGGGTGTAGGTACACGGGGGGTATGACACGTACTGGGGTGGGGGTACGACTGGAATGTACTGGGGTGTACATAGACGGTGGTACGACACGTACAGGGGTGGGGGGGTGTACATTGACGGTGGTACGACACGTCCTGGGGTGGGGGTACGACTGGAACGTACTTGGGTGTAGGTACACGGGGGGTACGACACGTCCAGGGGTGGGGGTACGACTGGAACGTACTGGGGTGGGGGTACACGGGGGTACGACACGTACAGGGGTGGGGGGGTGTACATTGACGGTGGTACGACACGTACTGGGGTGGGGGTACGACTGGAACGTACTGGGGTGTAGGTACACGGGGGGTACGACACGTACAGGGGTGGGGGGTGTACATTGACGGTGGTACGACACGTACTGGGGTGGGGGTACGACTGGAACGTACTGGGGTGTAGGTACACGGGGGGTATGACACGTACTGGGGTGGGGGTACGACTGGAATGTACTGGGGTGTACATAGACGGTGGTACGACACGTACAGGGGTGGGGGGGTGTACATTGACGGTGGTACGACACGTCCTGGGGTGGGGGTACGACTGGAACGTACTTGGGTGTAGGTACACGGGGGGTACGACACGTCCAGGGGTGGGGGTACGACTGGAACGTACTGGGGTGGGGGTACACGGGGGTACGACACGTACAGGGGTGGGGGGGTGTACATTGACGGTGGTACGACACGTACTGGGGTGGGGGTACGACTGGAACGTACTGGGGTGTAGGTACACGGGGGGTACGACACGTACAGGGGTGGGGGGTGTACATTGACGGTGGTACGACACGTACTGGGGTGGGGGTACGACTGGAACGTACTGGGGTGTAGGTACACGGGGGGTATGACACGTACTGGGGTGGGGGTACGACTGGAATGTACTGGGGTGTACATAGACGGTGGTACGACACGTACAGGGGTGGGGGGGTGTACATTGACGGTGGTACGACACGTCCTGGGGTGGGGGTACGACTGGAACGTACTTGGGTGTAGGTACACGGGGGGTACGACACGTCCAGGGGTGGGGGTACGACTGGAACGTACTGGGGTGGGGGTACACGGGGGTACGACACGTACAGGGGTGGGGGGGTGTACATTGACGGGGGTATGACACGTACTGGGGTGGGGGTTCGACTGGAACGTACTGGGGTGTACCTAGACGGGTGGGGGTATACATACACGGGGGGTACGTGTCGGACGTACGGGGGCTGGGGGGAGTGTTGGGCGCGTATGCGGGCACATGTCTCCATGGTTGCTATGGGTGTTCGGTGCGGACGGTGTTTTTTCCATACGGTTGTACGGTCGGACGCACGGGATGGATCGTGATTCCTCGGTCGGACTTGGCTTTTCACGTTTGTAAGGTAAATCGTCCGAGGACATGTCGGACACATTTTCCGACCCGAGGACGTGTGGGGAATGATTCCCAGTGCGGTTCGTATGGACTTTTTACCATGCGAATCGTGATTGCCAGTTCGTACGGCACTTGTACGATTCGTACGGTAATAAGACCCGATACGAGTCGCACGGGGGAATTTTTTACCGGATTGTGATCGGCACCTTATTGTAGATCATTAAGGAGATGATTTCTTTAGTGAAAAGTGTTAGCAGGTTTGCATAGCAGCTTTCTAGAACTTTTTCTTGGAAAGGAAGATTAGAGACCCATCAGAATTTTTTCAAACATCTGGGTCAGCGCCACAGTTTTAAGAAAGAGATATACATTGGCGATTTTCAGGTATCTGAGAATTTGCAGGAAGTGACTGGAGAAAAAGAGATGGACCGATACCCTCTTCATTACATTGTCTCTGAAAAATAAGATGATTGTCTTAGTTCTGGTGATGTTCTTAGACAGACCTGTGTATCAACCTTTTGAAAAGAAGTCAATATTTCAAGGGATATGAATTACGGTGGTGTTATGTAAATCAGAAATACTGGCTGTGAGATAGAAATTAATCTTTTTTAATTTGTTATGTATGAAAGTTTTGAATTTTTCACAGTTTTTCCTGTATTCTTCCATTGAGAGAATGTGGGATATGTGTGCTTTTTCACAATCTCAAAGAGCTTCTTGTTGTGATTTTTGAACCTGTGGCTTTTGGATTTGATGAATGAAGGCTTTGCGTCAAATATATGATATCTGTATTGGGAGGGGTTCTACTGTCTTTTTGCTTGAGTGAAGGGGGGTTATGACTGCCACTTCCATCATGGTTTTGTAATAATGTGCTGTTGGCACCAAGATTTTTTCTTCTAATACTTCCTCTTACAGGTATCAGCTTCAAAACGTTCAAAAAATGTGCTTTTTATATTTAAGGTTTCTAATATCATTATCTTCAGTATCATCCTGTCCTGTCTTGAATATAGGTACTCTCTCTAGTTGCATTCCCTGCACATTCTCTTGCTCCTCTCTACTCTATCTTTAAATCTGCTGTCCAACGTCTTTTCCCCATTTCCCATATAACTTCAATTTCCTCTTCCCATATTGCCCTTGCTTACTATTCTACTTCCTGTATATTATTTTCAAATATTTTCATAATTTAGTTCCTCCCTCTCTATGTCTTTGTTCCCATGCAAGCCCTTTGTTTTATCCTTGCACCCAATCCTACTTTCATGCATTTTCCCTACATGCTCCCAAGCACTGCAAATATCTTCCCCTAGCAAAAGGTGATGTTCCAACTCTTCATTTTTTCAGGTCCTTTCAAAAGACCATCTTCCTGCCTGTATTTCTGGTGCCTAATTTGTTTTTATGTGTTATTGTGTTATTATGTTTTTCCAGGCTCGACCATTTTTACACTATTCCCACCTTTGAAAAATACTTTGGCAAAAGTACTATATAAATCAAATGAAATGAAATACAGTCTACTTTAACAAGAATCCTGCTTGTAGCAAAATGTTCTTGCAGGAATGGCGCCTCTGCTGTGCCTGGCTTATTGGTACATTGGCTTGTTTAGACAAATGGCCTCTGAGAAAACCTTTTTTTTCTGAGTCATTAAGCTCGCAGGGGACCCTGACTTTCTGGTATTTCTTTCTTTCTGCAATTCTTATGTTGCAAAGTGAAAGTATTATGTGGTATGGCAGGGGTACCTTACCATATAATACTAAAACAATACACAAAGTTGGACCCCGGATACTCTCTCACTACACCTTCTCTGAGTCCTGGTAGAGTGGTAAAGAGCAGACAGTCTACTTAGAGGAACATGTGTCAAGCATTTCACATCACCAACATGGATGATAAGTAATTGGCACGACAAGAGAGAAATCTGACACCAATTTATAAAAATAGCTCTGATTTTTTTATTTTTTAGAAAATTAAAATTAAAATCAATACATACAGTATAACAAGGAGTATCAATTTTAAATCACTAAATAAATCAGTACTTTGCAAGGTGAAAATATTAACGTGGTGGTCAATGGGAAAAACACATATATGCAATTGGTTACTTAGAGAGTGAGTTCAACGTAACCCACTTAGAGTTAAGGTCTCGTGAGTCCCTATGATGGGGAAATACTAGCACCCTCCCAGGAGCAAATGAATGAAACTCACCAGACATAGCAGGTTTGTTCAGAAACAGGGTGAAATGTATTTATTGGTACCAAATGCATGCATCATTGCTAATTAGCAAGGAAGAAGTCAGATCTGTCTCCTTAGGGGCTCTCAGACTGCTTCTTCCCAGAGTGACAGGTTTCTGGGTGCTATATAGTTTAGTAATGCTATGTCAGCGGAACTAGAATAAGGCACCAAGTCAAATATGGCTAACATGGATGTGCAATGTCTGCACCATGCAAATTATAAACAGCCAGATACGGGCAGACCAGAAAGGCTGGCTCTGCACTGTGTAACCAACTTGCACAACCAGATAAGGAAACTTATGATGACGTCAAGACAAGGTAGTGACCTCTAAGGCTGATTCAGAATAGCTGCTGGAAGCTTGTCCAGGCAAGGTCAGATAGGAAGCCCTTTGGCGCTCTGGGCCTCATGTTAGTGTGGGTGCATACATATGAATTTAAATGGATTTACATATATTTTGCAACACCCTAGACTAGTTCATGACAGCTAGCTTGCACAATTTTACCTGGCTCAGGGTAGTGTGATGCAGAGGTGCACTTTAGATGTCAAATGAAGCATTCAATTAGGCTTGCGGTATTGGAATGATTACTTTGGCAAAAAGGTACTTGCTGGGCAAGTTGAGAAAAACCCTTTGGAAACTAATCATGGAGATGGCCCTGGACCAGGAGTCTCCAGACAGATCCAATCTAACTGACTTGTGGGACTTGGGTGCAGAGGTGCTATTGACTATCCATGGTGCTGACCTGGATCTGCGGCCTGAGGAGCTGGCAGGTATGCCAAGAGAGGGCAAAAACCTTGTGGGTGTATATCACTAAAACTACTCAGAAACTGATTTTAAGGCCAAATTCAAGATGGCCAAAACATCCTCGTTCATACACCTCAGCTGAAAGCCCCAAGAAAAGTGGTCAACTTTGTGGAGGTGGATGCCTCCTGAATAACTGGAGTGGAGTGGTGTGGCTCACTGGTTAGAGGCAACAGACCCGGAAGCAGAGGACGGCCCGGGACCAGGTTTCAATTCCCGACGCGGCAGGGTCGTGGACCAGGGCCAGCGGACTCGATAATTCTCGCCTCGGTGCCTACTCTAACCAGGGATCACACTCGGCAACTCTGGGCATTAGATTGCCTCATCTCCACAACGGCCCCCCACATTCGCCGGGGATGCCTGGTTTCACCTTGGAGATACCCAGGAGGGACCATCTCACAGGGATAGCCAGGACGGGTTCCCCAGTGGTCTACAGAGCCAGGACGCCTCAGGGCAGCTGTGCGCTTTACAAGACACATACATTTACATTTACATAACTAATTTCCCGCCTGCCATGAAAAACAGTGCCTGGGGCAGAGGGAGGGTTTGGCCTCGAGTGGGGGAAGTTGCTTTGTTGAGTGGCGCCAGCGAAGCCTTTGAGGCTCGCCCGCACACCTGTGTGATCACTAGCCATCCAGTGTGGGCAGAGGTATCACCTCCTACTATCACAGGTAATTTGTTTCTGACCTCTAAGAGTATCATACACTCCCCGGCATGAGGCATGAATTCTCTCTTGGTAGCAAACCTTTGAAAAAGCCCGCCAAGGCATGAGAACACTGGGTCAACTTGGTGGACACTGTCTCAAGTGCCACCTACGTACATGCTGGCCATATACGTAATGCCTGTATGCCAGCCCATGTTATCCGATGGTCCGCTGGTCACTTGCAGTATAATTGCATTTGGAATGCTACCATAGGGGAGTATTTGCTTGCTTGCACATATACTTCCACACATATAATATAATATACCCTGGCCGCTGGGCTACAGGAGGCCTAACTTAGGGGTGACTGACATACATTGAATGTAATGAGGTGACCCTATCACGCATGGTGTGTGCAGGTTCAAACTCGAACAGGCAAGCTGCTCGTACAGGGTTGACATGGCAGACCTGCAGACTTTAATTTAACTCAGGTCACTCAAGCTGGTAAAATAAGTGCTGCAGCCCTGGCACCCCTCTTACATCCCTGCCCTGGGTACCACTGGTATCTATTACTAGGGCCCTACAGAGGTTAAAAGTACTTGCCAATTGGATGTACCATTTAGAGTTTAAGGGAAAGAGTACTGGTGATGGGCCTGTTTAACAGGACCCAGCACACTTTCAAATCAATTACCACAGCACCTAGCAGCAAAAATAGGGGCAAAAGGTGTGGGGGGGGGGGCATCTGCAAGCAGCCCAGTTTACTACGTCATTCTTTTGTGGAACCAGCAATTTTGAAAATGATCAGTTGCCTAGCTTGATTGTCATGGAACGGATCATCACATCAATGGTAGACCCCATACTTCCCTTTACTTATGTATTTGTCTGGTTGGTTGCTTTTTTAAATAAATTATTTATGTGTTCATGTTTTGAAGAAACAAAATAGTATTCTCACAGAAAATGCTACACACAGTATCAGGAACTCAGTAAATATAAATGCAATGCAGTCAGGGTAGTGATGAGGAGAGACTGAGGATTGGAAGAGTTGAGATGGAAAAAAATGAGTTGCATTTAGGTGATAACCCATTTACGGTTTTAAATAGAAAGGTGAAAAGCTTACAGAATGCTCAGTTATTTGCAGGTAACCATCGATTTTGATGTTGATATTGAGAGGTTGAGTAGTGTACATCGAGGTTACATAGTTACATAGTGTCCGCATAGCACAGTTTAGCCCCGTCTCAAAAGGTAGACATGACTGAGGGGGGACACCGACAAGTGGCCTGCTGCAGCAGTCTATATTGCTAAGGACCGGGACTGAAAGTAGTGTTTGGCAGCGTGGAAGGGAAAGTATAGATAGACTTTGCAGCCGTTTAATTATTTGAAATGTAACAATATAGCTGTGGTCGCTTTAACAAACCCTGCCATCGCGACTCCCACACCCGACTCCTGCCCATGAAGATAAAGTTCCTAAAAAGGACTCCCTCTCCAATTTGTGTATGAAAATATCTACACTGGTTGGGCACTAACAGGGAAATCTGTTGACATATACCACACGTGTTCCTGAGGCACTTTGAGTGAATTACCAAGTTCACTAGAGGAGTGCTGGCTAATAGTGAAAATCTGTTCTTGCCAGACATTTCTCCAAACTTGCTCAGGATGAGTCATGTGCTGTGCTGCTGCTCCAAATAATACAACCAAGGAAACCAAGGGGCATATTTACAAGGAGATTGCCCCAACGGAACGTCACTTTTTTGATGTTCCGGTGGCGCAATACCCTGCACGATATTTGCAAAGTAGTGTTAAGCCACTTCGCAAGGCTTAACAACATTTAGTAAATATGGTAACCTTTCATGCAGGTATCTGCGTGAAAGTATGCAATGGATGTTGCTGGTGGCGTTCCATCAAAACACTCATTGCTATTTCACGTTGCCCCAGATTTACAAGGAAAAAATTTCACCATGCAAAAGCAGGCGTTAGATTGGTGCAACGAGGAAAAAGACTTTTATTTCTCCTCGTTTTTTTTTACAATGCAGGCACCCTTGCACTATGTTGCACTGTGTTGCAGGACATTATCCCTGCAACGCAGGCACCCTTCAACTATGGCGTAAGGGTGTCTGTGTTAGCGCTAGGCAGCTATTTCTAGTGGCAGTGCAAGGGAAAACACAGGGGTGAGCCTTTGCGAATATATCCCCAAGTCTTTGCAAGTTTGCCTCTATTTGCATAGATTAGGTTGTATTTTGGTGGCTTTGTATGGTTCCCTTTAACTCTGAGGATTTACATCTGTATGTAATTCGCTTTAAAGTTCTCAGCCTTTGTTTATTAAGTTTAAAACCAACATGATTTTTCAATCCTTCTCTGTAAATCTCGCGAAATGATGCAGTTTATGCAGCACCCATGGTGCATCTCTGCTTTCTTCTGATATTTGTTCTACTATCAAACTTCCGAAAAGCAGACACTGTCCAATTCCTAAACAACCCTTTGTATTTGTACAAATCTCTTCTGGCAGAATGTGTCTGCTCTAACTCAAGAAGCCTCGGTATGACGGCATCCACAAGCCACGACGGACCAGGCAACAGAAAGCCATGCCTCACTACAGGCCAGCCGCGCATTCTTCAAAGGATGCTAATCCGCGAGACATTTAAGGCAAAAATTGGAGCAAAGACATTCCAGTTACTGTAAAATATCTATGACAATACTTTAAAAAAATCAATCAAAAAGAGTTTATGTTAAACAGGAGTATTTAGTTCAACATAGTAAATTAAAGATGTTCGAGGGCCAGCATCACACCCCGCCTACGGGAAACAAAAAAATAGACCAGACCATGAACATAAAAAGATTGACTATTTTTAAAGCTCTCCATGCCCTTCCGTCCCTCGTCTCTACATTAGGGAAAAAGTGACAATTTCCGGAAATAATCCTCAATTTAACAGGCGTTCCAATCTGAGTTGTTTGACGTACTTTGGGGAGGCGACGTGATTCTAACAGAAAAAGACCGTAAAGGCTTATAAATAATATTTGAAAAAATACACACTTACAGGGGTTTCACTAATTTAAGAAATATCAATTAAACACATATTGGTCTCAGTGCCTTTTCATGATTTAACACAGTGGCCAGCAGCCAGCTTAGGCAGTAAATAGTGTAAAGAGCTCCTAATTTCTTCTAAATGGTTTCTGTTACTCGTGTCACTGAAGATAAATGCTGATTTCAGAAAGGCCTTGAGCTACGTGTCTGCACCCCCCAGGGACTTGCTGATGTTTCTGTGTCTGCAACTGTCAACTTATTCCCAGTCTGACTGGCAGCTCTGCATTCAATCCCGTCATCCACGGCTCTGGGGTAAGTGGGTGAGGGAATTGTACAAATGTCATGGCAATGTAGAAGCCTCTGAGGTTATCAGATACTAGGGGGCATATTTACAAGACCCCTGTGCCACGGGAGCATCACTTTTTCCGACGCTCCGTTGACGCTGTATTCTGCTCCATATTTACAAGGCAGAGCTAAGCCACTTGGCGTGTCTTAACGCGGCCTAGTAAATATTATATTGCTCGCTTTTGACAATGTTTTCTGTGTTAAAGGGACGTACAATAGTTGTTGCTGTGGGTGTTCCCAGCAACATCCATGGCTTTTGGACACTGTCCTGAATTTACAAGGAATCGTAAATCAGACGCAGCACAAAAAACTTACACCGAGGTGTAAAGGTGGCGCAACGAGGAGAAATACTTTTATTTCTCCTCATTTTTTGCTCTGTTTGCAGCACACATAGAAGTGGCAAAATGCCATTAATGATTGTTTTTGTGCAGGAAGGTGTCCCTTCCTCACAAAATTAATCACCCCCTACACCATTACACCATAGCACAAGGGTGCCTGCATTGGCGCATACCAGCCCATTGTGTGCCAACGCAGGGGAAAAGGGCAGAGATGTACCATATCTCGTAAATAGTGTCCTGTCCTGCCCTTTTCTTCTGATGCAGGGCAGCGCAGCAAGATTCCTTGCGACGCTGCCCTGTGCCAAATCTCATAAATAAGGCCCTAGATTTTTAGGGTAAAAAAATAAAAGAAGAATCCTGTAAATGCAGAAGAAAAACTACTTGACGTTTAAAAATGGTTGGAGCTGTAGTACCCTAAAAATACAAGCCAGCTCTTGTTAGTTCTTGCAAGCTTCGACCTCTAGTGGCTGTAAGGGAAGTCAACTGAATCAGAGTCAAGGTTACACAAACTTTGGGCTGGTGAAGTTCAATGTTGCACCAATGTTTGCGCCAACTGACCAGTGCAAAAAGGATTTTTTCCCTAATGGGTTGCTGTAAAAATATTTGTTTCCACCGACTGACGTAACAGCTGTGTCTGCAGTGGTCATTTGGTGAAAATGTAAGTGTAAAATTGCACTGCAAACTTGCACTATTATATTATCTCACTTACACTCTTTATTAGGGGTTTTGTGAATGGGTGATTCAGCTGTAAGGTCAAGAAATAACACACTTATTCTGTTGATGCTATCAAGTTCTCACCAAAAGGTCTGAGATCCGAATGAGTAACCAGAAGATTAAAACAGCCCCATGCTCTTACAATACCTCTGATGCTCCAACTGAGGGACGCTAGGGTGTCCGACCATCCCTACAAGTTTTCAGGAGAGGTGTTGGTGTAGAGGGGATGTTCTGTTCTTAAGGACATTTATTTTCAGAGAAAAAGGGAGAACAGAGGTTGATCTACTCCGAGGGTGGAGGGCGGACTACTTCTCCTCTTTTCGACCTTTCCTTGTTTCTTTCTATCTCACTTTTTGTTTCTTCTTACACTCTACTTTTGGTTCCCTTTCTGTCTCTGCCTTGCACTTCCGCCTTTCTCCACTTTCTTCCCAGTTTCACCATTTCTCTTTCCCACTTTCCACCGCTGTTGCTCAGTAGCCAGAGCTGGTCCTCACCTCTCATTGTATTGTATTTATGGGCTGTCTGATAAACAATAAGCGGGTTTAAATGGGGGTGGGATGGCATATAGCAGTGAGTTTACGTTCACTGTGACCCAGCCTCCGAGGCCATCAAGCCAAGTAACAGCCCCCGCCAGAGCTGCTTAAGGGGGGGTTTCTTATGCCACGGTTGAGATTTCTTAAGACATCCTAGATTGGATGGCCTTTCTTTCAAACAGACAATATGCATTAGAGGATCAGGCAAACAGATCCTAACACCATGTATATTCTCTAGAATAGAGAAGACTGGATTCTGCGAGTCTTCATGAATTTGCTTGCCAACTCGCGATTAAAACCTACTCCTCAAAGTAATTCCAACGTAAGTGATTCTATAGAATGATTGAATCAAGAATGAATGAGTGAAAGAAGAAAAGCTCAAGCCCCCTCCTTCTAGGAAGGCTTTCACCAATAGGTTTTGAGTCTCGCGTCCACCCTATCCGTGGAGCCTGTAATGAAATAACACCGCTGCTGGAGGAAGCGGTCGAAACTGCGTGGCAATTGTGTCAAATAAATTGCTTTCAGACTGTTTTGTTTTGGCAAGGTTGAACTTTGCAGATGGATATTACAGAGATTGCATGCTCTCCTATTTTTTTTCCCTCTTCAGACTGTCCATCATTTTGAAGTTTAATGAGGCGTGTCACTGCAGGGACGGTGGGAGGAATCATCTATGTTGTTTTGGGAGTCTCAACGCCGTCGAGGCCTGTGCTTTTCATATTGTCGATTAAATAAGCGCCTCTCCTCCTGGTAGGATCCTTCAAAAACCAGGCCCCAGGGGGGCTGGCTTACTTTCCCTTTCTCTGCTTGGGGCTCTTTAGTGTAACAAAGCTCGAAGTTTTGCAAATGCTCAACATCTAAATGCCACTAAGAGTATAAAAGTGGGAAAAACATTGACTGTGATGAGCAGTAGGAAAGATCCATTCTCTAAATTGCTTTACACCCTCTCCCCAGTTTAACCAGGCAGCACTAAGGGCCTCATGTAGGTAAATAAATTTTACCGTTGCTTAAATACCGAGCCGTACCGAATCGTTAAATTAGAATCGTTAAGTTATATGTAGGTAAAAATTCGGTAACAGTTACCGATTCGGTAACATTCGGTAATCACGAATCGGAATTCACCAAATCGGTAAATACCGAGGTGGTATTTACCGAATCGGTAAATACCGAGGTGGTATTTACCGAATCGGAAAATACCGAGGTGGTATTTAGCGATTCGGAAAATACCGAGGATACTACCACCTTCCCTTAACTAAGTAGCTAATATCATAATTATGTTATAATAGAAGGTCTCTTAGGCTTGAATAGGGGACCCCATACCTCAAAAATCAGCTCAGTGAAATCACATCACAGGAGCATCAGGAGCCGTCTCGCAGGAAGGCTCGTCTTCGGTCTGAATAATAAACATGATGTCTGTGATATGAAAAGCACCAACTGTCAGGTATTTGCAGCTGCGCGTGTGTCATGGCTAAATAGTGGGTCGAACAACCTAGAGTGGAAAACATGCATTGTGTAAAATTCCAGACTGTGTGTCACAGCATGTACAGACCAAGGTCGCTGCGCAGAGCTTGGGATGGGAACAACAGAATGCACTCGTCTGAAGGAAGTCTCGAGTCAGCAGTTTATTCAAGAAAGAACATGTAAACGCAGTGTCGTGTGCAAAGACAAAAAGATGGCTACATAACATTCAACGTGGTTATGCGAACTGAACAATGTATGTACGTATTCAGGGAGAACTCACTACACGCCCCCTTGAGCGAAGCAATATTTAATAGGCAAGAAAAGAGAGAACGCAGAGTTCAGTTTCGTCAGAGCAGAACAAGGCGTAACCAATGCAGCGCCAAAGTCCTAAAGTCCAATTAATTGCAGCATAAAATTCCAAAAAACACAATGCAAGTATAGTAAAAAACTCAAGCCGACCATCAGGAAGAGAAAAAAGAGAAATAAAAGAAATAAATGTTGCGCCAGGGTGCTGTCCAGTAGCACAGGCGCAATGGACGACAATCCAGTTAATCCATGAATGTATAGGCAGCATATGTGGCCACGGCTTCCAACAAAAAATCGTTTGCAGGGCCACTAAAAGTCTCAGCCATCCAATTAAGTAAAGAAAAGGAACATACGTGTTCTCCAACCAACGGAGCCTCTAGCACAATCAGAGGGCACCCGGAATGTTCCTCCAAATAGCTCATGGACAAGAAGTCGTAGGCTGCCGCTGAGATGTCCCAATTACCCAGGATACCATGCGCCGCACCACACGCCATGATCCGGACACCAGAACAGGACAACTCGTGAGACACTAAGGGCCTCATCAGTCGATCGAAATCCGGCACCGGAGACACCATGTTGGTCAAGCACAAATCCAGAGGCCATTCAAAGGGACAATCCAGGCAGTGTAATACAGGTTGTACGCAGGTGAAGTAGGAATACCTGAAGGATAATCCATAAGCCAGGCTCAAAGTCGCCAATGGCAGAGTACCATAAAAGTCAAGCATCCGATCACGAAGAAGATGCAGACGGGACAGGTGCTCGTGTGGCACAGAAGGAGCAGCCATTCCGGAGTATGAAAAGGAAAAGCAGCACACCTGCCACTAGCGCCAGGAGCAGCGGGACACCTCCAAAGATGCTCGAGAACAGTGAATGAACAAATGCAGGAATTACACCAAAAATAGGTTGGAAAGAGGTCACGAGACCCGAGCCCACATGTGTAAAAAAATGAGCCAGGCCGGTCGTGGACGAGGCATTGAAAATAGTTTGGATCAAAGAGCCGAAATGCAGGGGGAGGTCAGTATTCAGAGGCGCCTGTACCTCAGTGCGCGTATTAGCAACGTGAAGGACAAATGTTTCACGAGAGGAAGTCAAAGGCACCTCTTTGTGGGACAATAGCGCTCTATTGTGCTCAACTTGTTGAACTCTGCTTTCAAGGTTGGAATCGAAGGCCAGATGGAAACATCCAGCCGCACATGCGGGGGTGGAAGAAGAACAGTATTGCAGCAGACAACTTATTCGAGACAGTTATGTACGGGATTCCCACTCACATCCCGCAGCAAGCTTCATTATTCAACATTATATAAATACCGTTTGCAAGCAGAGTGAAAGGAGGTGTAATCACAGGCACTGGGATACCTCGTAGGACGCACGCCAAATTCGGGGCTTGTACATTGCATGCGCCGTGTACTTGCATGTGCCTATTGTCTCATGTATGAATCCTAGAAGAGAGAGTGCTAAAGCTATTATCTATAACGGCTAAAGCCTTCTCCATGTTTGCTTGGTCAATAGCTCTCAATCTGGAAGCCGCCTCACTGTGCGACAACTTGCAGACTTCGTTGTAAATAGCATACGCCCACCTTTTGGTTGTGCCACCCACAGGACCATTCACAAAATCATTCAATTCGGTATGCACATTGATGGAGTGGGTGGACTTCCTGATCCTGTAGATGTGCTCTGTGTCAGCTGGTGGACAGATTGGGATGTGTGTACCATCAATGCAGCCAATGGAATGGGGGAACTGTGCCATGTGAGAAATGTCTGTTTTTGTTTACTGCAGTGCAGCCTGTGTGTTGTGGAAGCTGATGTAGTGGTGCATTCTCTGCATCATGGCATCCAGGAAATTCCTGAAGGAACGGGACAGGCAACTCTGGGATACACCACCCACCGCAGCTGTCACCACCTGATAACTGCCGGATGCCAACAGATGTGGGCTGCAGAGCACCTGCACATGTGGGGGTATGGCGTGCGCCCTTCTTATTGGCTGGTCCAGGAGTGGGTGCAGGTCCCTGATTAAGGCCATGATGGTTTCGGGGTGTAGCCTGTACCTCTCATGTATCTCTGCATCAGTCAGCTGGAATAGTGTGATGCGCTGTCTGTAGATGCGTTCCTCCCGTCGCCAAACCCTCAGTCCTGCTGCCTGTAGATGTAGGCGCCTTGCAATGACGTACATAGCGGGCATGTTGTCCACGCTGTTGCATTTTGGGATTGCTTATCTGCACTGTTGATGGTTACCACCTGCTTTCAATCCGTGTTAATTACCGACTCTTATTTACCGATTTTCTTGGATTTCTTAATTACCGAGTGCTCCTACATGTCATTTTCATTTTTACCACTTCATATTTACCACTTCATATTTACCGATTCGTTAATTATGTATTCGGTAACTCTGATTCGGTATTTTGGAATTCGGTAAATATGAATCGGTATTTACCGCCTCATATTTACCGAAAAGTGGTTTTTGGACTCCTACATCTCACTTGTCTGAATACCGGTCGGTAACGGCATATTTACCGAAAATCGGCCGTTACCGACCGGTATTTGGCTACCTACATGAGGCCCTAAATGCACAATTAGAAATTATGGGTATGGAAATCTTCAATATGGATTGTATACTTTTAGCGTCAAAAATGTTAAGCTGAAGTTCAGACCACTGTCGTGAAAAAGAAGTGTCTAACGATAATCACCAGGGCCAAAACTGACTGTGTTTCAGGATATTCCATCAAGACTTCCTACCAATGTTTCTTAGAAGTTTTCTGAAGAAGTCTTTGGGTACAGAGGGACCAATGCAGATCACCAATATGCATTGTCCAATATCGTTTGGGGCACTGCCTTCCCAACTCCTCTACATTGGTAACCTTGCTGTTTTGAGTATATATTAACTTCTTCTGTATTGCTTAGAGCAGAGTTATTCTTCTTGGCACTACTGGGAACCATCATCCACGGCTATCTCATCTCTGCCACCTACTCTAACAAGCACCGTCGGAAAGAAGCTATGATATTTCACATTCCAAAACCTAAAAACACTTCAGTGACTGCTCAGTAGCACCAGGGTCACCTCTGCCTCTCACACAAACACATCCAAGAACAAGCATTGGCATAGCCAATAGGTCTCGCCTTTGGGACCTTATAAGTGTTTAGCCATGCAACACTTTATGTTGTTGCACCAAGGATATTGTGCTGGATAACTAAACACTTATAAGATTCCACAGGCGAGACCTAGTGGCTATGCCTATGCTTGTTTGAGGTAGATTTACACTTAAACGTGCACCCACTTATGCATACATAGGCTCGTAATGGAGTAAACCAGAGGCCACGAATGGGATGGGTTCAATTGTTGCCAGCTTCCTTCCATCACAGTATGCCTACAAGAGCAGCTCTTTCTCATCCCCCTGAGGGGCAATAGGAAGCCCTCCCAAGGAGAACAACGTCGTTTACTCCCTTTGGACCATACGTATGCATGAATGTGTGTACTTTTTAGGTAATATGCAGTTTGATGCAAAAATATTTGAAACGTAAACCATACCACTGTTAAAGATTGAAAAATGTTAACTCAATAAACAGTTTGGAGATATTTTAAGATATGCGTTTGTTTTTCCTTCACTATCATGACATTTGATTACTTCATTTATTATAAATAATGCTTTCCAAACAAGCATTGACAAAATCACAAGTGTGTCACTTGCATTATAAAGGCAATATATAAATGTATTAAAACTAGAATTTAAAAATAGTTACAATTTAAAATATGTGGCTGCAGATCATAGCTGCAAGAGGAGGGGCAAAATATGTTCAAAAACAGGCATAACAACCCTTTCATTATGGGGTTTGAAGGTCCAGGTACTGCTTGGAAGATGCGAGATACAAGAAACGCAGGGTTTCAGATTCAAATACCAAAATGTAAGGTGGATATAAAGCTTATATCTTTCATATATGGTGCAGTAAACAAATCAACAAGGTGATGCTTACAGATGTTGGCAAAGTCCTGCAAAAAGATTATGCAAATGTCTTGATTTTGTGAGCGACTCGTGTTTGGTGCACGGAAGCTCTCCCAGTTTGGCCTCCAGCAGGCGGACAGACACCTGAAGATGTCTGCTAGGTATGGTGGACGCTACAGGAGAATACCAGTGGGGTGGGGAGGGGTGAAGCGCGCTTGAATAGAACATGGCGCCCTAGAAGGCTGCTGGTGGAGGGAGAGGTCTGCAGTATTTGGCCCCACAAGAGAGGCGAGCTGTGGCATAAAAAGCGACCAATAAGCCACAGGTATTTCAGAGGGCATCAGAAAAGGGAGCCACCGGTATCTAGACTGAGTGAGGCTTACCTTTACACAACATTTATTTATCCCTCAGCACAGGATCCAACTATCCTGCAGGTCAAAGAATTCAATCACTGACCTATACGTACACTAACAGCCTGTGTAGTCCCTCGAAGCCTGCCGACCTATTCCAACTCTCTACACTGAGACCTGGATTGAAACAACTTGATAAATGTATAATGGGCGCACTCCAGCCTCCCTCACATACCTCTATAGCACTCGCACATACCGGCAACATCAGGTGTGTAGCAACACAACCAGCCCATCTGTCTGGCTCACCAGCATCACATCAAACTCCTCCCACATTACACATATCCGACCACATACCCAGGGTCGGACTGGGACAAAAAAAAAAGAATAAATAACGCTAGGCGTGAGAGCGCGCGCGTGCCACAGCGAGCCATGTGGTTTCAATTATCGCGCCCGTGTCTGGGCACGATAATTGAAACCACATGGTGGCCGTGCGGGCAATCGCCACCAATAGGCCATGGGCAGAGCAATGCGCCCGCCTTTGGCCAATTGCATGCTGTCTTTGTTAAAGAGACGCCCGCAAAGGCCAATAGCGTAGGACAAAAGAAAAAGCACATGCACGAGCTTGTGCGAGTGTGAGGACAAATTTCTAAAGCCCCTACATAAAGTCTTCGCAGAACAGCGCATGCGCGCTGTTACAGGCTCGACCTAAAAAGGATCAACATACCTCAACAACAACAGTACTACAAGCTCTCTCTGCTCATAAAACGTGTAGTATTCTGCAACCTTGCAGGAGGTCAACGACTCATACTCCAAAGGCCCCACTTTGAATGTGCTCCCTGTCAACAATGTCCGAAGACTAACCAGATTTGCCTCAGAAAGAACTTTCACCCAACCCTTCTGAACTCCCCCCTTTGTGTCATAAAGAGCTTTGAAAAGATCCAGTGAGCAGCACTGCACTCCAAATGCCTCTTTATTCCACAGGCATGGAGAAAAGAGTTCCAGGTCAAATGTCTTCATATCTCCTTGCATCTGTGGCTTCATTACACCATGTAGAGCACCAGGGAGAGCACACACTTGTTCTCCAAAATGAAAAGGCTACTGGAACTATAATACGGAGTGGGAAGCCACCTAGACATCCCACAATGCATGCCTTCCCCACCAGCAATCAGAAGCCTGGGGCCATAATATGTATATGCAAAACTGTCTCACTCTGCGCTGCGGTAAACACTTAAATCTGTGTGCCAGGCACAGAGTGGGACAGTGAACCGTGTCACAGCAAATGTGCTGTTTCCACTGCAGACACGAAACTGCGCCTGCACTGAGAACAGCACATTAGTAAAAGATGGACAAGTTGCTATTCCACCTGTTAAGGTGCAATCGGTAACTCACCTGCCTTTCAAAGGGAGGGCAGAGATCCCAATGCAGACAAGTGCAGTGAGTGAGTGCACCAGCCTTTAGGGGGATGTCTGAGGGTCCCTGGGACCATGCCTTGGAAGAGTTCCAAGGGGTGCCCTCACGGGGTGCACTGATGATACCTTTGTGTAGCTGCATCTTCCGACATGTTCTTTGCCTCTGTGACCACGTCTGTATTATGGTGCAATCACAAAAGCAAGGGATACCCTTTCGTGTTCCGAGCCATGCGCCATGCGCCATGTGACAGCGTGCACATGCTCAATCTGTGCCCAGCGCACAGCAGAACAGACCAGGGCAGTACGTTCTGTGATACGGACTTGGTGACGTATGCTTTTGTAGGAGAGTGTGACGTTCTGTGAAATGGGCAATGCTAGCAAGTCCTGGCAAGGAGGTATTGTACACCTTCCTGTAACTGACTTAACAGCTGTTAGGGCAGGTGTAAAGAGGGCTTCTGGTGTATTAAAGCAGGACACAGATCTTAATATTTAAAGGCATAATATTCCAGATATCTACGAATATACACGCTTGAGTAAAAAAGGCACACAAAATAGAAGTCAAGCAAAAGAACTATATGTAGAAAAATACCCAGTTACAAAGAGGAATGGCCACTTTGGGCCTCAGGAATGTAGCTTAAAGCCATTGTTCGAAAACTACTGACATAATATTCCTGTCATTCACTCTCTTTTCCTAGAAGCCAGGCAGTACTCATTGGATGAACACAGGAAATAAGGTGACAATATATTCAACAGTTAAGAGTCACGCATGCATATGCAATACATTATGTGCACGCATCCATTTAGGCATTCAGAAGCAGATAGTGACACGTATATTATATTAAAACAGAAAGAATTCTAGTGACAGTCGCACTACCCTAAGTGAGGTGGGGCAACCGCTACTGTGGCCTGTGATGTAAACACTTCCGGCTCAATGGTTTCTGACGGCAGGGGGGCTTCGTCGTCAGAATCCCAGCAGTTTCCCCAGCTTTAAAGGGGTAGGAGAGCCACTAGGTTGACAGACTGGGGGTCCACGTTTTCGAGCGGTTTACCCAAATCCACCAACGGGGCATCTTCTTACCTCAAAATGATCTCCAAAGTTTTTAAGCATCTGCTTATCATAATATAGTCGGCTCTGGTCCGTCGGCTTAAACTGCCGACTTTGGTGCAGGAAACCAGGGTTCGGGCCTCGAGGTCGCGTCCACATCCTGTGATCCTGGGCAAATCACTTAATATTCCCGTGCCTGAATATGTAATGTAAATACGGTGCTCATGTACAGTGCTCCAATACCTTCGGGTCGAGTTCGTGCTATATAAAAGATGCAAAAATACATAAAATAAAAAATAAAAAAGCAACATAGGCATTTATATATTGAACCAAAGTATTGCAGCTCTTGGTTTAGTAAAATACCTTTCAACTGTAGCTCTAGTGTCGGTCAACCTGATGTCCTCTGGTCCTGCTCTGCTGTAAGTGACGATGAGACGAGGAGGCAGATGCTCTCATGTGGGCAGCAGCTCGGCCTCTACCTGTTGCGGTGAATGCTGCTTGCCATCAGCCATGCTCCTTCTGGTGCATATGCTGTTTGACCGCAGTTTCCTCTGGATTCCCTTGCAATAGCTCCTGTGCAGCGGCGAGTGGCGCTATCAGCCTCAACACGTCTTCATGCTGGCTGTGGACATAATGTCACAGAGCCACATCACCCCCGTGCACTTGGCCTTTTTTGCAGCCTTACACAGTGTCTGAGTAACGGATTGAAAACACTGACAGTATACTAGTTAACTTGGATTGTAATTAATATCTGGACGTCCATTCCACAAAGGGGATCAGGGCAGGCAGTGAGGAATCTGCAGGTATCTAGAGTATCCACCAAAGGCAACTTATTCTTCGGATGAATAACCACGGCAACGCCCTGCCAAGGAGGTGGGCGGCAGGAGAGCACTTTACACCAGGAAGTACTACAGCCACAAGCAGGTAAAGTAACTGTCCCTGCAGACGTGAAAATCTACACAGTAGTGCCTGATGAAAGTATGGACTGATGCCCACATGGCAGATGTTGGAAAGAGGAACAGCCTTAGTAAGAGCTGAAGACGCAGGTTTTGCCCTGGCGGAATGAGCCCTAGGGCCCTCAGGAAAGTCCTCTTCGGCTAAGGCGTAAAACAGATTGATGTAATGGACAATACATCGCAATAGGGTCAGTTTTTGTGCTGTCCTTCCTTTCTTCACACCAGCAATTGCAATGAAGAGCCGGTCAATGCTGAAGCGAAGGGATCACAGTAGATCCAACCGGTATGACCTCTCCTTCTTTGAGGGATGTGGACCAGAGAAGAGCATGATAGACTGACCCACACGGAGAATGACACAACATTCAAAAGAAAGCATGCAGGGTCCATAGTATCAGCTTGTGAAGGAAGAAGGTACTCTGAAGAGGCAGGACTTAAAATGCCTGCTGTTCACTGACACGATGCGCAGAAGGGACTGCAATGAGAATCAGTGCCCTCAGAGTGAGGATTCGCAAGATGCAACCACACAGAGGATCAAAAGGGGAACACATCAAGAAAGGCAGGATTAAACTGAGGTGTCAGTGCAGCATAATGATGGGGTAGGGGCAACCATATGTTGAACCCCACTTAAAAAACGCATCACAATGAGCGATTAGAATAAAGAGAGTTGGTCAGGCAAACGAAGAAAGACAAAGGGGCCGATAAATAACCTTTAAAAGTACCAGCAGCACAGGCTTCTCAAACCAAAGACAGCACAACAAAAGGACATCTGACAGTGTAGCCTGTAGAGAGGCAATCTGCTTATCCTGGCGCCAGACGATGAACTTGATCCTTACACCAGACAATAAACTTGGACCAACGACCTGAGCAAGCATTCTTTGTGAAAGGATGGCAACCAGGCACAAAAGAAAACCCAAAATCTCTTAAGATAGCTCAAAACCTCTCAGCTGATTCAACTAAATCTCCTCGAATGCCGGTCTAGCTTGTGGAGGATAGAATGCCCTGTTGCTGGGATAGCAGATCCTCCCAAAGAAGACGGCAGATGCTGATGGTCAGAGAGCCTGGAGTACTAGATCTTCCTGGCCCAATTCGGGCCACCAGAATCAGCTGTGCTTTTTCTCACCTGACTTTATTCAGGGGCAGCAGAATCATGGGCGGAGGTGAGAAAGTGTCTAGAATGCTGCATTTCCACTGAAGGCAGCACATGCCTCCTAGAGACCCACACAGAGAAAACTCTAGAGCACGGAGGCTGAGCATACTCAAAGGAGGTGAATAGATCTCCTGAGAGCACGTCCCATTGTAAAAAATACACCAAACATATGTATTATTGGTGTAGATGGCACTTGTGATTGGAAAGATAATGCCTACTGCGTTTGTCTGCCTGATGTTAGGGAACCTTCCACGTCAAGCGTCGGGGAGTTCTTATGAAGTCCAGCTGGATGTATGACGGAACCCCTCATGCATTTACCACGCATGCCTTTACAGTGCAGTCTCTACACCGGCTGCGATGATACCACGCATTCCTTGACCACGTAAGTCATTACAACAACTTAACATAGGGGCCCTGGACTTTGGAATAGTACAACTTACTATTCCAACTCCAGTCTACACAACAGTAGGAAAGGTGTAAAACTTAAAATCATGTCGAACAACATGCCCCTAAAGCAGAGGTCTTCAAACTTTTGGATGCCGAGACCCCCCTGTCAACATTTTGAGGCGTAAGGACCCCCTCTTGACAAAAATGTCTAAACCTGTTGACTAAATTGCGTGGGATGAAAATGTAAATAAGGTTATGTGATGCCGCGTATTTTGGGATAGCATTGCTTCATTATTTTGATATTTTTTACACACAGTAACGCTGAGGAAAGATTTCACCCAATCAGTACCCATTTATAACCAAAATACAGCAATTATCATCAGAAAGATTTCAAGTCAACCTTTGTGAAGGGCCTCCCACTCTGCAGCAATACGTGCTGCCACATTAGAAGCTCACCTGGCCCTGACCGGAAGAAGCAGGGGTCCCTTAAAACCCTGGCGGTTTTGTGTAGAGTTAAGCCTTTTACCCATGCAGCTTTCCTCTCACCCCCTCCCTTCCATCCCTCTCTCCTCTCCTAACCCCGGATCCCTCTCTCACTTTGCAGGTCATTTTCTTTCACCCCTTTTTACAACTTCTGAACTCTCCCCATTCAACCTCTCACTTCACCTTTAATCACCTCTTGCCATTCTGTCCTTTCACTGCCCTCATCTCTAACAGTCTCTCACATTTATCTCATGGCCTCTCTGGCCCTGTCACCTCCCGTGCCCCTCAGCACTTCTCATTCACCTCGTCTCTTCATTCAAATTTTTGTCTATTTGTATCTTACACCTCTCCAGTCCCCCCATTCCTCTTTCACATCTCCCCTTTGTTCTAACAGAAGCCCTCACCTTTGGATCACACTCACTTCTTGCGTGTCCACACTTCTCTTCGGCAATTCACATTTCTCCTCATCCCTGACCTCTTCAATCAAATTCTCTCACTCCCTTGCTGTCCTCTCTCATTTTGGGTGCGGATGCAAGTTCAGAATGGGATGAATGAATGTATGATTACTGATGGGCTTGTTTGAGTGAGTTGCATATTGAGTAGTGAGGGGGACAGGTGAGTGAAGTGTCACATGAGTGCAGGATGAGTAGTGTACTCGTGTGACTGCAGGTTGAGGTATAGTGTGAGCAGGACAAGTGCATTTTGAGAGCAGAGTGATCACTGTGAGTGCAGGGTGAGCGGGTGAATGGTGCAAGTGCATGGTGATCAGTGTGAGTGCATTGTGATCGCTGTGAGTGCAAGGTGAGCGGGTGGATGGTGCAAGTGCATGGTGATCAGTGTGAGTGCATTGTGATCACTGTGAGTGCAGGGTGAGCGTGACAATGAAGGGCGAAAATGAGGAATGAGTTGTCTGAATGCAGGGTGCATTCCCAGACCCATGAAGTAACTCAGCATGTTATTGACGGGGCGTAGACTTTAAGATCTAAGTTAAACTATTGCGGCATTAATCGGGGATCGAGGGTGAAGGAAATAAATAATGTGCTGATCCTGCAACAAACTTCCAGTCCTATGGTTAGGGTTGCCAGCAGATTATTTTGGTGGCCCAGTCGGTACGAAAAAAAACAGTCACCTAAAGCGGTATTTTCAGCGCTTATCTGTGCATACTTCCCAGGGCCGGCTTTAGTGCTGGTGGTGCCCTGTGCGACCATGTTTGTTGGTGCCCCCCACAATGACCACCCCCACCACTGATTCTCTCACTAGCACCCTTTAACATTGACCAAGTCTCCATAACCCCACACTCTCAGATGCATTGAATTAGTTATATAGTGCCACTCATACCAGTGTAGGGTGTCCGAGCACTTTGCATCACACACACATTACACAGAGACAATCAATCATAAGTGTGTAAATCAGTGTATAGGAAATGTTACATAAGCCAAAGGACTAAAAGTATAGGAGTCACATGTCATCCATACTGGTAGGCAGTATAGTTCAAGAGTGCTTGGTGTGGAGAAGCACAAACTCAGAGTCGAAAAAGAAACAGCATAGTTGGGAGTTTCCTTTAATAATAATTGATTTCTAGCCAAATTAACCCTTTTTGCAATATTAATCAATGGTCTAATAATGTATTCTTTGTAGTGTGCATGCTGTTCTAGGATGAAAGTTAATAGCTCACTATTCTCTATTAGGACTTTAAGTTATAAATTGCAAGTAACAAAAGGATGTCTCTTTTGAAAGCAGTAACCTGCTGATCTCTTCACATCATACGCACTCTGTAATCTACTTGGTACACGTTCTTTGCAGCAGGCAAACTAACCCTCTGCACTAACATCACCCAAGTCAAAACCTCAACTATACAACATTCTGATCTCTCTCCAGGAAGATAATTAATCACAGGAGTTATCTTGACATTTATGTGAGGCCTGGTAATTTCCAGGAAAAGAAACGCTGCAGCAGGTGCTTCAAAAGCACAATAAACTTTCACTCACGGCGCCCCCAGGAAGCCAACTTTGTATTCCTTTCCATGAAATGCATTCTCACACTACGGCAGTGAATGTAAAATCCAAATGTAAGGAATAGGCACAGTGGGGACCCAGGGGGTACTGGAACCAGCAAAAAAACCTAACCCTCTGTAATCAGTTTACAAAGGCATGTTAAATGGTCTTTAAAGACCTGTGAAAAAACACGGGGTGCCGGAGATAGGAATCCAGACACTGCCCAGCTGAGCCCCCAGCAGCTCAAGTTTCACTGCAGCAGCCCGGGCTGAGACACAGGACGGGGGGAAGGGGGGGGGCTGAAGCCCTTGGGCCTGGGCAGAAGTGTGACTGGGAAGGCGCGACCCCCTTTGCATCACTCCACGGCCCCCCTGGGGGTCGCGCCCCACAGTTTGAAGACCCCTGCCCTAAAGCAAGTCATTGTAACAGCTTGTGTGGTAAAGCAACTTGTCGTAATGTCGCAGTAGGGGTAACGACTGCGTGCTAAAGGATGTTTCCCATCCAGCAACAGCCTCAGAGCATCCAGACAGAGGGCCCATGTCCCTAATTTTCATAGCTTGTTGCAGTATCACATGGCAGTCAGGTTGTCTGCCACCACCTGGATTGGCATGAAATTGATGGAAAGTAGAAAAGGGCTAGACAGGTGGCACGCAACACCATAACATTTTTATAATGGTGCCACCCCATCCCAGGCCAGAGGTCTCTAATCTACACGTAGTCAAGGTTATCTCCCCGACCCAGAGTGGATACATCCATCAGCACTGAGACCTTTGGAGGAGGAGGAGGAAAGAACAATCTGCCACATGTCCGGAGGCATTTGTTAGCCAAAACTGAAGGCCCAGTGGCACCTGGTCAGAGATATGAATACTCTCCCTGAGGCATCCCCAATGCTGAGCCCAATAGAGGTGAAAATTCCATTAAAGGGCCCGCATGTGCCAAGGAGCATTAGACACCAGAAGGATGAAAAATATAAGAAGTCCAAGGAGTCTCAAAACTGCTATGGCTGGAATAGTAGCTCTCGCTTGAAACACCAGAATAATACCTTGAATGTTTCTTACTCTCTGTGGCAGCGGTAAAGCCTTCAGGGTGACTTTTTTCAGAATAGCAGCAATGAAGAGAGGCCTCTGAAATGGTAGAAGGTGAGACTTTGGCTCACTGATGAAAATGCCAGAGTAGGCCATAAAGACACTGGTGTCTGAAGTTGGTCTGAGACTCACTAAATCAAAGCCACCTTCAAAAAACAGTTATCGAGGCACAGGAATAGGTGAATGCCCACCTGTGAAGAAGGGTGATGACATTCGACATGGTCTTTGAAAAATCCTCAGGGGCAATTTAAGACTGAAGGGCAGGACAATGAATTGGTAGTGGTCCTACCCCACAACCAGGTGGATATTCTTCCTGTGGGACTGCAGGACCAGCACATGAAAGTGCACATGTCCTGCAGGTCCAGGGACATCGTCCAATCTTTGGGGTCCAAGGCCTGCCAATTTTGAGTGAGTGTCATCATTTGAAACTTCTCCTGCAAACTCATGCTTTGAGGTTCAAAATCAACCTCTGTCCCCGGTGCTTCTTGGGGGAAGTGCCTAGTATAGCAACCCTGGCCCTTCGACGACTCGAGTATGAGTTTAATTACCCCTTTGGCAACTAATAATATCAGTTCCCTGGAAAGAACAGCCGGGTGGAGAATGTGAGGGGTGCTCAGAAAGGGAAGGGCAGTCCTGGGCTGAACAATTAGAAGGACCAATTGGTCTGATGTAGTGGAGCACCTGTATGGTAAACAGCACTGGATTTGATCACCTGCTGCCCCAAATTGCAGACGGAAATGGTGTCTCATGAAGATTAGGAATAGGACTGCTGCTGCTGTGAATTACCTAATACGTTACCAGTCCCCCTACCCCTGGAGTGATAGTCAAATGCCCTCAGGTATCCTCGAAACATCCGATGTTGCTGATGGAATTGACGACTGGGAGAACGCAACCACAAAAACATGCCATAGTTCTGCTATCCTTAAAGTGTTCAAGCACAGAATCTGCTGTTTGGCCAAACGATTTAGCCTCATGAATAGCATGTCCATGAGTGATGTTTGGACATCCTGTAAAAATCTAGTGGCACGCATTCAAGCATGGTGTCTGATGACAACACTGGGATCCATAACCCAGACAATAAAATCTGTGTTAGCCAGACTGGACAATAAAAATATATTTTGCTGCACCCTGGTCATCCTGTACTATTTGGGTGAAGAAATTACACAAATCTTCTGGCAAAGCAGGTAAAGCAGAACTTGTTATGTCCCAGACTGTGGCAACAGTTTATGTTTATTTTGATCATAGATCTCTGGACTTTGTTGATCTCAGAAGTAGGATGCACGTTCAAAAATGGTCCATCACCTGATGCAGGTTTGTGTCATCTTGCAATAGAGCGACTTACTGGCGGGGTCAAGCAAGGCTTATGCCAGCCCGCCATGAGTGAGTCAGTCAGGGCTTCTTTAAAATGGCAGTAAGTGCTCTGAATTTGAAGTCCCGTGCTGCAAAACATAAGTAAAGAGGTTGGCCTGTAGGCAGCAGAAATCCAGTACATCTGCAGCTCCACAAAGCCCCACAGCTAAAGAAGAACTCTCTTCTGTAGAGAGCCCTAAGGGCAAATTCAGATCCATCCCTGTTGAAGCGTCCAAGCAGCTAGCATTTTGGAGATCAATGGACAAACCAGCCTCAATGTAATGAGGAGGGAGCAAGTGGTCTGCATTATCATCTCCATCATGGGTAACATGTTAGAGGACATAAAGAGCATCAGAACTTGACACAAAGAGGGCCTCTTTCCACCTGTAAACTGCCACTGAGGCAAAGTAACAGAAAGAATCTTCCTCAAAGGGTGATAGGGATTTACTGCTCTTGTAGTGTGACATTGGGTATGCCCTAACCAAAGCTGATTCCAGATCTGAAATCAGATTCAAAGTGGAAAATCAGGACTAGTGCCTCTGAAGCCAGAGCAGTCTGAGGATTAGGGGGGGGGGAATAGCAGAGCCTATGCCAAAGCAATTGAGGCCTGGCCAAACACTTGGAAGCAGAACGGGTTGAGTTCATCCTGGGATGGTTGTTGTATGGGAAGGACAACCCCAGCAGAACCTGACTGGAAAAGCCCTGATGCAGCTGGGGGCACAAAGACACACCAGATGCATCGGAACTATCTTAAAAAGTAGCAGCATGGCCTAATTTAAGGATGCGATTTGCTGGTCAGCAACGATGGCCCTGAGAGCTTGGAGGATATTGGCTCTGGAACTTGTTTCAAGTAAGACGTTGAAGTCAGAGTTGAGCCTTTAAAGTGCCAATAATGACAGCTCGTCCTCGAGCATAAGATATGAGAATGTGAAGAGCTTTGCTTGGACCGCTTATGTTTTTTCTCTGATTTGCTTGTCACAGTTGCACTACCTTGGCAATCAAGATTCAACAGGCGTTTTGCTAGTATGCACATCTCCCTCAACCCAATGACGGCCATGCAAAGAATATCTAGGCTAGTGAGCAGTACATAAGTGGAAAGTTGAATGTAATAAGAGAGAAAGAAACAGAGTCACCAGATTTTGTCACCTTGTCTGTTTTTACTGCCTGATTGAATCTGCACTGCAGAGGCATTGATATCTACAACAAGAGCTAATTCTTTTGGTATTTGGCAAACTATATTACAGGTCACTGGCTCTACTATGACATCTGATGAACCCTGTGACAATTTCTGTCTAACCCATTCTATGTTGTTGCTGAGAACTCGATGACTGAGGATAAACCTTTGTACTAAATGCATAAAAGAACCTACTTTCAGCAAGTTAGAAATCAAGTCTGTGACCCAAATTATTGTCAATACACATATAGTTTTTCAGCGGTAACTGAATGAACTCTGATTAGAACTGTACTTTCACTCCTGTTAATATGCATTCACTTCCCAACCACTGGCAATACCTTACTACCACATGACTTTCAAGTGACACACACAAAGTCTGTTCAGATAGAGGATTCACTAGATCCTCTCGTAAATATGTGCAACAGAGTTCACAGTCCTAGAAAGGATGACTCTGGTAAATAGCGTTTCTAATCCTTGGAAGAAGGACTCAAGACCTAAGTGTAAATCAAAGTCCAAAGATGTGACGTTACGACTAGAGCAGCCAACTTTGGAACTGTGGAACCAGGTTTGAGTCTTTGCATCGGCTCAACATCCTATGATCCTGGGCAAATCACTTAATCTCCTAAAAAAAAGAATGAATGCTACATTGATGATTGTAAGTGGTGCTCACATAAAGTGCTCCAATTAGTTAGGGTTGAGTTTGTGCAATATAAAATGGCAAAAATAGGGTTTATCCAGAATATTTCTCCAAGAATAAAGCCCTTAGTAGCTCTTGACGAAAGTGTGATGAATTTTATCTCCTGGTGACAAGATTCCAGCTGCAACAATTAAGTACCACAATTCTCTAGCAAGAAATGCCCCCACAAGGAATTTATACTTATTGGATCGAAAATGTCCACCACAATTGCATGAATCAAGTTTTTCACATGGTACTTCTGGAAATGTAGCTTGTCTGGATTCCACTCACGGGTTTCACGTTGTGCAAATACCACAGCTACGAAGCCTGACACACTCTGCATGTACCACGGACCACCTATGCAGCATTTGAAGTTCAGAGGAGAGCATCTCCATCCCAGCCTAGCATAGACAGGTGATCGTGGTCCATGGATCATGACACAGTCTCTTCACTAAGTTTTAGACTTACCTGAAGAGGGCAAGCGGGTGTGGGAAAAGCCTCTAGACTTAGACTTGGAGCAACACCAACCATATACTTAGTGTTATGGAGTTTAGCTTCTTGTTCCATCATGGCTTTTGGACTCTTCAAGGAGCATTTTTTGCAGAACATAGAGTCATGCTTGGTGCAGAGACATCAAAGGAAGTCATTGCACCGGTAAATGACCACCCCCTTTTTGTAACACTTGCAGCATGATTTAAACACTGTTATTTTAGAGGGTGAGCTCCCTATTCATTGTCAAAAAAGTTTGCAGTGATAAATGTCAGTGAAAGAACCCAGAAAAAGAAGGAGCAGAGCTTTGGATGGGTGTTCAAGGACACAGAAAAAGAGGAACTGACATTAACGCACATGGGTATTACCTATATGCAGTTCTGTGCTATCATGTCCGGAGGAGGGGCAGAATTGTGACAGAAGCCAATAGCACCACCTGCTGGCATGCAAAGCCATTGTAAAAAAGTTCCAGATCTAGTCTGGTGACTTGGGAGAAACACAAGGGGAGGAATCTGTAGTTCAAAGTAGCAATTAAAATTAAAGAATTACAAGGACCAAGATGGATGAGAAAACAAACCTTTCATGTGCCTTTCATGTGCCTAATTCTCTATTCTTCCATTGACTTACCACAGCAATTTTCTTTTTTTTAAAAGTAATGTTGTCAGTTCAAACACTGCAGAAATGAAATTTCAAAAACGGGTGCTCGATTAATCCAACTACAAATTTTAAAACAACTCTCAACTGATACCAATCCGCAAATTACTCATGTGTACAAGTAGTGTACTTACAATTAAAACATTTCTGTTGGCCTAAGCCAGGACAATTTCTCACGAATGACCCCTTAGTTACAAATCATCTTAGAGAATTAGATCATTACAATCTCTTGTCACTTGCACAGCTTTATCTTATCTTTAAAATATTTTTCCCATTTCTTACAAAGACAAGCTTAATCTAGTGACTCCTAAATCTTGAATAAAGTGGGATAAACAGAAAAATGTTTCTCATTTGGTACAACTACATGGGTATACATATGTGTAGATGGTTTACTTATGTAAAGTTACATAAAAGCACAGTTTACAAATTAACTTAATGATTGAAGATTGCTCTTGAGCTGTTACTTTTAAATCAAGGCAACCTTACTGGCCATCTTCTGCAGCATATATTTAGGTCTAAATCCTGAATCAAATATAGCATACAATCTATAGCTGTGTGTCTGCTCACAATGTTTCAATTTTGTAACCACTTTTGTGACTCAGATTTACCCAAGTTCAGTGGTGCAGCAACAATTTTCAGAGTGGGGTTGCTGCCATCAATGTTACATCACAGCAGTCTTAGGGATTCTGAAAAATCCAAGCGCCACACAAAGAACAAGTATAGCTAATGAGTCACGCCTATTCAGCAGGAGAGCAGTGAGGGTGTGTATGTAACCAGTGGTGCATTTTGCAGCACACTGTCATAAATATATTAATAAAGCATGGCGTGGTAGCACATTGCCATTTACAGACAGCACATTTCCATTAAAATAGCCACAAAATTTGCAAAGACATCCTTTTACTGCTAAAGCTTTATAACACGCATACATTGATTTGTTTTGGTCCTCTTAAAATATTTTTTTTCCATCACACTGCAGAATTACAAAAAATATGCATCATTTGTGCTTTCATAACTGCTACTGCATTTTGAAATATTTGTACAATTAATTTACAGGTTTTTAAATGTTGCTTTGTGTTAGGGACAAAAGGACACTCTACAGCCTTTCCTTTCATACTTCCTGCACCCTGGCAAATTTGTCAGATTGCGCAAAATCCTCTAACCTTGCAGTTAGAGAAAGAAAATAAACACCAGTCTCCATTTTACAAGACTAAGCAGCCATTTGTCAAAAGATATAGCCTGACATTTAACCTCTATCTTTGAACAGAGAGCAAATGTGACAAAATAAAAACAAATGGTAAAGGCATATTTATTACTCGTTCAGCTTCTGAACTCCAGCATGCTTATTTTGGGCTGCCGCAGAACCCTGCCCCTGTACTTCCAGTGCCTATGTCAAAGTCAGTAGTTCATACATAGCTCGAACAGAACCTTAGAAAAATTCTCCCTCCATGAGCAATCCAAGGTGGGTTCAGCGCACTATATAAAGACAACAAACATTGGCAAAGCTAATAGGTCTCACCTATGCAAAAGTTATTGGCTTTGGCAATGTGTTTCAGTCATGCTGTACACCAGTGTGACTGCTGTTCAGCATAGCTAAAAGTTATAGTCATGGTGTGGGGTGTGTTGATTGGAGTGGAGTGGGGTCGAGTGGGGTAAAATGGGGTAGATCATAGTGGGGTAGAGTGAGTCAGACTGGAGTGGGCTAGATTGGGGTAGACTGTACTGGAGTAGAGTGGGATGGATTTGTGTGGGGTAGATTGGAGTGGAGATGAGTGGGGCAGATTGGAGTGGGGTGGAGTGGGGTAGATTACAGTGGGAGTGGGGTGGATTGCAGTGGGGTATATTGAATTGGGGTAAACTGTGTGGACTGGGGTAGACTGGAGTGCAGTGGGGTAGACTGGGGTAGATTGAAATAGAGTTGGGTTGACTGGAGTTGAGTGGGGTAGATTGGAGTTGAGTGGACTAGATTGGAGTGGAGTAGAGAGGGGTAGATTGGAATGGAATGGGCTGGGCCTGGGGTGGGGTGGGGTGGAGCTGAGTAGATTGGAGAGGGGGAGTGGGGTAGATTGAATCAGGGTGGTTTGGGATAAATTGTGATATACTTGGGTGGGGTGGGGTAGATTGGAGTGGGGTGAGAAAGATTAGGGTGGAGTGGGGTGTGGAGTAGGGTAGGTTTGAGCAGATAGATTGGGTGAATTAGAATAGGGTAGATTGGAATAGAATGGGGTTGATTGGGGTGGGATAGATTGGAGTGGAATAGAGTGGAATGGAGTGGGATAGATTGGAGTGGTGTGGGGTAGAATGGGATGGGGTGGGATAGACTGGAGTGGGATGGAGTGGGGTAGAGTGGGATGGAGTGGGGCAGAGTGGGTAGATTGGAGTGGAGTGGAGTAGACTGGAGTGGGGTAGACTGAAGTGGGGTAGATTGGAGGGAAGTGGAGTGGGGTAAATTGAAGTGGGGTAAATTGAAGTGGGTGGAGTTTAGTGGATTGGGATGAAGTTGGATAGATTAGAATGGAGTGGGGTAGATTTGATACGAGTGTGGTTGATTGGAGTGGGGGAGATTGGAGTGAAGTGGAGAGGGGTAGAATGGGGCAGAATTGAGTGGGGTAGATTGGGGTATAGTGGAGTGGGGTGGATTGGAGTTGGGTAGATTGGAGTGGAGTGGGGAAGATAAGGAGGAGTGAATTGGGGTAGATTGGAGTGGGGTAGATTGTGGTAGATTGGAATGGAGTACATTGGGATAGAGTGGAGTGGGGTAGATTGGAGTGGAGTTGAATAAATTGGAGTGGAGTGGGGTAGATTGGAGAAGAGTGGAGTGGATATGGGTTGATTGCAGTGGACTGAGGTACATTGAAATGGGGTATATTGGGGTGAAGTGGGGTATATTAGAGTGGAATGGAGTGGGGTAGATTTGAGTGCAGACAGATAGATTGGAGGGGTAGACAGGGTGGATTATAGTAGGGTAGATTGGAGAAAAGTGGGGTAGATTGGGGTACAGTGGAGTAGATTGGAGGAGGGTGGGGTAGATTTGGGTACATTGGAATGGAGTAGGGTAGACTGGGGTAGTTGGAGTTCAGTGTGGTAGATTGAAGCGGTGTGGAGCAGAGTGGAGTGGGTTAGATTGGAGTGTAGTGGTGTAGGTTGGGTGTAGTGAAGTGGGGTAGATTGGAGTGGAGAAGATTGGAGTACAGTAGATTGGGATAGAATGTAGTAGAGTGGGGTAAATTGGAGTGGATTGGGGTACACTGGAGTGGATTGGGGTACATTGGGTTGGGGACGATTGGAGTGTGGTAGATTGAAGTGGAATGGGGTAGATTGGAATGGAGTGGGGTAAGTGATGTGGAGGGGCATATAGTGGAGGGGCATAATGTAGAATGGAGGGGCGTAGAGTAGAGTGGCATGTCGTAGATTGGAGTGTTGTAGAATGGAGTGGCATTACATAGAGTGGAATGAGATAGAGTGGAGTAGAGTAGAGTGTTTAGAGTGGAGTGGTGTATAGTGTTGTAGAGTGAAAAAGTGTAAAGTTGAGTGGGGTAGTGTGGAGTATGCATTGTGTGGCAGCGCAGTGCCATTACAGACACACATTTCCCTTTGAAATGACCGTCACATATGCACAGAATTACATTTTTACTGTCCACAAACGATAATGTGTGAAAATGTCATCACCTAGTGTATTGATGTGTTTTTCTTATATCAACATATTGTTTCTACCACACTTAGAAATTACAACAAAATGGGCTTCATTTTTACTTTCCTGATTCTGATATATTCTGAAATATCAGCACTGTTCATTTTTGTTTTGTGGCATAAAAAATAACATCCTACAGCATTTCTTCTCACATGGGTACTCAGCAGGATGGATTGTCCCATAAATTCTCTCACTTTGAAATCAGCGAAAGAAACGTAAACACCACACTCCCACAGAAGACATAGTCTGACATTTGTTCTCTGTCCCTGAATGCACAGCAAATGTGACAAGATAAGAATAAGATCTAAAGGCCTGCTTACAGAAAGCAGTGTTCGAAAGGATATTGCAAACAAGGGACGCTCATGGGAGGGACAAACTCCAGCTGGACAGCCTAAAACCAATACAGCTAGCACAAAAATAGAAAGCAAGCACATGTGTGTTACAAACCACAAAGCCAATAGTAAGCAATGGACGAAATGCATTCACAGGGAAGCTTTTAGAATGCTCACAAGAAGTCATAAGCAAACCAGATAGGCTTTGATCTAAAAATTAGCTTAAACTGCTCTAGAATGCAACCGATCTGGATTTGTCTGTAGTTTAATCTACTAAGAACAGGCATTGGAGCAGTGTATTTGGTAACACAAATGACCCAAGGACTGCAAATACGAATATTAGCACCTTTCAACCCTGGCCTCTGCACAATAAGCTGTACAAAATAACGGCCTGCCATAAATGACCTTGCAACGTAAGCCGTATGTTTGCAATAAAGATCCCAACTGCCAAGGATAGCAGACACTATTATAGATGTCATCATAGACTATTTACTCGGAACTTATTCCTCTATGCACCATCTAGAGGCTTGCATTTTATATTATCTTATTTAAGCAGTCACGACACTACGAGTTCTTGACATTTTATGACATTCTTTTATAATGAATTGCATCCACATTTTACTGGTTTTTTTTTTAATCACATGGAATTGTAATTGTATGGTTTTCAAATTTGTACTTCACAAACATGTAATGGTTTTAAGTCATCACACAATAAACTATTCATTCATGACCCAAGGACTTATATTTTACCCGTTTTAAAGCTGTTAATTTTGGCCTGCTCATAGTGTTTTTCCACAGTATTTTTTTGTCTGTGCGTGGGTCTCTGCAGAACCCCATAGTCTGGCCACCGTACTGCACACTAGTTGGTGTTTTGGCCCACAAAATCTGGAACCTATAAAGCGAGAATTAGTTTGAGTAACAATCCAATAACAGGAGCAGAGAAGCCATCCTAACGAACCAAGCACGAGAAGCTGTTTTTTCGCATTATGTGTATTTTGCACGAAATGCCTCCTCTGTTCTATTTTGGATTCGAGGTGCCCGAACGGCAGTTCACATAATAATGTGTAGATTTGGGTAATTCTTTGGCTCATAATTAAGTCTGGGCAAAATGTGCGCAATTTCTATGGGGGAAATTATGCAAATTTCGCCCAGGCCTTATTAGGAACCTTGGAAGAATGTTATGTCGTCTTGTTTTTATTAAAAACGTTGTTGCCCGCTCACTGTTGTTTTTACGCTCCTCCCTGTAAGGTGCTCTGCCGCTCTGTGCTCAGAGTTTTGCAGTGATTAAGTAAAATGTAAATAAATAAAGTAACATAGGATAGGGCAGTATTCCCCCGCAGATTCCCATTCTATTTCCAAAGTTGTTGCATTAGGTTTTCCTGCCAATAGGTTTGGAGCGTATGTTCCAGGCTCTATGACCGGCAGGGTCGGATTGGTAACGCGAGCACTCGGGAAATGGCTGAAGGGCCGGTAGCCGAGTTCCAGCTGTGGGCTGCTTTTTTGCGCAGCCTGGCGGCTGTCTGTGCTGTTAGGATGCTACCAGTGGGTGCCTGAATGGCCTTTCTAGAGGAAGATGGGCGGAGGTATCACTCCTTTTCTCTCACTGGGCCTGCCCATTAATGTACGCTGATTGAGCGGGGGCAGGGGTCCTGGCCAGAAGTGGTCTCACTTGCAGTCATGTGTGGCTCAGTAGTGTGAGCCAATCTGTGCATTTCTTTAAATCTAAGCGAATGCCCCAACGCCCTTTCTTTTCATAAAACTTCGCTGAAGCAGTGTTTTGCATAAAGACAATATGCAAATGTGGGCCATCTTTTCTTATGTGCCCCAGCCGATTTTTGATCCCAATCCAACCCTGATGACCAGCACCACTCATAAAAACTCTCTTGGAAAAACGAAAAAGCTTGCTGGCTAACAAACATAAAAGGAATGAAATAGCACAGCATCCCCCTGATTGCAGAGCTCAATTGAGGTCAGGACTGTGTCATCAGCTACAAAAGACCAGTCACAGAGCGAGCCACAGAAAATGGCATTGGGGTGAGTGCTGCAGTTCGAACAAATGTTTCAATTACTTTCCAATAATTACATTACTTCAAGTCCTACTCCTTTGCTTTAATTCAGTACCAATGTGGCTTCCCTGCTTCCACAGACTAAATCCCAAGCCACCTTCTAACCTTTAAAGACCCCCACCACCACCACCACACCTCCTGCTCATAACCAACCTCGGTACACAGGACAACTCAGTAGCTCCGGACTGGGTAGGTGGGAGGGTCTCTAAATTAAAGCGTAGGAGTAGGACGCGAAGTAATGTAATTACTTGTAAGTAATTGAAACATTACCTCCACGCCCCTCCTTCGCTTGAATTCAGTACCAATGAGACGTAGCAAGCATGCAAAAAGGAAAACATTGGTCAACTGAGTTGAATGCAAAAAGTCAAACATATTTATTTCTCAAGACCACAACTTCCCCTCAAGTATATCATAGAAGAGAACTTTATGATCAAAACACATTTGAGATATTTTGATACTCCCCAATCCTGTATTGCTTTATAGAGGTCAAATATGTCACTGCCCTACATATTTCAAATATTGAAGCCCCCTGCTGTTCCGCCACTGATGATGCCACACACTGGGTCGATCTGCCCTGATTTCCAGACCGAGGCACCTTACGCACCACCTCGTAAACCCTGGCAATAAAGGACCTTACCCACCTGCTCAAGGTTGCTGTCGCTGGCCTTTACCCCTTATTAGGGGGACCAAAATTCATCAGTAAAGACTCAGATTTTCTAAAAATGTTCACCCTCTCTAAATAAAGAACTAGAGCTCCTCTCACATCTAGACAATTAAGTTTGGTTTCTACCTCAAAGGGAAGTTTCAAAATCATGCCCATTTCCGCAGGGTCAGCCTTTTAATCACTCATCCAGAGATAACTCCTAGCCGTGATGACAAGATCAGATGCCATATATGTAGCTCTAAATATATCTGATGAAATTTCAGCCATCAACCTGGCCTGCTGCTCTATTGACGCCAGAAGGTCTGAACACTCTAAACCTTCATCAATCGCTATAATCATCTTACCGAAGTCCCTCGACATGAATTGGGCTGAATAAGCAGCATACACACTACCTTTCAAAGCCAAATTTTCTGCCATAAAAGCCATCTTGAGATTAGACTTAACCTTTATATCCGTAACACCCGACGGGGAGCAATCTTCTGGGTAATGGCTTTTTTCCCAATCAATGCCACAAGGATTGCATCCACCTTGACAGCATATGGCAACATATCACCCCCTCTAGAGAATTGAACTTCTGGAGAAACCGTGGCTCCTTCCACTCATCCATGAGCATGTCCTTAATTTGCCCATGGAATGACATTGCCAGTGCAGAGGGTATTACATACCGAGGAAAGACATATTCATCACCATTCTTCAAGTGAAACAGATGAGAGCCTAAATTCTCCCTCACATGAGAAAGAATGCCTCTCATGTCATCCCTTCTTACATATTTGCCAGAATATGTCGCCGGCATAACTATTTCAGAACCTGCAGAATCATCTGCATTCACAGAAGTTGAACCCTTGGCAGATTTAGCATCAGGAAAAGACTTAGAGGCATAGCCCTGGAGACTGCTGTCTCCGTCATTGCCTGAATTTCCTCTTTAGACATCAAAGGCGGCATAGTCCATCACTGACTCCTCCTCTGTGAAGCCTGACTGGGACAGGGCTCTCCTCAGAAGATGAAGAAGAAGACATCAGATGCCTCCTCCTCGCTGCTCTCTTGCCTGCCATACTTCAAAAAATAACATCGCAAACTGAAATCTCCTCCTTTAAAAGCAGCCAAGCAAGCTTAAAAGAGTACCAGTGACAAACACATACAAAAAAAGCTGAGAATCTCCTTCAGATTAAGAGCAATAGGTTCATCATAGTTAAGTCTCTTTATTTAACTTCTAATCAGTTCTTTTGTGGTAGACAAGAGGAAAAATTCATTCATTGAAACCTTAGTCAATCTTTTTACAAAGAAGAAAAACAATAAACCTTCTGGCCGATACTCCATACATAACAATCACCGCAATATTGCTATAAGCCCACACCCAGTGTTCTAACAAACATGTAACATCTATTTCTCCTGATAAGTCGCTATCGGGTATTATCCATCCTAGTTTTAGAAGCGCTGCCTGAGGATGGTGGAACTGCATTCAGTGGGAGCCTATTCCTTTACGTAACTGTTCGGTCTGTGAAATATCTTTTCTGATGGCATGGACAAAACTATCATCTTTTCAGCCTCAAAGGCTTACAGAGTGCTTTCACAACCGTATGATGACTATTAAAAGGCCACTTATGGACTTATAGTGGGGCGATCAAATCCTACTTCAACTTTCCAACTTGATGAGTCTTTCTTCCTAACTAAAGCCTTCTGTCCCTTCCACTTTCACTTTTGATCACCAGTTCCAATGTGATGCAATTAAATACTTTTTTTCCAGCATTGAATGCCTTGGCGATGTTCAAGTACATAGGCACCGGCTCCTTTCATGGATGCGCATCTTTGCAGATAGTATACTTTGTCGGTTGATAAAGCAGACCATCTGTAAATACTTATTTGAAAAACATAAAATATGTTAATCCATTTTATCAGTCGCATGTCTTTCTCTGAATGCTGAAATGATCAAACAGTATTTTTCTTCTTAACTTCGCAATGCATATTTATGTACTTATTGTACAAAACGTTAATACAATTGTGATAAGTTTAACATTTTCCTTATACCAATTCCTTTTTCTGAGTAGCTCTTCCATTCTATTTTTTGTGAATTATGGGATTATTTAGTGCAGCACAAATTTAGAACCGCAAGTGACAGAATCTGAAGAAGAAAACCTGGATTGGAGAAGCCATGCATGCCAGCCAATAAGAACATCTGAAAGCCTACTTCATAAACTTTTACAAGGCAGACTGAATTAGCTAATTATCATCTGATATTAACATCAGCTTAAATCTATGATTAAATGAAAAGTGGATAACAGTCCAAAAAGAGAGAAGGTGGCGTTGAATCTACCTACCAATACCACACCCATAAAAAACTACACCTCAGATTTTCGTTCCAGATCATTTTTACTGAGAATATTCCCTTTACTGTTCTTCTGCAGTAAAGGTACGATGCTAAACTGCAGCCAACACTGCTCACAACATTTTAAATTAACTTTAATAAACTAATTTAAGGTACTAAGGTTTAGGAGACGAAGCCGCTTAAAGGAAGGTTATGTCCCTGAAATCCATATTATGATTTGTCGTGAATCGTAAATGGGAAACATCCATTACAATGCAGTCATTATAATGACCTACCTTTACAACGCAAATGTTACAACCAGCCGCGGTCGGTAGTAGGAGTTCCTGCAGGGCGGTGACGTGGGGAGGGGGAGGGGCAGGGTGGGGGGTAGTAAACTATGGATTACGGAGGTTTACAGGTAAGTAAACATATAAATTAATAAAACGAATTTCGTTGTGTGCACTGCATCCCCAAATGCGATGCAGTGCACGCAACGAAATTCGTTTTATTAATTTAAATACTTACTTACCTGTAAACCTCCGTAATCCATAGTTTACTACCCCCCACCCTGCCCCTCCCCCTCCCCACGTCACCGCCCTGCTAGAACTCCTACTACCGACCGCGGCTGGTTACAACGCAACTGCCTTTACATCGCATGCCATTACAATGCATGTCATTACAACGCATGTCACTACAACGCATGCCATTACAACGCATACCATTACAACGCATTATAAGGTAAGTAATGGAGTTTTTTAGTATTAGGGTGGGTATGGGTTTTGGGGTACATGGGAATAATAATTTTTACCCCTACACTATCCAACACTGTCCCTACTGTTGCACTAACTGGAGTGGGAATAGTAATGTTTACCCTTGCACTATCCAACACTTACCCTACTGTTGCCCTAAAAGTATTATGCATTGTAATGGTATATGTTATAATGGTATGCGTCGTAATGGAAGGCGTTGTAATGGAAGATTTAAAAAATGCGTTGTAATGAAATGCGTTGTAAAATCATTCAATGTAATGGTAGTTGCGATTTAAAGACTGCGTTGTAAATGCATGCGTTGTAATTGCATGAATGGTAACGTCATATATTCATCGTAAATACTAAGGGATCTTAAAAATGTATTTCATATCTTTTTTGTTAAACATTATATTTGAGATCTCAAGATGAGTAGGAAAGATTTTTGCCTTTGCTGTAGAAAATAATTCCTTCAATGATTAAAAGGATAAAACATTGTAACAAAAATGCATCTCAAAATACATGCCTCAGTTGATCCAACAAGGGCTAGACGGTTCTATGTGCTGCTATCATTATAGTGATTTATTTATTTAAAAGCATTTGTTAAGTCATTTTGCTACCCTTGGTTATTCTTTGATCATTCTCTTGGCATATTCAGCTATCTCTGCATAGAAATTACAACTTTGATGATTTTGATGTAAGGCCCAGTATTCTCCTGACATTCTCTCGGCTGGTGTGTAAGAAAGTGGACTTGCCTGTTGTCAAAATTGCCTTGAATTAGGGCCATGCACCAATGCAAAATGTTGCACTACAGAAGATATTTGAAGAATGTTAGCACTGAAGAGGCCATTATAACTTTGCGTTTTGCCTACTTCTAAAATGTGACTTAAAAGCCTGTGCAAGTGAGCAATTGCTTTGCGGCTCGACAATAGGGGCAGATGTGAGGTACTGTGTGCATTTAGGTTGATTGTATCATCATGCCCAATGCCTCAATAGCTGCTATGAGTAATGACTAAGGTGGCTGTCTCCCCCTTTCCTATTGCTGTCCTCCTGTTGGGCAAGTATTGCGGTGGTTTCCATCGGACACACACTAGAGTGGCTGTTCCAAGCTGCCTGCAATTGTTTTCATGTATTTAATGACAGCTGTTCACACACACATTTGAGACTTCTTGAAGCCTAGACCTAATAGACGTAAAGGAACAGCTAAGAGACTAAAAGCAGTGATCGCAGAGCCAGGCCATCAGTTTTCTTTTAAAATACAGCAGGTTAGGTAACCCGGCAAGGGGAAACTAATTGTTCCTCGCCTTAGAGGCAAAAACTAATAATGCCAGGGCAATTTTTCCTAACTGAAATCAAGAGATTTGAAACAAGTATTGATTATATGAACAAAAGTATGCGTGAGAACATATGCCTTAAATGTGCTTCTGAGAAACAAGGGAGCGACAACCTGTGAACTGTGCAATGGTCAGATCACATTGCTTTAGTAGGTATCCACAGCCTTAGCGAATGTGCCATTGAACAAAACTTTGGAGCTTAAATAGTTATGTGGCCAACTCATTCTGAATAACTTTTACACGTCATCAGGGTCTGTTTCAACATCAGCATAGCAGGAATCAATTCCTTGTTTTCCGACTTTTTTCAGTTTAATCACACTTTATGAATTATTTTCAGATAATATAGACATTTTAGCCAATATTTTCCACACAGAATTCTTCCTTGCCAACAGCATTGTGGGTGTTAATATCAGTCAAGCTGCAGATAGTGCTGAGTCACAATATCTAATTGCTTCAAGGACACTGGGTTCATGCGTGGTGAGTTCAACCATGTTCACATAATCGGATATATCAACCAATCCCTAAACTAGAGTCACAGGTCAATATTTTAAGTCCGGTAAAATTAAAAGGAATATTAATATGCAGGCTTAATAAATCAAGTAATGGTGTACAACTACCTCAGTATACTAGGCTGTTTCCTAAGTCTTTTAAAGTAAACAGCTCTCTATAAAAGTAAAAAATAACAAAAAAGTATAAAAAGTAACAGTTTCATTATCCAGAAGGTAAGAGGATAACTTTATTATTAGCACTTCGGCATGAGTCCTGTTTACTCATGCTTATGTATGCTTCTGTATTTTAAAATAATTCTAAATTCTTTATTAATTAAAACTGTTTTGTAAATTGAGCTGATACTAATCCAGTAACTCGTAAAGGGTCAGTGAAGGGAAGTAAACATGTAACCCATATGTTGCAGTATTGAGCCCTCTGAAGACTTCTTTTTAGCTGCTGCATTTTAGCTATTCTTGACAAATGATCGTTTAGCAAGAAGTATGCCTTATTTGTTATTAGTTTTGTTATCTATCAGTTTGTCAAAATGTTGCAGCCTTATTGGCTAGTCACGTGGTTAAAGGGAACATGAAGTCACGTGGCGTGATGTCTTTGTGGACAGTAAGGAGGGTCGAAACTCGAAAGGGCTTTGATTACCTTTCCACTTCTATAATAATTGTGGTGATGTGACACAGATTGATAGGAGCCTTGGTAAAAAGTAGTCTTTCCTTCTCCACTATCATATGTTTGGTGATTCATTAGAATTTTCCCTATTTGGTGTTACTCTGTAGTGAACGACCTTTGCTTGGGTTTAAACGTGATCTCCTTGGGGTAAAAGATTGACATCGAGTGATATACTGTGGTTTCTAAAACTTAGAAACCACTGCATAGCACTCAGTATGTTTGGCTGCGTTATTTTCATAGCTAAAAATGCACCCTCGTATCTTTTTATGGATGCAAGGGTACATTTAGCGCTAGGAAAATAGCACCATATACCCACTTACCCACGCAGCAGAATTTCGAGAGAATCTCATGGAATTTTAATGTCATTCTGTGTGGTTCCTCAGAAAGAAATTCCACCAATTTCGCCCACACCTGGTTCTGGGCAAATCACTTATCTCCCCATGCATTAAAAAAGAATGAATATGACCTTGTGTAATGTAGCTGGTACTCATATAAAGTGCTCCAATACCTTCTGGCCGAGTTTGTACTACATAAAACAACAGGAGACAAAAGTTCCTTGGCATGGGTCTTTTCACGCTATTTGATCTTTCAGTGGAAGCTCCTCCGCTGAGGCACAGAGAGTCGCCCCACTGCTTTTTAGCAGTAAAATAAAGGGAAAATAAAATATAAATAACTTGCGTTGTTATCATTTTATTTTCTCTTACTTCCACAGTTTTGCATGCAGGGCAGTGTCAGTGGAGGAGTGGTAGCACCCTCCTAAGTGGGCAATGACTGATTGGCTGGTCCTCTCGGGCTGGCCAAACAGTCATGCGCACTTTGCATATTGTCTATGCAGGCTGCATTACAGCCTGCGTGGAGAACATGCCCAGGCTCCCAGTCAGCGTCTGTGCGCAGAAACATGGTGTTCAGACTAATCACAACACTAGTAAGGCAGCATTTTGATTGGCTGACTGGGAGTCTGTGTGTGATTCCTGTTCAGGCCAGCGAGGAAGGAATATGGAAGGGAGACGCAGCGAGGAAGCGGCGAGAAGGTACATTTGTTATTTCATTTTTTTAATACCCGATTCCCCCACATCCTACCCCCCTCCTGCCCCGCCCCCCTACCTCCGATCGATGCTGGCCACCGCTGGGATCTTTGTAAAGACCCTGGGGTTTCTATGCTGCAACGTTTAATTTTCGTTTGATATAAAACAAATTCTGACTGACCTTTAAATCTGATCTCCCAGATGATTTCTTAGTAAGGATAATTGTCTGGGGCAGCACTCTGCACTATCAGAATTTTTCTGCTAAAAAGGAGAAGTGTTTGAGAGTACATTTAACTGGGCACACCGGGAGTGGAAATTGGTGGACGAAACTGAGTAAAATAATATTCTGCCCTGCCAGAAATTGACTTTTTTGAGGAGCAGAATTTGACTGTGATATACGTTAGCACTGACATAGTTTGCATGGGTGACTGGAAAGAGAAGAAGTAAGCGGGGACAATGGTGTCAATGAGTGTGCAACAAACGCTTTCCTTGTAAAAGACTTGCAGACTCATTTCACAGTTCCTCCTGGCTTCCATTGTGTCTGTCATGCACCAATCCGTGATATTTTATTGTTTCCAGATCCGTAACATTTTGTTTCCAGTTCACGGGTGTTTTCCACTGCTTCACGTGTACGAAATGAACGCAAACCCGTTCACGCCTCACATTTAAATTTGAAGGAAACTGTCCCAAAACCACGAAAACCTCAGAAATTCACACTGAAACAGATCTGTATATACCTTGCCAAATCCATTCGATCTGCAAAATTTCACAGTGGGCAGAATGACGATTTTTACAATTGTTTAATTGCACCCACTACTATTCACAAGTTCATGTATAGATCAATTTTCCATTCTTGCCCCAGTCACTGTCCCGGGTCTCTCCCTGACACCAATTTTCCCCTCAGTAGCTGTCCATTATGAACACTTGACTGCCGGTAAGATTTCGCACAATGTTTCTGCGTGGGCGGAAGGCACTGTTTGTTCCACACCGCTCTTGCAGAAGACGCTTCACTGCTCCCAAGGTTAAAGAGAACAAACCCATGAAAAAGAAATTCAATTAGGTGGTAATAGTATCTTTTCTTACAGGTCTCCTCGCTTGGGTTGGTTGCAATGACCTGCTTAACAGGCAACAGTCACCGATGAAAAGCATAATATCTGCCAAACGACTTGCACTGCCTCTGTGCCTTCAAAGTACTCAGTCATTAACGCGGGTCCAAATCCTAAAACGGAATCCATAGGATTACAATTTGCGACCCTTTAAAATTAGAGGAAAAATCGGGGTGCATTAGAAAGTATGGCACCTGCACGGGTGCCACGCACAAAGTGAAATGGTTGTCTTGCAGAACATAATGTATTTACAAAAATAAATGCTGGTGGTATTGCAAAACCTATGGTATGATTTAAAGGTGAGTGGGTATAGAAATCCCTTCAATTTCTGAGGAGAATCCTCTAGTGGAATTACTACTCCATCCTACTTTCACAATAGCCTTACAAATACACTTAGTTATACAACAGCTTATTTTGTGCAGGAAGCTCTACTAGCGGCCGTTTACTTCTATGGGCTTACCACTTTCCCCAGAATTCAGAACAGTTTCCATTGACACCCAACTCTAAAGTAAGCCCTATCACTTCCAAAATTGTCTCCTAGGAGGACTGAATCATGACCATAAAATTACCATAGTACAAAACCAGCAGTCTAACTATATAGTATAACGTAAATTAAATAAGTCTATGCTCCTGGAATGCCCACTGATTGCTCCATTTATTGTCAGACCCAGATACAATATTATTTTTAAATTAATTTGCAATTCTATTATTTCAAGAAACATGGTGTGAACAGAGGACCCCTTTGTCTGGATTTAATGAATATAGTATACCGGCAGTGAAAACCAAAAGATTTGGCCTTGCTAAATGTGGATTGGCATGTTACATTGCGGCCGAATTAAACCTAGTTGTGGATATGGTAGATTTCAATCTGGGTTGGCTACAATGTCTTGTGGTAAATACCACTGATCTGAGTATAATTATTCTTAACATGTATCTGAGTGCCAGTAAAAACAAGTATGCACAGTTATATATCTTGCGGGATGTGCTGATCACATTAATAGTTCGATAAACAAAAAGTGGTTCTGTCGGGTTCGTATCGGTTACTTATCAGTGCACTTAATGTCACATGCGTAATTCAATTCTAAATCAGTATCTCAACCGCCTGAATAAAGGACTTTATAAATAAAGAAAACGTGACTCACTATTAGTGTCTACTGTTTATGTTTTGTCAGACTTGAGCTTCAAATGGCGCCAGGCGGTAGAACCAGGGTGGACCCGGGCTGTGAAGTTCTTCAAACGTAAGGGATGAATCTGTACTGCGGCGAAGAGGAAGCAGGCATCAGTCCAGCGTGCTCGCTGCGATTAGTCATGGCGCCATTTGAAGCTCACGTAGCCAGGATCCAGTCTGGTCTGTCATTCCCCTCCCCCGTCCTGTCCTGATGAAGTCCCAGCGTGACTACCCAATGGAGCACACTAAGGGTTGAAACGTCGACGACTACGCAAGGCCCAGATTGACTAAGGCTCTGCATATTAATAGAAGCACTATTAGCTAACAGAGCGATTGGTTCTACATAAGTGTCTGGCCTATATATTTGTTTACCCCCATGTACATTAGTTTTGCCCACTCTGTATATATTGCACACTTGTTGAGCACTGAGCACATATGTCACAAGATCACCATGTATGTGTAAATATTGCACCCGTTGTTAACAGCCTTGATCTACTACGTATGTAAATATATAAGAATGATTCAGTTCTGACAAAACATAAACAGTAGACACTAATATTGAGTCACGTTTTCTTTATTTGTAAAATCCTTTATTCAGGCGGTTGAGATAATGATTTAGAATTGAATTACGCATGTGACATAAGTAATCGATACGAACCCGACAGAACCACTTTTTGTTTATCAATGTATACCCAGGTTCTGAGGGACACAGGGCCACCCCATTTTTGTTAAAGCACATTAATAGTTCAACACCCAGATGATGGTTTAATAGTATCTGGTGATTTTAATTTGCAACTAAGCCGGTTCTCTGATTTGAACTGTAAGTTTGAAGGTCTGGCAAAAGAATGCTGTGACATTATGTTTGAGGCTGGATTCAGCCAGTTAAAAGAAAAATCTAGGTTTACTCCAACGTTTAAGAATTCTAAACATGGTTCAATCATTGATTACACATTTGTGTCAGGCATCTTGAGATCAAATATGTCTGACTATAAGGTAATCGACCGGCCAGAAAGGGATCACAACCCCCAGGTTGTAAAATGTAATCTTGTGTAGTATCAATCTAAAACGAATGATCTTCCCAATATGGCACATTCTGCATATAACCTGAAGAGGCTGGTTTGGTATTTAGCCAAAGAGGAGGAAATTATGCAAACCGCCCAAGTATTACTACAGGAATGTGACTTGGGAGCCCAGGGCGATATGAATATGATCAATAAATGGAACTTTATTACAAGGTCTCTTGTGGGGAAATTTGTAGTTGGTAAGACTAGGAAAATTAATACCCATGTAAATACTCAAAAAATATGGTTTCCCACCAAAATTCAAAAGTTAAAGAAATTACTTAACAGAGCTATTCGGGTGGCATATGCACATAGATTTTGCCAGTCCAAATCTGTGTATAAAGGCATTTGAAGGAATTTAAGAAGACCTATAAACAAGAAGTCTGGAAAGCGAAACTTAAACACCAAACTGGGTTATGGAATAGTTTATTATCCGCCTCAAAGCAAAACAATGCAAAAATGTTTTGGGCGGTTATTAATAAGCTCGAAAGGGGAGGCTGTAGGGCTTTTTCTGTAAATATATCAGAATCCAGTTGAGTAACGTTTATAGCTAATTTGTATGGTTCGCCGGGCCAGAGGGAAAATCCTTGATGTATGGGGAATAATATATTATCAACCAATGTGGGGAATGGAGAGTGCATGGATTTGAATTCTATTGACCATCTTCTCGACCCCAGTTTTGATCCAAATCTTAACCTAGAAATCCCTAATTGTGATCAAGTATTAAACCTACTAAGTAGACTTCGAGCAAATGGTGCCCTTGGACCTAATGGGTTACCTAATACCCTGTTTCGTGCTAATGATGGCATGTGGGCTGGCATTTTGCATCTCTATTCAGGGAAGTGTTGACTCTGGGAATGGTCCCAGAATCTTGGCAAGGCAGCATACTGCAACCCATTTATAAGAGCGGCCCGGTGGCCAACCCTGATAACTATCGATTAATATCATTTACTGTTGTCGATGCAAAGGTGTTCGCTTCTACTCTCTTGAAAGAATTGGAAGATTGGGACAGGCAGGTGGGCATTATTTCATTTAATCAGACTGGTTTCCGGAAAAAACAATCCACTATCACAAATCTGCTGGCTTTAACCTGACTTGCGGAGAGAGCTGTCTTAAATAAACAAAATGTATACATTGCTTTTATTGATCTTAAGGCAGCCTTCGATTCTGTGCCACAAAACTTGTTTTTAGAAAAAATTGGTCGAACGGGGCATTTCAAGGAAACTTTTGAAGGCTATCATTCTCTTGTATACCGATACTTGGGTTCAAGTCAAGTTGGGTGATGGCAATTCCTTATCAAGGAAAATAAGAACATATAACGGCCTAAAGCAGAGTTGTTTCCTTGCCCCCTGTCTATTTAATTTATTCTTATCAGATCTTTCCTAACATTTGGATGTTGTTAATGGGCATGTTCCTAGGATCGGGGGGGGGGGGGGGAGGGGAATGATTTACCTCCAGTATGCCGATGACACCATCCTCGTGGTCATACAAAGACTTATTACCGCCTTTGATGACTATACCCAACAGAATGGCCTTGAATTGAATGTAAAAAAAAACAAAGTGATGAAAATTGGTGTAGGAAAACAGAAGTTTAATTCCTGGAAGGCCAGAGCAGGTATAATCGACACTGTTAAGACGTATAGATACCTAGGGGTGGTGTTTGACAACCGTGTATCTTTTAAATTTCATGTTAAGGATCTAAGGGCCAAGGCTGTGACCTTGATCCACACTTTTAAATGTCTTAAAAAATCACTTGACTGCCAATCATATGATTTTATTCTTAAAGTAATTAAAGCCAAATTACAACAAACCCTCATATATGGTTCGCCCAATATTAGAGGGAAAGATTTGAAGATGCTTGACCTATTGGTTGTCATGGTCTTCAAAGCAACTTTTGGGTTTGCCAAATCAGTGTGTCAAGCAGGAATAAGAATGGAGTTTGGTCTCCAGAGACAGAGCCTGGTATCAAAAGGAGCTTTTTTTAAATGCATGGTCGCATTGTCAACATCAGTACCAGCATCCTTAGGAAACATTTGTTGGCAAGAAATAGACAAGTCTGTCTATGCGGCTAAATGGAGATCTTATATTTTAACTTCCCCAATCGACCTGCAAATTACACTGCAAGATCAGAAAAGGCCCAATTACAAGTTAATTTAAAAAAAGCTTATTAAAACTGAATCGCTTAAATTGGATAAAATTGAATTAGCTGAGAAAAATTATGCATGGTATGTGATTAATTCATACCAATCTCTGCGTATTCCGCCATATTTGAATGTTTTTTTCTCAGCTAAGTTTAAAAATACGTTTTTAAGTTTACATATGGGATTAAACCCAACAAAGGAGGGCACACAATTGTAGATCAAGCAGTGGCCGGACTCTGACTGCATACTTTGTGGTTGGCCACAGGAAACACTCGTCCATATAGTGTATGTATGCCCCAAGTTGATTAAGCTTCGACGTACAGTTTTGAGACCACATTTCTTGAAGAGCGGGATGAGATCTGCTCGCCAGGCCTTAATCATGCCACCATCTGGCGAATCAATTCGATTATTGTGTCATTTGGTAAAATCTTTATTGGCAGTTGAAAAAATGTTTGATACAATAAGGTAGATCTCCAGTATTTTTATGGCTGTGTCGACTAATAGTATTATTTGGCTTATAATCTTTCCTACTTAATAATAATGCTACAAGGGTGATATTTTGACATGTTAAAACAGACGTGCCACTAATACTGTAAATTGATGCACTATATTATTGTTTTAATATGATGGTCATTGTAATAATCACATATTAGCACTTTACAGTACATTGACGCACTTTATTATTGCTCTGATATGATGGTTGCTGCAATAATTGCACATTAGCACTTTTGAAATGTAATTTGTGCATGAAATGTACATTAGAAACTTTTTTGTTTCAGGTAATTTTGCATCTTAGCATTACTGCTTTGAATTACAACATGTGTAAAGTTTTCCAGCTGAAATTAATGGTTATTTTTTAGAATATCTTTCCATTATGTATAAGTAAATAGTATGCTGTGCACGCCGTCACCTTTAAAATATAAAATGTGCAATATATTGTTCTGTAATTATTGATGTGGTGTGATGTGATTTTATTTTATTGATAAGTTTTAAAATTGTATGTATAGGACTGTTTCTTATTTTAAGAATTGGGAAGATGTTTTGCTGGTAATGAATTTTTAATGATTAATCTAGTTTTTAATATTGAGATGTGAAGTTGTTGTGATTGCAATGATTTTAAGTAATCAAGCAATAAAGATTATTACTTACAGTTATAGACATGTTCCAGCGGTTACAACATATTTATATGTAAATATTTGTAACTTGTTAGCATACCCCTTTAATTCATTCTCTTGTGGAAATGTGGATTTTCCTGATCAGTTATGTCCCCTATCTTGGACCCCAACGGTTCTATATGCATGTTCCAAGTACATGTATGTTCCCTCCAGTTCCAGTTTCTAAGACGCAAATATATGTGTGTCTACCGTCAACATGTTCTCTGTCAGATCCGCCATCAATGGGCTGGATATTCGATTCCTAAGTATGAAAGGCCACCGACTTTATATGGCTGAGTTACTTCATTTTTACAGTTCAGGCGAGTAGGCCCGATTCTGTCCTCAAAGCCTTTCCCTGCTCTCTGTCTCTGACAGCTTCAGCTTGAGCTCGCATCTGTATCCATGAACTTTGTCCTACTCCCTGTGCAGCTAACGGTGCCTGCCTCGGCCAGTTTTCGCCTGTCTGCCAAGAAGTTGTATTTCACCTTCGAATTATCTATTCTGCTCTCCAGCCGATGCATTCCTGTCCAGTGATTTAGGTAAACATTTCCTTTGGCTCACAAGCAGAGGACTCAGCCTTTCCGTCCTCCTGCAAGTGATTCATAGCCCTGTTGCCATGGAAAGTTTTCTGCCCCTCGCATCTCATATAGACACTTAGACGCTTGTACACGCACACAGTCAGTATAGAATAGATTCTGTCCGAGAGTCTCTTCCCTTGTGGATAACACAGTTCTTTAAACATAGGATGTTAGATATGATTTGGGATTAGGATGACTTGACCCCAGACTTCTCGTCTCCACATGTAGAGCTAAATGTCAAGTCCCCTTCACCCCCTAGTTGCACGTCAATTACACGTCATGCTGCCGCGCGCGCATCTATGCCAAGTATTATCTTATAGATCCACCTATGTCTGATAATTCTAACCAATCATGTTTCTTTTATTCCCTATTACGCCTAGTTTCGATTATGTCACTGTCATGTCACTTTTCTTATCAAATGTTACGCCTTCTACATTCGTTTCATTGTAATGAACTTATTATAAAAATACATGTCTGTTAATAAATTATTGTACTTCACTTCCTGAACCTTCGTGGTGACGGAACCTGAGGGCCGCGACTCGAGTCGGCCATTTTGAATGGAATAAAGCCCATTAGAAACCTCTTATACCACGGATTCTGCCTCTTGTTATTTTGAGCTATTTTACTTTATTTTAAGATTCCGCATGAAATTCAGTCCGGTAATATTTATTTTATTTACCACATAATGGCGCCCGAACAGGGACACTTTCTCATCTCACGCGCCGGCGGTGCGTTGCAGGCCCGGTCTCCTGCCACAGCTGGACGGACCATAAACGCGTACCAGCAGGATTTCCTGTAAGCTCCCTCCGGTCAAGCGGGGGCGACTGAGGCTGCGATCAACCCAGACGAGGCGGTGAGAAGTGCGAAGTATCCCGACCAGAGCCTAGCTGAGAGAGCAAGATCCGAGGTATACAGAGGCCCACCAGGTTTTCCGAAATTCCGACGTCCAGAGGGTCCGATGTCCGCAGTTATCGAGTCCTGTCCATTCTCTGAGGCCTTCCGTTTCAAGGAGCTACTCGGTGAGTACCATCGCCGAGGAGGCGTGTTGACGCGCACATAGGTTGTGCCGGTCAAGACGGATTTGGGTACACAAATCCGGTCTGCACTGTTTAGCAGTGTATATGTACTGTTTAGCAGTATATCAAGTATTCCGAAGTATTCAGTTATTGTCAAGAATTCAGCGTGGTGATTAGTTAAGCAGACTGTCATCATTGTCGATCATTGTTAAAATGTTTAATGTTTAATGTTTAAAGTATTCAGAAAATGTCTTGCATATTGTGGTATGAATGACTGTTCATTGTTCACTGTTCATTATTGTGTTTCTCGTATTAAGTAAGTTCAAGAGTAAGTATCAGGTCAGTTGTCAATATGCCGCTCTTCTCGAAGTTAAGACAGATTACTACCAGAAAAGGGGTGCTTGAAGAAGCAGTTCCTATTCCTCCTAGAGACACTCCAGGACATTTCATGTACCATAAGCATGGCTTAGATGCCATATTGTTTCTTGATCTATGGGTAGATTATACCAAAGGATTACCGGAAAGTCAAAGGTGGCCCATAGCGGGAACCTGGGATGCAGAGTGCATCATGAAAGTGGAGGAAGAGTTATGGAAAAGAAAGGTCAGACAGTCACAGAAAGACGCTGTTGAGTTATGGCGTAAAGAATCTCATAGACGAACAGAAAAAGCACGTAGACAAGAAGAGAGGAGTAAAGAAAGTTCAAATAAAGTTCAAGAAAATCTATTAATTGAGGAAGGTATCCGAGTGAAATCAGAACAAGTAAATAGACAAAGAAATGCTCTTATGAATGGTATGTATCCCCTTCTAGCCGAAGGACTACCTAAGGCTGTTACGGAGGTGCCAAAAGACTTGCCACCCCCATTATTTCCAATTAAGGTACATCCAAAGGGGCATCCCAGAACCGCAGAAGATGTTTTTCTTTCCTCATATCTAGACGATGCAGCTCCCGAGTATGCTAACGCCACACCACATAGACCGTCTGGCGGAGGGGTTCAACGTCAGGATCAGGTATCTGTCCCCGTGCAACAGCAAGTCCCGACGCAAGCTTCGGCAAGCACATCTGTTTCCGCATCTGTCTCCGCAGTCGACTCTACAGGGGTATCGACACCCATAGTTGCTGTGTCACGTTCGACGAACCCATTCACACCCGACGCCCCAGATGGGGCCACGGGAGGTGCTAGTAGTACCTAGTCATGACAAAGACCCAGCGGGTTTCCACCGAGAAATTAAAGACATGTTACTGATGGGAGAGTACACCTTTCCTGATATTGTGACGATATTAAAGGTGCTTTTGCCTGCTGGCATATATGAAAAACTGAAAGAAAAAGAGTGGGAAGTGGGAGACCAAAAGATAGACTGGACAGCATTAGCAGAGGAAGAAAGGGGCCGAGCTGCAGGTTCGGGGCTCGGGGATAAAGTTAAACTATTACCAGGTTTACTAGTACAGGTACTGCCACGTTTATTAACTACAAAAAAGGAAGATTGGGGTGCAATCACAGCCTGTAAACAAAAGCAAGATGAAGACACAAGTGATTATTATGCTCGATTTGAAAAATGTTTTGGTATAAATAGTGGTATAAAAGCAAGTAGTGATTCATATCCACATTTATTTGTGACAAAATTAGTGGAAAATGCATTGCCTCCAGTGAAGAATAGAATATTGAAATTCGAGAGTACCTGGCAAAGTAACACTCCGTCGCAAATGCTACAAATGTTACAGTATCATCACAATAGAATTAGGGATGAACAAGAACACGAGCATAGACGCATGAAGGATACAAAAATGAAAATGCTAGTTTCTCAGACAGTACCAGCAGATGGTCACAAAAAGGGTGTGACACATTCTGGTGATTCTGCAGTTCCTGTAAAAGGAACCTGCAATTACTGTAAACAACTAGGCCATTATGTACATGATTGTCCAGTCCTGAAACGAAATATAGCTACAGGTATTGCAAAAGAGAGACCACGATTAGTTAGACAAGATCAGAATGAAAAAGGAGCTATGCAGCATGGACAGTCCGTGCCAGTTCAGCAACAGTCTATGCCAGCCTCACAGCTACCCATACAGTTTGTGCCAGCTGCACCACCGTTGCCTGCTACTGCCACACAAACCACAACACAACAAATGTATCAGACTGCACAGTATGAATACCCTGAGTATCAGCGTTACGCATGAACCAGCCTAGAGAGGGAAGTTGACTTACCGCTTATCGAGATTCCGGTAGATCAAGAAGGACCTTATGTACATAGTGAATTATTAGGTCAAGATAGAAAATTCTTACTCGATACAGGGGCAAGTCGAACAACCATAAAACGTAGTGAAGTTCCAGGGGCACCCCTCTCAGGCTCTCAAAATGTTTCCCTTGGTTTTTCAGGAAAACCTATTGTTAATGAAGTATCACAGCCTCTACCACTTACGATAGGACCTTTGACACGAACTACAGATTTATTGCTTACTAAATCATGCCCAGAAAATCTGTTAGGAATTAAAACTCTGAAAGCACTAGGAGCCATAATATGTTGTTCTCCGGAAGGAGTAAGGTTGTTTTTGCGTGATTTTAAAGGTCACTATGTGTCTAGAGACATGGATCCCCGACTACAGATTTTACCAGTACATCTATGGGCACAATGCCCTACGGATGTTGGCTGCATGAACATTACACCCTATCGAGTTACATTGAAAGCAGGAGTGGTACTACCACGAATGCGACAATACAAGTTACCGCATGATGCTGTAGTGGCTTTGTTGAAAATCATTGATGAGCTAATTGCCCAGGGAGTAGTTGTAGAAACAGACTCCAATGTATGTAATTCACCGATAATTCCGATTCTTAAACGAACTGATCCTACTGCTCCACCAGTGTACCGATTGGTTATTGATTTGCGTGAACTAAACAAGTGTATTGTACCACAATTCCCTGTGGTCCCTGATATATCATCATTGTTGACAGCAATTGATTCCGAAGCAACATTTTTTACTGTAATTGATCTCAAGAATGCCTTTTTTAGCGTCCCAATAGATCCGGAAAGCCAATACTTGTTCGGATTCAGTTTAAATGGGCGCAGCTTTAAATTCTCACGCGCTCCTCAAGGATTTACAGAAAGCCCCAGCATCTACAGCCAAGCACTGAAACGAGAACTTGACAGTATCCACATGCCAGTCAATACTGCACTGCTTCAATATGTCGATGATCTGCTGATCACCGCGAGAAGCGAGCCAGAATGTGAAAAAGCTTCTCTGACAGTTTTACATTTCCTAGCCGACAAGGGGCACAAGGTGTCCCCTTCTAAGCTGCAATTCTGTGTTCAGCGAGTTATTTATCTTGGTCACTCGCTGTCCAAGGAGGGAAGGCAGCTTACACCAGATCGCATCCAGTTAATTGCTAACATGTCAATACCCCAGATACAAAAGGAGGTGCGGGCTTTCATAGGCCTCACTTCATATTGTAGGCAGTGGATCCCTCAGTACGCATTTCTAGCAAAACCACTCATTCAGTTAACCACCCAGGAGGCAGCCACATCGACTGTTCTCCCTTGGACTCAGGAACATACACAAGCTTTTGAAAGCCTAAAGGAAGCTTTATGTCAAGCACCTGTTTTAGCAACACCATGTTATAGCAAACCTTTTACACTCTTTGTTACAGAACGCGAAGGTACTGCCTTGTCAGTACTCACTCAGGATCAAGCAGGATCACGCAAGCCATGTGCTTATTTTTCCAGTACATTAGATCCCGTAGCTCAGGCTTTGCCTGCATGCCTGAAATCAGTGGCAGCGACAGCTTTAGCAATCAGACAAAGCGATGCCATAGTATTAGGACACCCATTGACAGTTCAAGTACCACATGCAGTAGAGGTTCTTGTGAACCGAACACAAACACAACACTTGACCATAGCAAGACTTACCGGTTATGAACTGACATTGTTTCAACCACACATAGAGATCCGACGGTGTAATACATTGAATCCTGCTACACTATTACCTGTAATTGGAACAGACCCACTAGCTCACGATTGTATTGAAATCATCGAAATAAAGACGAAACCTAGACAAGACTTGACAGACGTTCCATTGTTAGATCCAGACCTGACGTTGTATGTAGACGGATCATGCATGAGAGCAAGTACAGGAGATTTAGTGGCCGCGTATGCAGTCACAACAGACACTGAAGTTATTGAGACACATTGTATAGATACTCTGTCAGCCCAAGCAGCAGAACTTATTGCTCTAACGCAAGCCTGTATTCAAGCCACAAATAAGAAAGTTAATGTATACACTGACTCACGTTATGCATTCGGAGTTGTACACGACTTCGGCGTGCTATGGCGAGAGAGAGGTTATCTAACGTCCCATGGTGCCCACATTCAGCACGGACCCCTCATTCATGCTTTGTTAGACGCAATACATCTACCCACTGCTATATCGATTATGAAATGTAAAGCACACACGAAGGTTACTGATACCATTTCTCAAGGCAATGATTTAGCCGACAGAACAGCTAAACAGACTGCTCAGAATCGCACATTAGACATGAAAAAGCCAATAGTTCAGACCCCAACACAGTGTATGACGATTAAGGATCCCGCACTTGACGTAATTGACATACAGACACATGCCACAGCAGAAGAAATAAAGAAGTGGACTGAACTAGGAGGGATCCAGACAGATCAAGGATGGATGACGAAGGAGAAATCTGTATGGTTTCTCCCTGATTCCATGGTTCAAGCCATTATAGCTACAGTTCACAGTCCAGCACATTTAGGAGAGAAGGCTATGCTAGACAGCATTCAGCACATTTGGTTTAACAAACATTTACGAGCAGCAGCTAAACAAAAAGTTCGTACCTGTATGATATGTTGTCAGTTTAATCCAGGAAAGAGTGTTCCCGTAGAGCAGGGTGGATTTCAGCCTCCTGACCATCCTTTTGAAGTCCTCCAGATGGATTATATTCAGATGGAACGTTGTCGAGGATTCAAATATGTCCTCGTAGTTGTCTGCGCTCTCTCCCGTTGGACAGAGGCGTATCCCGTATCAGATTACACTGCCCCGACTACTGCCAAGCAGCTAGTTCGAGAATTCTTCCCACGGTACGGTTTACCACGTGTTGTATATTCAGATAACGGTCAGCCTTTCTCATCCGAATTAATGAAACATGTCTCACTCTTGTTGGGATATCAGTGGAAATTCCACTGTGTCCGACACCCCGAGGCAGCAGGTCTCGTAGAAAGACATAACCAGACACTGAAAATCAGACTGTCCAAAATATGTAGAGAGAAAGGTGTCGACTGGATAGTAGCATTACCAGTTGCACTCTTTTACATGAGAATGGTAGCACACTCTAGAACAGGGCTATCCCCGTATGAGGTGATCTTTGGTAGACCACCGAATATGTGGGGGACGCCTATACCACGTAAAATAACTGATGTTGACTGTAATATGCTGACAGATTACCTGGCTTCCTTGATGTCTGCACTACAATCTTCTCGTTCACAGGTAGCTGCAGCTTTTCCCGACAACACTGAGGCGAAACCCCATGACGTTGTTCCGGGTAATCTTGTCTTTGTGAGAAACTTCGACAGGAAAAGTCAATTGGAGCCCAGGTGGAAAGCACCCAAGTTGGTCCTGTTGACCACAAGAACAGCCGTGAAGATCGAGGGACGAAAAGGGTGGATTCATTCCAGTCACGTCAAAAAATTTCATGGACTACCTTCAGATATAGACACTGTGCCCTGCACTCCCTCACAGACTGATTCAAAACTTCCTTTTGTTGAACAGAATGACTCTCAGTGCTATAAACAGAAACTCAGGTCCAGATCTAAACTGTCGGACGATTTGATTGTTTAAGTCCTCTCCAAGGTGAAGCGGTTGAATCTGTCCCGACATGTACCCCTTAGGTCTGAATCACGTAGAATCCAGAATCATAATGAAACGACATGCTTATTGTAAATTACTGCGTAACCACTGTATTGTGACTTTATTAATTTTGTCTTCCTTGAGTTTTTTAATAGTTACTGCAAGTATATTGTTGCATATGTATTATCCTGTTTCTAAACGTGTTTTCAATATAACTGATGAACATTCTTTTAGTGACCTACCGCCACATGAATTATCTTATAGACTTGCGCTGCGTAATAACACATTCATTAGTATGTTACATCATTCCCATCAGACTAGTAATGCGACCAATTGTTGGGTGTGTGGCCGACTCCCTCCCTATCAGAATAACAAAGGAGTTCTGCCTTTCTTTCCACATCCCTTCACACACAATGGCTCCTGTGGAGCATGGTTTAGTTTATTAAATTCCATAGACCCAGACACAGCAGTTTATCAACAACATTGGATATGGGGAAATCTGAATCTAGTTTTATTCAAAGTCTGTCACCCTAATAAGGAGGGTTACCCCAGTAGAACAGGAACTGATTTAGAAAATGAAGTGTATAAATTAGGTAATTTTACGCCTAATCTTATGATTTTGAATGTCAAATCCGAAGTTGAACTAATTCTGCCCACTATGTCAGTATTTCCAGTTAAGGGTGAATTATGTGTAAGAAAAGTTGGTTCCATACATATGGGCCATAGCCAATGCGTTACTACAGTAGAATATAGTGATCAAGGTAAATCTTCATTTAGAGCTTCTCGCCATTCCTACTTCATATGTGGTCAGACTGCATATATGCGTCTGCCTCTAGATTGGGATGGTACCTGTTACATAGCATTCCTTTTGCCACCTGTTTTCCTAGCTCCCCCTGATTATTATCGAGATGTTCATTTAGTACACAATAGAGAGCGGAGAGATCTCCCAGTTGTCGATTATACTGAGACAGCATGGGACAAGTATGTAGATTTCAATAAAGGTATCTTTCCCTATATAGGTACAATATCAAATAGTAAGCTGATACGCAGACTCACCAAGACTCTTGAAGCTGTAGTAAACGAGACTATAGCCGCCCTAGGCAATCTGACAGAGGAACAATCAGTGATGAGAATTGTTGTTCTCCAGAATCGTCTTGTCCTTGACGTCATCCTGGCCGATAGGGGCGGAGCTTGTAGGGTCATCGGATCCAGCTGCTGTATATTCATACCAGAAAATTCGCCATCTGTATATAAAGCTATAACACGCCTTCATAAGATTGTAAGCCAGATACACGAGAATCCAGGCACTTGGACGTGGTCCGGGTGGTTTTGGAGTGTGATATCAGCCTGGGGATGGAGAGTTCTATCCTTCCTAGGTATTGGCCTTCTTATGCTCTTCAGTTGTTGTCTATGCCTGCAATGTGGACCAGCGATTTGTGGTCTGTGTGCCACATCGTGTATTCCACATCAAGGTTTTCGCTCAAGATCCCGGAAGAAGAAAGAAGAAGAAATGATGCTCCATGAGCAAATCAATGGAATGATGAAGATTGATGTCTCGTGAAGGGCAAGAAGGGGACAAGGAGGGAATGTGGAAATGTGGATTTTCCTGATCAGTTATGTCCCCTATCTTGGACCCCAACGGTTCTATATGCATGTTCCAAGTACATGTATGTTCCCTCCAGTTCCAGTTTCTAAGACGCAAATATATGTGTGTCTACCGTCAACATGTTCTCTGTCAGATCCGCCATCAATGGGCTGGATATTCGATTCCTAAGTATGAAAGGCCACCGACTTTATATGGCTGAGTTACTTCATTTTTACAGTTCAGGCGAGTAGGCCCGATTCTGTCCTCAAAGCCTTTCCCTGCTCTCTGTCTCTGACAGCTTCAGCTTGAGCTCGCATCTGTATCCATGAACTTTGTCCTACTCCCTGTGCAGCTAACGGTGCCTGCCTCGGCCAGTTTTCGCCTGTCTGCCAAGAAGTTGTATTTCACCTTCGAATTATCTATTCTGCTCTCCAGCCGATGCATTCCTGTCCAGTGATTTAGGTAAACATTTCCTTTGGCTCACAAGCAGAGGACTCAGCCTTTCCGTCCTCCTGCAAGTGATTCATAGCCCTGTTGCCATGGAAAGTTTTCTGCCCCTCGCATCTCATATAGACACTTAGACGCTTGTACACGCACACAGTCAGTATAGAATAGATTCTGTCCGAGAGTCTCTTCCCTTGTGGATAACACAGTTCTTTAAACATAGGATGTTAGATATGATTTGGGATTAGGATGACTTGACCCCAGACTTCTCGTCTCCACATGTAGAGCTAAATGTCAAGTCCCCTTCACCCCCTAGTTGCACGTCAATTACACGTCATGCTGCCGCGCGCGCATCTATGCCAAGTATTATCTTATAGATCCACCTATGTCTGATAATTCTAACCAATCATGTTTCTTTTATTCCCTATTACGCCTAGTTTCGATTATGTCACTGTCATGTCACTTTTCTTATCAAATGTTACGCCTTCTACATTCGTTTCATTGTAATGAACTTATTATAAAAATACATGTCTGTTAATAAATTATTGTACTTCACTTCCTGAACCTTCGTGGTGACGGAACCTGAGGGCCGCGACTCGAGTCGGCCATTTTGAATGGAATAAAGCCCATTAGAAACCTCTTATACCACGGATTCTGCCTCTTGTTATTTTGAGCTATTTTACTTTATTTTAAGATTCCGCATGAAATTCAGTCCGGTAATATTTATTTTATTTACCACACTCTACAGACCAGTTTGCATTTCCCTACAATGTCTAACATTCTTAGCTCCTGACTTCTGGCATACAACTCTCATAACAGGGGTGAAGGAGGTGGATTACTTTCCAATGCACTTCCCGCCAATGTTGCTCCATGAGGGATTGATCCTTGTTAGATTGGCTGAATGTGGCTAATCTCTGATTCTCTGCCACTGGACCTGTATGAAAAATGGTTGTGCCAACAAAGCGATTAGAGTGCAGATGTGAAGTTAGCACAAGTTACGGTTTTGAGGGGTGACAAAAAGTATACAAATGTCACTGATGTCTCTATCACGGCCCATCTTACAGACATGTCTGTGTCTGGCCTTATTACAGCTTGCACTGCATTAGATTTATAATACCTAATTAGTTTTGACGATTGTAGGAAGCTGGCTCTTTATATAGTGGACCAAAAAGAGATACACCCTGTAAAGAATCCAGGCAAACCCCAAAGGAATTACAGAGGCCCAAATGATACCCCAAATGCTCTAATTTCTAGTGGTATGGCAGTTAGGCATATCAGAGAGCAGTGCTAAGCATTTGTTGAACACACAAAGGCAGTAAGTGAGACACACACTCAATGAAGAAATTCAACACCAATTTATAAACATAACACATACTTTTATATGAAGTTAGATACCAAGATCATCAGAATCAGGTAAGTACCTTACGAGTTATGAATTATTACAGTTTTAAAAGTTGACTGCAATTCTTGGGAGCAGTAATGTTATCCTATTGGGGAAAAACATGTACCTCATTCGGGCCCTTAAAAGCTACTTACAGGACTGTTCTCCAGGACATAAGGTGAGTATGGGGAATGTCCAAGGCCACACTAACTGGCCTTGGGAGGCTCTGGGGCTAAGAGTGCAGATGTGTGTTCCAGCCTCTGGTGTCCTATTCACTTCAACAGGGAATGGACTAGTTAGAAAAAGGCTGCAAGCAGGGACTGGGGCCCAGCACAGGGGAACCCATAGGCGGGCTCGAGCCATGATATCCATGGGCACGTAGGGACACCATTGTTCCATCTCTCCTCAGCCTTTAGGGCTCGGGTGCAGTGATGTCTTTTGGTGTTGTGATCGGTGCTGGAGCCACTCAGGGTTGAAAAGGGCTTGTAGAAAGAGACTGCAGGTGGTGACTGTAAGTCCAGTCTGTGCAAACCGAAGGGTGGGCTTAGCTTCTGTGGGTCTCGTTGGCACCATCACTTCCCTTAGACTTGGGCTGTGAAATGCGGGTGCAGAGGTACTTGAGGCGTCAGGTGGCGGTGGTCGAAGACTCACTTCTTTCTCTTTGTTCTGCAAAAAGGGGCAAACAGGACAGCTGGGCCACTCGAGATGTGTGTCTCACTATCCCTGAAGTTTCTCGATGTGCAGGTCAGCTTTCCTTGGCGCTGGTGTCCGGAATGGACACATCAAGCCATAGTTGCTGCAAGGGGTTTGGTACCCCAAGTATTGGTGTTGTGCGGCTCCGATCCATCCTGACGTCACTACACTTGGAGGGAGGACGGATCTGTCCTGCTATCTCTTACTGGGTGACTGCTGTGTCAATAGTCCCATTGAGCGCCATGTCAGTGAATCAGGTCTTGCTTCTTTGGTGCCTGGCGCTGCAGGGAAGTAGGTCCTCTACTCCAAGGGAGTCTACCTGGTGATTGGCTAAGCATTGGCAGTCATCTGGGTTTCTTGGTGTTTGCACATTGGCGGGACAAGACGGTAGCTTCAGTGCAGTTTATTAATATGATGCCAAACACTATATCTTTCAGTGAAGCCATTATGTAGTTTGGGAGCTCGTTTTGGCCAGTGCCCAGGAATACCTTAAGATGGCTTTCCTGCTCACTTACAATATCTAGTAATAGAATTAGACATCACAGAGGAATATCTGCTCATGCAAATATATCCTCACATAAAATATAATGCACCCTGCCATAGGACTTAAATACCTGTGTAGGTGTGGCTTACATACATTAGATGCAGTGGCTTTGACATGACACACAGAAGTGTGTAATGTTGTGTCTTCACTCACGGTTTGTACCATATCACGCAGCATGCAATGGCAGTGTGTGTGGAATTAGTTTATTGGTCCCTTAGGGTGGCAAAAGATATGCTGCAGCCCTTAGGAACACTCTTTAACACCCATACCCTAGGTACCTGGAGTATCATTTACTGGGGACTTTCAGGGGTGCTAAAGTCCCTAAAGAAATTGTGGCACAATTAGACAACACCTTGTTTTGGGGAAAGAGCACTGGCACTGAGGTCTGGTTAGCAGGCCTCAGTGCACTGCCAGAGTTGAAAATCAGCATCCAGTAGCGAAAAAGTGGGGGGGCAACTGCTTCAAAAGCCCAGTTTCCTACAACCAATACTCACTACAATGTTTCTTGTGTTCTTTTGTTATCAAGGGCCTGGTTTAAGATTTGAAGACTGGGATACTCCATCAAAAGCATGAGTGACAGCCCATCTGCCGTATTGCAAGTGTCATTGTATAAAATGAAGTTGTAATACCGAGGATGGGATATCTGTCACATTTATAATGGAGTAACCCATCTGCCACATTCTAAATTAGGCCCTAAGTTTCTTAACTTCTCTGTGTTGGGTGACTGTACTGGAATGTACCATATGATGTAACCCTCAGATACACCTTTAGAAGGAACCCTCAGTAACAACATTTGGTATAACCCTCAGATCCCCCTTAGAAGGAACCCTCAGTAACACCATTTGATGGAACTCTTAGATACACCCTTAGATGGAACACTTGCTTACACTTTAGGATGGAACACTTAGACACACTCTTAGAATGCAGACCAACTGTGAAAATCAAAGTTTATTGTAAAGAAAAAACAGTAAAGAAAATACAGTGGATTGTTTTTTAAAACCAACACTTGCTGTGTCCATAGATTTATTAGTTGTTTTACTAGCACAGAATGTTTTTTTTAATTTCTACACTGACTTTCTCCTTAAACTTCAGCTTAGAAACCTCTTCACAAAAGCACATGAAGAGCAGAAGACAGCTCACTGTTAGGGCAGATTTAGGGTATCACTGTCTTTAAATACATGATCAGGAGATAAACTGGCAGTAACATAGAAACAAACAGAAACAAAATACAAACCACATAACCACTATGAAGTCTAGGACTTGTTAGATAGCTACTGCTGTAAGTGTAACACTCTTATGTGACTGTGTGCATTGTAAATAACAGATAGACAAGGCTCAATGCTGTTTATAGAGGATCATTCTATTATTTCAAGGCTAGAAACCTTGACATTCAGCTGGCAATCACTGAAACGTAGCCTATTTATGCCAAAGTCTGCCTTAACCACACCCACACTGCTCCTTTTCCTAATGATGGTATACATTACTGGATATCTTTGAGCAAAAGCTAAGATATAAAGAAAGACAGATAGACAGATAGAGAGAGAGAGACTAACAGACAGACAGACAGATAGGTAGGTAGGTAGATAGCCACTGCTCTTATGTGCATCAAACCTTTTGCAATATTTATCGAGCATGTAATGCTATAACGTTGTAGGCCACATAGAATTAAAAAGAGCTGTGGCAGGATATGAAAAGGAAGAAGTAAGACACATCATCTGTCAGCCATGAGAGATCAGGCAGCTGGATACAGAACTAAAACAGGCTGTAGCCATCTACTCTGCCAGGTCGTCTGACACAGACAGCAACTCCTATTCAAGCCCGGGACCATCCTACACTAGTAAGGGTCTCCGGGAGATCAACAAACATCTTGGTCACTGACTTAAACAATGGCTTCCATAAGTTGCACAAGGTTGCTAATGTCCACTAGCAGTAAAAAGTACAGGCAGAATAATTACTGTAGTTACAAAGTTATTTGTTGATAGGATGCTAGTACTTTATTTTGAGCCTGATGGAAAGTAGTTAAAAAGTCTAAAAAGCAATGAAATTCTAAACACAATCAGATAAACAATACCAAAGTCCTCCTTTGCTAGGAATTTGTAGAAAAGGCCTTGCAGAGCCCTGTGCTCTAGTTCCAGTTAGTGTTTGCCGTTGCCAATTTAGTGGCAGCCATTACACCCACATACCACGAGACAGTCCTGTCATGGTGCCTGGGTAGTAGGGATAGATGGAAAAGTGGCCTTCTGCAAATGGCTGTGCCACCATTGCATAAACATACGGATTTGCTCCATAATGCTCTCTCCACCGTTGACATGCTCATGATGTGAACAATGCATTAAATAAAAGAGGGTTTCCAAGACACAACCAAATAGGAAAAATTGAGCAGGTCTTATCAGACATGAAGACATTTGCATTGAAAGAATACATCTTGGTAGGACTGGGGTCCAGATTTTGGCTCAAACACTGAGGGAGAAGATGAAATTGAATGACGGGGAAAAGAAACACAACTACAAGCCAGAGAGCACTCTATCAAATATGAGAGTAGAAATAAGAGTGAACAATGGATTGGTTGATCCAATGGGGCAGCCAGGCCCACAGCTGCCCCTTCTCCCAGTGATTCGCTATGCTGAAGATTGATAGGCTCAATGCCGATTATGATGGGCACCCAGAGACTGGATCAAAATGAGTAAGGAGTTAGGGTAATCAGATACTGGCCACTACATGAGGAGAACTATAAAAGGTAAAGATAGTGGATTACAAAAGCAGGGATTGTAATGTAACATCCTAGCGTGCACACTGACTCCGGAAGTGCACACACCTGTCCTGTTTTATCAAGAGACAAAGAAGCAAGGACAGATGGTCTCCAATTCGGACAAGGGCACCAGCATGTCACTTGAAAATGCAGATGAGAGGGACAAAAAAGCATGAAATACAAAAGTGCAAGCACTGAAAAACAAGCGGAGGGATTGGGAGAAAAAACAGAAAGGTGCACAGTGGAGGAATCCCAGGTGCAAACTGAGAGAGTGAAGTAAACCCACCAGCATGCAATGTCGCCAGGCATAGACACCTCTTATGCTACCACAACCCAATGCTTAAATTGAGCCAGTGGTTTCCGGTGCTTGGCACTGGCACTTAATTGTCAACACCTGCCCTTTTTACAGTCTGCTACCTGGTGGCACAGTTTAGCTGATTTAGGGATGAGAACAACAACAGTTGTTTATTAATTATTTATACAGTAAATTGACTAACAGCTGGTGCCCAACCCAAAGCCATTCATTCAGCATTGGGGGCGTGGAATATTCTGAGCTGGCACACTTATAGGAATGTGATGGTTAGTGATTGTATTGGTTTTTTAATTGGCAACACTGGCAGGGGCAATGGGTGGGGCAAGCGACATCGGACTCCTGATGAGGGCCCTGGCAATTATTGTTTTTCAAATTAAGCACTGTCACAACCACTCATGACTTGAAAGAGGAAGTCAATGCAAATGGCATCAACATTGATTAAGGAAAGTGCCTGTTATATTTATAGAACATGATGCTTTTACAAAATCCAATATAGCAGTCTGACGAGGAGAGAGGGCCTGTTGCACGCGGTGTCTTCCATGCTATGTCCTCTAAGTTTCACCCGGCCACCAGAGTTTCCAACCCCCAATGCACCTCTGCCTCCAACAGGAATCTTGCTACACAATACTTCAGGTTAACTGCTGTGTGAACTAATTCCAATTCTGCAGCGTGACACATAGAAACTGAACTCACTCTTCCTAACCCTCCTAGTCCGTACCCTGAGAAGAATTGGTAGCATAGAAGTGTGGCGGGTGTGGTGAGCCGAGTGCTTTCGGTTCGTTCTTGCAGTTGCATTGCCATCTGTGTGGCCCATGTTGCTGTGCTGGTTCCATGGGTGAATGGTGTTGGTGAGTATGGAGTGCTCAGTTTCATTTTAGAGCACGATCTTGCCATCTGTGGAGTCCTGTGTGCTGAACTGGTCGCATGGCACCATGGTGTGGCAAGCCTGGTGTGCCTTGTTGATGAACAAGTTACTTACCTTCGGTAACGCTTTTTCTGGTGGATACAGTATCCGCCTGTGGATTCCTCACCTTGTGAATATCCCCTGCACCAGCATTCCACTGAACTTTTTTCCCCAGCTCTCTACGCCGACGTGGACGTCATAATGTTTTGGCTCCGCTCGCGACTCTGTATGACGTCACCGGAGCCATAAGAGAGCCACGTCGGCGTGATGACGTCAGTTCCACCCATTTTTTCCGTGCCTCCGAGGCGCACAGGTGGACCAACGACAGATTCAAAGTATACACAGCATACAATATATAATCAAATATACATAGTACATAAACAAAAGGAATACTAAAGAAAACAAGCATTTCCTACCAATGTACCAGAAAGAAAGAAGCTACAAAGCATAACAACATCTCAAGCAAGACATCTTTTAAGGTATTCAAAGGTGGACAATGGGGAGGCGGGTGGGCAAGTGAGGAATCCACAGGCAGATACTGTATCCACCAGAAAAAGCGTTACCGAAGGTAAGTAACTTGTTCTTCTGAGGGATACATCTGCCAGTGGATTCCTCACCTTGTGAATAGATTCCCACAGCAGTCCCACACCCGGAGGAGGGTGTCCACCTTCCTATACCAAAAAGTCTTGCAAGACAGAGCGCGTGAAGTGGCCCTCCCTCCTCATTTCAGAGTCCAAGCAATAATGCTTTGCGAAGGTATGGAGGGAGGCCCAAGTCGCGGCTTTACAAATGTCTGCCACAGGAACACCCCTGGCCAAAGCAGAGGTGGAAGACTTAGCCCTAGTAGAGTGAGCTCTAATACCCTCAGGAGGAACCTTACCAGCCAGGGCATAGCAGATCTTGGTGGCAAGGATGATCCATCTTGACAGAGTGCGCTTGTGCACAGCTTTTCCTTTAGAATGTCCAACATAGCCCACGAAGAGCTGATCGTCCAAACGAAAGTCCTTCGTTCTGTCCAAGTAAAAGTTCACAGCTCTTTTTGGGTCCAGACGATGAAGCCTTTCTTCCTCCTTGGAGGGATGAGGAGGCGGATAAAAAACAGGGAGAGTAATTGACTGCCCCAAATGAAACGGAGTAACCACTTTAGGCAGGAAAGCAGCCCTGGTCCTGAGAACCATCCTTTCAGCATGCAATGTTAAGAGCGGGGGTTTAAAGCTAAGAGATTGAAGCTCACTCACACTCCTTGCCGAGGTTATGGCTACAAGAAAGACCGTTTTAAAGGACAACAGCCTCAGAGGACAACTATGAAGAGGCTCAAACGGAGTCCCCATCAGAAAAGTTAAGACAAGATTAAGGTCCCACTGTGGCATTACAAAAGGAGTAGGTGGAAACCTGTTTGTAAGGCCCTTGATAAACCTTAGTACAATAGGAGATTTAAACAATGACGGTTGATCAGGAAGACATAGAAAAGCCGATAAGGCCGATAGATAGCCCTTGACCGTGGCCACAGCACAGCCCTGCTGAGCCAGGGAAAGAGCAAACTGAAGCACATCAGAAAGATGGGCTTTTAAAGGGTCAATGGATCTCTCTCCACACCATTTAACAAACTTAGACCACCTATATGAGTAAATGGACTTGGTGGAGTGTCGCCTGGCCGATAAAATAACATCCACCAAATCTGGCGGGAGAGAGAAGGAATTCAGGTTGCCCCGTTCAATCTCCAGGCATGAAGGTGTAAGCTCTGGAGGTGGGGGTGTAGAACCTGCCCCTCCGACTGCGAGAGGAGGTCTGCCCTCAGAAGGAGACGGAGCGGAGGGCACAAGGAGAGTTGGAGAAGATCTGTGTACCACACCCTTCTTGGCCAATCCGGGGCAATCAATATGACTTGGGCCCGGTCTTGGCGAATCTTCCTCAGAACCCGAGGAATCAAGGGTATGGGAGGAAACGTGTAAAGGAGATGTCAGTCCCATCTCAACTGAAACGCGTCCCCCAACGCCCCCTGCATCGGAAACTGGAGACTGCAGAATGACGGGCAATGCGCGTTCTCGCGGGTGGCAAATAGGTCCATCCGAGGAGTTCCCCATGTCCGAAAGACGTGACGAACCACCTCCGGATGGAGCCTCCACTCGTGGTTGGCGGAGAACAGCCGACTGAGACTGTCCGCATGTACGTTCAGCACCCCAGCCAGATGATTTGCCATTAGACAAATCTGATGGTCCTGAGCCCAGGACCATAGACGCAGAGCCTCTCTGCAGAGACAATGCGACCCCACTCCTCCCTGCTTGTTGACATACACATCGCGGTAGTATTGTCCGTCAGGACTTGAACAGACTGACTGCGAAGGGAAGGGAGGAAGGCCTTGAGTGCCAAACGAATCGCCCGCAATTCCAGAAGGTTGATGTGAAGCAACCTTTCCTCTGGAGACCAAAGACCTTTGATTTCCAGATCCCCCAGATGAGCACCCCACCCCAGGGTGGAGGCATCCGTTATTACTGTGGCCACCGTTGGAGGAAGATTAAATGGCTTCTCTGGAGATTCTGACTCCCTGAGATTTCCGTTGTGCTGATACCACTGCCTGCGGAGGCACCACTGGAGCGCCCTCATGTGCCAGCGTGCATGGTTGACCAACAGAATGCAGGAAGCGAACAGACCGAGCAGACGAAGGACCTTCAGAACTGGAACAACCGCTCCATTGTGGAATAAAGGAATCATTTCCTGTATGTCGAGAATTCTTTGAGGTGGAGGAAATGCTCGACACACAGTAGTGTCCAGTACCGCCCCTATGAACAAGTTGCGTTGAGAGGGCACCAGGTGAGATTTGGGCACATTGATCGAAAAACCCAAGTCGAATAATAGCTGAGATGTTACCTGCAGATGATGTTGCACCATCTCTGGGGACTATGCCTTCAGAAGCCAGTCGTTCAGGTAGGGAAAAACCGGAATCCCCGACCTCCTGAGCTGGGCAGCCACCACTGCCATTACCTTCGTGAAGACTTGAGGTGCGGTAGTAACGAGAGGACCACAAACTGGTAGTCTTGCGACCCAACCGTAAAACGGAGACACTTCCTGTGCGACTTCAGGATTGGGACATGGAAGTATGCGTCCTGCAAGTCGATCGACACCATCCAGTCTCCTTGCTGCAATGCTTGAAGAACCTGCGCAAGGGTCAGCATCTTGAATTTCTCCTGCTTCAGGTAAAAATTCAAGACTCTGAGGTCCAGGATCGGACTCAATCTGCTGTCCTTCTTGGGAATCAGGAAATACCGGGAGTAGCATCCCTGACCCTTTTCCTGCTCTGGAACTACCTCTATCGCACCCTTTTGAAGCAAAGCTAGAACCTCCTTCTGCAAAAGAAGCAGATGGCCTTCTGAGCAGTAACCCTGGCAAGGAGAATAAGGGGGAGGAAACTCCCGAACGGGAAGGGCGTACCCAGTCTCCACGAGGTTTAAAACTCAAAGGTCGGATGTGACAGATTTCCAACCTCGCAGAAAGTGGGACACCCGACCCCCCACAGGTCGCACATGATCTAGGATGGGGGATCTAGGGCTGTTTCCCTGAAGCTTCAGTGGGAGCAGAGGAGGCCGAAGATGAAGATGGGTTGCAGCCAGAACCTCTCCGTCCCCTTTGCCTTCCTCTATACGACCTATAGAGGGGATTTTGCTGCTGTTGTTGCTGCTGCTGTTGAGGTTGCCGGAAGGAACAAGATGAGGATCTCCCAAAGCCTCTGAATTTTCTAAAACCAAATCCCTTAGCAGGAGTCTGTAATCCTAAAGATTTAGCCATTACCCTGCTCTCTTTAAACCTTTGCAAGGTGGAATCAGCCTTTTCGCCAAACAGTTTTTCTCCGTCGAAAGGCAAATCTACCAAAGTGGCTTGAACATCAGTAGAGAAGCCAGAAGAATGAAGCCACGCTTGCCTCCTAGTGGCTATCGACGATCCCATTATCCTTGCCACAGAATCAGCCGTGTCAAGTCCCGACTGAATTACCTGCCTTGCAGCCGCCTGAGTGTCAGTGACCACCTCCATAAAAGAAGCTTTATCTCCTTCTGGCGGCTTAGGGGCTAATGATTTCATAGAGTCCATAAGAGCATGAACGTAGCGCCCTAGTAAGCAGGTGGCATTAGTAGATTTAAGCACCATGCTCCCTGAAGAAAAGGTCTTTTTAGCTGCTTGATCTGTCTTTTTAGACTCTCTATCCGCAGGAGTCTGAGGGAAGGCTCCTGAAGCATGCTTCGAGCATGAAGTCTGCACCACCAGGCTTTCTGGAGAAGGGTGGGAAGATAGAAAACTTGGATCCCCAGGAGCCACCCTATGTCTTCTTGCTACCTGTCTGGAGACTGCCGGCGAAGAGAGTGGCTTACACCAAACGTCCATAACTGGCTCCAAGATAGCCTCATTAAAAGGAAACAAGGGTTCAACAGTTGAAGCTGGCGAATGTAGAACCTCAGTGAGAAGGTTTGGTTTATATTCAGCAGAGGGTAACTGCAAGTCCAGCAACTCTGTGGCCTTCTTAATAACTATATGATAGGGAGCCAGTTCTTGCGGTGGCGAAGATCTAGAAGAAGAATGCTCCCACTCCGGAGTTGTATCAAGACCACTAGCATCTTGAATACCTTCAAAGTCGTCCGAAGATGTATCCACCTCACCTTCTTCCACTTCTTCCCTATAACGCTCCTCTTCCAAGATTCTCTGGACCTCTCTCCTTGAACGGATCCGAGGAACCGGCGCCGGCGGCGCCGTACGCGGAGTCTGTGGAACCGAACGTGGAGTCGGCGGCATCGGAGTCGGCGGCGCCAGAGTCGGTGGTGCCGGACGTGGAGCCGAGGGAGTCGGCAACGGCGTCGAGGAGGGCTCTGAAGTAGGCCGATCCAAATGAAGCCGAGATGGATCCCCAGACGGCGCCGGAAACTGCCACAAAGGACCCATCGGCAAAAAGGGCATAAATGGGGCCTGAGCATAATGCTGCGGCACTCCCAAGGTGTATGCCATAGGACCCAAAGGGACCAGATGGTGCGCCGGATGGGAAGGCAGTCCGGTGAAAAATCCCATACATCGCGTTAAGAAAATGCGTCGAATCCACACCCGGAGTCGGGAACTGTGGATGAGGGATTGATCCCGGATCCGGCAGAGGAGTACCTGGAACCGGAGCCGAAAAGTCCTCAACAGGTCCCACAAGATCAGCCGGCTCTGGAGAAAGCTCTTTTTCTTGCTCTTGCTCGACGTCAGAAGCAGAAGACTCCACTGGCGCCGGAGACTGCGCCGGTGACTGTGCCGGAGACTGTGCCGGGGACCGCGCCAGAGTCCGCTTCGGCGAAGGTGACCTCTCTGGAGACTTCCTAGGTGATGGAGAAGGAGATACAACATCCTTACTTCGACGTCGAGGCGACGGCGACCTCGAAGCCTTGCTCTTCGAAGACCGGCGCCGAGAGCTATGCTTTCTTTTCTTGTGATGCTTCTTCGACTTCGAAGAGTGCGAAGTCGACGACTCCGGCCTCAATCTCTCCTTCTTCCTACCCCTCTTTTCCTTCTTCGCCTTGGCCATGAAGAGCTTCGCCTCTCTCTCCTTCAAGGCCTTGGGGTTCATTCTTCTGCAGCTGGAACAGTCCTCCACGCCGTGGTCAGAAGAAAGGCACCACAAACAATCTTCATGGGGTCAGTCATTGACATGTGGCCCCCACATTCCCTACAAGGTTTGAAACCTGACTTCCTAGTCGAAGACATGGTGAATTCACAACAGTAACCCACTACAAGACTACAAAGTAGCAGGAGAGTGCTGGAAAACCGTTACGCTTCGACGGCGCGGAAAAAAGGGAACTGACGTCATCACGCCGACGTGGCTCTCTTATGGCTCCGGTGACGTCATACGGAGTCGTGAGCGGAGCCGAAGCATTATGACGTCCACACCGGCGTAGAGAGCTGGGGAAAAAAGTTCAGTAGAATGCTGGCGCAGGGGATATTCACAAGGTGAGGAATCCACTGGCAGATGTATCCATCAGAATTTGGCATTACTGTTGGAGTGCAACAAGTTGTCATCTGTATCCGTGGATGTCATTTTGGGGTTGCCAGAGGTCACAGCCAGCTTTCCCTTTGCGACCCCTGACATTACCCTTCGCCCTTACATTAGAGATTAAAAGGACACAACAGAAAACAAATGGGGCTCTCCCAGAGCCAAGTTCATGTCCTGCAGTCCTTGCTCGGCAGGGCAGACTCACGAGGGAGAGGCGAGGAGAGCAGCTCTTTCCCCATCAAGAGAAGGAAGGCCCTGTGCCAGGAGGGAGCTGCAGCAGGTGGAGAGGAAGGTGGAGCTCTTCATGCTGCCATGCAGAGCGTTTGATAATTTATAAGAAATGGTTCCAAAATTGTAAAGATCCCTCTCTTAATGCTTAACAGTTGTGCAACCTGCTACTGAGCCTTGTTTAAATTTGATCTATTTCTTGAACCACAAATAATAACAGAAACAGCACTACGTCCACGCATGGTGTGAGAAGTTTACCTCTTGAAACCCGAAATACTAACGTAACGTTTGTAACTTGGACTTAAAAAACAAAACAAGAGCGAACTAAAGCAGAGTGTTTGGTGCTATGCCTTCCGTTTTCCCATTGCTAGGTCTGCACACTCTATCCTGGGCCTAATCGTTGCCTTAACTGGGCACCAAGCCTAGCTCTCGCCCTGTCTGTGTTGCTGATGGTTCTCTTACAAACACTGGTATGCCGTTCACCTCTAAATACAATGAAAAGAGCAAGACTATTTTAATGGGTCGCAAGTATAAAAAACGAAATAAGATTAAAATGGGGAGTGGTCTGCTGTGCTTAGTGTGCTGCATTCCATGCTTTTTAAATTATTCGTCCTTCCATGCGCAGGCGCATTGGATTGTGGCACCGGGCTGTTCTGAACTGAGGCCCACTATGCATCCCATTTTTTAAATCCTCAATATAATGTCTACAAGGTCCCAAGTTGAAAAAAAAAGTTTGTCTATCATGTTCTTAGAGCACAGTACTTTACATCTATTTTCATCTGAACAATATGTTAAGTACTTAAGTACTTGGGGTGTCATGATAGTGGAGAAGTGTGGCTCAATGGTTAGAGCGGCAGACCTCGATGCAGAGCACCAGTCCGGGACCAGGGTTTGATTCCCGTCGCGGCAGGGTCTCGGGCTATAAATTCCGCGGACCGGATATTCTCGCCTCAGTGCCTATTCTAATCATGGGTCCCACGCTGCAACTCTGGGCAATAGCTTGCTTAATCTCCACAACGGCCCCACAGCGCTGGGGATGCCTGGCTTCACCCTGGGATGCCCAGGAGTGGACATTTCACAGGGAAAAAGCCAGGAAGGGTTCCCTAGCGGTATGAATACAGCGCCGGGAGTCCCCGGTCCGGGGTAGCTGTGCGCTATATAAGTACAAAACACATTTACACACACACACATGATGTGCATTTCTATAACTGGACACTATGCATGGCTCTCAGCTGTCCCTAGAGCACCACTAATATTGAATTACTATTAAGAGCAACGCAATGGGTGATAACTAATTGAGAGCTAGACACATACATTTTATGACTAAAATGATCGTAAAGTGCAAAATGAGAGTTGTACCTCCCAATAAGGGTAACTTGAAAGGGAGCCTGTCCTGTGGATGAGACTTTGTACCAAAGCTGCTTCACAACTGGCAAGAACTGCATTAAAATGCACCAGTCCTGAATACAGTGAGTCAACACACTGGGAGCAAGTCAGAGGCTATGTGATGTCATTCCAATGATGTAACTGGGTCAACAATCAATTGATGTCACTTCCTGTCACGTCACGGACAGGTCAAATGGCATGTGATTTTACTTCTGCTACCCCTAGCATTTTGGTAAATCGACATCCCTATCTGCACTGTCCTAGGTGCGGTGTAGGTTGCTCGGGTGTCTGGTGTTGGGAGACTTTATTGTGCCCTGTTAAGTCGAAGAGCAACATGTTTCCATCTGCGCATCTTTTGCCTCCTCATTGATTTAAAGTGAGGTAGCAGCAGCCATTCCTCCTCACCACCTTTCATGGAATACATGTGATCGCATCCCACTAAAAGTAAAGCAGCCACATGTAACTGGGAAACGGAGGCACAGGGATGGAGGTGGGTAACCAACTGTAGAGTGGGGCTTGAAGTCTTTTCTTTCTTGCTTGGGTATTTTACAAATCATCTCGTCTCAAGCTGAGCACTGCAACACTTTATTATGATTCCATGCAGCAGCCAGGCTTCTCTTTCCATACCCATGAATACATGTACTAATGTTCGAAGCTCCTGCATCATGACCAAGACTTTCTAATCTGCACGCGTAGCCCTGGCATGATCTATGTGGGCACTTGCCATAGGGCTCCATACATCGAGGATATCAAATTATTCTTAATGGTTGTAAGACACTCAAACTAAAAACACAGACATGTTAAATCACCCCATCCAATTGTACAGAGACTGGAAGAGTGCCAACTGGCTCAGTCTGAGCAACACTAAAACAGAGATATTGCTAATTGGCAGTAAAAACAGCATTCTGAAAAACACACAGCTCGCTAACTGGTTTATGGCTGGAGAAGCTGCCACATGTTTAAAAGCTGGAGCACTGGCGGCCCTCGCTGGGGCAGTACTTGCCATATATATGCAAGTGCTCCGCTAATAAAACCAGCCCCTAGGCCGAGGATGGGCTCTGGAAGAGGGTTGCCAGCGCATTTTTTTTCTTTCTCTGGTAGATAATGCATTTCCAGCGCGTAGTTTGTTAATGTTAGCACATTAGGAGCGAGATGCTGACATCTGTATTCTAAAGACTATTTCTGCCGTCCCAGCCATTAGACTGTTTAACCCATGACTGCAAAAAAGGAAGAAAGTCCAGAACAAAATGTTATTCTGCCTTTCACAACTCTACCAAGTGGCATTGACATACAATGCCATCAGCGACTCCTGGCTTTTCAGCCAACAGAGTTAGGTAAAATGGACTTAGAGGCCCTGCTGAAAAGGTCTAAAGTGAAAATCCCAGGCAGGATTGCACATGGAAGTCAACACAGTGATGATTTCAAGATGAAACAGAGATATTTCGTTGATAAAATTAGGCAACATAAAGGTTTGTGACCTTTCACAAATTGGTGAAGCTAGTGTTGATTATTTGGTTTTGCGCATATTGGGAAGTAGCCATCCATAATGTATAAGGCCATTGTTATTTAAAGCAGCCAAGCCACAGCCAAAGCAACTATGCTCGCGACAGACACACTTGTTGCCAACCTCTTTCAAACCATTCTGAATGCATGCTCGCCAGGCACTGTGCAATCCCATCCTCGGTGTTGTACCTGTTCAAAATGTTAAGGCCACCACTGACTAGGGGCAAAACACTAATTTTATATTTGAATCCCAGAAAGAACATGAAACTACAACGCAAGGAGCCATCAAGGTCAGAATATAAGCTGCCTGCCCGACAATTTTGCTCTGGAGACCTTTGCCCCCCTTCTGGCAAGACCATGGCAAGGGTGCCACGCACCACATGAAGAGACAAGCAATGCCTACAGTGCAATACAACCGCATCAAGAAACATGTGACATGTATTATGGTGCCTCAGAGGAATTTTTTGTAATCAAAGCACAATGTTCGATTTACCATTTTATTTAAGACTGAAGACTGATTGATGGATAATTTTGACGTTATAAGATGCTAGCGGTCAAATACACAAGATTTATTCAAACCAGTTATATCCCACCTCACTGAACTTTACATATTTAACGAGTTTAATGTCCCACTGAGGATGTGCAGACAGGGAGGTAGGCAGTTGTGTACAAGAGAAAGTGACACTGCCTTATTCCAAAGTGGGTGCTGCATGCAGCCTCCTGCATTACGCAAGTTCGGACAGCTACAGGAGCTCAGGTCTGACAGCCATGCTGTAGCGACCACTTCCCCAACACCACTCGGGGCTACCAAAGAGCCCAATGGACAACCTGCAACTGGCTGTACAAACTGCTCCCCGACACCACTCGGGGTTACCAAAGAGCCCAATGGACAACCTGCAACTGGCTGTACAAACTGCTCCCCGACACCACTCGGGGCTACCAAAGAGCCCAATGGACAACCTGCAACTGGCTGTACAAACTGCGCGTTCCTTAAGATAATGTTGCATGAACAGCAACTCCATGTCTGTCCTCCTTGTTGTCCCAAACTGTCAGCGCCTGTCGCTTTTACACTCAATAAAGTTTGAAAGAGTATAGTAGAAAAAAGTACACACTGAGCTGACTGCGGAGACCCAGAAATATATTGTTTCACGGTCACCCTTTGTAGCATTTAAAATGTATTCTCACTAATCTGTCGTTCCAAAAAGAAGGCCTTGTTCATATACTACAGTAATTCATGATAATCTAACAAATACATCGGCGCCCAAAGTCTGCTACTACGACCTGAGCCCAAACCTCTTGTTGTTTTCTGGACGATCCCGCCATGCAATCTGTCGTCTTGCACCCTTGCAGGGCCTGGCTCAGGTGCCCTGTCTCTAGAGCTGGTTGCAGCGAGTCCCGCAGGTCCTTTCTGCAGGATATGTGCGCACTCGGCTAGCAGGGCGGGGTAGTGTGCACCCCTCCAGTGTATACAAGCAGAGCCAGAGCATGCAGGTCCCGCTCCACTCACATGCACACTTCAGAACTGCAAGAAGTGTGGAGGTGGGGTAAACAAGGCAACGAAATTCCCATTTCGTGCCAATGCAGGGAACAGAAATAAAATATCTGGCCACCGTAGACTGAATTACATCTAGACCCTGGATAAAAGGTGATCAGGAGGTGGAAAAGATGAGACCATCTCAACCCAAAAAAATGGGTGGATGGTAAATCTAACAAAGCAGCGGTAGCAGAGTTGTTGCTGAACTCCATGATCCAAGCAGAGCGCTGAGTATGCAAACTCCGTGAACTCTGCTGGCGGAGTGGAGTCGATCGCCCACCCCTACTTTTAATGCGACTCCTCAATCACTTTCCACACATGACACCAACGGTCAAAGTGCATTAAAAAAAGTATAGGAACTGAGTCTGAGTGCAATGGGGGCAGGGTCAGTGAGAGTTGGGGGACGGATCAAATGCATACAAAATAACGCACACCTTAAATAAAATAAATTATTGTCAGTTAAACTAATCAGACAGGTTCACTATGTTACTTTATGAAACCCCTTTTTTGTTAATGTGCTCACTGCTCAAGTTTGTATATGGAACCAGAGAGTTACATAACTGAATCTTGGTTGGTGTAGTGAGGAATATAGCGGCACATGCATCAAACTCCTCATTTGCGATTACCAAATAGCGATTTTTAAGGAATCGCTATTTGGTAATCGTAAATGCCTATGCATGTAGGAATCGCAATAAAATGTGTGATTCCTTAACATCAGCTAATAGCGATTTGGCAATTGCGAATTGCTATTAGCTAATGTGATTCCATTAATTCCTATGGGCCTACAGGCCAATAGGAATGAATGGTAATGCATTCGCAAATTGCGATTACCAAATTGGTAATCGCAAATTGCAACTGCAAATCCAAGGGTCCCTGGGGGCCTAAGGCCCTCCTGATGAACCCCCCCAAAAAAGGTAAGTGTGCACATTTGGAGCACGCACATGCCCTAAGGGCACGTGTGTGCTACTTGGCACTTTGAAAAATGCATTTTTCAAACCATACACAAATTACCATCAACTTGAAGTTGATGGTAATTAGCATTTCCTAAATGCACAGTTCGCATTTAGGAAAGGCTACATGCATTGGCAAATAGGGATTCGCAAATTGCGATTCCCGAAATGAATTTGCAATTTAGGCAATGGCAAAACATTGCGATTACCTAAATTGCGTATGACAAACGGCACAAGCATCTGCCTCATTGACTTTATGTATTTTGAGTGCTATGAGGTCCCAACCTGTGACAGAAAGTACTGTGCATATGTAAGTAATTATTTTGAATATGCATTACACACAGTATTAGATAGGCTGCCACCAAATGTTCCCAAAAATGTTTGGTATGAGATTGAAAAATGCCTGCACAGGTCAGTTGCTGTTGCAATACCGCTCAAGAAGGAATACATTTTTTTCCTCGTGAAGCTTCAAGTGAACTTCAGCAATTGAAGCCTTTACTGGCTTCCAAGCAGCCTTTACATTTGCAGATTACCCAATTGTGCACATTTACATTTCTTTCGGGCAGCAGACACCCTGGAAAGAAGGCTTGTTCTTTGTTTAGCTGTCTGTCTCTCTCTCAACTTCCCATCACTGGAAACTCCCTCCCATCCACTTCAGCTGAGGCTAGGAGTTAACCGGCCTGGGAAGGTTGCCTTTTAAGAAAAAGTAGCAGAACTGATCCTGACAAACTAAAAAAGCATGGGCATGTCGTGCCCCTAGATCCCTCCCACTTCAACCTCTGCATGACACTGTGTCAATCCTATGGCAACAAGGTTGGAGATCTTCTCTGGTCTTCACACACACCACCCAGTTACTTAAAAATATGTTATCAATTCCATTCCCATACCCATGCCTTCCAATGGTATGGCAACAATGCTTTATGGTTACTCCAGGTGTTGCAGTGTACTATACATTTAGGTATATATGCTCATAAATAACAATAACAAAGGTAAAGGTGCCAGATGACTCCATGCTACCAATGACACCAACAGGGGTGGCTGTACTGCATGGGACATACCATAGTAGAGATTAGACGTCTCCAACATGCAGCACTGCATTTTGGCATTCCAAATATAATGTTGGCCAGGTTTCAAAAGATAATGCAAAACTGAAGCTAGAGTGTGCATTTGGATCAGTGAACTTCACATACATTGGCCCAAATGTCAAATAACTCAAATGGCTCAAAGTAGAGAGGACAATTTCATTTGTAGTATTGCTGTAAATTGTAATGCAGCATTTGCATAGCGTGTCATAGCTCTGATGACTTACTTTCATTCACAGATCAATGCACACAAGTGCACCAGGAAAGGTATAATGTCCTATTACTTACCGGTAATCTTCATTACTCTGGGTCCCGTTGTCCTCGTCCCCTTCATACTGAACTAGTCAGATAACCTATGTCCTTGACAGAAATAAAGAAAAGCAAGAATGCTGGTACACCCCTCCTCCTCCCCACTGGGAATACATAAGCGTACCCTACCCAGCATTCCTCCTGAACCACCAATCCCCAGATGAGGGCCGGATAGCCCGGGAGGGAGGGAGGGATTGTATGAAGGGGACGAGGACAATGGGACCCGGAGTAATGAAGATTACCGGTAAGTAATAGGACATTACCCCCAGGTCCCTCCTGTCCTCGTCCCCTTCATACTGAACTAGTGAGAATACCCAAGCAGCAACCGGCCATCATCACACAACAAACCACCAGGACACAGAACCATAGCAAACCCAGTAATTTCTTGAAAACAGCACAGCACCAAAGAAAAAAGGGGAATCAGGAGCATACAGCCCGAAGCAGCCCCAAATCAAAGTTAGCGTCATCCCCCAGAACATTCTGAATCCGGTAATGCCTAACAAAGGTATTAGCAGAGGCCCAAGTAGCGGCCCTATAAATCTCAGAAAGGGACACACCACGAACCTCCTCCCAGGAAGCAGCCACCCCCGCACAGAACGCCCCTGAACCCCAGCCGGAGGAGGGGAGCCCGAAAGGGAATAGGCCAGCATAACCTGTTTCAGCCAACGACCAATGGAGGAAGTGGAAGCCAGGCAACCCCTGGAGACCACCCCAAAGGAAACAAACAGGGAGTCAGAACGCCGAAAGGAATGAGTATGGTCCACATAGACCCTCAAGGCATGGCAAACATCCAGCAAGGACCAGGGAAGGTCATCCTCATCCACCTGAACAGAACACAGAGCAGGCAGAAAAAGAAAGAAAAGGCTCCCGAGCCATCAAAGCCCCCAGCTCCCCCAGGCGACGAGCAGAAGTAATAGCCACCAAAAAACAACCTTAAAAGTGACAAACTTCAAATCAACCTCCTCCAAAGGCTCAAAAGGCGCAGCCACCAAGGCCCGTAAGACCAAAGGGAGGTCCCAAAGAGGAAAAGAAGGCCGAACCACAGGATACGTGCGGAAACGAGCCCCTATGAAAGTCAGGTCCTGAGATGGCAGAAGCTGACACTTGGGGAGATTCAACAGGAACCCATGGGCCTCCAAGGCCGAACACACCAACCCCTGATCCCTCAACAACTGAACTTCGGAGGGAACATGAAGGAGCCAATCGTCCAGATAAGGGTAAACCATCACCTCCAGAAGATGCAAGCAAGCCACCAATGGAGCCGCCACCTTGGTAAACACCCTGGGGGCCGACCGCAGGCCGAAAGGAAGGACCTGGAACTGATAATGGGCACCCTGAAGACAAAACCTCAGGAAACGACGAGAGAGGGGGTGGACCGGAAGGTGATAATAGGCATCCTGAAGGTCCAGAGTGCACATGTAATGACCCAGGAGAACCAGGGGAATCACCTGCTGAAGAGTCTCCATCTTGAACGGGACCCGTAGCACAAACTTGTTCAGGGATTTCAGATCCAGGACAAGACAAAACCCCCCTGTAACCTTGGGAACCAGAAAAATTATGGAATAAAATCCCTGACCCCTCTCTCCGGGAGGAACCACCTGCACCGCCCCCTTGTCCAGCAGAGACCTGACCGCCAGAGACAGTTCCACCTGCTTGGATGGACAAGATGGTCTGGGAGTAGAACAGACCCCCGAGTCCGGAGGAGGTGCTGAAATCTCCAAGAGGTAACACAACCGGACAATGTCCAGCACCCACAAGTCTGAACAGGAGAACATCCAGGCTGGAAGAAAGAACCGAAGCCGACCTCCGACCAAGGATCCGGCGCCGGCTGCTCCCAGATAGTCAGGAACGAGGCTTCGCAGGAGGAGACTTCGCCTTCTTGTCACGACCCTTCCCAGACTGAAAACGACCCCTGGCCCTGGTAAATTGTCTGCGAGAGGAAGGATGGAAGAACGGCTTAGAGGAAGCCGGCACCGCGGAAGACGGCTTGAAAGAAGAAGAATGCTTCTTCTCCTTAAACAGCCAATGTAACTTGCCCTCTAATTCCTCACCAAACAACATAGAACCCTGAAAGGGCAACCGCAGAGCAGCAGACTTCTGGGCCGAATCCGTATTCCAGTCTTTCAGAACCAAGTTACGACGAGCAGCCACACAAGACTCCCAGAGAGGGCCGAGGCACGCACCACGTTGAAGGAAATGTCAGACAGAAATTCAACCTGCCGCTCCACATGAGCCAGAAGTCCTGAACAGTCAGTGGCATCATCCATAGACCCATACAAAGACTTCAAGTCCGAAAGCAGAGACTGAGCCACATAAGTCCCGTAAATGCCAGCCAGGAGCGCCAGATGAGAACCAGACTAAACCTTCCGCATGGAAGCGTCCACCTTCTTGTCCACCGGATCCCGCACAACCGCATCCTCAGCCAAAAAGTGTGCCCAACGAGACTGACCACAAAAGAATCCACAGGAACAGAGTCCGGCAAGTCCCTGGCCATATCCTGAAGAGGATAGATTTTAGCCATGAAGCGAGGGAGCAGAATGCGATCTGGATCCTTCCATTCCCGATCAAGCACCTCCTTGACACATGGATGAACCGGCATAACCACAGGAGCAGAGCACTGTAACTGGCGAAACAGGGAACTCCCAGAAGTACTAGGGGCATCATCAGCAGGAAACCCCATATTAGCCTTAACATGACCCAATAAGTCCGGCAATATGTCCTTGTCGACATATTTGCCCTTCAGTACATCGCCCCCCAACCATTCATCCTCATACTCAAAGGAAGAAGAAGGAGGCGGAGCCCGACCAGAGGACTTGGACCGGGGAGCACCCCCCATTTCCGAAAAAGTCCCCTTAATGAGCCTCCTTATCCTGGCATCACCACCCCGGGAACGACGCCTGGAATGCGCAGGAGAAGAAGAGGAAGACGAAGCCGAGGAAGAGGAGGAGGAAGCATCCACATGTCTGCTCTTATTGGCATGTTTATCCATGGGTGTAGGACCGCAGGCCAACGATGCACAGCAAGCCACCACAGGAGCAGGACCGCAGGCCACCCAAGCACAGAAAGCCACCACAGGAGCAGGACCGCAGGCCACCCAAGCACAGAAAGCCAGGCAGCCCACGTGCAGTCCAGGACCACAGGAAAAGATGAAGACCCCAAGTGGAAGCAGCCCAAACGAGGAAGGAAGCACAGCAGAAAACCAACCCAAATCACTGCAGCACTGCACACCAACCGGCCCAAAAAGAAATGCAGCGAAAAGCCAGAAACAAGGGCAACATAAATAGTGAAAAAACGCTACGCGGTACTTACAGATAGGGCCGGCAAGCATCCCACACCACCGCCGCCAGCCGCCATCAAAGAAACGCCTGACTTCCTGCCCCAAACAAAGGAAGTCAGGCAATCCCCGGAAGGAAGCGCCCCAGCCACAAAGAGGCTGCCACACTCCCGGAGAAGACACAGGAACCGCTGCGTCCCCGACATGCCCAGCAACACGGAAGACGCAGCCAGGACACCACCAGCGGGAGGAGAGATGTCCCCAGGAACAGAGGAACGGCCAGGAAGCGCCAACACGGCTCCCCCAAGTCCGGCAGGGGGGAGACGAAGAAAACCAGCACATACCCGGAGCCCAGCAACAGGTAAGCCCCAGGAGCCTCCAGGCTCCTGGTCCACTTCATACTGTCGGAAGACAGAAAAAAGAACAGGAGGAATGCTAGGTAGGGTACGCTTATGTACTCCCAGTGGGAAGGGGGAGGGCTGTACCAGTATTCCTGCTTTTCTTTTTTCTGTCAAGGAGATAGGTTATCTCACTAGTTCAGTATGAAGGGGACGAGGACAGGAAGGACCTGGGGGTAATGGCTTACACACCCAATCACAATCTCCACTCTGCTGCAAAACTGACCTTCATGCCAAAATTGTGGAGGGCACGGATAGTAGGTTGAATGTTCAACGTGAGTGGTTGGAAAGAAAGTAGGGGGACACTTTACCACTCCATTTTCCCGTTAAGCTAGATTTAAGCTCTGCCACATTTTAGAGAGTCGAAAATAATGAGTCAAGAAAATTCCAGGCTGTCACTTTTTTTGATTGGTCCACACCTGAACTTAGATGGCCAAGGGTTTCAGTACAAAGCAGACAACAGGTAACCTAATATTTTGGTAACAATGTATGCACACCATCAATGTTCGATCGCTTTGATGTTCTTTTCTAATGTATTTCACCGTTTGTTTTTTAGTTCTGTCAATCACAATTCGCTTTTCAACATTACACCACTTTCTGTTCCCCAAAGATGCCCTTGTGGAACATTCTAGTCTAGCAACAGATGCTCAAAATGCTATTGCAACAAGGTAGAAATAAAGATGGATAAACCAGTCAGGCTTGAGTCAGATGCCTAGCTCTGGCTTCTCATCTTAAGGTCCTCTTGGACCCTCAAGCCCAAAATGATCTGAGCTTTTACATGACTTCTGCCTGCCACTCGCATCCTAACCTTATGCACAAATAATTAAAAACAAAACAGTTTCCTTAGATTTGAAAAGAGAGAGAAAGAGGCACCAAGCTAGTGACTGAATTTCACAACATGAAACTAGAAAACCTCGGATCAATTCTGGATTCTCTGCTTGATCAAAGTGTGTGGTCCTAGTCAAATATTCTATTTCACTGAGCTTCCTTTTTATTCATTATTACATATGAGCGAATTTTCAAATGTTTGAGTTCAGGATGTGTGCTGTACTAAAACCTTGTGTCCAATTTAATGAACCATAATGGTGCTCCATGCATAATACGGATATAAGCCACATATTGGGTACACATAACAATTGACTTGCCTATCAGTTCTCTAATGGCATTGTTCTCATGATAGGGGTTTGGTGGCATGAATATTTCTAAGTTCATGTTTCACAATTATCACTTTTATTAAATGCCTCTCAATGCAGTAATATAAACTGATGTAATGATGTGAAAAGATTCCACTAATTTAAGAAATAAACATCTTTGAATTTTAAAGACGGTGGGTCACAGGTATGACCATAGGCTTGCGCCTTGTGACTACTGGTAATGAGAGACAGCTAGTGTTAGAAATGGGGTTTCTGGTTGTCTAGGGTATGCACCTAAGCCAGGCAGAACCCACCACTCTAGTCAGTGCAAGTAAGTAACAAACCAAAGATAACCTGTACTCACCCCCTGTTAGCTTAGCACAGAGAAGTCAAACTTATCTCCAGAGGCAATGTGTAAAGCATTAACCTTAACTTTGAAATTTCACCAACCCTGAGATTGAAGTTAATTTTTGAAGGCACAAAACCTATTCACTCTGTGAACACTTATCTCATACCAGGTGGTCTTTGGGTGAAACCACCGACTAAGGATGGGCCAGTAACCATATTTGGGTCCTGACCATTCGTGCATGAACCCTGGTGGCACCCACTTCCTCCTATAGCGCAGTAACACAATGAACACACCACAAAAGAGACTCTACAAAGGGTTATATAAAAATATGTTCTGTATGGCACATAAACACAGACCAACACAACATGAACCAATAATTACTGTGCCAACTAGGCAATGGTCAAACAACACAATGAGTGAAATCAGAGAAAGAGTTATATGTTGCAACCATCATGAAGCAACATTACTGTGCACATTATGCAGCTACATTATATGGTACTCGTTATCCACAACAAGGTGAGGCAAAACAACATACATAATAATATCAAAGCATGAAATGCAGCTAATTATGAAAAAACACATCAGGTACAAAATATCACCAAAGCCCATGAACCACAAGATATCACCACGTGCAACCATTTGGCCCTGAAGCAATGCGCAGGGCACATGATGCAAAAATGTCACCTCAGATGCAGTGAGTAAACCCTACAAGAGCATTACCTCCTAGGTAGGTACTCTGCAGGATGACTATATATGGGCCTCCGAATGTGGCATGTAGTGGTACAGGAAATCACCAAAGGGACAACTGCCCCAAGATACATCCCACCGGAGAGAGGATGGGGGCACACACACTGTTGGCAAGAGTGGGGAGACCTCACTGGATCCCCCCACATGTGGAACATTGAAAGTGCAGCTGCCCGCAAGCACCCGGTGCAGCGTCTGAACCAACTACAGCCACTGCTCTGTGAAACGTGCTGGGCTGCCTGTGTAGGAAGCGAGCCGGAAGTGCATCTTGTTCAGCCCCTCCTCATGTTACCTGAAGGTTGGAGGCAGTCAGACGAACCTTCACACAACCAGCACGTGGGAAGAGACTCCACTATGGTTCTCAGAACCGGTGTCCACTGCTGGAAACAATGGAGTGAGAGTCCTGCTCTCTGGGCTTCTCGCGGCACAGGGGGCCTCTTTGGGGGATTTCTTGAGGTGCGGCAGGCCAGCAATATTTGCAGATATTGGGTACCCTTGCATGGTATTGGTCACCCATCGCGGTTTCCCTGGCTTGCGGGGCACTCTGTGGACAATCATCAGCAACGCTTTGCATAGACGGGGCTCTAACTAGGTGTTGCTCTCACCAGAGACACAAAGAGCAATCAGCAATGCATATGGAGTGGCGCTGGAGAATATCACTCACAGCCCACAGGAAATCTGCCACACGCTGTCATGAACAGATGGAGCGCAGCTCCTGGGGGCACTGAAGACACCAGCTGCTATCTGTGAAGGACTGCTCACTCCTCATGCGCTGCCTCATGTGGCCCAACACTCCTCAAGTCGTAAAGAGCAGGCAACAGCCAAATGAAGTACTGTTCCTCACCAAGCAGGAACGTAAGTCACACAGGGAAATTTAGAGCCCTGTACAGCCCTCATCACACACTGAGCTCCTGTGAGAACACTTAAGGAGGGCACAAACAGGGAGTAGGCAGAAGGCCAGCTCTTATGGCAAATAATGGTGGTTCCTCCTGACAGTCCAGCAGTGCCTGGTGTAACCAAAGTCAATGTTCAGCTGGCAGCAAGGCAGCAAGCAAAAAATCAAAACAGTGAGTCATTTGTGCCACCCAGCAAACAGCGGGCAGCAGGGTAACAGCACAAGACCAGCCCAGATAAATCCTTTGTGCGGCGCAGGCAGTCCTTCTGACAGAGGCTCGGTCCCAGTCTCAAAAGTGTTCTGCCAACATGGGTTCAGAGCCCCTGCACTTATAGTCCAAATGTTTTTGATCTAGAGGGAACTTCAAAAGAAACCTTAGATGTGCACAACACTCCCTTTCAACCCCAGCCCTGACTCCAGACGAACAGTAGGGGGTAAATCAGTCCTTTGTGTTAGGACAGGACACAGACTATACAAATGTAAGGGTGACTGCCTCCCTCTCTCCCAGCCCAGGAAGACTATCAGTATGAAGATGGGTGCAGATGCCTCTCATGTCATACCCAATCTTTCCTGTGTGATGGCTATCTGGAAAGTATGCACAAAGTGTAGCTGTCAACCAGGCCCAGATGTTGATTGGAGACAGACTGCAAAATGCTAGAGAAAAAAGTGGCATTTTTAAAATAGTAAAGTGAAATCCACCCACACCTGCATGCAGGATTTATCACCGCTATTCCAAACATACCAACCATGACCAAGCCACTCCTTTCAGATCAGGATTTACCACTTAAACACAAATAGGAGAATGCCCCATTCTAGCCTATGAGAGGAGTAGGCTTCTTAGCAGTGAGAAACCAAATAGGCTGTTTGTTACTTCCAGGGCATGCCACATAATAAAGGCACATGCCCTACATTTTACCTACAAAGCACCCTGCCCATAGGGATACATAGGACCTACCTTAGGGGTGACCTATATGTAGTAAAAGGGGAGTTTAAGGCTTGGCAAGTAGTTTTAAATGGCAAGTCAATGTGGCAGTAAACTGCGCATGCATGCCCTGTCCTCCAATGCGAGGCCTGAGACAGGTTACTTCTGTGGGTGGCGCAAGCAGCGCTGCAGGCCCACTAGTAGCATTTAATTTACAGGCCCTGGGTATATGACATACCACTGCACAAAGGACTTACAGGTAAATTAGATATGCCAAACAGGTGTAAACTATTCATACCATTTTCAAAGGAGAGAGCACATGCACGTTAGCACTGTTTAGCAGTGGTAAAGTGACCAGAGTCCCAAAGCCAACATAAAGAGAGTCAGAAAAATAGGAGGAAGAAGGCAAAACGTTTGGTGATAACCTTGCAAAATGGACCAGGTTCAACAGCTAGCTTCAAAGGTGGCAAAGTCATTGCCAAGAACATAGGTGTGGCTCACCCTTTTGGGTGTCTTTCAGGGCTTCAACGTCCTGGGTTCCTGCCCTTTTTTTACACTATTAGTGAAAAATGCTTGTTGTTTTCTATTAGTGTAGTAAAAAATGGATCATAATTTGCTGAGATGGAACCTCTGCTGGCAGCTGAGATAGGTAAATAAGTGCTTTTACACGTAGTGTGCATGCTTACAAATGAATGTGTGTTTATGTGAGAGAGAGCCTGTGTATGTTTGAACATGTGTTTCTGTATGTGTTAGCATGTGCATGTGAGTGAAAGTGAATGACAGTCAGCGAGAACGTGTGAAATTAAGTCTCAGTAAGTGAGTATGAGTGAATCTGAGTGAGATTGAGTGAGAGTATGAGTGACTACGTGTGAGTGAGTGAGAATGATTGAGTGTGAGGGAGTGTTAGAGTGCTTGAGTGATAATGAATGTGTTTGCGATTGAGTGCCAGAGAGTTACAGTAAGTGGGAGTAACTGTGAATGAGAATGAGTGAGACAGAGTGAGTGAGAAAAGTGAAAGTGAATGTGAGTAAGAGTGAGGGTGAGAGGTGAGAGGTGAGAAAGTAGTGAGTGAGAGCAGGAGTTAATGTGAGAGTGAATCAGTGTGAGTGAATGAGTGTGAATGAGTTAGAGTGAATGATAAGTGAAAGTGAGAATGAAGGAGTACGTGTAGTGCAAGTGAGTGTAAATATGAGGGAGTAAGAATAAGTGTGAGTTCAAGAGAGTGAGTGACAATGAATGAGTGTGTGCAAGTGAGCGGAAATGAATGAACGTGAGCGAGAGAATGCAACTGAGCACGAGTTGGAAATGTTGTGTTATGTGGTGGCAACAGCATACTGAAACGTATACTTGTCTTACAGGGGCACCCATGAAAAATACTGCCGCTAGCATATTGAAGGCAATTCTAAGTATGACAGGCACCTGTGAAAACATATTGGCACAGGTATGCTGGAGATACTTACTGGCATAACGAGCACCCATGGTAAAATATTGGCAATAAAATATATAAGGCAATTCTTGGCATGGAGTATCCATGAAAAAATGTTGACATACTTAAGGCAAGTCTTGGGAAAGGGAGCACCCAGGGCACAATGCTGGTGTTAACACATTGGACATAATTCTTGACATAAGGGCGGACAACTGGGTGATATGGCATGGGGACCACCATGACAGAATGCTGGCCCTGACCTACTGAGGTAATTTTAGACATAACTATCACTCAAGGTACACAGATGCTCCACTGGGAAAATTCTTCAACTTGCACATTGTATTCAGTTTTTGCATAAGGAGGCACACATGACATCAGGGGCACCCATGACCAAATGCTGCCCCTGCCACAATGGAGGTCACTATTGACATAAAGGGGCACCAAAAGGACATTTTGCAAAATCTTTTGGAGAGTGCCACGTCTCCTTGACTTGGCACACCATGAACAGATTGGAATATGTAAGGAGTACCCGTCATAGCCACCGCAACCAAGCACCAGGCACCGAGGAAGAGAGAGGCTGGGGATTCCATCCCCCACTCTGCAACATGGCTGTTGCCACCGACGCTGCTGTCCCGTGCCAGGAGGCGCTTAAATCCAGCTTGGGGCTCCCGCAACGCGGGACGCACGCGGTCTTTGGGTGGACCAAGGGCGGGCCAGTCCAGGCCCATCGGAACGCGGAGGAGGTGGGGCTGGGCCCACTCTCTGACTTCGGGATCGTGGGTCCCTAAGGATCTTCACTCTGAGGTACTGGTTTATTTAACATTGCCCCTTCTATAAAGTACATCGTATGAAGAATGGTTAAGCGAAAAAGCATTAGCGATCATCAGGGGGGCGGAATAGCAGGGACATTAGGCTCTTTCCAAATGAGGGCTGAGTCGGTCTTGACCTGCCAAATCGAACTAACTGAGAGGCGACTCTCTCTGGACTCTCTGGTCACCCAGAAGCGCTCGTCCCTCGGCTGCAAAACCGTGGCTAGTCCCCCCTTGACTTCTTCACCAGTGCCTGCGCCTGCCCCTTCTGTACCACCTGCAGCCCCTGTGGTGCCAGTTGTACCTGCTCCCTGCTCGACAGTAGCCACAACCAGACCAAAAATAGCCACAAGGGGTCAGGCTGCAACCGCCTAACTAGCCACCAGTAAAAAGAAGAAGGGATGGTGGCCCTCAAAAGCAAAAGCAAAAGTTATGACCTACTAAACAAAGAGGAATCGGAGATACTGAACCTGGCCTAAGTCCAAATTTGTGTCCAACGGTTATTGATGATAATGTTACTTTGTTGGTTCAGGGGAGCGACGACGACACATGGAAAAGACTAGAGTCATTGGTCACTGTCCTTCTGAACTCCCTGTTAACTAAACAATCTCAAATTGAGGAGAGGCTGTCGCATATTGAAGGGTTAGGTAGATCGACTCCCAACCATGGTGCATGCCCATGCTCATGCCCTGGAGCAGCTGCAGGGCCTAAGGCACTTCAAGGGGCGGGGGGAGCAGCCCAAGAGAGTCTAATAATGAGGGGCACCATCCATGCATGGGTAGCAATGCGTGCAACACTGTAGCTCCCTCTCATCACAACCATCAACTGTCGCCTTCCTATCCAACTGAGCATCCTTCGAACTTGGCTGGAGATTTAACTCCTCGGTCGCATCTCACTATTATTCCAAATGGGCCAGCTACTAATGCATGTTCGCCATTACAGGGGGTCGGAGGGAGGGAGCCCCTTTTTAAGCAGCGAAAACCAAACATGGGGAGACCCGCCAACGCGTATTAGTCTCTGCACCTTCCACAGGCCTCATCCCCTCTTGTATTGATCCTGGGAAATGTCCCGATCTTGAGGGAGGATCAGGCTGAAACCACTATCCAACTAATGGATAAATCCCTGCATTGGCTGACCCACCAAACATCTAGTAGGGGAAACAGGGGGGTTCTATTGGCCAACCAATTTATCATGGCCAGAAGGGTGGAGTGGCTAGGGTCGACCAAGAAATCAATGGAGGCTGATTGTGTGATTATAAATGTTAACAACCACCATGCATAAGTTCTCTTTTAGATCATTTATGCAGGGACCCACCTAAAGGCACACAAATTAGAGCTCTACCCTATGAGGGTTTTTTTTAGGCATTCACTTACGCTGGCAAAAGAAACTAGTGCTTTTTTGGGGGTGGGGCCAAATGATGGACGAAGTACCATGTAATGTAGGTAATCCAGGGGAAACGCTTGAGAACAGATTTGCCCTTAGCGACCTGGAACAATGTGATTGACTATATTCATTCGACCGCTGGCCATTTTCCAGCAACAGCGGATTAGCCATTCACTTAATTGCCCACATAGACATAGAAAGTAAGGAGGCCATCCCTTGCGAATCAATAGGAAATACAGACCTGGCATCTTCCCTGGAACCAGCCCAGCTATCACATATTTCATGGAACATTGCGGGCTTACAGTCGAAACTAGAATCCCGGGACTGGTCAGAATTAATTGAAATCCATGACATCTGCATGTTACAGGAAACATGGTCCTTAAATCCATTACATCGTCCAGGCTATCTTAACCTCCATAAACCAGCAAATCAAGGGCAGAGGAGTAGACCTTCAGGAGGGCTAACAATTTGGGTAAAACAGGACCCACTCTATAGAATCCAGGAATTCTACATTGATAGCTCAGACATCATGGCCATTTGTTTACAGATGAACCCCCATGCCCAGATAATGGTCCTTAATGATTATGCAAGAGGTATTACAGGTGGAAGACTGTCTAATACAGTTTCCATTCTAGAGACGTCTTGGAAAGTACGACTGGTACCCCAGACTTTGTAATTGCAGGGAACTTCTATACTACCTATGAGCCCCTTTAGCAAGACGATAGCAAACTCACTGAAGAGGAAGATGCACAATGGGGCATTCCCACTATAGAGCTGCCCTCGATCAAGAGATGGACGGAGGCAGCATTACAATTTAAAGCACTATTTATGGGAAGGGGTCTCAGGGCAGTAAATGGGCAAACTCCATCAGATAAGATGGGCTCTAACACCTTTAACAATGGCGTGAGTATGAGCCGTACTGATAATATATTCATCAATCTGGAATATTGGGCCTCCCTCTTTGACATGGAGGTTCAAGAAAGAGCAGAAAGTGGTCACAATCCCCTAATATTAAAAATGAAAGCACCAGGACTTTATCTGCTCCCAACTCTGACAATGTACTGTACTACTAACATTACCCTGCTCTGTAATGACATGAGGAGGGTAAAGTGGAAGAAAATAGTGGGAAATGAACAAACACTCCTAGCAACAAGGGCAGAGTTACAAACCGCCATGAACCAGACTCAGTTAAATAAAAACATAAATAGGGCCCATGAAGACCTATTCGGAAAAATAAAGACACATTTTATAAAGCCTCTCAGCCATCCCAGCAAGCAGAAAGAAAAACAAGCCAGTTGGTATAAGAAGGCTTGTAGAGAAGTATATAAGTCAGCAGTTAAACAGAAAGATTTGTCCACTGTCAAAAAAAAAACGTCAGAAGTACAAAGCTACACAGCTGAAAGCTAAAAAAGACTGGGACGAACAGAGATGGCAAGATCTTTATCAGGCCAGTTTAGTGAAAAATCTTCCAAATTTCTGGCAGCTTTTCAAATGGGGAGAGGTGGGCAAGTACCGTTACCACAAAACCATGTAGCTCCAGATATGTGGGTCTCACATTGTGCCAAGCAATTTGCTATAGATGAAGAGGGGTAAATTGAAGAACTATTTCAAATTCCACCATACTACGTAGCATTGCATTTTGACATAGGGGAGGTTGAAATAGTGCTGGTTGCACTTACTAGTGGAAGAGCCCTGGGCCCAGACAGTATTCCGGCTGATTTATTCCTGTATGACAATGGGGCACCTGGCAAGAGTATGTATTTCTGCTAGTGAATGCAGTAGCTAGTGAAGCATCCATTCCCGATTCCTGGCGAGGCGCAGAGATCCTACCAATTTATGAAAAAGGTGATCGTTCAAGCCCCAGCAACTACAGGCCAATCAGCTTTATTGATTCTATACCACAGATAATGGCAAGAATGGTGTTGAATAGAATCCAGGAATGGATCGCTGATAATGATATATTTACACCACACCAGGCAGGATTCCGCACCCATGTGAGCATGGTTGATCAGGTCTTTCGCTATGTATTAATATACTGGCGTGTTGTAGTGCTAGCGGGAAGTATCATTTACGCTGCGTTTGTGGACTTAAAGTCCGCATTTGATTTGGTCCCCCGTAACAAACTTTGGTGGGTCCTCAAAAACGGAGGGATTGGGGCGTGGCTAGCAGCCGAAGTGAATGGCGGGTAGCTAGAGAGGCTCTCGCATCCTTGCTGTCTATCCTGCATAATCCTGTGCCCGTAAAGTCTGCAAACCAGATTTAAAAACGACTCACCAGCCCTACAGTCCACTGCTGCCGGTGAATGTGCGATGAATTCTAGCTGGGACGAGTAAAGCGAGGCCGCCCGGGGGCCGATTGCAGGAAAACCAACATGGTGGCTCAGAGTCCTCCGACCGTAACTCAGAGTTCAGTGTAGAGAGCACACACGCTAGGGTTGGCAGGAGGTGACCCTCTAATCCAGACGGGGCCGCTTGACGGCACGACTGAGGCAACGACTGGTGCCCGCGAGGCCAAGGCAACTACATGTGAGCAGCGATACAGGAGACACACCGCGGCGGCCGCAACTCGAAGTCCCAGCTTCGGGGGGCCACTTGGCCCAGAACTGCGCGCATCTCCCGAAGTCTGGGCGCTGCCAGGGAGGTGGGCGCAGATGGTCGGAAGTGGCAACAGGACCATACCACCGCGGCGGACTGTGATCGGGGCCCCGGCTCCTGGCGTCGACAAGACCTAGAACTGAGCACCTCTCCAGGGGCCCGGGTGACCATTGAGAGCTACAGTGGATAGCCCCCCCCCCCCTGCACAGCCTCCCTCTTTGTGGCTAATACTATACCAATGTGAGATTCAAACCAGAGTTCCGAAGGGCGGAGAAGGCCGCTAAATTGAGTGCTAGTGTCCCGATTTAGACCGGGGACGACGTTCCACGCGCTAGGTGGGGCCTGGGGGTCTGTAACAACGGCGGGAAGTACAGACAGCCTGAGGATTAATCGCTGGTGCCCAGGGCTGCTGTAGGCTGTAGTGGGCCGTAGAACTAACCCTATCCGAGGTGAGACTAATGGCATAAGGTAAAGGGAATCCCTATACAGGCGACACACGTGGGAACACCAAGACTCGCAGACCGGTGCGTCAACTGTTGTACCCTGGTCAACGGGAAGCGCTCAGACGCCGCCGGCTTCCTTGATGGACCCAGACTATCACCTCGTGGCGAGGACACCTGAACATAGTGGTTTATCGGAGATCGATCCTGGGGAACCCCAACAGGCCGATGGCGAGAAAGGCATCCTCGCTGGGTAGGCGGCGGTGGTTACCTAGACTGATCTCGGACATAGTACCCTCTCACGCACATCACAGCCCTGACATGGCAACGGGCAAGGGACCGGAAGTGATTGCGCACAACAAGCTAGCTAAATTTGCTTGGAACAAGTCGGTGGAAGATCGTGAAGCACGACAAATTGAGGCACCAAAGAAGCAGAACAATCCTGGACCGCCGTCGGAGCCTACACCACACAATGTCATGGAAGCTATCAGCAGAGTGCGTACCTCCCTCGACTCCGTTAACATAGAGGTGTCCCTTATATGAGCGGACTTTCGCATAATGGATGACAAAGTGAAAGACCTCAAAACAGTAACGACACAGTGCAGGCCGATACGTCTTAACTTCAGACACAAGTCGCCGAACTTCAAAGTCAGCAGGCACGAATGACGCAACAACTTGATGAATATGAAGGGAGGGCTCGAAGAAATAACGTACGTATACTAGGTGTGCCGGAGCGCATCCAGGGGCCAGCGGCTGATCTCTATGTGGAAGACTTAATATTGAAAAGTCCACAGCCCAAGAGCCTATCCAGTTATTTCTCGATTGAAAGAGCGTAATAAGGTACATATTTGGACAATGTGAATAATATTATATTGTATTTACAACTGAACTTGGAATAGTATCTACCTTCTATTTTGAATGTAAACTGCTGCTATTACCCTAGCTGCTACGTCTTTTATATTTTTTAGATCTAACTATGAAATCATTTTATACATACACCTGTTATTACAGCTTTCCTTGGAATTATGTATAATGTTTATTGCTGCTATGTATTTATTTAAAAAAAAAAAAATGAAAGCGCGCACCAAGTGCCAGGAGGTAGGCCAAAACCAGGAGCCCCCCCCGAGGCCACTTATTGCCCGTGTCTTTAACTATAGAGACAGAGACACCATCCTACAAACGGCACGATCTTACCCTCCACTTAAGTTAGATAATCATGAAATCACGTTCTTCCCAGATTTCACTGCCAAGGTCCAGGCCCAAAGGCGAAGCTTCCAGACAGTGAAGAAAGAGCTTCGGGACCGTGAAGTGAAATAGGCAATGCTTTTTCCAGCGAAACGTAGAGTGGAATCAGGCGGCAAGACGTGGTTCTTCACTTCACTGGAAGACGCATGGGACTGGTTGGAGGGGCGGCGCAGAGTAGGAATCCAACATCGAGATCGAAACGGAGGACCAAGGACGCACACAGAGAACAGTGGGACTCCATCTGAAGACAACTCCGCTAAAGCAAAAGACAAAGAGATGACGCACAGATGATACAATCACGCCTGAGGTCGGGACTGCAAGGAATTCAACGCACCTATGTGCTCCACTGCAGTGGTGAGACTGTTCTTAAGATGTTACCGAACTGTGGGTCACAAGTAGACTTGATATTCAGACTGTCACTATCACAGATGCCCATTTATGAGATGTGACATTCATATCTCTTAGTGGTTGGGTTGGGAGTCAAAAGATTGCATGCACAATACCAATAGCTATTAAAAGGGGTGGGGGGACATCTAGCCCACACCTTTCAGTATTTTTGGGAGGGAGAGAGGCTCTCTGCCTGGTTGGGGAGTGTGTAGTCTTAAATCCATGGGCAGGGGGGCAGGGAGGGGGGTGTCAGGATCTCACCTATATTTCCGCAGGAACGTCATGGACATGAAGAAAACTCCACAAATTTGCCAGATCACCTATGGCACCCGACAATGTCAAAGGGACAATAGTAACACGGGGAAGAAGGGAAACAAAACAAGGAAAGAGAAGGTTATGCGTTGAACCCCAGGCTGCGATACAACATCTGTTGAAAGAGCAAAAAACTAAAAGGTAAGTATAGTGTAGGGTAATTTTGTCTCTTCTTCTCTCTCTAATGATGTGCGTAATACCTTAAAGTTTCTGCTTCTGCGTGGAGGATGAAATAACTATAGTTCTCAAGCAATTGGATGGTTCTGGTAAAAGAAAACATAGGTAACTATTAGTTGACAGGAGGCTATATAAGGAAAGAAATAAGTAAGGTTTTAAGCTAAACCCACATTAACCACCAGACTCTTGTAGAGAATACTTATTGAAGAAACTATTCTGTGTAATGGCAACTAAGAAAAAGCCTTGAAATCCAGGCGACTAACAAAATTCTTCTCAATCCTTCTGCTCAGGTGTGAAAGTCCAATGAGAGGGAGAAGGAACGAATGTCCACAGCGCAAGAGACACCAAATTAGATAAGTATGCTGGGATGAGAGAACAATAAATAAATAATTGCGTAAGTGCTGGTACCTTTATGGCAGTAATGCAGCCTTCTGTCTGTTTACCTATTTTTTTCAGTTTTCAGGAGGACCAAAATCGGGGGTAGAAGCGACGAGCCGAAGTCAGGAATACCGAGAAGGAGGAGGGAACCAGAATTCACGCACCGCACCACACCATAGGAGGACCCAGGAACAAGCAGGAACAGAATGCCGGAGAAGGGAGAGCCAAAACGGAGAGCTTCGCCGGACAACAGCAGGACACCAAGAGAGCTTCGCCAGTCAACAGCAGGACGCCGAGAGAGCTTCGCCGGTCAACAGCAAGATGCCGAGAGAGAGCCCGATGCTCCGGAAGTGATGAAGATCCAGAAGGTAGGTCCAAACCGACAACTAGCGTTGCCGCGCGGGGATCGCTGCGCTTTAACCAGTCAGGTCATAACCTGCGCATGCGTCCCCGTTCGGCGGGCATCTCTTTTGCTTGCATGCATCCGACCTGATCCAACTCGGCAGCCGTGACAGGAGAAGGGAAGGGGGTGGGGGGATGGGTGTTTACCTTTTGAAGGACTGTTTGATTCACGAAGTAGTGATTGCATACTGCCATGTACGGGTTCCATCACTGATTTCAGTTGCAGGGGAGATGAGCTGGGCCACGCTTCCCCAGTTCTGCTAGTTGGGAATGCTAAGCACACACCATTATTGAAATACCGTAATCTTACTGTCTTAATATTGGATGATGGGGGATAACATGGAATCATCACTTTCTATCATTACTTGGAATGTGAATGGGATGGGGGATAAAATCAAACGGGGAATTGTTCAGCAATACTTAAAAAGACAGGCTCCTGATGTGGTATTATTACAGGAGACACACATGGTTGGCAATAAAAGTGAAGCCCTCACAAGGTGGGGTCATAAACTCCTAGTACATGCTGACCACACCACGGGATCTCGGGGAACGGGTATTCTGGTTAAAAAGAACCTAGCTCTTTTCATGAAGCATACTTGGGCGGATGCTGGGGGCCGATTTGCTGTCTTAGAGGCCCAATGGGAGGGAAGTGCGCTTAATGTGATTTCACTGTACCTACTGCCGGCGCTGGGTAAGGAAGCGCTGACAGACTTAGGCAAAATATTAACTGACCTTCCAGTGGGCACCCTGATCCTGGGAGGGGACTTTAACATGACCATGGATTACAGAATAGAAAGACACCCACAACGGTCGGGGGGACGTCCAAATGTACTAATGGAAGAATTTACCACAGCTATGGGTATGACAGATGTATGGCATACTCTACACCGAATGCAACCCAGTACACCCATTTCTCTAATGCGCACAAAAACTAATGCCGTATGGATTACTTTCTAATGCACACAGCCTCAATTGGTAATTTCCGAAACACTCATGCTCTGCCGAGAGGCATCTCCGATCATTCCCCGGTGAGGGTCGAACTTATACACTGGGAACAACAGCCACGGACCACTATCACTCTAAACCCATGGTTGTTGAAAATTCCAGACATCAAATAGGAATTATACATGCAAACCGTCAATTACTTTAAAGAAAATGTTGGCTCGGTTGAATCTGCACTAACTATATGGGAAGCCTTCAATGTAGTCTTGAAAGGACAAGCCCTGTCTATAAAGACGGGTTACATCCAGAATAAACGTCACCAGCTAGTCCAATTGGAAGGTGAGCTCAAACAACTGGAACTCGATAACACCAATATGCATCAGAAGACACACTACACCGCCTCACACTTAAACAAGAGGAATATAGGATCAGAGCAAGGGAAAACAATCTGGCTAAACACCTTAATACGCAACACAGAATGTATGAACTGGGCGATAGGGCCGGTAAAACATTGGCCTGGCTAGAAAGGAGAGAGCAAGGGGAAAGATGGGTGCTGAGATTGACTATGCCAGATGGTAGGACGATTGCACATCCCAGGGATACAGCAGAGGCATTCGCAGATCAGCTAGAGCAGATATATTCTCCCTCCACTACATACACAGCAGAAGATTCTCGCCAACTCCTTTCTGATAGCAACCTACCAATACTCTCTGAGACCGATAAAGAAGCCCTAGATGGAGATTTAACAGACGAAGAGATCCAGAAGACCATAAGCCAAATCCACTCTGGAAAGGTGATGGGGCCCAATGGGACTCCCATCGAATTCTTAAAAGTAACTGCCTCTCAAGTAGCCCTGCACCTAAGGGCTATGTACAATGAAAGCTACGAGCAGGGGAAATTACCCAATGTCCAACGTCTAGCATTCATAGTTGTGATTCGTAAACCAGGGAAGCCCATAGATAATTGCAGCAAATATAGACCGATTTCATTAATCAACGTAGAAGCTAAGATTCTAAGGAAAGTTCTTGCCACTAGGCTGGTCGCAGTTATCTCCTCCTTGGTTCACCCTGACCAATCTGGCTTTAGGCCAGAGAGGAATACAGCACTCAACATCCGCCGTCTCCACAAAGTGCTTGCACGTAGAGACTATATGGAAGAAGACGCAGTAGTACTGTCTTTATATGCCTCCATGGCATTCAACTCTATAGAGTGGCCATATTTATTTGAAGTTCTGGCGAGGATGGAATTTGGTCCAAAGTTCTTGGGACGGGTGAAATTACTTTACACTGATACAGGGTCAAGTGAGAGTCAATAACTACACATCCTCTATCCCCACTGATATTTTCCCTCATGCTAGAACCGTTGGCCGCCTGGATACGTCGAGATGTCATGGTAAGGGGCTTGAAATGGGCAGAGGGTCAAGAGGATCGAATATCCTTGTACGCCGACGATATTTTATTGTACCTCGCCTCCCCGTATAGATCCATACATGGCGTGCTAAACATCTTTACGAATTTTGGGAAATACTCTGGTTACGAGATAAATTGGAGCAAGTCGGTGTTGTTTTCGCTCCAGGGCCAGGTCCCTAGTCTCTCGGTGAACTGCATGGTTGAGGTGGCAACGGAGGGCTTCTGCTATCTGGGAGTGTATGTAACGTCTGACCCAACACTTTTCTATAACCGCAACTTAGCCCCCCCCCCACTGGCCCGGCTGAGAGCAGATGTGAAACATTGGCAGTCCCTACCCTTATCCCTAGTAGGTCGCGCTGCCCTATTTAAGATGCTGGCTCTCCCACGCTTTTTATACATTTTCCAGAACTGCCCACACCGAGTCCCAGATACATACTTCTCAGCAGAGGAAAGCAAAGTCCGTACACTGCTATGGGATGGCAAGGCTCCTCGTATTGCAATGAAAAAGCTAACGAAAGGATGGTATAATGGCGGAATAGCCCTCCCAGATCTTAGACTCTACTATTGGGCTTTGCAATTGGTGGTGATAAACCACTGGATTTACCGCTCCCCTAATGATCCCGCCTATTTATTAGACAGATATCAGACTGGGCGAACTGGTTACTTAGGATCACTATATTCAAAAGTTAGAAAAGGGCGATATTTTGGGCCTACCTCTCACACCATAGTGATCTGGCACAAGGTGAACTCACGTCTGGGCTGGTCGAATGTCCTCACAAAAGCGACACCGTTGTGGTATGCCCAGAGTTTGGGTTCTCTCTGCTATTAACCTGGTTTCGACAAATGGGATACTATTGGGATTTCCGCAGTCGGAGATCTGATAAAAAAAAGGGTCGATCCTTAGGTTTGAAGAGCTCCGGGACAGTATCAAATGGCACAAGGGAAAATGTTTAGATACTTGCAAATTAGACAAGTCCTCACCACAGCCTTTCCAGATCTCACGGATATAGCAGAGTCGTCAACGCTAGAAGACCGACTGCTTGATGGGCCGCTACACTCAAAAGCCATATCATTGACCTACAAAAAATTATGTAACAACCTACCCGATTCATTCCACAAACTCAGAGAGCAGTGGCAGGGAGACCTGGGTCCACTCGATGATGAAGACTGGCAAATGGCCCTAATGTCCCCCAGAGAAGCGGCTATCATCCTCAGCTTCCGACTGATACAACTTAGGATCCTACATAGGTCAAACCTAACAGGAGTGACTTTGGCGAAAATAGGTGCTAGGTCAGATGCACTTTGCCTCGGGGGATGCAACCACACAGCTACCTTTAATCATACGATCTGGGGGTGCCCTGAGCTCTTGCGCATATGGGAGGGGGCCACGACTCATATCCAGACTACATTAGGGAAAGAATTAACTCTCACACCAAGGCTAGGCCTACTTAATATCTGGATGGCCACAGACCTTACAGAAGTAGAACAGCAGCTGGCCACACTAGGTTATACCCTTGTCGAGCGAGAAATAGCAAGGGGATGGGGGCGGCGGACTCACCGCCTATCCAAACATGGGTGAAAGAGCTTGACAAATGTATGATTGCGGAAAAGAAAGTATTTACAACACGTGGGTGCCCTAAGAAATGGGACAAGAAGTGGGGCAAGTGGAATGTCTATCGTGGGAATGTATGTAATCCCCATCTTCGGAACTTGAACTGCAGTGAAGTGGTGACCGAGATGTAGTCATTCTGTAAATGTTGCTTCTCCCCCCCATGATAATGTAATGATGCATTATGTGATTGTCGGTAACACTGAATGGTAATGTATGTATAATTACTGATGAAACCAATAAACAGAAATAAAAATAAAAAAAACTTACGGATGCCATTAGATCTACTCTCAATTGTGGTGAGGCTACACGAGGAGAACTCGCTCAGGTGAGATGGAGCACACAGGTTAACAACACAAATTGATTCCCTGTATCTAAAGAGGTCTGCCAAGAGTGTGTCATGGCCCAACACTATTTTCATTATTCAACAATGGGGTTGTTAACTATTTAACTACCTACCCGACTGATGCACCCACACTTGCGGGCATAAAAACCCCCATACTCATGTTCGCAGATGACACACTTGTCATCTCGAAAACGCAGAGCGTCCTGCAGCAGTCGTTAATGCGGTTTGAAGAATTCTGCAATGCCTGTGGTCATGAGATAAACACAAACAAAACCAAATTCATGGTCCTCCAAAAACATCAAGCTTTGAAGGGGAGGTTATTCCCAAATAATGAATATCCCGATCAAACTGACATTTTTAATTATCTAGGAATCACACTTGGAAATAAACTTAACTGGAAACCCCAGATAGAAACCATGGCCTTAAATCATCGCCAATTAGCAGGTGCATTGCTGAAAGAACACAAGTTCTCATTAACCAAGCCTATAAGCCTAGTTTTGACGATCTATAACACCAAAGATATAGCTTCTGTACTCTATGGTGCTGAACTATGGGGTTATGACAACCAGACGCCACTAGTTTTAGCCCAAAACAAATTTATGAGAGGCGTCACCGGTCTACCTCAAAATACTCCACTCAAGCCCCTATACTATGACCTAGGTTGTACTAGATTGGATGAGATAGCAAGGTTTCGCCCGATAGCATTCTGGCGAAGACTATGGACTACTCCCGAGCTATTGCACTACGCTAGTGCCCTTAAAGATGTCTGGGAAGTCGATACCTCATGTAAGATTATATGGTTGCAAAAGGTGAAGAATATACGGGTTAATATGGGTTTGCGACATTTATGGGATGACCCAGAGGGTCAACAGTTCCAATCAAAAAAATAAATGAAAGAGCTCTACTGGTCCATGGCCGTAAAGAATAGTACCCAAGCCATTGAGAGTGCTACATTGACAAGTAAATTCATCCAATTTAAGCCTTGTCCACAGTACGAACCTTTCTGGGATGTCATATCTAAGCCCAGAGACAGACAACTCTATTTTAAATTTCGGGTGGATACATTACCATTGAAATCTTTCACCCGCAAATGGCTTAATTTAAATGACAGTAAATCCCAACTGTGTGTAGAATATGAGGATACTTATTCACATAGTCTATTTGTCTGTCCGGCTTATATGGCTGCCTGAGAAAAATGGTTAAAACCATTATGCAGAAACATGGGCACCAGGTGTAGTACCATTGCAATGAGAATATTGTTGACGAATACAAATGACCTGTGTGTAATAGCAACTGCCAAATTCCTACATTGGATGTAGTCAATTTGAGACAAAATGTCAAAGACCCCGGTGGCCATTTAATCCAGCTGTCAACAAAAAGAATAAAGTTGGTGTTCAAAATGGTAAGGCCAATGTTAACATTGGCAGAGTAATGAGTAACGATTAATGTAAACCTCAGTCTGGTACAAGTGCGGTCACAGTTCTAGAAGTCCACATCCTCTTAGTGTTGTAAATACTGGTGTGTATCAGACAGACACCATGCTACTCATTCTATGGCCCATTGGGTGAAGCACATTTTATACTATTCAATTAATTGTTCATTTTTATGATACTTTTATGAAGTAAGATATTTTAAAATTTTAAGGACAAAATAAATGTTTTACATATGAGTATATAATGGTTTTAAGTTTTTTCTGAACTTTTTAATCTTTATATGGCCCTGAAGCCCTCGAACCCCAATGTTAAACTTTGTATATATGCCAAGTACTATGGCTAAAAGGGTGTACGCACCCCCAATCGAAATGTTATGTGTATCTTTGTGAATATCTTTTGTGATCTTGGTGATAAAAATAAAGATTATGGACTGAACTGAACTGAACATGTAAGGAGTTTCCAAATTTATGTTTAAATTGTGCTTTAAATGTACTATTACCCCACTGCTTTCAAAATTTTCTCGGGGAGAGAATCTTGCGAGCTCTTCTAGAAGAGGTTTATCAGACTTGCTTTGTCTGCTCACATACAGTTCAGGGTAAGTATCAGTCCCCAGGATCATGATTCAAAGATCATGTCAGCCGCTATTGAAGGTGCTATAATAGTAGGGTGACCAGACGTCCCGGTTTTCCCTGGACGGTCCCGGTTTTTGGAGCAGTGTCCCGACACTTTGCTCCAAATTAAAGAAATGTCCCGGTTTTTGCGTAGTGCACGGGTTAACCCAGTTTTTAAATAGTGTCACAGTGCGCCTGCTTTACTTCTCTCAGCCTGAGACAGGTCTCTATTCGGCTCTCCATTTTTGCACTCACAGAAAAAAAGCTTACTGCTTTCAAAGAGACCTGTTATGTACAGCGAAGCCAAAGTTGTTGCTTATTTCTCTTATGTAGCTAACAACCACTGACAAAGCCAATAGTCCTGACTTGTTCTAGCTGTGATGTTACTCGTTATATTATTTATTCTGGATACAATGACAGAAGCAGCTCATTTTCGGGCAGGACGCTATGCTAAGTACAGATTTTTTTTAGCTTATGTGTTTTAAGCCACGTCCTTAATTACAATGGCCACGGTCCTTGAAAGATACCCCCCACACACACACGTTTTTCCTTCCCTCTTCAAGCCATGGGTACATCTGTCCGTCCTACTTCTATGTCTATGACACCTGTCCCGGTTTTTAGGTCTCGCCTGACCCAGCGCATGCGCTGGTCTGGTGAGACATTTAGTAGGTGGGTTTTGAAAGTGATACCCACATTTTTGTGCTGGCTACAAGTGTCAGTGCACGATGGCGTGCACGCGCCCAGCTGCTCCCCGCATTCCCCCCTCCCTTCTCGTCCAGCCATCTGCCTTTCCTGCACCAGCCTTCAGCCCCATACCCCTCCACCCGCTGCTGCGCGCGCATCCCTAGCATGCGTCATCGCGATTGCAATCACTTTCGCTTTTAGAGTGATCGCGATCGCAATGAGGGATTGATAGCTCCTTCACACTGAGGCCACATTTGATTGAATAAAATCGTCTTATGTTCTTTAAATTGGGGTGCGAACGTTCTATAAAATTCCAAGGGAATCGAGTCAGTACCTGCGGCATTACCAAAGTGGAGACAAATAAATGCGGAATAAATCTCATCCCATTGAAATGGCCCTTCCAAGAGGTCTCTCTTTTCTATAGTCTATTTATTTAAGGCCACTGCCTTAAGAAAGTCAACTATTTGCTTGGTATTACTTTTAGTACTGCCTCAAGTGTTTGCTGTGGATAAAGTAACGTCTGGATCAGACGGTTGCTTTGTCTTTCTTGTCAGTCTTGTGCTATCTTCTGTAGTTTTCCTCATCTTTTCTTGTCCTGCTGTTAGATCATAGTTTCTTTCCTATCCTTTTGATTAGATGGCTTGTATCCTTCAGCTGCTTATATTTAGGGAACTATGATTTTTTTTATTTTGCTAATTAGCACTCCATGGGAGTGCATGTATTTTCAGGATCTCTCCACGATGTGCTGCTTCCACCTTCACGTGTGGCGCCCCCCCCCCCCACCCCCCGAAAGGTAGTTGCTTTCCATCCAGCTTGCCCAATGCTTCCTTCACCCCTCATCCTGCTTGGTTTTTTTTGTCTTTTTAGACCTACTCCACCTCCATTGCTTCCTCCCACCGGACTTCACAAGCGCATTTTCCCCCAACCCCGGTATTAGTCATCCGTTTTTCCCCCAAAATTATTCTGATGGTCCCGACAGCTGCAGTTCGCTAATAGGATACTGGTTTCTAAAAAAAAGAAATCTGCACTTTTTATTGAATTTGCCACTCCAAGATCAACCACCATCTTGTAAATGTCAATTAAAACAAGAATTGGCACAGCCAATAGGTCTCGCTTTTGGGACCTTATAAGTGTTTATCCATGCACCAGTTGATGTTGTTGCACCAAGGGTATTGTGCTGCATAACTAAATACTTAGAAGATCCCAAAAGCGGGACCTATTGGCTATGCCAATGCTTGTTTTTTTGAGAATCTGGTCACCCTATATAATAGACATTTGTCTGTGTTTTCATATTAGTCATGCAGTTATTATGGAACTTCAGGGATTTTAGCTATTATGATGGTACGAGTCATGTGATATGATATGATGGGGTAAAATTCAGGATCAAAGAGCATATGATGCCACTTCCTATTAACAGTGATTAAGGGAAAAGGGGGTGTGATGTCACTTCCACTACCCCAGTCATTTTGAAGATTCAGCCATGCTTAAACCGAAAAAGAGGCTACTGTATTTTTGGCACAACATTTGTCGTTCATTTCTTGGCTTCCTAAAATGTCTAAACATTAAAGTAAATTCCATAAACATAACTAAAGAGCGCCATTGGTTTCTACAAGCCACGAGGACATTTGTTTCGTTTTCCAGCAGTGTCTCCAGAGGCTTTGACTGTATCGTGTAATCAGCAGCGAGCGAGTGTGTTCCGAGAGTGGAGTATTTGATTATACTGCAGAAGTGGTAATACTATTTTCAAGGTGAACATATTATTTTACTTCCATCTGGCGAGAGGAGGCGGGGAAATGTTTCGCTGAGATAATAGCCCCCCTACGAGCGCATAAATAAAGCGGAGCCCGAAGGCCGCCCTCCATCACAATGACGGTAATCGGGCCTCCGTCGGATAATTTTTCCTTGACACCCCTCTTCCGCTCGAATCTCATTATGCCAAGGAATAAAAAACCAGCTGGCTTTAATATAACATGTTTTTTCATTTACCATTAATCTTCAGAAGCGTAAGTGATGCCCTGCGTTTAAAAATGATTCCAATTTTGCGGTCAATTGTCTTTATTAAAGACCAGGACACCTCCTGCGGGAGAATTGGATCAGACAGGCAGTGCTCCCACGGCTGTCTGCTCTGGGTAAAAAAACATCGGGCTGAGTATTATCCGTCCACCCTATCTCTGCAGTGGCTTTTACTGCACTGGTTGCAAGGGGAAAGAATGACAAAGAGTTGGTGATAAGGAAGCACCCCACAAACTGAATTGTCTATTGGCACTTCGTCGATCAAGTTAATACGTCCATCTCCTGTGGGCGTTAACGTGTGTTAATTGCCCTCTCCACAAATATGGGCCAGAGCTGAAGTTGAAAATCGGTCCCAAAAGTTGGCATCGCTCACAATAGAGCTAAATAAGCCTATCAGCACCCTAAAACCCCAATCCCCGCTTGCTGACAGGCTCCCCCACGTTCCGCATATTTTTTGTGCCTGCATGTGAGAAAGTGGCTCTGTATATACTGTTCCCAAATAGGTACAGGGTGTACAGAGTCCACAGTCCCCAGAGGTTTGGCAGAGGCTAAAGTTAGATATAACCTTACTCTCTAAAGTGGTAGCTTGGTCGAGCAGTAAGGCAGTATCAGAGGACAGTGTAAAGCATTTGTTGCACACACTAAGCCAGCAAATGGTCTCACACACTCAACAACTGAACTCTAGGCCAATGGTTTATATATAAAAAATATATGCTTGTTTTATTTTAGAACCAACAATAGGTATTAAAATATACTTTCTCAGAATGAGATGCTTTATATAAATACGTTTGCAATATGCAATTGACTTTTGTAGAAAGTTACAAGTGGTTGCAATAGGCAACCCATTTCTAAACACAATAATGCATTGAGTTCAATGGAAGTTTCAAGTTATTTGCCACAGATTACTTTTAGGATTACTTTTGGAATTCCAGGACTGGATCCTAGATTCAGTCCTGGGTCAGTACTTGCAATCAAGTGATAAAAGTCGACTTAATTACTGAGATGATTTTTATACAATATTTTGCTATTTTAAAAGTTGACACAAAAAATATTTCATAGAAAACAGTCAATGATTCCCTATGGCAGAAAATTCAAGTTGCAGGTACAGTATGTTCTCGTTACTTTTGTAATCCAGTACTGGGACCTTTATCCAAAACAGGTACGTAATTACGTTTTCAGATATTATACGATTTTTAAAGAATATTTAAAGTTTGCAGAAATTGACAGAAGAAATTTCACAGAAAAACAGTCAATGATTTCCTATGGGTGCTGGGCACCAAGATCCAGCACTCGGAGCTCACCTAAGAGCAGGTAAGTATTTTCGTTTTCGTTACTCGGCTGATTTTTGGTGAATATTTTAAGTTTTGAAAAGTCCACACTTCGACGAAATTTCAGGAAAAACCTGTCAATGAGAAAATTGAGTTATTGGTTTAAAGGTAAGTACTCGACTGGCAGAGTTAAGGTTCTGGGCATAGACTCAGGGGTCTCCCAGGGTCAGGTAGGTACAGTTGGTTCAACCTCAGCGGCACAAGGGCGGCCGGGTGCAGAGAGAGTTAGGCCCAATGTTATTCTATGAGAGGTAGGGGGGGGCCTTGGTTGGTGGCTGCTGACTAGCAGGCCACGTGGCTGTGGGAGCTGGGCTCCTGGTCACTTACTCAGGGCAAGTGGGGAAGTAGATAGGTGTAGAGGTTGCACTGCCAGGGCCACTCGGGCGGCTGGGTGCAGGGTGCTTTTGAGCCTTCGGGGGCTCAATTGATTTCAATGGGAAATCCCCGATTTAGAAAAAGACTGCAAGCTCGGGGACGAAGATTCTTCAGGTGCCACCACCACTTCGAGAGGTAAGTTGGGAAGTTGGAGGATAGGTAGGTACCCCGGGATTGGGCACAGGGGGCTGCGGGGCGCCGGGTGCAGGGGTGCCTTTTGGTGTCGGGAAATCTTACCCTCTGTTGATCGCGATTGGGGGGCACCTGGTTCTGAGGCTGCAGGCTTCTTCAGGAGTGTCGAGGGAGCGAGGGAGGTCCTTGGGTGCTGGAGTCGGGGTCACAGTCGCCGTGGGGTCATCCTCGTGGTCTTTGTTCACTCCGGCACAGGCCAGGCTTGGCGGGTGCAGAGTGTGCTGGGTTCGCGGTTCCAGGCTGCTGCCAGGGATTACAAGTAGTTTTTGAGTAGAGCCTCTGCTCATGGGAGACCCAGGGGGCTTAGAGTCAAAAGGTAGCCAGGTCCTCCGGGGTTTGTGAGGTTGCTGGCCACAAGAGATGCCGGGTTGGAGCAGGTTCGAGGGTCGACAGGCCAGTAGGGCTGGGGCCAAAGCAGTTGGTGTCTTCCTCTTCTTAGCAGCTGCAGGGCAGGTCTTCTTTCTTCTAGCTCTTCTTCGGATTTTGGAATCTGGGGAAGGAAGGTTCAGGGTGCCCCTAAATACTAGATTTAGGGGCGTTACAGGTAGGTGAAGGGCAGGGACCAATGGGTCCCTGTCCTGGGGTGGGTACACCCCCTATCCTGCCTCTCTCCGGTGGGACGGGAGCAGTAGCCTAGTCCTGATTGGGCAGGGCTTCCCATCTTCAAGATGGCGAAAGCCCAGAGATGTGCTTCACCTCGCCTCCCCCACCTGAGGGGTGGGGTTGGCAGGCTGGCATATCCCCTGTCCTTATTTGGGGTTTCCGGCCAAGCTTCCCGCCAGAGTGGGGGGTTGCAGTGTCATGGGGAAGCTCACAGTGGCGGCATGCCCTTGAAGCTTCCCCCTGCCCATCCTGGGGGAGGAGATTTAGCACCTCGCCCAGGATGTTCATTGTTGCAGACCCAGGAGAGCAGGGACTCTCCTATCCAGGGGTCCAGCAACATGTCTGCTGTGTGGCAGCCTAGGCAGCCTCAGAACAGACGTGGATTGTAGGTTAGGTTTCAGGGGGCATCTCTAAGATGCCCTCTGGGGTGCTTGGTACATTAAATCCCACACTGGCATCAGTGTGGGTTTAATGTGCTGAGAAGTTTGATACCAAACTTCTCAGTCTTCAGTGTTGCCATTATGGCGCTGTGGAGTTCGTGTTTGTCGAGCTCACAGCACCATATACTCTTAAATGGCAGCACTGCACTTACAGTGCCCAGGAATGGACCTGGGTACTGTAGGGGCACAGGGCTCCTGCTCCTGTGCTCACACCATTGGCATAGGACACCCAGTTAGAGGGGTGGCTGATGTATGCCATGGCAGTGTAGGTGGTGGGCATGGCACACAGGGATGTGTGCCATGTCGACTCTTTGTTTTGTCTTGTACCCAGACACTCAGCCTGCAAAGGCAGTGTGTGTGTGTAAGGGTACAGGGCCTCTAAGGGTGGCACAATGAGTGCTGCAGCCCTTAGCGGCCTTCCCTGGTCACAAGGCCCTGGGTACCTAGGGTACCATTTAACAGGGGATGACATGTGGCCAGGGTTTGCCAATTTGGGTTTTGTGTTTTAGGGAAGGAACAGAGGCCCTGGGCACCTGATTGGCAGGAGTCCAGGGCACACTCAGTCAAAGTACATTCAGCAATTCAGCAAAAAGTGGGGGCATATCATGCAAGAAAGATGGGACTTTCTCACACTGCACGACCCAAAAGAAGACGTAGAATGCAGGAAAATAACAGCAATTAATGTCCATGTACAGCATTTGCATTGGCAGGCCCACATGCAGGCACACAGTTAACACCATTGAGGCCTTGTTTACATGACAGCCTGCTTTGTGCTGTACTGTTGCTTTCATTATGAAGTCCAACTAAACACGAAAGATGGCTTTGTGTGGAACACTGTGTAACCAAAACCGCCTGGATCACAGAGGAACTTTAAACCTGAGAAGTTTTTTCAGTGTTACCAGGTGTCTGAGCAGCTGGTCCTTCCTTAGTCAAGGCACACAAGTGGAAATGGGTTAGATGTTTTGACTTAGTGTGGGCAACCCCTTCTTCATCGATGCAATGGCTGTATGTGTTACTTCAACCAAATCACATGATTAAACCGAACACTAGTTTATTAATTGTACATCAGCTACTTTGCAGAATACAGTTCTTGAAGGAAGCTGGTGTATCAATGTGGTAAATTAAGGGCCAGAGATTTCTAACTCTAGATGAATGAGGCTGAGTCACTGCAGGCACTCAGCGTTGCTGCCCAACAAGCCCGACTCGCAGTCTTTCATCTGAAGCCTAGCACATTCAAGGGAGCCAACACCAAAGGAAAAGCATCATTTGTAGTGTGCAGGGGCAATTTTCTCCCCATCAGTCAAGTCCGTTGTTTCAAGCCTATGTGATCAAAGCGTATAAGTTACACAGCTCTTTGTACACTTCAAAAAGTACGTACAGCATGAGAGGGATGAATGGTTCAAAAACAAACCATTGCTCCAGGATTAATATTCTGAGAGCCAACTAACAATACATATGGGAACTTGATTTGCAGAGGAAGACGCAGTCCTAATTTCTTTACTTTTGAGAAAGAGTGTCATACATAAGATGAAAATCTGCTGATTCAGGAAAAATGTGCAATAGTGAAAAAGGTTACTTTCCTAAAACCACAAACCTCCACTGCCTCTTTTTAAAAAAAAATAGATTTGCATCTATTAATAATTCCCTGTTTGGTCCATTTTTTAAAACCTTATAGTGGAGACCTATATTAAAGGCACGCGATTCTATGCAATAACAACACAGAACTGTAGTTTCAGATAAGTAACTTTTATATTTCAAAAATACCTTTTCTTCAATGTGAATGAATGAAAGATCCAATGCTATAAAAATCTTACTAATTTCAGAGTTGATGCAGTAGGTATTCACGAAGCAAAGCATCTGTGTCTTACACAAAAAGCTAACACTCCTTTCCAGATCACTGCTGCTTCATGTTCCTCACCTGCACGCGAGCGGCGTCTGCAGGAAAGGTTTTCGATTACAGTGCACAATAATTTGTCAACTTCATATCCTTGGGGGTCTGTTGTTACATTTATGAACTTCTCAAAAAGTAGTCCATAAGGGAATTTGTTAGAAATTGTTTGTATCATGTAGTATAGGAATTTATGAAGAGTCTACTCAGGATCTTTCAGCAGACATGCATCACTATATTATTAGGCTCAGTAGGTGGACTTCTGGGCTTGCTTCCCACCGGAACCCCACTTTTCAACGCCACGTGCAGCCTTTACAAAATATTTTCTTATATCTCAAAAGCAAGCCTTGTCTGCTTTTGTAAGGTAAAGTCCTGACAAACAGTCAGGTAAGAGAAGTCACCACTAAGCGGCATCAAGGGATTGAGCTGCCTATAAACGCTTGCCTGGACATGCTTTCTGTTATGAAGAAATTACACCTGCTGCTGCAAATCAAAGTAAGCCCCATAAGAAGTTAGTGATCTGGGCCCCACAAACGTCTCTGAATCCCTTGTAGAAGGATAAACAATTTAAGTGAATAAAAGATATGTAGCGAAACAAATATTTTACTACAAAAAAATTATACGGACCTATGGTCACCATAGTTTCAAGAATATTCTCCAACCAACATCGCTAGGTATACCAACATTGAATATAATCAATAATTCTCTTTCCAGAAGAATCTTCTCACAGGATTTAACTCATACAAACAACCATTATTTAAGAACTTGACACTTGAAGACCACCTTAACGTAAGCCCAATTTTTAATAACCCTTCCTTGGCAACTTCTTTGAAAGAATATAATTTCTATAGAGCTTTCAGGTCCTAGAAGATAACCTCGCAATTTCAAACAGGGCTCTCCATGGGAGGAGGCACAGATTTTACTCCAATCACTATATGAGATTACTTAAAAACCACTGCTAGAAAAATGATGTAGCAGCACTTCTTTACATGGATCACTATGCATTTTTTCACACAGTTCATCATTATTCCTAATTCTCAGACGCAAAGAAATTAGTATTGATGGTATAACTCATGCTTGGATCTCCTTCTACCTTAATGACACGGCTAACATGATATAGATATGCACCCTTTGCCTCAACACCTTAGAAAATAAAAAATAGGAGTTCCCCTAGTATCGGTCATCCCTCCTCATTAAGGTGAACGTGAAACCATCACTAAGCCAATCAACAGTTTTTACTTTAATTGCTATAATTACGCGGATGACAAACAAATAGCACCCAAACTGGAAAAAAAGTAAGGTCAAGGACCAGTGGATGAAATAGTATTATCCGAAACTAAATAGATCAAAACCTGAAATACTTACTTGTGGAGAGTGGGAACAGTATGATACATTAACACTCAGGCCAGGTAATCTAACTTCCCCAGAAAACAAAAACCCCAAACCAAGGAATTTGCATTCCTGACTAGCCCCACGATTGATTATTCCAACAGTCGTGGCCCTACTTTCTCCATTAAGGCAAGTAAATAATAGAATTCCCTCTAAGTGAAAATAAGAGCAGCAACTGACAACCAACTGGAACTTAGAAGAATGGTTAAGAGTTGCCTATTCCCAACCTGACTATGATAGATTCACTAATGCAATATCTTTTAAAAAGCGTCCTACACAACAAGAACAAAGCCTGCTGTATCCAGAATCAGAAGCTCTGGTCAACTTGTTAAGATCTTAGGCAAGAACTCAATCAATCCTACCTGCCATTCAATCTTACTCTCACCCACTCCCTACATATTTAAATATAAAATAAAAAAACTGGTAGACACACAAATGCTCTGCTTTTTTCTACTTTCACCTGTTCAGGACTGAGTAATAGTAATCAAGCTTCCTCCCACTGTATTGTATAATAGTTGCACAAAACAAAAAGGATATTGATTAATAACCATCAAATTTCTACACTTCTCTGCATGCCCTGCTCCACCTATTTGACTCCTATTCCTACACAAAGTTGCATGTACTACAGCTTACTTTTCCATGTGTACCTTTTTAGGTCTCGCCTGAGACAGCGCTTTAGCGCTGCTCTGGCGAGACTTATAGTAAGGGACTTTTGGAAGTGGAAACGAGTGCATTTCAGGCCGCCAACTACAGTGCATGTGTCCGGGCGCGCGCACCATTTGGCAGCCTGAAAGCATTCGTTTTCGTTCACTTTCGCGGCCGCTTTGATGTTTGATCGCGATTGCGATCACTTTCACTTTCGCGGCCGCTTGTTCTTGTTTAAATTGCACCCTGACATCTGCTGGGGGGTGTGTGTGTTTTTTTTCTTCCACATCGGGATGGTTCACGTAGAGGTGTTTTCGTGTCCTGAACTCAACCGGCTCCCATGGCTTCAGGCTTACACCTTATACATCCAGGCAATCCTCAACTCAAAGTTGACCCTGCTCCAAAGCCTTCTCCCTTTCATTACTTTAACTTCAGAACCCTACTGCCGCCTTCACATCCAAACGGGCGTAGCTGGTCAGTAAAATTGGGGAGCATGTGAGCCTGAGATTTCCTAACACTCACCATGGCATATCTAAATAAGGTCTACTTTCCTATCTTTAACTTGGGAGCTTGCGTGACAACACCGTTCAGCAAATTCGTTTTGCGGCTGAAACCTGACGTGACCAAAGCACAAAATGAATTTTTAACATGACGCATCAATGCCACCTATTATCTGCTGCGATCGCTACAAAAGTAAATAAATAAAAAAGAAATATGGCAGGCGCACAACTTTTATTTTCTATTTAGTGACTTGTGGCAATGGCGGCACGCCGCCCTTTAGCTTTAAACCTCTAAAGCCAAAGCGCGGCATGCCGTCATTGCTTCAAAAGTCAATAAATAGAAAAACAAAGGCGGGAGGAAGGTGCATTGTTTTCCGTTGATATACTTTTATAGCAATCACGGCACGCATTGCTTTACACATATTAAGCTAAAGCGCAGCGTCCCAGGATTGCTACAATAGTAAATAAATAGAAAAAAATACGGCAGCCACAAACCTTCTTTCGATTTAGTAACTTTTTTAGCAATGGCAACACACCACGCTTTAGCGTTTAACATCTAAATCTAAGGCGTGCCGCGATTGCTACAAGAGTCAATACATTTCAAAACAAAACCAGGCGGATTACACATTTCTATCCCATTTGCAAAGCCAATCGCTCTCCATTTTTCTTTTTTACCACACTCCTGGCGTCCCTGAAATTATTCCTGAATCACGCCTGTGGGTATCGCTGCCGCGTGTGAAGGGTTCCCAACCTTGCCGCACATGAGACACGACGGTCGGTGTCGTATTGACCCAATTAACTGTCTCTTGCTCTGTGGCTCTTGCAGGCTTCCAATGGCTCTTGCAGGCTTCCAATGGGCCCTGCAGTTTCCCGCCTTAGGGCTTGGGCGGCGACCGCTCTGCTGAGGTGTGCGGGGTCTGGGGCAGGCCATTAACATTCTTGCGGCCCTCTTGACCTGAGTAAACACGCCCCGGGCAGGCTCTGGCCTGAGGAGTTCTGGGGAAATCCCAGCAGCAAGGCCCGCACTACTGAGCACACAAAAGAGGCAATGTATTCCGGAAAGACCACCAACTTATTCCAAAGAATGGACGCCAGAGGGGGCTTGAAGATAGAGCATGGCTGCAGCGCTTAATTTGTAAATCAGTTCACCACAGGGGCCCAGGGCTTTGGGTTTGTACACCAAGCCTCGTTCTTCATTGTAACCCAATCATTGCTTCTAAATTCAACACAAAAATAAACTACGCAGTTTATGGATTGGAAGAAAGTGACGCAAGTTTATTAATCCTATTGACACACAGGTGGGGTTAATTTACGGGCGATCCGAGTGTTCAGCGCAGTGTTACAATCTAATCGCTGACACCCCATCCTGACCACCAAGCCAGAGCAGCGGGAATACAATACTTCAGTGCACGGCATCCGGTACTCGCTGTGCTGGGCTACGGCCTCCTTGTAGAATACTTAAGTAGCGGCACCCGCGAGACACGGAGCGTTTAAAAGCATATTCCCCAGTTGTCATTATACCAACTGGCCCTTAATGGATAAAGGGGTCAACATCGATTCCTTCTCAGGGCCCCCTATGGCCTGAGGACATGAAGTGTGTGGCCCCATTTCCATTAATTGGATCCTTTTATATGTCTTGCCTTAGGATGGCCCTGTAACTCCGCTTGTGACACTGAAAAACAGAAACATCACTTAATAGCTTCTTGTTCTCCAAGCCGGGCGGGCGGATTTTACTGCAGCCACGAGGAGGAAAGAGGGCGAGCAGCAGCTGTGAGCCCTCGCCAATGCCCCCATCCCAAGCCTCGCGGAGCCGCCCAGGTTGGACTACCGCCCCGCCCCTCCGGGCAGCAGTTCCCGCACCCGCCGAAATGACCTTGTGGTAGCCACAGAAGACACACGTCACCGGCTGATGGTAAACACTGAGGCTGGGCGCTCTATTGTCATCCTGCGGGCGGCGTGGCCACCCCCTTCCTTACTGCCCTCGGCAGCACTGCTGGATGCCAGGGTTGCTGAATACCAAAGCTGCTGGTGCAGAATCCCAAGGCTGCCAACTCTTGGTTCCACCTTATGAGTCCCACCACCCTCTCTTCCTGTCTCTTTATCTCTTACAAGTTCTTTTCCATCTGCCGTTGTCACTGTTTCCTTTATTTCCTTTCCTTCTCTCTTCTGTTTTTTCTGCCCTTCTCTCTCTTGCTCTGAGAGAGTCTGATGAAAAAGTGAAGTTCAGGTTTCCAATTCTGGGTCAGTGTGCTAAAGAGAGAAACCGACTTGACGTATGTTATTGAAACAGGCGCAGTGTCATCTTTTGGGAGGGTTTTCCCTGGAGTAGCCTCAAGCAGTATATCGTTTAAAAAAAATAATCTTGGAGTGAGAGTATCAAACTGGTTAAAACCCTCCCCGCCTGTCTGCCTGATCACTTCGCGGCCCCTTTGATGTCCTCAGTGAGCCGCGCGGCCACTGAGGACATCAAAGTGCACACCATTTGCACTGTGCCCGCCCACACTCCCCCCTCCCACTCCCTCCTCGTCAACTTCAGTGCGCGCTTGTTTTTTTTTTTACCACACTCCTGGCGTCCCTGAAATTATTCCTGAATCACGCCTGTGGGTATCGCTGCCGCGTGTGAAGGGTTCCCAACCCTGCCGCACATGAGACACGACGGTCGGTGTCGTATTGACCCAATTAACTGTCTCTTGCTCTGTGATCCGGTTAAGAAACCACACAGAATGCGCATTTAGCCCCATAATAATGTTACTCCTTCCTAACCCTGGAAATGGCCGCCGACACACCCAGTGAGCTAGTTTTTTCTTGTCTCTGGGGACCCGCGGTAGCGGATGTAATATATGATCACGTTTTATATAATTGTTGCATACATGCCTAGAGACCCGATTCAGGAGAGATACACCCGATTTTTTTACGCCAAACATGTCTATTTTGGTGTCTACATTGCTTCTGATTCGATACAAATCAATGAAGAAAATACATTCTCCCGATTATCGTTTTTTTAAGGCTCCCAGCTTTTCCTCTTCCAAAATGCTGGCACGTACGTGGTTTCATTCCTTGCTCGTGCAGTGTTTCCACCACTCAGTGACATGGCCGAACAGGAGGTGATTAGATATACGTAAAACAAAGTGAAATGACTAAAGTCACACACATCCTTTGCTTACGTTAGGCCAGTGTGTGCTGTTTTGTTTTATGTTAATTAGATGCTTTTTATTTCTGTGCATGTGCAGTTTCAGTGTGAGTATTTTTCCGTCGCTTTTTGTTTGTTTAAACGATTGTGCGCAAGAAAGAATCATGGTAACAGCTTGTTTATTTTTACCTTTTGTCAATCACACGGATTGATGCTCAAATCAGTGATTTAGCAAGCACTTGTTTGGGCGTGATGTTTTGTGCAACTACTATTTAGCGCACGCGGATGTAAACAAGGGACAGTTGCTTTTGAGTTTATGCTTTATTTTGCTAGGTTTGGATAAGTCTAATAATGCAAAGAACAAACACGATTAGAATACAATTCCTTGGAGTTTAGCCAACATGCGAAATCAGTGGCAGCACATGTAATGTTTGCCCCTTTTTTGCCGGCTTGTGATTGCACCTGGAAATCCGCCCTTGTGTGTTCACCCGTGACGACTTTGCGAATTGGAGCCTACAGTTATTATTATTATTATTTTTCTTTAAGATTGGTGACAAACATTTGCCGGGAGCGGAAGAGGAATAGAGAGGACATGGAATAGCAGACATTAGGGAGTGGATACTGCGAACTGTATGGAATGCAGTGGCACAGTCATTCGACCAATGCAACAGGAGTGAGGCTTTAGGAGAACTGGCCTCGCAACATCTGTGGGAAACACACTTAACGCATCACACTTCTAAACTCTCAGTAAACAAACAAAGAAGGCTATTATCCTGGGCACAAGATAAGGAACGCTTTCACAAGCGCAGACACTCGTGGCTTGCATCAACACATACAAATCGCCGACACAGAGGTATCTCTTCGAAAGAGAGGGAGTGGTGTGGTGCAGTGGTCAGAGTGGTGGACTCCGGACAGCAGAGCCTGTGGTTCGATCCCGGCGACAGCGGCCTCACTTCCTGCATCCCCTCTTACAACAATTAACTTTCGTTATAACTCACACCCCATATGCTCGTTCCCTCCCACCCTTCCTTTGATGTCCGCTTTTCTTGTTGTTTACAAACCACACCACACTGCTGCACGCCACACACTGCTGCACGCCGCACACTACCGCACGCCGCACACTGCTGCATTACACACTGCTGCACGCCTCACACTGCTGCACGCCTCACGCCTCACACTGCTGCACGCTGCACGCCACACACTGCTGCACGCCTCACACGGCTGCACGCCTCACACTGCTGCACGCCTCACACTGCTGCACGCCGCACACTGCTGCACGCCGCACACTGCTGCACGCCTCACACTGCTACACGAAACACTGCTGCACGCTTCACACTGCTGCATGCCTCACACTGCTGCATGCCTCACACTGCTGCACACCGCATGCTGCTGCACGCCGCACGCTGCTGCACGCCACACACTGCTGCACGCCACACACTGCTGCACGCAGCACACTGCTGCACGCCGCACACTACCGCACGCCACACACTGCTGCGCACACTGCTGCATTACACACTGCTGCATTACACACTGCTGCACGGCTCACACTGCTGCACGCCTCACACTGCTGCACGCCTCACACTGCTGCACGCCTCACACTGCTGCACGCCGCACACTGCTGCACGCCTCACACTGCTACATGAAACACTGCTGCATGCCTCACACTGCTGCACGCCTCACACTGCTGCACGCCCCACTGTTGCACGCCACACACTGCTGCACGCCACACACTGCTGCACGCCACACACTGCTGCACGCCACACACTGCTGCATTACACACTGCTGCAGTACACACTGCTGCACGCCTCACACTGCTGCAAGCCTCACACTGCTGCATGCCTCACACTGCTGCACGCCGTACACTGCTGCACGCCGCACACTGCTGCACGCCTCACACTGCTACATGAAACACTGCTGCACGCCTCACACTGCTGCACGCCTCACACTGCTGCACGCCACACACTGCTGCATGCCACACACTGCTGCACGCCACACACTGCTGCACACCATACACTGCTGCACGCCACACACTGCTGCACGCCTCACGCCTCACACTGCTGCACGCTGCACGCCACACACTGCTGCACGCCTCACACTGCTGCACGCCTCACACTGCTGCACGCCTCACACTGCTGCACGTCGCACACTGCTGCACACCGCACACTGCTACACGAAACACTGCTGCACGCTTCACACTGCTGCATGCCTCACACTGCTGCATGCCTCACACTGCTGCACACCGCACGCTGCTGCACGCCGCACGCTGCTGCACGCCACACACTGCTGCACGCCACACACTGCTGCACACAGCACACTGCTGCACGCCGCACACTACCGCACGCCACACACTGCTGCGCACACTGCTGCATTACACACTGCTGCATTACACACTGCTGCACGGCTCACACTGCTGCACGCCTCACACTGCTGCACGCCTCACACTGCTGCACGCCTCACACTGCTGCACGCCGCACACTGCTGCACGCCTCACACTGCTACATGAAACACTGCTGCACGCCTCACACTGCTGCACGCCAAACTGTTGCACGCCACACACTGCTGCACGCCACACACTGCTGCACGCCACACACTGCTGCACGCCACACACTGCTGCGCACACTGCTGTATTACACACTGCTGCAGTACACACTGCTGCACGCCTCACACTGCTGTACGCCTCACACTGCTGCACGCCTCACACTGCTGCACGCCGTACACTGCTGCATGCCGCACACTGCTGCATGCCTCACACTGCTACATGAAACACTGCTGCACGCCTCACACTGCTGCACGCCACACACTGCTGCATGCCACACACTGCTGCACGCCACACACTGCTGCACGCCACACACTGCTGCACGCCACACACTGCTGCACGCCGCACACTGCTGCATGCCGCACACTGCTGCACACCTCACACTGCTGCACGCCGAATGCTGCCGCACGCTGCTGCACGCCACACACTGCTGCATGCCGCTGCATGCCACACACTGCTGCACGCCACACACTGCTGCACGCAGCACACTGCTGCACGCTGCTGCATGCCACACACTGCTGCATTACTCACTGCTCCATGCTGCACGCAGCTGCTGCACGCAGCACACTGCTGCACGCCGCACACTGCTACACGCCGCACACTGCTGCACGCCGCACACTGCTGCACGCCTCACACTGCTGCATGACTCACACTGCTGCACGCCTCACACTGCTGCACGCCTCACACTGCTGCACGCCGCACACTGCTGCACGCCGCACACTGCTGCACTCCACACACTGCTTTTATGCGAGTTTATGCTACTGACATTGTAAATGACAATGCCTTTTATTTGTTTTAAAAACAAAACATAAATAAAAGGCATTGTAATTTTACAATGCCAATAGCTCAAACTCTTATAAATGCGAGACCTATTGCATTGCAAATGCTTGTTTAATTTCTCCTGTCTTGACCCATAGCCCATACATAACCTTTTACATATTGCAAATTGCTAATTTCTAAGCCTGGGCGTAGTTCTCAGAGTTTTGCTACGTGGAATTTCGCAAAGTTAGAAAAAAACTCTGCGAAGTTCCACGAGTGGCGGAGTGCAGTGCGAACTTCAGTTTGTGCTGGTAATGCTGCTGCTCGGGTAGAATTTCTACCCTAGCGGCAGCTCACGCTCGCGAACTTACCGTTCACGATCGGGAGGTGGAGTTTTCTGCAATCCGCAAGCTCCGTGGAGTGCAGAAAACTGCGCAAACGGAGCGAAGTTCACCGCCCATGCCTACTAGTTACTTGCCTGCAATCTATGAACCTTCTATGGTTCTGCTACCCCATCTATTAGCAGAAACGAATATACCCTCAAACCACACCCCTAACATTTACATCTAACTCCCTAACAGCCCCTTTTTATCTATTCACCGCACCAGTCATTCACATGGACTAATATAACCCCCATCCTGCTAACTATGACATATAGCTCCCTCCAATTCCACCACAAACTGGCAAAATGAATGTATGGATTTCTTCTGAGAGCACAATACTAAACTCACTAACCGAAAACCACTAAATTAACCACTAACCTTGGGTTGCAAACTAGACTGCTACTTGCCATAAAGCCCTTTAATGCCTCATCAGAAGTAGTAAGTCCTACATATATGCAATTACAATACAACACAATAATTCAATATTCAACACATAAAGCTCATTTATGACAAACATAGATATGTTCAAGGAAATTGCACAGACAGTATACAGTGTATGACAAAAATAATCGCATAAAGCAATGCTTGTCTTCAAAACAAAAATACAATATAAATAATACTACAAATTATAGTGTTGGTGAACCCATTCTCATACTTGTCAGACCATTCCGATTGGGATCATTGATGTTTCCGTTCCTATGTAAAAATGTGAAGGCCATCTTCATGACAAACATAAAATTCACCATCTCAACGTTTCGGTTCATTTTTCACAAATGCAAAGAGCCATCATTAAGAAATAAATAGAAATTCATTTTCATGAGATTGACACAAAGCCATGTCATGAGGCTTTCCTTACTATTAAACACTGAGAAACTGTGACTTGTATTATCTTTCTCCGCCACCACAGGCCAAAATAAATTGATGACAATATTGTACATATTGTACCTTATTACTTACATTACAGTACCTGGTATATAACATATCATTGAAAGTCTAACTACCCAAAAAAGACATCATAATCACCTTGTACTCCGTGAAGAACATTACTGATTTAAAATGAAAGATTTGCACTCTTGAGAAAATGCTATTGTTGTAAACCACGAAACGTGTGTGGGCTGTTCATATGAAACTGAGGAACATGAAGAGTTGAATTGACGGAAAAATACACTACGTTTAAATTGTGCAGAACTGTATCGTGCTGGTGCATCCAGCATTCCTTGTATCAAGATTGCAATGCTAAGGGATTGGTTCTTTCTCTCACTCTAAATTAATAGGTGTGATATCACCACATCTTTCAGAGTTCTACACCTCTGAATGACAAATAATATGATAATACCGTGAGCTTTGTCCTTCTTTCGTGGTGAGAAAACTCAGAATGATGTTGTTTTCCTGGTAAAAATCCAGACGTGTTCCTACTTGTGAAAATCACGAGGGAAGAATCCAGTGGGTAGGGTACTGCAAACATGAAACCCTAATTCAAATGCAAACTCCTCTTTGTCCCTGGATAGGAATTCCTACAGTGTTTATAACGAGGCGCTAAAAAGAATAACATATTTGGTCGGGTTTATGAATATCAATCAATTTTATCAATCAATTTTATTATGTTTTGGCACTCCGAAGAGGTCCACATAAAACAAGATACACAAATACAAATACACATTCTCAAAGTAAAAATGACAACTACAACATTTTCCACTGAACAAGATAATCAGCGACACATACATCCATATTTCATCAATAAATAGCTAAAAAACCTTTAAAAAAGTTAAAAATATTGAAGCAAAACATTTCATTTGGAGGAGTATATAAGGCCTGCAAAAAAGAATTCACATTGAGGATACCCAATTGCAAGCATATTGATCTTAACCACTTCGAACGAAGTGGACGCAATGCAGGACATATAAACAGTACATGAGAACGATCCTGAGCAGACATATTACAAAAGTTACATGTGGGAGAGGACCCATGCCATTTTGCCAAAAGAGTATTTAGGGGCAGCAAGTCCTGCCTTAGGAGGAACCAAAATCTCCGAACACCATGTGGTAGATTCCAGGTGACATAGGGTTGTGCAAGCTTCATTGAGTATGTGTTTGCAAGGAGATCACCTCCCCTCTTTACTAGCAAGGACTTCTTGTCCAACGTGAAGCAAAGAGCCCAAGAAGCCTGTTTCAAAAGAGATTTTAGCTGGGAAGGGGAAATAGTAAAAAGGGTACTCTCTTCCAATTCAAGAAGTGCCACAGCCTTTCTAAAGTTCTTAACAATTAGGGAGTACTCTCTTAAGCTACCCAACAATTCCCCCTTGAGAAGGGATCTCAAAGTCCCTGTTTCTCCTCTAGCCAGGCTGGCAACCCATCGTACTAGAGCGGACAGGCCCTGCACCCAACTACTACGGAGACCGAATTCAAGTCTACAGGCAGCCACAGAACAGGCGGGGTTGAGAGAAGTTATAGACCTTAATAATTTTCCTTCTACCGTCTGTAGAAAACCCCAGTGCTTTAAGTCAACCAGTTCCATTCCGTACAAGAGGGTTGATGGAATTTTTGCCCTTTAGACCTCCAGTAAACAAGCAAAGTGTCTTCTCCCTGTGGCGAAATAAAGCGCGCTCAGACTTTTGCCTTGGGACAGGGCTTTACGGGAATTAATATCGATATGAGGCTTCTCGCTTAGGTTGGCAGAAATTATTTTTCCTAAGAAGGTATATGTCTTAACCACCTCCAATTTCTGACCACCAACTGACCAACCAAAATTCTCTGATTTAGATTTTTTCTTCCCTGTAATGCACATAATTTTGCTTTTTGTGGCATTTATCCTCATGTAGTGGGTCTCTGCAAAAAGATGTAAAGCCTGCAGACGATTAGCTAATCCCTTAGGTGTTAAATCTAGGATAAGGATGTCGTCTGCATATAGGAGGCAGGAAATAGAAGATCTCCCCACTACCGGGGCTATGCCAACACAAGATGAAAGCGAAGCTGGAAGGTCAGCAATGTACAGGGAGAACAGTAAAGGGGCCAGTAGCAACCCTGTTTTAATCCATTAATGGAGGGAATAACCCGCGATAAACCCCTTTCTCCACCTTGTAACACTCGGCACCAAGTGTCCGTGTGTAAAGACCGCACCAGATCTAATAGAAGAGGGGGCATGCCCAAGTCAGATAGCTTTCTCCACAGCAAGGGACGATCAACTTTGTCGAATGCTGTGGAGAAATCAATGAAAGCCGCATACACTCCTCCTCCCCGAACTCTTTATGAATATGTAGTATGAACAACAGAAAGGGCAAGAATAAAATATCTTTTTACCATTCCTGACCCTTTAGCTGGTAGTACCACATGGCTAAACATTTCAGGCCAAAAATCTAATGTATATGAGTCAATTTTTTCCATTTAACTGTGGGAATGAGGGATTATTTCATTGCATTTGTTCGAAGAATTAACCTTTTTTCTGCACATCACCATCTCCTTAGGGAAGCAGCCATCTCATACATACTTTCCATATTTTATACGGTAACGTCAATATAAATGGGTACAAAATCAATACAGTAACATCTTAAAAAAGTGATTAATGACAACAATATCTCCGTTCACCAATAAGAAATTACTCAAATTAAGTAGTTAATAAAACAGATGAATCTTCTAGAAAGCTGAAAGTGAAGGGAAGATGAAGACTAGCATCTCTAAACAAACAAGGAGCAGAGGAAGCAGAGACTCGGTAAATAATTACTAAACACAGGTATGCCTAGGCACATAAGCCCACATTCCTAGAACAGGATTTCAGATTGGTGTGACATCTTTTTCATTCCCTATTGCTGTGAAAGGTGCATTAGGATGGCATGTATTGTCAAAGGTAGAAAATCCCTGTGGTTGACATTGGTGTAAAGTGCTTCATCGCATAAAGTTGTAGGTAAGCAAACACGGGTACTCACTTGACTTCATGAGTCCAGCATTTTCTTTCACCCAGAGATGGAGAACTCCCTTCCCAAAGAGGCAGTCAATAAAATCTTTAATCAGCGCACAGTTCGATAATATCCTCCTGTCAAAAAAGTGTTATGGTATTATTAAAAACATATTATTGCGTACTATCACAAGATGGACCTTACCAACTCAAACATGGTCTTTTTGACAGTCTGGGACCTATTCCTAATAAGCATTAGCGATGCCGGTAGATGTACCTCTACAGACAATGGTTAGTTAAGGTGCTCAATAAATCGTCATACATGCACTCTGTCACTCATTCTTGCACAGTGTTTCCTAACGAACCAATTAGGCCTACACCCTTTATCTGTGGATTGTCACCGCTCAGGACTTCTGTACTGAGAATATGCTTTCCCACTTGGCAACCATCAGGCATAAAGTCACCCAATTACAAATATGTACAAATCTACAATTGGTGAAACAATATACAACCCCACCTAAGAAGGCCTAACACGAATTATCACAGTCTAAATTTTCTACCCTCAAGGTTTGTCAGAGGGGGGGAACCAACACCAGAAGCCCTGCCTAATTAGGCAATCTGTGGGAATCAAAGTAACATAATACCTGCCAACAGCATTAAATACAGTGTAGTAACAATCCACCCTTAAAGAAAGGCCCATTGCTTTTCCTGATAAGAAGTCATGCTTACTGGCTTTGTTGTAACTTTTCATAATAAACAGATCAGACGTATCAAACTGGCAATAACTTTTCTCAAAACATCGATCAGTCCAACACACTTTATCAGTCATGTCAACAGAACAATTCAATAAGGCAATCACCAAGCATATAGCCATAAACTTACAAATATGTTCAAAATTACAGTTGGTAAAATACTGTGGTGGCTCCTCCACTAACGTCGCCCCCCAAGAAAAATAAAATGATAATAATGCCAGGTTATTATCATTTTATTTTTCCGTAGCGGATCTCCGGGTGCTGGGCGGAGCTGGGCTGCGAGGCATTCCTCAAACGCGCATAAATTCTAGGCTGGTCGTCTCAGGCCGGCCAAACAGCCATGTTCCGCACCAGGCTGCAATGCAGAGGTTGGTGAGGAACATGCCCAGGCCCCCAATCTGAGAACCGAACCATAGTGTTCACACCAATCACTATGCTGCTATCAGCAGTGTTGTGATTGGCTGGCAGACTCTGGAAGCCTGATTGCTTCCTGTTCCTTCCATCAGGGAAGAAGAAAGGAGGAGAGGTAGCTGCCTGCAAGGTAATTACATTTTTGTTTTCTCAGTTTTTCCTTTTTAACACTCGTCACCCACCCCGCCACCCTCCATGCCCGCCACACCTTGCCACTGGCAAGATAATGTGCAACTCATCCTAGGAGGGCCCAACTAGAATGATCACAGTGCAAATCTTCTGCCCTAGGGCTTGTCAGAACAGGGATCAAACACCAACACTATTGCTCACTATGGCACACTGTGAGATTCCATAGAACAAATGTTTGTGTACTTTTGTAGCACAGTGTAATAGCAATCCACTGTTAAAGACCCATTGGCTTTAACATACACTTTCTGCAATAAATAATTCAGGCCTACTGCTTTTTTGTAACTTTTTATATTAAACAGATCAGACCTAAGACATCTGACGTAACCTTTCCCAGTGAACCAATCAGGTCTATAGCTTTTACCATTGGCTTGTCACCATCACAAACTCAGACCCAATGTAAAGGCTTTCCAACAAGGCAAAACGTGCAAAACCGGCCCTCTTTTTCAGTAGAAGTAGACGGAGCTTAAGACCCTTCCTCAGTACTAACTGCTCCGTAACGCTCTTTTTCTGGTGACCATATATGGTAACAGCCAGCTGACCTCTCAAGCCAGACCTAAAAATCTGTAAATCCTTAGCTGTAGGTCTCCTCCTTCCTCTGTGTGTACAGTTATGAATTGTTTGAAACCCTTATGATTTCCCATTTGCGTTCATGAAGAGCCATTTCGACATGCAGAGTAGTGTGACTGTGCATGCAAAAGTATCCTCCGTTGTGAAATTGCACGTTTCTTTCTTCGCAGGAAAAAGACTTTTTTACTGGTAGTAAAAGCATTCCCTCTACGAACCCATCAATTTTGATAGTGTTCCCTTCTACCATATAAAGGAATATACTACCATTCTTGAAAGAGGTAAATCGCAGACTATTTCCAGGATGGTAATGGGTCAAGTAAATGTTTCTGAATATCCAGTACTTTGGTGGATTTCCTAAACTTTCAGGACATTCCCACACTGGGGAAGTATTTGGAATTTGTGTTATATTCACTTGATTTCAAAATCTTTCTAATAGTAATCCGAATTTGGGTGTCAAATAAATAGTCTGAAGTGTTTATGTGTGTGTGTGTGTGTGTGTGTGTGTGTGTGTCTGTGTGTGTCCAAGTCTTTCGTTATATGAGTGTGAGAGAGATTTTCTTTGTATGTTTAGAAAGCTGTGTGTATGGGTGAAGACAGAAAATAAACGACTTTGGTGTAGCAAGAAAAGACACGGACATCAATAAAATCCCAAATAAGGCTATTACAGGTGTGTCCAAGATGAACATATCCAGCCCACATTTCAGATGGATCTCTAAATAAAAAATTCCCATTTAGAGTCATTGAATGTAAATTTATCTCATTCTCGATATCCTGAAAATACAGCATGGATCCAAACTCTTGTGGATCAAAGGTGGACAACCAGGACTATTTTAGTAGTCACTTTCAGGGTCTATCTCATTATTCCTTACAAAAGTCATGACTTTGCCCCACCCGCCGTTCCAGATTTAGTCTTCCCAGATCCATTGCCACCTCCCACTAGAGACATTGGTTCTTGATCTGTCGCCGATGGCTTCACCATCAGGGTTGGGAGATCAGTCATCTGAATAGCATTCTAGCTAAATGTCCAGACTAATAAACAAATAGTTCAGTAACAAAACCCAGGCAGCCTCCGTTCCATGAAATAGCCACTTAGCAAAAAGACATAAACAAATATAGAAACTAAGACTAAAAACATAACACAAATAATTCCAACAGGCTGTGTGCAACAGCTCTCGCTATCCATTTTTCACTCTTGTGTCCAGATCTATTCAAGTCCTCATCTCTCACCTTCTCACCCTGCTGATGGCATCTCACTTTCTCAACTGACCCGCCTACTCCTCCCTACACCTTGTGACACGCCTCACGGGTCACCAGAACTGTAACATTGAGATGTGAAGTCTTCACAAACACCTTCATAAGAGCCCTCAAAAAACACCTGCCAACAACAACAATCAATGTTCTTCCACCGCCGTCAACCAGATATGAGCACGGGACCAGAATGGCGGTTCTATGTTCTTTTTACATCTCTAATTCGCAACATGGATCTTCATTTTACTGGGATATTACTTCGTATCACAGGTCTCGATTCAGTTTCAGTAGCAGTCTCAGGTCCCTAAATATGTCAATAGCCCTCGGCTCACTACTTCCGTCCTTGTCCTCTCACTCGAATGTCTTGCTCTACCCTGAGGAAGAGTGAATGCAGCATTCAGAACATCCTTCTGAAACTCTGCGCTGCTCCAGTGAGTACTTTTTGTTTCCCCTTTAGAAAGTGGTTCAGGGAGAGCGCATAGCCCTACCACTCCTATTGTGATCAGTTGTCTTGTCTTTTTTCAGGTTGTAAGGGCCATCTGCCTCACCCTAAGTCCCATGGGGAGCCATTTTTGATGTGTCCCTATCCTCCAGATTTGTGGACGTTCTGTGTTCTAGACTGTTTCCCTTGAGTGTCCTGAAGGGGAGAACATGTGTCATGGCAGCTCCCAGGCTGTCACCCAGTGGACCTTGAGAAGGACTCATCAGGGTCTTCATCTTGTCTCTCCATACAGTACCACTATCCCACCCACAGGGCCCTACATAGTTTATGGTGCCTCTGTCACACTTGAGATGCATATGAAGAACACAGGCTCCGGTGGTGTTCTCTTCATCACAGGCCTAGGCGGTAGCACATCTCAATTTTGTCCAGTACACTGACCCAGCACATGACCCAACAATCAAGTGAGTTGATACTATTGGGACTGGGTTATCGTCAGAAGTGAGGCATAATGGAGAAAGATGTGGGTAAAAGAGGGGGACACATTGTTACACACACCAGGTCCGGCTTTAGCGATGATGGCTCCTGGTGCGAGATGAATTTTTGGCGCCCCCACTCCCTATGACCACCTCCTCGATTCTCTCACTACCACCAGGCATAACTGCCCCTCATCTCTTCAATCATATGGTATTGCTAAACAAGCGCACCCCCCATGAGGTCGGCGCCCCCTCCACAGGTCAGCGCCCAGTGCTGCTGCACCAGTCGCACTGCCCTACAGCTGGCCCTGACACACACCAATCACCTCTGACCATCAGCAGGCAACGTCACTTGGTCAAAAATATCATGATCATTCTGAGGACCACTGTGCATAGGATGCACTGTCATAACATTCAACTAGGCGCCGGATGATTTCATGGGTACCATTTTGAAAATACCCTTATTCGCAGCATTTATGGTTTATAAAAATACACTGGATAGCTTATGAGTTAACATTGGGCACTTTCCCACCATGAGTTCTTTGAATGATTGTATGGACACTTTGTCATATTAGGTGACATGCTCGAAGGGAGGTTGAAATAGATCCGCTCACTTATGAATTCTTGCAAAATAAAGAAACCTTGTGGTTCCTAGGTAACAAGGCAACTTGGGCATGATTTACACACTTGCGTCTACTTATTTTTTATAAATCTATTCTAGCTCCACCCCCATCAGCATTCCCTTCCACGAGCCTTTTCAAAACCACAGACTATTGTCATGCCCTCTCAAGGGCAGCTTCCTGTGACATGCTCTCGCTTGGAGGTTTTCCATCTAAGACCATCATTCCTTTAGGTCTTGGCAGTGTATTCCGCTCTGTTTGTGGAGTATTCCGCAATCTGTGGAGCACGTGGAGTTCTGAAAAACTCTGTTCCGATCTGCAGAGTTACTTCCTCGCTAGCGCTCGCCAGTGTTAAGTTGGCGAGCACGAGCGAGGAAATTCCAACGCTAGACCAGCTCCAGGGAGACTTTTCAATGAGGGCGGTTGTGGATGGTCACATTGAGAACCCATCCGTTCGCATTGAGGAAGCTGCCTCTCGAGTAGAAAATCAACTTGAGCAGCAGAAAGGAGCAGCACCCTCTTGGGCTGTGCACTGATTTTCCAGTTCAGACAAACACCCGGCGCTAAAAATCAGTGCAACGAGTGCAACCTAACAAATTCTGCCACTTGCCAAACTCCCCATAGTGTGGTGTAGTTTTTGGGTCACTTCGCGAAGTTCTGCATAGCGGAACTCCGCGAACATCGCCCAGGCCCGCAATCTTTATATTTTGCACATTGAGCACATTTGCCTTCAATGTACATTTCAGATCCTCCAGGAGACGATACTGCTTCGCCCATCTTACATCGACACAGTGCTCCCTAAGTGAAAATCAGCCTAGTCTTTGAGGGGATTGCCAAAATACTATCTTCTCCGTCTCCCTTTTACACGCTTCCATGGTTGGTTCCATCCTTCCTGCCAACATGAAGGGCAGTGGAGGTGCAGGGGGTGGGAGGCTAGGTGGGGTCAGTGCCCCAGATGTAATTGTCCTGCCCTTTTGTGCACGATTACCGGTGGCCTGCAAAAGCAGACAGATGGGTGCGAGTTTTTAATGCCGAGTTGGTGCCCACTTTATGTCAACAACACTGATTGGAGTCAGTTGTGCATCAGCACTCAGAGAACTTGTCATGCGCATTGTCCATCGGAGTAAGCTGAAATGTGAGTGATGTGGTGCGTGGACTCCCTCAGCTACAGCCCAATACCCTCTGGCCAATCCCAAGGCAGCAGCAGTAAGAGAAGTAACACATTGACACATGTGAGCGACATTGACATGCGTGCCTCTTGTAACGTTGTTCCTAAGTTAACACCACCTCTAGATGTCAGAAGTTACCATGCTTGTCAATCCACAATACCGTGCAACAGCTCTACCAATGATGGCCAGGTTGAATTTATTTTTGCTTTCCCACCATTGATTAAAGCACCTCGGCCTGCCTTCCTCATGTGCGTGGCCTGTGTAATAATGCGCATGGGCTTAAACAATTTCTGTGAGTCCCATAGTGTATTGTGTATTTTGGATTCTCTCAGAGATTTCTGTTATTGCATCCACTTATCTAACACAACTGTCATATACCTAAAACCAGCCAGGACTATTGTCTTCGTTAATATGGAAAATGTTTCACATCTACAATTGCGAGAGTAGGCTATTTAAAATAAATAAGAAAACACAATGATTTTGTTGTAAATACAGAGCATGTTTGGAATTTAGGACTGTGAATTAAAGATTACTTAGGCCTGTGAAAGGGGTAGTGGTCTTCAGAGTGTCTGAATCACTCTTGCTCTGTTAGACAGGTACGCCCTCTTTCACTCCAATTCTCGTCCATCTTACACCTCACCTCTTTCTTCTTCAGCACCCTCTTTTCACTCTCTCCTGAATGTACTTCCATACATCTCCTTCACTTCATCACCCCAAACACACAACATACCTACTGAACTGTAAGCACTGCGTTTTATTTTGCTTTGGCCGTGTCAATATTTTGACAATTATTCACCTCCTACACATGCATTGGAACAGAATCACAATTGCAGCTGGCACCATTGCTCAAAACGCCCTGCAGGGAGGCCGAAGATTGCATTAGCATGGATTCTAATTCTATCACACCCACTGGCACTGTGGGATACTGGCACTCAGAGGCGCAACTAGAGCCAATTTTCGGGGGGGGGGGGCTAAGAAAAATTTTCGGGGGTCTGAATCTTTAAGCAATAGGCAGAGTGGAGCTGATTTCGGGGGGGGGGGCTGAATCTTAAAGCAATAGGCAGAGTGGGGATGCAGGGGCGCTTAGAAGGGGTGAAACATTAGCAAGGCCTCATTAACATGCAAATGGTCTTTTAAAGACCTGTGAAGTGCTCGGGTGCGGCTGTGTGTGTGCCCGGGAAGCTGTCTCAACCAGGGCTGCCACACACGACGGGGGGGGGGGGGGGATTGGGGGGGCTGAAGCCCTTTGAGTCCAATGGGTGTTGCGTGCCTGTTGGCACTGCTTTCAGCCTCCCTGCAGAGTGCCAGAGCACTGATTCGGGGGCCCATTATAAATACCTGGAGGCGACTCAGTTCAAAGTATACACTACAGAAGAATAATATTCTGCATGAAAAAAAACAATGAAACACAGCATCCTGGAAAAAGCAAACTCTGTCAGGGAATGCAAGATTAAGAAAAGAAAATTATAACCGGGACTAAATCGCTGACGTAGATTACCTTAATGTTTATGCATTCATTGTTTAGAAATCGATCAGTGTTTTTACTAGTAAAGGACATGAATGTAGGGTCTGACAGGGACCCGTCTCAATATCTGCTTATAATTACTACCCGGTCTGAGACCTGGAGGGACCAGGCCGACTTAGAGCCCTGTCATCGTGCCATCAACCATCTGCTGTGCTGTCAGTGACTCTCACTGTCTGTATTGATTTCAGTCTCTCGACTGGACTGGCAGTGTTCCACCACCAGCTTGCGCCAAACAATCCGAATATTCCTCGATGAGGGCAGTCAATAAGAGACCAGCAGTGGCTGGATGGAAGAGGAATCTCACGTTCGTAGGCTCAGTCCAGCCCCAACCCTGGCTTTGCCTCTCTTTTAGGGTACAGGCCAACCAGCCTGGTTCCGCCCTGCCCCTCACCTACACAGCAGCCTTTCAGCCACCACTACCAGCCACTTAAGTGGCCACCACCAATGTCTCTGCTCGCAACCAATTAGCCGCACTGTGAGGTGAGCCAGAGAACATTTATTCTATCAAATATTCTTGCTGGCTTCCTTAATTGGTCATAATCAGATTTCTTTTTGAAATATCTTACAGGGTTAGCTTTGATGGATGCTAGCCAGAACTACAGTTGCTCATCTCACATCTAACTTGATGTCTAGAATGCTAACATAAGAAAAACGACACATGCCAGACGCCATTTCTGAAGGATGCCAGGTAGATCAGGAATCTTATTTGAAGCAAGGGTAACTTTATTGCAAGAGAGGCGGAAGGCCGGTGATTGAATATACTACTGACAGCATTGGAGGTCTGGCCATCTGATGCTTTTTAAAGTGCAACAGTTATCTGTGATTCTGTTGTGTCTGTACCCCATACAAGCTACTGTCTACTTCATATTCGGAAAACGTCTGATCAGACAGTTATTGTTCGCACACTTATTTTTATTTTCCAGCAGAGAGATATAATGTGTGTGGGGCGAAAATGCTTCTTCTTGTGCTGCTAAGGCTATTGTGACACTTGAGCAATTAGTTTCAATTTATGGCTGACCCTAGTTGTACGCCAGCAAACTCAATGTCTGTGAGCCCGATTGAGTCTTTCCATGTGGTTTTGTGTTTCTTTGCCATCATTGCACACAAGAAGTCCAACAAGTCCTGCTGGACTGGTGGAGATTCAAAAGTGCATATCCACCCATAACAGAGGGTAGATCCTCTCACCAGGCTACGGGGAGACTGAGGGTTGGTTACAGACAAAGTTCTAGTGTGGGGACAGGCATTCCCCAACTCTTTGTAACACAATCATTCGACCCCTATTAAAAGTTCCCTTAACTTGGGTCTTTCTCTTCCTCGTGCGTGTGACTGGTGAGATGCAGCATGTGTATGTTACATGTTGTCTTGTGTATCATGGATGGGCGTACTTGTTCTGTTTCCTTCCTAGGGAGACAGAGGCTGCAACACAAGATGGAAGTTCCACTCGATGTTGCCTTTGTGGAATCAACCTTCATGTAGTAAACTCATGGAGAACTTTAAGTATTTCAGGAAAGATTTAAGAAACCCATAGTCAGACCCTGCCAGCCCACAGCCCTGCTGGACAACAAGGGGCAGCTGGGGATAGTTTGCCTGCAGATCTGCCCAGAGAGCAGAAAGGAGCTCAGCCCTTATTGTGGTTCCTGCCCGCCTCAACATTTCAAACACCTCCTTACCAGCCGCAGCCAGTGCAGGTAAGAGCGGTGGGGCAGTGGGGTCAGGCTGGGGGGTGGGGATTCGACAGATGACCACAAGGGGAAATTAAATAATTAAATAATGTTACCTCATCCTCGTCTGTCGAAATCCCTCCCCCCCCCCCCACCCGGACCCAACGCTCTTACCTGCACAGGCCGTGGCTGCTCCTTACCACCAACAACGACCTTCCCTTTGTCCTGCTACAGGAGTTTTCTGGAAATAATGCAAAGAATATCTAAATGTTCTCCTTTGGAAAAGGTTCCTTATTACAAGTTAGTCCATGCTTCACTCTTCCATCACAGAGAAGGCCTACGAAAAGGAGTCTCGCTGTGCTTGGGCAGCCTCCACGCTCAACCTCTGGGACCTCGGTGTTTTGTCGAAGAATTAAGAAGAGAGGAGAAGGTTGACTCCTCACTGCTGGTGACAGTACTCGGGCCAGGATTGTCATCACTTTTAACCCTGTCTAACGGGGAAACACCAAAAATAGTTTACTTCCCCAGGGCGTATGCTTACCTCTCATCTCAAGAAAGGAATGGTGTTAATGTATAATGTCATGTAATCTACATTTCACTCTCTGGAGGGTGTTTAAGAAGGTTGCAGAATGTCACAAAAGCACAGACAGTGTAAAGCTAATGACCAGTGAGACAATCTAGCTCTAACCACAACTCACCTAACGCACCAGTACATCTTTCATCATCTACACAAATATCAAAGGTTCCCTCTCTCTTTTGACCATTATCTGTGTGGCCAGAACAATGAGTAGCAGCTCCACTGCATCAGAAACATGTTATTAACACAAGATAATAGCTCTCTCTTCTTTGTGGTTTGCGACGCATTTAATAAAGACCAGGCATGTTAGCTGGTATGAAAATACAATACAGTGATGGGTGTACTTTGACACCTCTCAGGGCATACATGATAGAGGTCTTGAAGTAACTGGCAGCAACATACATTTTTAATAAGCTGTTACTTCAAACACTCCCTGAAGCATGTCTAGTTCATAAGAATCAGCTGCGGGCGCCTTCAACCTCAACGAAAAGAATGAACATACAGCCAACTCTGCGGGTCACATGGCCTCGCGCCTGCCCTTAGGAGCCCAATGCCCACTGGTAATTTGTGTCATACAGGTCAGTGAGAAGACACGGCTGAGTCAGGACATGTCACATGCCAGAAAACAAAAATGGCGTACAGGACACGTGCTAGTCGCTTTGAGCAGGTGAGGTGTGGGGCAGCAGCCTCTGCCAACAGGTCGAGAAACTACCTTCTTTCTAGGCAGCAGCAGCTTTTTTCACAGAGCTCTTGCTCTAGCACATTTCACGGAATTAGTCTGTAAAATCAAAGCCCATAATAATGAATGTTGAACTACATGAGAATAAAGCATAGAAAGAAAACTCTTCTAGCAAAGAAAGGTGACGCAATGCTTAGAGGAAGCCTACAAAGGTTTTTGAAGGTTCTAGGTCTTTTTAGTGGAAGGTAATGATCAAAATGGATTTTCACGGAAACATTTTGATAAAAATCTTTTTGATTGATATGCTATGTTGTATATTACCACTATTGGTACAATCTTCTAGTTTGAAAGCATTTAATGTGAAATAAAGCTAATATTTGAACAACAGTTTTCATGCACGCTATCTTAAAATTTGGGGTGGGCGAAACTCGTAAAGTTTCACTCCGCAGAATTTTGCGGAGTTATTTAAAAATGCAGCGAGATTACACAGAGTTCATCAAGTGACGTAATTCAGTACGTCTCACTGCTCATGCTCATTTTTAGCGCTGGGAGCTTTTCCTGAGCTGTAAAGTCAGCATAAACTGCTCCATGCGGCGCTCCAGAGGACGCTGTTTCTTTCTGCCGCTCAAGTAGATTTTCTACTCGAGCAGCAGTTTTTTCAATGTGAGCAACTGCTTTCTTAACGCGAGCGGTTGCGACCACCCTCTTTGAGAAGTCTCCCTGGGAGGCAATCTAGGGCTCGATTTTCTTGCTCATGCTCGCCAACTTAGCATTGGCGAGCCATGTGTGAGAAAAAACCCCACCCACGGCGGTTGGCAGAGTTTTTCCTGAACTCCACGTGCCAAGCAGAGTGCAGAGTTGAAAAAACTCTGAAAACTCCGCTGGAGGCGAAGAGTTTATCTACCACACCTACCTAAAATATCTCTAACTCACAGCCTTTTGTTACCATAGTACTCAGAGCCAGATGGGTACTGGGAGAGTGAAGAGACAGTGGATGCGCCCAACTTCATACCTCTGTTTCTGAAACTCCACTCTCAAGAGGCCAATGATGTACACCATAGTTCCACCTCTAACAGCCCACTCTTCAGCATGGGATGGAACCTGTTACCCAGCGCTACTCAGTGAGAGCAGAAACTATTGAGTGAAGTGATCTCTTAAGTAAAGCCATTACATGCACAATCCTTTGGAATACTAAAAATATTGCAGACTGCCTTTGGTAATTGTTGACATTTTAAAGCAAGTGCCCGCACAGTCTCAGGAAATTGACTTTTTCAGTCTCTTCTCAAATTTTGCAGTCAAATTAAGTTGTGACCATGTATGTGAACTACTGAATCCATCTCATCCCTGTTCATTCCAATATGCAGTGCAACCCCCCTCTATTATTTCTTTCTTCCCCAAGAGTCATTCCTGAAACTTGAAGTATGTTGTAAGTTGTACTCCGATCATTTATTAGCAATGAGTGGTAAAAAAAATGAAAAAGGTTGACAATAAAATTAAGAAAACTTACTTCTAACATTTTGGGAAAAGAAACATTTTAACATTGCCAACAACTACCTAAATCCCATACACCCACAGGTATGTCCAAGGCTGTACACATTCCAACTGATAGGGACCAGTAAGCTTCATTCCTTGGGCTATGAAAACATTATACACATTTTATAAAGGGGTTTTATATACTTATGTTCTCCATGAGGACTCTCACAAAAAATGCAAGATTTGAATTGGTCTCAACAGATGAACAAGGATTTCTGTTTAGTTAAGCATAGAATAAATAATGCCCTGCCTTTAACTGCTTTTGATGAAGAAAGAAAATGTACTGTCACTATTGATACTAGTGTTATTGGCTTAGGGGCAGGTTTGACTCAGAAGGCTGAGGGGGAAGTTGTTGTAATACTACTGAGGCATTTACTTCAAGAACTTTAACAGATACTGAGAAGAGTTATTCCGCCATTTAAAAAGAGGTCTTAGGGTGCATGTAGGCAGTGGAAAACTTCAAAACATTTCTACTGGGTAAACATTTCATAATGGTGAATTATCAATCATTCTACTTTTTCTGCATTCTGTAAATGGTACTATAAAGGCTTAACAAGATTAGTCAGAATATTGTTTCATGTTTTGAGTTTTATTTTAACACTGACTACATAGCTGGTGAAATGAGTTGCGTTCTGGAAGAGTGGTTCTGCCTTCCATTAGTTACGCTATATGATTGAATTGGAAAGTTAGTCTATGAGAGAGATTGGCTTAAAGAGATAGAAACAGGTGTTAAGTTAAATCAGATGAAACATTTATTCACAATAAATGTCATCAGGAAGAGCCTTTGACCATGGTTTTGCATGCATTCTGGAAAGTCAGAGGTGAACTGGCAGCTAAGGATGGAGAGTTGGTTTGCACTCCCTTATATTCTCCTCAGTGTAATGGGTTAGTGGAAAGAGTAAATTGAATGATGGATGAGTGTAAACAATTACCCACAGATAATAGAAGAGATATAAAAAAAGTATCCTAAATAAGTTATGGTCTTTTCATTGTATACATCAGTGATAATCAAAGTATGGCCCGGGGGCGTCTTACTGCCCTCTTGACCTTTACATGCAGCCCCCCTGGTGAACAGCAGCACGAGCTGCTGTTTAGTTGCTGGGCACTAATATTCAGAAATAAATGTTAGGTAAACGGGCAAGCATTTATTAACCTGGAAATAAATGCTTGACCGTTTATTGAACATGTTTTTAGACTACCTTACACAATCCACGGCACACCCAGACCCCCTACCACCACCCTCCTGGAATCAGTGCGGCCCTCAGTCTCATAACAGACTATATTTTGTGGCCCCTGGGCAAATGTTTGCGAGTACCCATGCTATACATCAGTCCATTTGTGGATTTTCTCCATTTGAACTTTTAAGCAATTTACATTCCATTTTCAGATATCAATCCAAAATGATTATCTAAGTACAGTAACAAGATGGTTAATGAAGACATATATTATATTGTGTGTAAGTATATTAGTAGTCTAACTCAAAGGAAGATGAAGGAATGGTATGATTCCAGAGTAGGTGTCAAAGACGTAAAAATAGAAACTGGAGATTTAGTCAAAGTTAAGAGTCCAAGGTCTGTGTTCAATGTTCGTTGAAATTTAATTGATCTAAAAATTGATAGTTAGAGCTTGCTCCTCCGTGAAATTAGAAAATGGTATTTGGAGAAGCATTGATAGTGTGCCCAAGTGTTATAATAAAGTTATACGTTCGGAGAAGGATTTTGATGATTTACAGTTGGATGTTAAACAAAAGTTGCCGAGAAGGTAATAATGGGTGAAGATGTTCCAGGGAACCATATCTCATGTTGTGAGAACGAATTGGTTCTTTGCAGCTTTTGGACTATCAGTGCTCAGTCAGTCAAATTCCTTTATTCGATAAATCAATATCATAAAAGACATTTATACAATCATAAACGACCACAATTAATTTCATAATTAGGAATAAACAACTTGATATATACAAAGTTCATATTATATTGTCATGAACTATTTTACCAAATCTAACACAAACATAAATAAATATGATCTAAAAACCACTACCATAAAATTATGCATCAAGGACATTCTAAAATACAAGAAATATTCTAAATAAAACCACTTAAATCCGGCGGTGTAATATCTATTTTTTTTCTAACACGTATAGCAGCAACCAGAAAGCTAGCAACATGAAACATTTATCGTGGGGAATTTAGTTGCTGTAGGTACACAAGTGCTGGCCTAACCTGTATGAATCCCGCCTCCCTCAGAATTGGGAACAAAAACTTCCTTCTACAATCATTATAAAAATTACAGAACATAAAAAAGTGAAGGGTATCCTGTCTTGAAAAATTATCACATTTACAGGGGTCAGCACATTCCATAGTACACCATGTTCGGAAAAAACCCAGGGAAAAATGTACCAGGTTAAACCTAAATCTAGTTAAAAGATACCGGTGGTATGGGGCATTCACAATAGTCAAGTATGGCTCAGGGCCCGGACAGCTAACCAAAGCATAGTTAGCTCTTACTTTTGTTTTTTTCAGTTCTGTCTCCTCTCGCTCTAAGGATAACAAAGCCAATAGGGCATTTCTTGTCAGTGCAAGGTCCTTTCTTGTTATAATTTCAGGTGAGGAGAAAAGGGCCTCGCGCCCTATTTTTTGAAAACCAGATTTTATATAAGCCAGCCATGGGATTTTGTTAGCGTTGTCCAATTTTAGGCAGTTTTTCAGTATTGTATGGTTTAGGGTAATTTCTTCATTCAACCATATCTTTAGCCAATATATCAAAGGTGCAATTTTGATTTGATCAGTAACAAATCCAACCCCCACTTCTGTGTGAGTAGAAAAAGTGGGGGTGGACTGAGGAACAGAGAGAAGATCTCTCAAAAACTTGTTCTCTATTAGCTGAATTTTGTTGTGGTTGGTATAACCCCATATTTGACAACCATACGTTGCAACAGCCAAACATTTTGCTTTGTAAACCTTTAGGAGGGCTTCAACTGGTCTGGCCCCCAACCTTTTGGTGAACCCCCTAAGCCCTGAAATGGTTCTTGCAAACGCCACGCTTCGGCTGTTGTTTTGTGCGTACCAAGTTCCCTTTTCATCAAAGACAACCCCCAAATAGGGGAATGTGGATACCCTGCAAACCACTTCCCCACTACAGAAAAAGGTTTTGACCTTAGATTTCCGCTTTCCCATCCCTGCAATCAGAACCTGGGATTTTTTTGCATTTATTTTTAAGTCCAGGTTCTCCATAAAATCAGTGCTGAAAACCAACACGGGTCTTCTGTGTTGGGAAGAAGGTTGAGACGAGTTAGAAGAAACGAGTATCTTAAAGACTTTGTATGGATCTATGCAGACCAGTTTGTTGTATATGTTTTTTGCTTTGGAAAATAGCAACTGTAAGCTGTATTAACTATTCACATTTGCAATTTCTATAGAGCATTAATTAATTATATTCAGGTTGTCTTAGAATTGTGTTTTCAGTTGTTGTTCATGCTTCACCTTCCGGTTCAGTACACACGTTCTTTCCTGTGTCTTGCCATCTTGCTCTCTTGTGTGTTCTATGTCTCATAGTTCTCTGTGTGTAATGTGTCATGAGTGCATCTTTTAAAGGAGGTGCTACATCAGTTTACAGGCCAGTTGCCATTACACCTTAATAAAGGACCTCCCCAATATAAAATCTCCTCTCATTTCTATATGTATCTTCCCACCAAGCCATTTCACACAAGTCCCTTTTTCTACTTCATATCCTGTTACCAGTCTTGTTGATTTCTACAACCATCTATCAAAAACATGCCAGGTTATTTTTGCAAGTTTATTTGTTGGCTAATGTTGGATCCTTAATGTACCTTTGTCACCCAAATTGTTAACGAAATCAAATATCCATGTCTATTTAGCACATATCATTATGATTTGCTAAATGGACAAGGTCGTTTGTCGGCATTGTATTCATGCATCTATGCTCAATATCAGTCTTTAGACCATGGGCAAGATGTAGTCTCGGATCAAAGATTAGACTACAGTATAAAGCCTGCCATTGAAGTTGAATCAACAGACTTGAGTCAAATGCAGTCTAGTATATCCAGCTACTCCTCACTACATTAAGGACAACACAACGTAGGTAAATTCATATTGTTACTCCCCCACCTGGCTCTCTTTCTACTTAATGCGCATTGTTTTTATACCACTAATTTGATCAATGTTTTTTGTCTCACAGCCCCATGCATAATATCAATTACTTCCAATGTCAATATATGAGAGATGCAGTATTTCACACAATCAAGTTTTTAATAAATAAGCAGTGGATTCTGCCATGTCTGGTGTGCCTCGCCGAGAGTGAAACACTGTGTAATATTACAAACTTGTGAGTAACTAATATTTAAGTGGTGTTTAAACAGAATATGGCCATTAATTCTAATAATAATTGCATATATACATACAGCTTTGCGAAAGCCTTCGGGCCTGCACTCCCACTTGCCAGTTTCACTACAGGTAGTGAGTAAAGATAGCCATCAGGAATAAAAGGTCATCTCCCACACATTATATTAACAGCTGTGTTTATTAATTTATTGAATGTTATTATATGCTTCAAAATACTCTTAACAAGTGACAAAAGGTCATCTAAAAGTGTTATATGGGTGAAGACATTTAAAAGGTTTTAGGAATCTAATTTTGCCTAAAGCCAGGGACTAAAGTGTGTCTCCATCCTGGAAATTAAGTTGAGCCTAACAACTGGGACTGAAGTGTTGTTTGCAGTCTCAGGTTGAAGTTTAGGCTGCAGTTGAAGTTGAGGTTGACAGTCAGGGATTGAAGTGAGGTTATCGGACAGTAGGGATTGCTTGATTGAGGTGGAACAATGAGATATAACATTATAGAAAGCAAGGGCTTTTGTTTCCTTGTCTCTGCCCAACTCTGGCAAGGAAGAAAGCCCTTTTGAAGAATAAAAGAGTTACAAATGTATAGATCACAGCTATGATCAATCACCTGCTAAACCAAATAGCCACTACTGTAGCAAATTATTACATTAATTCATAAAGCAACATCTCCAGACTTACTGGAAGGTGTAAAGCTTACAAGTGTGTACTATATCACCATTTTGAGGCAGTGATCTTCTAGATTGGACCTTCAGTTATATAAAAGGTATCTCCTGGGGAAAATGATAGGAAGTGTCACTAAGGCACGAACGATGTCAAGGGCAGAAGGAGATAGGGGTCAGCAATCATTTGCTAGCAAGAGTTTATTTTTTGTCTTTTTCCTGCTTGCAGTATATTACTACAGCTCAGAGAGTGCTTAGTTTCACGAGGTCAGGTGGTTTAAAAGGCAGAAGTAGATACTAGCATTTTAATTGGAAAAAAGGGACTTGTAAGTAGATACATAATTTGCTTCTAACCTTACCAGGCATTGTGTGTATGGTAATAAAAACACTTAAACATAACTACTACATTTCCAATTTGATGATCAAAAATCAATTTTCAAACTTGCGGATTGAATCCAAAAATATGTCTCCCCTCCAACTATGAACATTTTTACTGATGCCATCTTCTGTTTGACATATGCAGCTGTACTCAGTGTATAGGGGCATGTAGGCACAACGAGGCTGATGCTGATATATCCAACAGTAGATACAGCTGGGTAATCTGAGATATTTTACATTTTTTAACATGGCCATTTGTTTTACATCTCAGAATGATTTTTTATTAACACATTAATTTCATATCAAAATACCAGCTCTCAAGGATATATATGTTATAGAAGGAGGGTAGCCATGAATGATAGCAAAAGTCCACAAGTAGAAACAGGATCTTTGTATCAAATCACACTATATGCAAGTAAATACACATTAAAATTTCCAAAAGGAAGAAAATACAGGCGAGGAGAAAGAGGAAGGCAAATGGAAAATATAAGGGTGTAAAAACAGCACATAAATAGCAAAGTGAGGTAACCAAAACAAATATAATTAAAAAAATCTTGACCTGGCTATCTTCTAATTCGCAATAAAATTCCAGTAATTTTAATAGCCACACATCTCTATGGCTGAGTGAAAAGTCATGTCTAAGGTTCGACTTTCAACTTTTGTGCATTTTGTTTCTCTAACAAAACCACAGAACAATTGTCGTAGCGGCTATAGGTGTCAATTATAACAAAAACTACATTTCTCATGAAATCTCAATATTCCAAGTTTTTTTGAGTCACAGTAATGCATTCCATAACTTCTTTCCAAAATTGTTTCATTCTTAAAAAAGTACATGAAATGGGTCAGACTGGCCAGATGTGATGTAAAGTTTGCACACTTTTTCAGATCTAAACAAATCTGTTAATATCTGTCCAAAACGTCTTAAATTCTCCTCGCTGTGTACACTTTTAAAGTCTGACAAGTGGCGTAATAGCAAGAAAGGTCTGCGTGGGCACCATAGAAGGGAACACATAGGACAGCCAATGGTCCTCGGCACAACCACTTTGCCAACAACGTCAGACGCCAACACTGCAGCTCGAAACCTTCATCGCTTGATCTTCCACTGCGTCAACACTCTGGCACCCCTCAAGAAGACACCAGGCAAACAACATTCCAAGAAAGCCAGCTAGTTCACTCCATCAAACACCTGATTGATTGAATGGCAAACCATTGTTGAATCCATGAAGCATTATGCAGTAGATTTACAGATGTCAGTTGTTTCGAAGAATGTGCCTACAGTTTTGCGTGAAAGGAAAAAGAACGGTTAACTGCTGGCCACTAAATTACTACTCCAATAATTTTTAAACTCATCCAAACTATTTTATGGGCACTTTGATCCATATATGTTGCATATGAAATGCTCCAACTAAGTGTCCCCTAATAACTGTAGATGTAATTCACATTTAGTACCAAAAGTATTTTAACTCTCTTAGGTAGTGGATGCTTTTTATACCAAAGGAGTGGGATTTGATTCCTATGACTTTAAAACACATCACCTTCTTTCTCTAGCATGGATTCTACAGGCCTAGAGACACAGCAACAAGACCCATGTTGGTACGCGAAAACCATCTGCAGCATTTAATTGCGGCAAGCAGAGTGCAACTGCCTATAAATTGGCTTTAATATTCTGTTAAGGTGAACCGCAAAAGTGGTTTCCACCCAGGTAGTGAGTGAACTGAAGCATAAAGGATGCAGTATCCTTTTATTGACCAAAGGAAAATGTTCCATTGAGTGTGCTGAACCGAAGTAAAGTTGACCACCACAGTAAGTTTTGTCAAGAGAGCCAAGCTGGACTTTGACATATGCCTGACCTAACAAAAGTCACACTCACACAGCACAGCAGTGACAAAGAATTGAGGTCAGTAACCAGATAGGGTTGCTTCACATTACAAGGCCGTCAGCAGTGGAATATATATCCACACACCATCTTCCACCACCCTAGCACAAGGAGAGGGCAGTGACGTTCCTGGGTCCAATTACGGTCTTAAAGAAATCAATTTAGATTAGCTCTAAATACAATTGTAGAAAATGGATTTTAATTGATCCAGCAAGTGAAATTAAAGCTACTCAAAATGGGCATCAATACTTGCTCAGCATTGAGGGATGGTGGGGCAGATAAAGAGTGGATTGTCAATTTTTAATAAAAACAGAATTGATCGGAGTCTTGGCTACATCCATACCTGTTAGATGAGTATCTGTCTCTTTCTCTCTCCCTCCATACTTGAAACTGCTTCTTAAAATTGCTCAGGCTATCAATGACTTTTGGTTTGGAAGGGAACTTCCAATGATGCTTCTACTCATAGTCTTCAGGCTTATTCTCAATATTTTTAATAACCATCTCACATCCTGGGATCACAATGCTACCCCACCGCCCCCTCAAAGGCGGTGTTCCAACTTCTTTTACGGTGAGCCAAAGCATTGCCAGAAAAAGTTGCATTGCATTACAATCAAGGCTATAAATTTCACTGAAAAGTCAATGCAGCTTCTTGACTGTGGAGCTAGCATGCCCCTAAATTGGCAGACCGGTCACCAATCAAGCCACGGCATTATGCAGTTTCTGGAAGCACCCCAGCACTTTCTGGAAAGTGACTGCAAAACAGAACAGGAGATCTCTGGTCTCATTTGTAGTTCACTCCCTACGTACCCAAGAGACTGCAGATCAATGTCTGACTTCTCCTCTTGACCACATTGTGTGACTCTGAACAAATCTTTTGTTCTCCTAGTACTTACCCCTTTATTAAGTGCCACATAAAAACTGGACATTACATCTTTCTCAAAAGTACTATCAATTCACTAACAAGCATTGGCAAAGTCAATGTGTCTCGCCTATTTAAGAGCTAATGGCTTTGCCAATATGCTTTAGCCATGGTGTACTCCAGCGTGGCTGCTGTTCAGCATGGCTAAAAGCTGGTGGAGTTAAGGAGAGTGGAGTGAAGTGTCGTAAAATGGAGTAGAGTGGAGTGTTATGGAGTGGCCTAGAGTGGTGTTGAGTTGCATACAGTTGTGTGGCATGAACTGGAGTATCATGGAGTGGCGTGGAGTGGTGTAGAGTGTTGTGGAGGGTCGTGAAGGGATTAAAGTGTTGATTGGTGTAGAATGGAGTAGAGTGTCTGAGGGGAATAGAGTGGAATAGAGTGTCATAGAGTTGAGAGGCATAGAGTGTTTTGGAGCCGTATAGAAACTGAGTGGAGTGGTGTAGAGGGTGTTGCATAGAGTGTTGTAGAGTTGTAGAGTAGAGTGGTGTAGAGCAAAGTAGATTTCCGCAGAGGGGAGTGGCAGATAATGGAGTAGTGTAGGTGAGTGGAATGGCATAGAGTGGAGTAGAGTATCATAGAGGTGAAGTGGTATAGAGTGCAGTGGTGCAGAGTGACGTTGTGGAATGGACTCTCCCCATTCAACTTCTCACTTCACCCTTAATCACCTCTTGCCATCCTGTCTTTTCACTGCCCTCATCTCTAACAGTTTCTCGCATCTATCTCATGGCCTCTCTGGCCCGTCACCTCCCGTGCCCATCTGCACTTCTCATTCACCTCAAGTCTCTCCATTCAAATTGTTGTCTATTTGTATCTTACACCTCTCCAGTCCCCCATTCATCTTTCACATCTCTCCTTTGTTTTTTCACACCTTCTTGAACTAATGTCTCTCTCCCCTGTTACCTCAGCACCAGTACTTAATTTGAGCAGGTGGTTTCCGGTGCTCCGCACTGGCACCTAATTGTGCACACTGGCACTATGACCGTCTGCCACATGGTGGCTCTGTCTGTGCAATTTAGAGATGAGCAGAACAGCTGTTTATTAATTCAATATACAATAAAAACGATAAACTCCTGACATCCATGTCATTCTTATAGCTTTGGGGGCTTGAAATAGTCACACTTGTACAGTGTTATGGTTGGTAGTTGCATAGGTATTGTCATTGGCCGCACAGGCAAGGCAATGGGTGGGTGGTTAAAGTTGCAGTGGCCTACTGGTGAGGTCCCTGGCACATGTTTTATTACAAATTAATCACTGCTCAGCACCCACCCCAGTACTCCCTCTCTTCCCCTATCGCTGCTGTCCCTCACCTCTGTCGCATCAAATTACTTTTTAGGTCACAGATCATCTCTCAGCTATCTTCTCTCACAGTTTGACAGTAGCCCTCCTATGTGCCCTCAACTTTCCCTCACACTCACTTCTTGCGTGTCCCCACTTCCCTTCGGCAATTCACATTTCTCCCTATACCTGACCTCTTTAATCAAATTCTCTCACTCCCTTGCTGTCCTTTCTTATGCATGCATGGTTAATTATGGGCTTGTTTGAGCAAGTTGCAAATTGAGCAGTGAGGAGGCAGGTGAATGAGGTGTCACATGAGTGCAGATGAGTAGTGTGACTGCAGGCTGAGGTACAGGGTGAACAACACAAGTGTGTTGTGATTGCAGAGTGATCACTGTGAGTGCAGGGTGAGAGGGTGAATGATGTGATTGCATGGTGATCAGTGTGAGTGCATTGTGATCGCTGTGAGTGCAGGGTGAGCGTGAAAGTGAAGTGCGAGAATGAGAAGTGAGTTCTCTGAATGCAGGGTGCATTCCCAGACACTTGAAGTAACTCAGCATATTGACAGCAGCGTAGGGTTTAAAGATATAAGTTAAACTAGTGCTATTATGACATTAATCAGGGATCGAGGGTGGAGGAAATAAATAATATGCTGATCCTGCAACACACTTCTAGTCCTATGGTTAGGGTTGCCTGCTCATTATTTTGATGTCCCAGACGGTACAAAAGTAAGCAGTCACCTAAAGCTGTATATTTCAGCACTCATTTGTGCGTACTTGGAACAGCAAATATTAATAGAAAGCACTTTTAATTGTGTTCTAGGGCTGCCTCAATGATCCATGACTGATAATTAAAGGGAACAAAGACAGAAAAGTCACATTACGAATGAATGCATATGATTTTATTTACAATCCCATTTAGTGTCAAGAGGAGGCCATTTGCAGGCTCTTTAAACATCACATGGCTGGTATTTTCCTTCTTGCAACCCTACTTTATATTTCTTTTCAAGAAATGCATTCTACAACTGCAGTAAATGTAAAATACAAATGTAAGGAAAAGGCAGAGTTGGGGCCCAGGGGGTACTGGAACTAGAAGAAAAAAAATAAGCCTCAGTAACCAGTTTACAAAAGGTATGTAAACATGCAAATGGTCTTTAACGACCTGTGAAAAACTCAGGCGTGGGGTGCTGTGCTGGAGATAAGACTGCAGACACAGCCCAGCGGAGTCCACAGCAACTCGAACTGAGACACACTACGGAGGGGGGCTGAATCCCTTGTTGTCCGATGGGCCTGGGCAGAAGTGTGACCGGGAATACGTGACCCCCTTTCCATCACTTCACGGCCCCCCTGGGGGTCGCACCCCACACTTTGAAGACCCCTGGCATAGAGTGTAGTGACATGGAGTACATTGGTGTAGAGTACAGTGTTGCAGAGTAGAGTGCAGTGATGTACAGTGCAGTGGCATAGAGTGGAGTCCAGTACAGTGGTGCAGAGTAGAATAGAGTGGCATTCGTTTTTATCAGCGTTTGTACTTGTTACCTGTTATTCTCCACACCTGATCCTAGAGGTGTGTTGAGACCCCCCAGCGCCCAGCAGCACCCAGAAGTTCACTCTTACCCGTCCTTGCTGCTCCGGTCCTGCTCTCGGCTGAGAGCACCGGGCGCCGGTTTTGGCGGCCATCTTGGGTCGGGCTGGGTTGGGGACGCCATTGATAGCACTATAAAAGGCGCCAGGTGCAGGTAATCGGCAATTCTGACACTGCACGCACCTTTTCCCTCCTGAGGCGGAAGCCGGGAGGTCTCCTGTCTTTCCCTGTGTTTAATTCACTTTTAATTCGTTTTTATCAGCGTTTGTACTTGTTACCTGTTATTCTCCACACCTGATCCTAGAGGTGTGTTGAGACCCCCCAGCGCCCAGCAGCACCCAGAAGTTCACTCTTACCCGTCCTTGCTGCTCCGGTCCTGCTCTCGGCTGAGAGCACCGGGCGCCGGTTTTGGCGGCCATCTTGGGTCGGGCTGGGTTGGGGACGCCATTGATAGCACTATAAAAGGCGCCAGGTGCAGGTAATCGGCAATTCTGACACTGCACGCACCTTTTCCCTCCTGAGGCGGAAGCCGGGAGGTCTCCTGTCTTTCCCTGTGTTTAATTCGCTTTTAATTCGTTTTTATCAGCGTTTGTACTTGTTACCTGTTATTCTCCACACCTGATCCTAGAGGTGTGTTGAGACCCCCCAGCGCCCAGCAGCACCCAGAAGTTCACTCTTACCCGTCCTTGCTGCTCCGGTCCTGCTCTCGGCTGAGAGCACCGGGCGCCGGTTTTGGCGGCCATCTTGGGTCAGGCTGGGTTGGGGACGCCATTGATAGCACTATAAAAGGCGCCAGGTGCAGGTAATCGGCAATTCTGACACTGCACGCACCTTTTCCCTCCTGAGGCGGAAGCCGGGAGGTCTCCTGTCTTTCCCTGTGTTTAATTCGCTTTTAATTCGTTTTTATCAGCGTTTGTACTTGTTACCTGTTATTCTCCACACCTGATCCTAGAGGTGTGTTGAGACCCCCCAGCGCCCAGCAGCACCCAGAAGTTCACTCTTACCCGTCCTTGCTGCTCCGGTCCTGCTCTCGGCTGAGAGCACCGGGCGCCGGTTTTGGCGGCCATCTTGGGTCGGGCTGGGTTGGGGACGCCATTGATAGCACTATAAAAGGCGCCAGGTGCAGGTAATCGGCAATTCTGACACTGCACGCACCTTTTCCCTCCTGAGGCGGAAGCCGGGAGGTCTCCTGTCTTTCCCTGTGTTTAATTCGCTTTTAATTCGTTTTTATCAGCGTTTGTACTTGTTACCTGTTATTCTCCACACCTGATCCTAGAGGTGTGTTGAGACCCCCCAGCGCCCAGCAGCACCCAGAAGTTCACTCTTACCCGTCCTTGCTGCTCCGGTCCTGCTCTCGGCTGAGAGCACCGGGCGCCGGTTTTGCCGGCCATCTTGGGTCGGGCTGGGTTGGGGACGCCATTGATAGCACTATAAAAGGCGCCAGGTGCAGGTAATCGGCAATTCTGACACTGCACGCACCTTTTCCCTCCTGAGGCGGAAGCCGGGAGGTCTCCTGTCTTTCCCTGTGTTTAATTCGCTTTTAATTCGTTTTTATCAGCGTTTGTACTTGTTACCTGTTATTCTCCACACCTGATCCTAGAGGTGTGTTGAGACCCCCCAGCGCCCAGCAGCACCCAGAAGTTCACTCTTACCCGTCCTTGCTGCTCCGGTCCTGCTCTCGGCTGAGAGCACAGGGCGCCGGTTTTGGCGGCCATCTTGGGTCGGGCTGGGTTGGGGACGCCATTGATAGCACTATAAAAACGGGCAGGGATGACTCCGCGCAGCGGACGCGATCAGCGGGCGCGCCGGATCTGCGCCGGAGTCGTGCCAGAGTCCTGCCCGTCTGCGCCCGTCCGCGACACGGCAGCGGACGGCGAGGCGGCAGGCTCTGGCCATAGGCTTACTTACTCTGCAGCGGATCTACTCTCATTTAACCTTAATACCGCTACCTGTCGGTATGTCTTTCCTGGCCGATTCAAAGGTAAATGCTGCTGTCCAGGTTGTGGATGGTATCCCAACATATACCGGGCTTCTGAGGGTTCCCGTCCACTCCCTCCTAAACAGTTTAAGTGCTTATTGCTTAACACCCGTTCATTACATAGGCACGCTTTGGACATCTTTGAGCTACTTACCTCTGAGAATCCACTCTGTCTCTTGCTCACAGAAACATGGCTCTGCGAGTCGTCTAATCCTGACATCGCGGCAGCCTTTCCGCCAGATTATATTGTTTACAGACAGGATAGGACAGTGGGTAAAGGTGGTGGTGTTGCACTTGCAGTTCTAAGATCTTTTGCCTGCACAATTATTCCATCTCTGCCTATTTCTGGCTGCGAATCCCTCGCCTTTTCCATTGCACTCTCCCCGCATCAATCTTTTTCTGGGCTTCTTGTCTACAGACCTCCGGGTCTGCGGGGTTCCTTCTTCGATGACCTTCAATCTGCTATCACTGCTCTTTGCTTGAAGGTGGAAAACTGCATAATTTTAGGGTACTTTAACATCCATATGGATGTTGAGTTGGACAGTGAAGCGGTCAAAATCAAGGACATCACTGTTCCTCTTGGTCTAACTCCTTACATCTCAAGTGCGACTCATGATAAGGGTCACACGCTTGACCAAGTGTTCTCCACCTTTCCCCTTATTATGTCCCATCCCACCCCTGTTCTTTGGTCTGACCATTCTTTGATTAGTTTTTTAATTCAGGGCAGAAGTAAAACATCTTATATTAACTCAGACCACCTTAGGCACCCCAGAAGACCTTTGCATAAATTTACCCCTGAGAATCTTGCTCAAGCGCTTCACGAATATCCCTGTATCCTATCCGGCCATCTGGAGAGGGACCTTGAAACTTTCCAGGAATGGTTAGTTGAAAGGCTTGATGATCTTGCTCCTCTTTCTACCCCCTCTTCATCTGTCAAGCGCAGTTCGGCTCCTTGGTTCTCTAAGTCACTTGCTCTGGCACGGCGTAACTGTAAGTTAGCCGAAAGACTCTGGCGGAAGCAATATGAACAAGAAGCTAAGTCTGCCTATAAACTATCTATTAAATCTTACCACTCTGACATTCTTGAGGCCAAAAAGAACTATTTTGCAAATAGAATTGAGTCTGCGTCAAATTCCAGTAAAGAAATTTTTACCATTGTCAAAGAGTTTATCTCTCCCAAATCTAGCATAGTCCAGCATAAGTTCTCCGAATCTTGGGTAAAGGAGCTGGCCATCTTCTTTAATACGAAAATCAAATTGATTCAAGAATCTTTTCCACCAGCTGCCCCAAATGCATCATTGCATGACTCCAATCTGACGACTTTACCTCCTGATTCCTGCCCCATTCTATCGGAGTTTCCTCCTTTATTGGAATCTAATTCTCTGGATCTTTTACTCAGGATTAAATCTGGCTCTCCGCTGGACCCGTGCCCGGTGAGCTTTTTAGCCAGGACTGCCAAGATTCTGAATTCCTTAATTTCTCCTGTTTTGAACCTATCTTTGTCCTGCGGCATTGTTCCGCCAGCCTGGAAGAAGGCAATGGTCGTTCCCCTTCTAAAAAAACCAGGCCTTGACCCAGAGATACATGCTAACTATAGGCCCATTTCTCTCCTGCCCAGTTTGGCTAGGATCGTCGAGAAGCACGTCCACTCTGTGCTTTCTTCCTTCCTTGAAGACCATGGGTTACTCCACTCCACCCAATCTGGCTTCCGCTCCAACTTGAGCACTGAGACCGCTCTTTTGGAAGTTAATGAAGCCATTAAGGAAGTTCTCGACACAGGCGGAAGAGCAATGCTGGTGATGTTGGATCTGTCGGCGGCTTTCGACACCGTCCCGCATGAGGCCCTCTTGAGAAGACTTCACGAGATCGGTCTCAGAGGGACGGTGTTGAGCTGGCTGAGATCTTACCTAGCGGGTCGTCGACAAGTGGTCTGGGCCCCCCCGTACTCCGCCGAGGTGCCGCCTATGGATGTCGGAGTCCCACAAGGGTCGGTGCTGAGCCCGACCCTTTTTAACATCTTCATGACTCCATTGGCGGTACTGGCGGAGTCGATGGGTGCCCAGATCATATCATACGCTGACGACACCCAGCTCCTCTTCACCTGCAAGAAGGGCAAGGAGTTCGACGGGGAGAGCATCCGTGGTTGCCTTGGGGCTGTCTTCAACTGGTTTCAGCGGAGCAGCCTCAAGTGCAACCCTGATAAATCCGAGGTGCTCTTCTTCGGCTGTCAGGCAGAACCGCCCTGGCAGGAATGGTGGCCGGTTTGCATGTCCCCCCCTTCCTCTTCCTCTTTGGTCGCTAAAAACCTTGGGGTCAAAATCGATAACACCCTGGCTTTGAAAACACAGATCACAGGTCTCACGGGTACCTGTTTTGGTCTGCTAAAAATGATGCGTAAATTCCTTCCTTTGCTTCCTTTAGCCCACAGGAAGCTGACAGTACAAGCTCTGATTTGTTCCCGGCTTGATTATTCCAATGTCCTCTACCTGGGTTTGCCGGATTATCTCTTGCACAAACTCCAGGTTGTACATAATTCTGCGGCAAGAGCCATCTTCGACCTACCCCGGCAAGCCAGATCATCTGAGTTGCTTTCGTCCCTTCACTGACTTCCGAACAAGACACGAATCACATTCAAAGCTCTTACACTGGCCCATAAGGCACTCCATTTGGTGGGGGCCTCCTACATTCAGAAACGGCTTTCTTTCTACAAACCCACCAGATCTCTCCGGTCGGAAAATCTTGGCCTGGCAATGGTGCCTCCCATTAGGAAAGTCAGAATAGGTGGACGTTCCTTTAAATATCTCGCCCCCAAACTATGGAACTCCCTTCCAGTGGATCTCCGCCGCATTCCCAACCTGTTTGCCTTTAGAAAGGCCTTGAAAACCTGGCTTTTTAATCAGTAATTCTGTTATGTTTCTGTTGTCTTTTCTCTTTTTCTCAGTAATGGGTCAGAAAGCGCCGGGACACTCCTTGGAGTAGCCGTGCGCTATATAAGTCACCCATTAACATAACATAACATAACATAGAGTGCAGTGACATAGAGTATGATGGCGTAGAGTGCAGTGGCGTATAGTGCGGTGGCTTAAAGTGCTGTAGTGTAGATTATGGTAGATTGGCATAGAGTGCAAAGGCATAAAGTGCAGTGGCATAGAGTGCATTGGCGTATAGTGCATTGGTTTGGAGTAAAGTGGCATAGAGTGCATCAACATGGAGTGCAGTGGTGGAGAGTGGTGTGGTTCACAGTAGGGTACTGTGGTGTAGAGTATATTGGCATAGAATGGATTTGCATAAAATGCACTGGTGAAGGGTGGAGTGGTACAGAGTAGAATGCAATGGCATAGAGTGCAGTGACATAGAGTGCAGTGTTGCAGAGTAGAGTGGCATAGAGTGGAACAGTGCAGAGTTCAGTGGTGTAGCGTGCAAAGGTGAAGAGTGCAATGGTGCATAGTATATCAGTGTGGGACTGGTGCACTGGAATAGAATTGAGTGGTGTAGAGTAGGGAGGCGGAGAGTGAAGTGGCCTAGATTGGTGTGGTGCTGAGTAGAGTGCAGCGGTGTTGAGTGGTGTGGTGCACTGTAGAGTACAGTGGTGTAGAGTATAGTGGCGTTGGGTGGATTGGCCTAGACCACACTGGTGTGGAGTGGTACGGAGTGGAGTGCATTGGCATAGAGTGCAATGTTGCAGAGTAGAGTGGCATAGAGTGGAGTGGTGCAGAGCTGAATGGTGTAGCGTGCAATTACGAAGAGTGCAGTGGTGCATAGTAAAGTAGTGTGTGGTAGAATGCATTGTCATATAGTAGAGTAGAGGACAGTAGTGAGGCATAGAGTGGAGTGGTGCTGAGTAGAGTGCAGTGATGGATTGTTCAGTGGAGTTGATTGGATTGGCGTAGTGAGGAATGGTGCAGAGAAGACTGCAGTGGTGTGAAGTGGTGTAGAGCAGAGTGGAGTGGTTTATAGTGAAGTATTCATGGTGTAGTAGCTGTAATATCTTTCCCAACCTCGGGCATGTAAATGATTACGCCACACACGGAGCTTGATATTACATGTCTTTATTCCTCAGCTTGTAACCGTTAACTGAACAATCAACCTCATGACTTCTGGAAGACAATGGTCAACGGTGGTCTCCAATGGCCGCACCTCTTGGTTATGTTCCCGTTGTTAGTGGTTATCGATGAAGTCACAATTGGTGTGCACGAACTACTCCTGCACCTGCCGTTGGGAGATACAAACTGCCAGGCAGATATGTAAATGTTGAGAACAAATGGTGTGGTGCACTACCCCAGTGGTTTGCTTCCGTAGCAATAAATGATCGATCTTCTCTCGTTTGTGTGAAAAGCGTTCTTTATTTGATAATCCAAATAATATGTGTAACAAGCCTCAGCCAACGCGTTTCGTTCAAAGGGATTGAACTTCGTCAGGGCTGAAAGGAAGTGTAACATAGAAAGTATAAATATACACATATAAACACAAGGGCACAGGAACAGGACTCAATGAAAAACGTCTGACCAACACACAATCTTAACAATGTACAGTAACTGCATGTGACCATAGGGAGAGATGCTGTATACCCCTCTTGTGGGGTCATTGCCCAGACCAACAGCACACAGTATACAAAGAGACCGAACTGTTGACATAGTACAATCACAAAATACATCTGACCAACACACAATCTTAAAACAACGTACAGTAACTGCATGTGAGCACAGAGAAAGATGCTGTGTACCCCTCTTGTGGGGTCATTGCCCAGACCTGCAGCACACAGTATACAAAGAGACCAAACTGTTGACATAGTACAATCACAAAATACAAACGCATTCTGAAAAACGACATACAGTTACTACAAGTAACCACAATTAAAAGATGCTGCGTGCCCCTCAGGGGCTCATTGCCTTAAGCCAGCAGCATACAACGAGACCAAACTGTTAACATAATACTATCAAAAAATACAAACGCATATATTAAAAAGCCACTAACTACCACGTATGGACATTTGGCTACACAACTGTGATTAAAAACAGCAAGACCAGTGGCAAATAGCCACACGGGGCTTCTTATTTGGGGTCTCAATAGGCTTTAGTGGGTTAGGCTGATGTGTGGGTGAGTCAATAGTGTACATCTGAAAGTGTACATTGCATGAGAATATGTACAAGGGTCGCTTTATATGGGGCAAAAGATGGTCAGTCCCAATGCGTCAGGGGTGCAGTGGTCAATATTGTAGTATGGTGTAAGGCTAAGGTACTCGCCTTTGGTAAGAGTGTGTAACCTGAGGTGGGTAACCAAATAGAGTTGCCACGATAACGGGCGTACAAAAGCGAGTGCTGGGACAGTAGTTCCATAAGCACACTCCAGGGTGCATTTGGCCTGGCGCTGTAGGATGGGACTGTTGCTGGTAAAACAGTCATATGTTGCATTAAGTAAAAGAAGGGCCCGCATTTTACATCTAGGGCAGTGACGTAAATGTTCAAAAAGCTGTATAATTAAAAAACGGCGAACACAAAGCATTATCCCACAGGGTAGTATCTCAGTGCTGGATGCTACATACCGTATATATCATGTCAGAGTGTTGAGTGAAACTCTGAATTGTAATGGTTTCCTTGCGGGAGTGGACCATATCAAATGTGTGCTGGTGATTCCATGGCCTCCTTGATAAGAGCCCAAGAAATGCATCTGGTATGGAAGAAAGGAAGACCATAGTGAGCAATATTACAGTGATGTGCGGGTGGGCCCTGCGATGTATAAAAGCAGAGGGTCTAACAAAATGCAAGAACGAGAGTCAGGAGCAAATTAGGTAACAAAGATCCATGTGGGGCAATAAGTTCAAGGGGATTCAAGAAAACGCAAAGGAAAACGGCTACCCCATGTGGCCCGGAAGAGATATATAGGTTGGTGGGTGCCATGGTAGTTGGTGACCTAAAAAAGACTATGAGGGGTGTGGGCCGGCATGTGGAAGTAAGTTCTGGCTAACCAGCTGCAGCCTCATGAACCCTGAAAAACCTGTGGTTAAGAAGTCGAGTGATTAAGCAAAGCACGGTCCCCCAGGTGGCCAATACGAACCCTAGGATGTGTGGGCTGCCGTGTGGGGGTGAATAGTACGAAAAGAGGACAGCCGGGAAAAGTGCGGAGGCAAATGGCACTACGGCACCGTGAGAAATTTAATAAAAAAAAGAGGATCTCAGTGAGTCAGCGGGAAAGCCCAGATTTGGATCCCCAAGAGGTGAGAAAGCGTGTGGTGACCAACTAGAGATAGCAAGGCAGAGAGCAGGAGAAAATGTAAAGCGGCAACTCTGTAAAGCATGAGGAGTGAGTAGTGACAGACAGTTTGCCGTGGCTAAGGTCTGCTGGAAATGTATACAAGGCCAAGTAGACAGATAGAGTATCGCATGTTGGATGGGCAGCATTCTGCTTATCTGGAGCCGTGAGCGACCAGTGCTCCTTTCTGGAACCGCCTTTGGATAATATGAAATCCATTGGCAGTGAGGCGGTCCAGTATATATAGTGCTTCTAAAAGCACCCACATCAACAGAAAGGAAAGAAGAGAGACTCTCCGGTGGACGTGCAAACAAACGGGATGTCGACATTGTCCGCTAGTAATCCTGTGTCTGGTGGAACATCAGGGATGCTGCTCATAGCCTGATGCAACAAGGCATCTGTCGTTGGCATGGCAACCCGGCATGACAGAGAAGTGGGGTAAGAAGACTATTGTGCGAGGCACTAAAAATAATGGGGCGCATCGGACCAGTAGGAATCTAAATTGGCACCCAAAGAACTGTGATAAAAAGTGTAAAGCACATTTTAAGTAAAGGGAAAAGAAAAGAATGAAAAGTAACTGCAGGAAAAACCTCCTGTGAAGTTGGTTCTGCAGCTGATGTCACATCAAAACGTAAACTTTTATATCTGAACAAACCAATATGGATAGAAAAGTTATTAATGTACCTGCAATTTTCTTCTAGTTCCAATTGATGATATCCTTTGTTTAAATCAAGACGAGAGCAGATTTTGGCACCATTCAGCTGTTTGATCATATCGGCAAGGTGTGGACATGGATGTCGTTCTCTTTCAGTTGCCTTGTTAGCTTCAGAAATATCGACACACATACATACAGCTCCTTCACAGTCCTTTTTAGGCACTACCATTATGGGAGAAAACCATGGTGTCGGACGAACAGATGGCTCAATGATATCATGCTATAGTAATGTTTGAAGTTCTTTTTTAACAGTTTCCTGTAAATGAAATATATTTTGACAATGTCGCTGAGCAACAGGAGAAATGTCTTCATTAATATGAAGTTACACTTTCATTGTCTTCAGTTTTCCTATTCCATTAAACATTGATGTAAACTGACTCAGTATTTCGTGATGAGCATTTACGAAAATCAGTCCATTTCAGCAACAGTTCTGAAAATGAGTAAACAAGCACTGGCCGACGTACCCTGAAGTATATGAATTGGTGCTTGTACCTCCGTCTTTTTGTGCTTTATGGTTGCTAAAAATGGTTGTCTTTTTAATTACATCGATGCAGCCTATGTATACACTTCAGTCTTTGACGGTGTGAGACACTGGAGACATTTTATTGTACTATTCCTCAGGCATAATGTTAATTGACGCACCACTGTCTATGATTAAGTGTATGGAACAGCAATTCACCTTTAGTGTGCTTTTAGGAGAGAATTTAAATGAATTTCATGACTTTGCTTGTCGATTTTTCTTTGATTTGCATCCTTCCTTGCATGTGTCCAAACCATCATGCACACCTTTCTCTTTAGTTGATATCAACATCGCAAATCCATCTTCAACAATGATGTTGAAGAACTTTTGGATGAAGATTTAGATGACCATCGACTTTGTTTAGTTTACATGTGCCTCAACTGATATGGACACTTGACCACTGTGGGCATGAGCAGAAAGTCACTTTTGGAACGTCAGGGAGTCCAGTTTGTGTTCTCAACATATTGCACTTTCCTTTGCTTTGCAAACCATCACAAAATGGTTCTCTTTCCCACAACCCTTGCATATTGTCAAAGCCGGAACATTTCCCTGCATGTGGAAAAGAAAATCTGCATCTAAAGCACAGTTTCTTTCTCTTTGGAGGCATCACTTTGTGGCCCTTGACACTGTGTCTCTGCTTACTTTTAATGTTCGGTGCTGAATCACTTTGGGCTCCTCCGGCCTTCATGTCAGCAGCTTGTCGCTCTACATGTTCCTCAGCTCTTGCAGCCGTGAGTACTCACTCCATCTATGACTCTGAGACATATAGCTTCTTCGTTATTTAATTAATTGAACTTACAATATTTGATGAGTGTATCAAGTCTTTCGACAAACTTGTTATTTGTTTCACCAGCTTTCTGCCTTTCTTGGTCGAAAATGTATCTTTCATAATCGACATTCGGCATTGGATTGAACTTGATATTTAGCACCTCTTTGATTTGAAGATATGAGACTTCTTCAGCGTGTGGTTTTCTTTATTTCTTCCTTTACTCCTTCACCTGCAAGAGTCTTGAGATATTTGATCATCCTTTTGTTATCTGCTTCCTTCAATGTATTGATGAAATCATCAAAAGTTTCAATCCAGGCAGGTCATCTGGTGCTAATATTTTGCTTTTTGGCGCTACCGAATTAAAGCAGTGGTTACAGGAAAACTGTGGTGTTATAACCAGTTGAGGAACTTATAGACGTTGAGAGTATGTGCTGTTCAGACAGCACTTGATGGCCACCTCATTCTGTACATTCTGGAAGTACTGGCTCACTAACAGGACGTGCAGTGCCTTCTTTCTCTTTTAAAGTAAATACTTGTTTTGTCTCTTTCATGTGTTCATCCCCATTTTCAATCCTCTGCATTGCTCATGGTTTCTACTGCCTTTAACGTTATCATTCCAGATGGTTTATGGCTCTGTGTTGCATTGTGGTGCAGTAGCTCTTAAACGGCCTCACCAGGAGGGTCCTGGGCGTTAATACACAAATTTCTCTGTAAGGCCTTTGTCTTCTTCGAAAGCTTTGTACTAGCTGAAGTGGTACTTTAACTACACATACACCAGATATCGATCTTCACTTTAGCTGATGCGCCTGTGGCACACACAAGCACTTTGCTGGACCACGGCAAAATCTCTGGGAGAGCACTGTTGGTTCTTCGGGTTACGTATCCCCTATCTCATTATCAGTGGTAGCGTCCTCCCAACCTTCGGTGCATGTAAATGATTACGCGGCACACACAGCTTGGTATTACATGTCTTTATTCCTCAGCATGTAACCATTAGCTAAACATTCTACATCATGAATACTATTAACCACACCGAAGCACTTATGTCACTGTTCTACAGTGTCTATCAGGAACCAAAAGGGTAGCGTCATCTCTAACACACAAGGCACTACATAGTGTGCTGCCATTACAAACAACATATCTTCAATTAAAATGACCTTTAGATGTGCAGAGGCATATAGTTTTACTGATAAAAGTATACAGGCAGCAAACAGTGTCTGGAAATGTCATCACCTAGGGTATTGATTTGTTTTGATTGTATTAAAATATGTGTTTCCACCGACCTTCAGAATTACCAAAATATGTGCTTCATTTGTGTTTTTCAAATTCGGATATATTCTGAAATATCTGCACCGTTCATTTACAGACAATTGCATTTTGTTGTGTGTTAGAAAAAAAATTACATCGTACAGCCTTCCTCAAGCACACCCCCAGTAGTCGGCTGAAGACGGCTGAAATGCCATAAACCGGTCCTAGGAAGCTTGTTTCCGGTCCAGGGAAGGCATGGCTTGGCAGTTCGGGCTGGACTGTTCCCATGAGGCACAGGGTCAGACTGATTTGCATATGGCCATGTCTGAACTGGGGTGGCAGAGTGGGCTAAAGAACAGTGATGGATCAAACCCGGATCTGTTGACTGGGTGTGAGTGTTTGATTGGTTCTGATGCTCCGTCCATCACCACCCCCTTTTGTACCACCCCCAGTAGTCAGCATGATTGTCACATAAATCATCTCACTTTGAAGTCAGAGAAAGAAAAGTAAACACCAACTTCCCTGGAAGACATAGCCTGACATTTGACCTCTGTCTTTGAATGCACAGTGTTAGACCTGGCATTTCTTGGCATGATTGTAGGACTTGGCCTTTTTGGCTAAAGTTCCTTAAAACCTTTTGCTTTACCCCAGACCGTTTTCCTGACATTTGCCACTGCCGATCAGTGTTAAAGTACAAGGGTTCCCTATGTAAAGTACAATGGTAATTGGTTGTCCATGAGTGGTATGTTTGCCTTACTAGTAAAAGTCCCTAGTGATGTGCACTGTGTGTGCAAGGGCTAGTAATGCAAAGCCGCACAGAGAAGGGAACTCAGGCCTTCAGTGTAAGGCCTGCGTGCAGAATGCTAAGTTAGCATGTTGTCCTGACAAGTGTAACTACATGTCAGGCCTTACTTTCCCTTTTGCGTACACAGTGGGCACCCCTGTGGTAGGTCCCGGGTAACCCCTGGGCAGGGTGCAGTGTATGTAAAAGGCAGGACATATACTGAGGTGTGTGTTATGTCCTGCAGTGAAAAACACTCCATTTCATTTTTCACTGGTGAAAGGCCATTCTGCCCATAGGACAGAATGGGGGAGGCTGGGTATTGTGTTTGTTAGCCTAGCTTCTTATAAGTTTAAAATGGAGAGGTGAAGTTTAGTATGTATGAACTCACAGTGTCATCACAGATCTTTCAATGAAAGTAATTTTGTCACTGTGTGTTCAGAAATCACTCTTTTAGAAAGTGGCTGAATTTTGTGCTTTAAGCATTTTTTTGTGTCTCGGCTGAATGTGGATTGACTGTCTGGATCTGAGAGGTGCGAGGAGCTGGGAGAGGTCTTGACCCAGGGAGCGGTTGAGGTGGCACCAGGCTGCCCTGCATCTGGAGAGTAGGGGAGGAGAAGCCCGGGAGGTGAAAAGGTCTGGGCTGGTGCTATAAACCAATTGACCCATCTCCTGCTGAGTGATTAAGGATCCAGACCCCCAGTATCAAATTGAGAAAGGTGACACTGGAAGGGAGACACCCAGAACTGATTTAGGCAGGGGTCCGGAACCCCTGAGCACAACGAAATTCAAAGACATTTAGGGGTATAACTATGAGAGCTGAGGCCCCTGAACGTTGGAATAGAAATGGATTGAGACTGAAAAGGCTTAGACCCATTTCGTGGTCAAGAGGAACTTCTGCTAAGGAAGGAACAACTAAAGAGACTGCTGGGAAGGACCAATCCTTACTTCGTGATCTAGGGCTGGTCTGCAGTTTGCTGTTTTAACCAAGGAAGAGGCTGTTGGGACTGTGCTGTGTGCACTGGGTCCCCCTGCTTGAAGAAGACTGCGCTTCGTGCTGTGTCTTAAACCCCAAGGGCTTGAGGTGAGCTGGCTCCCTGTTTGGAAACACAGGAACATTAAAGTTTCCGGAGAAGTTTCAAGCAACACGGTGGGTGCGTGTTGTGGCAGCTTGAGACCCTCGAAGGGTGATCTTGGACACAGGGAAGGAAAAGTGAGACTCAGACGTGCTGGGTGCATGTCTTGGTGAACAGGAGGCATTGGTGAAGAGCGCTAGTCAACGTGTGCACCGAAGGAGAAGTGAGTCTCGGACGCACTGGGTGCATGTCGTGGTGCACCGCAGGCGTTGGTGAAGAGTGCCTGGTCAGTGTGTGCATCGGTGGTGGAGTGAGACTCGGACACGCAGGGTGCGTGTCGTGGTGCACCGCAGGTGTTGGTGAGGAGCGCCTGGTTGGCACGTGCATCGAAGGAGAAGCGAGTCTCGGACGCGCAGGGTGCATGTCATGGTGCACTGTGGGCGCTGGTGGAGAGCGCCTGGTCGGCGCATGCATCGAAGGAGGAGTGAGTCTCGGACACCGTGAGCGTGTCGAAGTGTGGCCGGAGGCGTTGTTGAAAAGCACCTGAATATCGGAGCACCGGAGTTGGAGTAAGTCTCAGTGAAGCAGTGTGCGTGCTTTGGTGCAACCTGGGACTGTGGAGGTGATCGGCGGATCATCGTGTGCATCAGAAGAAAGTGAGTCTGTGCAGTGCAGTATGCGTGCTTAGAGCCAACTGAGACCGCGGGAAGGAGTGCCTGGTGAACGTGCACTCGAAGTCTACATAAGGACTCATCAGTGTTGTGTGTATGGCTTTGTGCCTGAAGAGACCCGGAGGGTGCTTTGATGAACGTGCACCCGGAGTAACGCAGTCTTAGGGGTGTGGGGTACGTGTCCCGTCGGCCACGTGAGACCTTCCTAACAGTCGCGGCCCGGACCGGCTGCCCTGGAGAAGCTGAGCTGCCAGGCTGAACTGCTGAGGCCCATTGAGGAAGTTCTACATGGCAGGCCCAGTCCATCGGAGGAGGGGAGGAGAGTGGGGTCGCACCCCCAGGTATCGTCGAACACTGCCTGGGCGGGATGCGGGCTCAGAGGGACACACTCTCGGCCTCTCAGTCCTTCTGGCGACATGAGCCTTTGCTTCGGCTCAGGGTGAGGCCCTTACTGACCAAAGGAGTGGCAGTACTGTGGCCAGAGTGAGAAGCTGCGATTCAGATCATCGTTGATCCGTGTGGGGGCAACTGTTATGGATGAGGCTGACTGTCGTAATACACATTGCCAATATTGCTGCTAACGAGCTGCCGAACTGTCTTATGATGCCGACAGTATTTCTGCATAACCAAGTACACGATTCTAGAGCTACACATTACATTATTTCTCCCTTGCAAAGTACAGGATTGCAGCAGCCCACATTGCATTATTCCTTCATTGCAAAGTACATGATTGTAGCCATGCATTGCATTATTCCTTAAGTGCAAAGTGCATGATTGTAGTGGGGCGCATTGCAGTATTTCTTATTGCAAAGTACATGATTGGGGTGTGACGCATTGCATTATTCCTTCATTGCGCAGTACATGGTTATAGCGGTACGCATTGCATTATTTCTCCCATTGCAGGGAACCCGGGTGTATCGTTACCCATTTTATTATTTCTCCTTTGCTCAGCACAGGATTGTATCGTTACGCAGTGCACTATTGTCTGTCCATTGAAACATGTGTGATTCTAGCATTACGACCAGCATAGCATTTTAAAAGCGGCGGTTGGGATTTGAATCTACCAGCCAGTGGGGACAGATATTACCCTGTATTATATGTTAATTCTTGTATTGTGCGGCCTGATCATATATCTTTTTATATAAAGTTTATACTCGTTTTATCAAACGCGTGTGGAGTCCATTTGAGGTGTTACCAGTGGGTTGCTGTGGGCGTGGTTGCATATACTATACACTTGTGCCTTGGATATAGGCCTGGCTGCTCATACCAAGCTACAAAGGGGTTGAGCAGGGCTAGCTCAAACGGTGTCCTTACTTGGCCTAATGTTGATTTGCGAGTCCCGTGTTGCGCATTTTGTGACAGTATTGCGGGCCTGGGACTCCGGCTTCCAACAGTGATTACCCCAGCCTCTACCTCCTCTATTATTGATGCTGTGATGGATTTTGTTTGACTGGCTTAGATGCTTTAAGCACTTTGCCACTGCTGATCAGTGTCAAAGTGCAAGTGCTCCTTGTGTTAAGTGTAATGGCAATTGGTTGTCCATGATTGGTATGTTTGCCACGTCCCTAGTAAAGTGCACTAAGTGTGTCAGGGCTAGTAATGCAAATGCTACTAGTGGGCCTGCAGCACTAATTGTACCACCCACAGAAGTAGCCTTAAAGAGGGAACTCAGGCCTGCCATTGCAGTGCCTGCGTGCAGTTTGTTAAACTGTCATGTTGTTCTGACAAGTGCACCCACTTGCCAGACCTTACCCTTCCCTCTCTATGCACATCTGACACCCCTATGGTAGGTCCAAGATACTCCCTGGGCAGGGTGCAGTGCATGTGCATGGTAGGATATGTACTATGGTGTGTACCATGTCCTGACATTGAAATAATCTCCATTTCGTTTTTCACTGTGGAAAGACCATCTTGCCCATAGGATAGAATGGGGAGGCTGTGTAATATGTTTTCCAGCCTATCTTCCCAAAGGCTTAAGATGAAGAGGTGAAGTTTAGTATGCCTGGACTCACAATGTAATAACACATCTTTCTATGAAGGTGGTTTTTGCATTGTGTGTTTCGAAGCCACTCTTTTAGAAGTGGCTGGGTTTTTGTGCTCTAACATTTCTGTGTGTCTCTGCCTGGTTGTGGATTGACTATCTAGATTTGAAAGTGATAGGATCTGGGGAATGTCTTGACCCAGGGGAGGAGGTGAGACAGCAACAGGCTGACCTGCATCTGGAGTGTAGGGGGAGGAGTAGCCCCTGGAAGTGAAGAGGCCTGTGTTGCTACCATAAAACAATGGCCCCATTTTAATCCAGACCCCGATTAAACAAAGGAAGAAGGTGTCACTGGCAGGGAGGCGCCCAGAACTGGTTTGAACAGGGGTCAGTGCCCCCCTGAACACAAAGACTTCAAAGACATTTAGGGATATAACTAGGAGATCTGAAGTCCCTGCACTTTTGAGAGAAATGGATTGATCAAGATTGAACTAAACTGAAGCTACTTCGTGGTCAAGAGGAAGCTTTGCCAAGGAAGAAACAACTGAAGAGACTGGAGGAAAGGACTGACCCTTGCTGTGTGTTCTGGGACTGACCTGCAGTTAGCTGTTTTAACCAAGGAGAGGCTAGAGGGACTTTGTTGTGTGCTGTGTCCCCCTGCTTGAAAAGACTTTGCTGTGTGCTGTGTCCGGAAGTAACTTATCCCCAAGGGCCCGAGGTGAGCTGGCTCCCTGTTGCGGAAACTCAGGAAAACAAAAGTTTCCAGGAGAGTCTTAGCGATGCTGTGTGCGTGTGCTTTTTGCAGCCTGAGACTCTCGTAAGAAGTGCCCTGTGATCATGGGCACCTGGAGTCCAAGCGAGTCTCAGCGATGCTGTGTGTGTGTGCTTTTTTGCAGCCTGAGCTCTTCGTGAGGATTGTCCTGTGATCCTGTGCACCGGAGTCCAAGTGAGTCTCAGCGACACTGTGTGCATGTGCTTTGTGCAGCCTGAGACCTTCGTGTGGATTGCCTTGTTATCGTGCACCCCGGAGTCCAAGTGAGTCTCAGCGACACTGTGTGCATGTGCTTTGTGCAGCCTGAGACCTTCGTGTGGATTGCCTTGTTATCGTGCACCCCTGGAGTCCAAGTGAGTCTCAGCGACGATGTGTGCGTGTGCTTTCTGCAGCCTGAGACCTTCGTGAGGATTGCCTTGTTATCATGCACCCGGAGTGAGTCTCAGCGATGCTGTGTGTGTATGCTTCGTGCAGCCTGAGATCTTCGTGAGGAGTATCCTGTGATCGTGTACCTGAAGCTCGAGTGAGTCTCAGCGACACTGTGTGTGTGTGCGCCCTGTTGCAGCCTGAGATCTTCGTAGCATTAGCGGCCCGGACCAGCAGCCCCAGAGGAGATGAACCGCCGGCCCGAGCCCGCCGTTGCCAGAGCGGGACCTCAAGCCAACCTCATCGAGGGAGGGCCCGAGTCCCACTGCCCGGAATTCACAAAGATTGCATCGGAGGCCCAAGTCACTGGAAGAAGAGAGGAGAGCGAGGTCGCACCCCCCAGGTAACGTGTGTTGACTCCTGGGGCAGGGTGTGGGCTCGGAGGGAGAGGCTCTCAGCCTCTCCCATTCCGGCAGCGCGAGCCTCTGCTTCGGCTTGTATCATGGCCCATACTTGCCAAAGGAGTGTCAGTACCGGGGCCGGAGTGCGGAGCTGCACTTTTTGTTACACCATACCCGTGTGGGGGCAACTGTTGACAGAGGTTGACTGCGAGTCAGCACGAGTGGCGGAGAGACCACCTAAGGCATCGTGATCTGTGCTGGAGTGTATTACGCATTGCATTATTTCTGCATAACAAACTACCTGATTGTCGTATTACACATTGCCTTATTTCTGAATAACGAACTACCTGATTAGTGTATTACGCATTGCATTATTCCTGCATAACAAATTACCTGATTAGGGTATTACGGATGGCATTGTTTCTGCATTACGAACTACCTGATTGTCGTATTGTACATTGTATTATTCCTGCATAACGAACGACCTGATTAGTGTATTACGCATTGCATTATTTCTGCATAACGAAGTACCTGATTGTTGCGTTACGCATTGCATTATTTTTACATTGCAAAGTGCCTGATTCTAGCATTACGAACTGCATTATTTTTAAATTGCCAGGTGCCTGATTCTGGCATTACGAACTGCATAACATTGCATTAGGACTGCAGTGGAACGTTTAGAAGTGCTCATTAATATCACCAGAACTTACAAGGGCTAGCTGGCCTAACAACCGGCCAGAAGGAATATTACAAATACGCATATGTTGGATTTATATCGTGTGGTCTTATCGTATATCTTTTTATATAAATTTAGACTCGTTTTTATGAAACTCGTGTGGAGTCCATTTGTGGTGTTATCATTGGGTTGCTGTGAGCTTGGTTGCAAATACTTTACACATTTGCCTTGAATATAAGCCTGGCTCTTCGTGCCAAGCTACCAAGGGGGTGAGCGGGGGCTATCTGAGAAGGTGTCCTTCCTTTCCCCGACATGGAAACGAGGGTCCCTATTTGGTCTAGGGTACCTACCTCAGCCAACCAGGGATCCCGGGTCTAGCACACAGCAAATGTGACAAGATAAGAACCAGATTAAAGGCCTGTTTACAGAAATCCAGTACTGGTGGAAGAATACAGAAAATATAGTTTGGGCAAAGAAGGGACGAACTCAAGCTGGACAGCCTAAACTAAATAGAGCCAGCCAACATATATCAAGCAAATGCGACTTACAAACCACAAAGCCAATGATAAGCAATGGGTGGAATCCATTCCCACCAAAGCTTTTCAAACATCCTCAAGAAGTGGATACCAAGCCAGACAGCCTGCCCTGTCTGGTAGGCTTCCACCAAAAAATCTGTACTGCATATTGACTTCTTTTGAAGGATTGTATCCAGCCTAAGCTTGTCAGGCCAGCTATAACATCCTCAATGCCCAGATATCAGTAATATTATGCCTGGGCTTTAACACTATGCACTTTGGGCAAAAAGGTATATCTCGGCCTCTCTCTATCCCACCTCCCTTCTATACCTGTGGAAGACACCAGACCGACATCTAAGCAATGGGCAAGTGGAGGGGACCTTACAGCATACAAGAGTAGCAAATGCAATTCTGTCGGAGAATAAGGAATGATGGATGATGAGTGCAATATCTTGAGGCATATTAAACTAAACAGATAATGAACACCACAAAGAGAAACAAATGTTGAGACTGTATTTAACAACATGGATGAAACTGTGAACATAATTAATCTTAAAGATGGCACGACATCAGTAAAACATGCATAAAATGCATTGTTGCTATAACTGTAATAGTCTGTTACAAATGCACAGCTTGTCCCGGAAAAGGTTGGCGCTGCACAGTACAGGAACAGTGTGGTGCAAACTAAGTGTGGGGATCGAAGGGATAGTTAGCATTTAGGATTCCGTAGGATCCTGTCAAGCTCCCAGTCCAGTGAGGGGCGCACACATAGAAGCTATGGAGCCTACCCCAGTCAGCAGGGAGGCAGTGTAGGTCTTGCCGCCAGAATAATGACTAATAGCAGATGCCCTCAAGGCAGCCTGGATCTTCAGAGCGCGGAGCTTTCAACAGTGAATTTACTCAAATACCAAAATGGCTATCGCACATGTACATCTGAATGTCTTGGGGAGCCCAGCATGCTCCAAGAGTCAGAAGACAAAGGAGCTGCTCTCACTTGGGAATATAGCCCTTGAATGACTCCGCCATGAAAAGGATCCAAGACAACTTATTTCGCGCCCTCGCTGCGCGGTGTCACAGCCATTCGGAGCGGGAAACCGACTGAAAGCATCGCCCTTTTCGCTTACAATGACACCATTATCAAAGAGAGAAAGGTCTGTAAAAAACAACATACACCCTCTGCTCCCTCAAGCAGTGTGAGTAATTTTGTCGACAACAGGTGATAATTTTGCCTTACCCAAGCAATCACTCGAGACAAAGGACCTCACGGGTACCAATGTAAATGAGGACTACACAATTGTGATAACTTCCGTTCACTTCTTCCCAGACATGAGATGCTGCCTTGTTCTGGGGGAATCTCACCAGCCTTTGTGGGGACCCTAATGTTCTTGCTTTTAATGCTCCCTGTTTTCGGACCCTTATTGAGGAGTAAGGCATATACAAACGCTTGATCCCTTGTGTGGTTCTGTAAATGGATGCCACTGAGAACCCATGGGCAGACCACACTGGTAAACCGAGTGTAACCAGACACCAGTCAAGTCTTTTGGTCAGTTATGGTATGTTATAATTTAACTGTAGAGAGCTGCTACCCAAATGCTTCTGGTTGCTTTAGGAAGTCACAACATTGAAACCTAACAAGAACTGGGAATAAAATGCCGGAATACACTTTGGGCCTCATTTAGAGTATGGTGGACGTCCCGATGTCCATCAGAGTGGTGGATGTAGTTACCTACATTGTCCGGACTACTGCTTACCATGTTTAAATATCTCTGCCAGCCCTGCTTTCCCTGGCTGTCCTCAACTGACAAAAAGTACATAGAGTGACAATTCGGCCCTTCTAGACCGAAATCCTAGCACAAATTAAAATTAAAGACATTCTGGGATACCCAGTACCGGACACCCCTGATTTTGCGCCTCTCGGCCAGCGAGATGCAAGCCTGAAATATCAAACGACCACAGGCCGGACTCTGCTCAGGAGCGGCCAAGAGGGCAATCACCACTGCTTGGAAAAAGAAGGGCACCCCGGCCCTGACACAGTGGCATGCAGGGCCGGCTTTAGCACTGGTGGCGCCCTGTGTGACAATGTTTGTTTGTGACCCCCAATGACCACCTCCGCCATGGATTCCCTCACTACCACAATTTGACAGTGCCCCTCAAGTCTCCATAACCACTGTCTCTTTGATTTATTTAGATTTATAGCTCCACTCATACCAGTTTAAGATGTCAGAATACTTTACATCACACACGCATTGCGCCGAGACAATCAATCATCGGTGTGTAAATCAGTGTATAGGAAATGTTACAAAAGACAGAGGCCTCCTAGGAGTAGGAGTCACACTTCATCCATACTGGTAGGCAGTAGTTTGAGTCCTTCGACTGGATAAGGACAAATTCAGAATTTAAAATGCAACACCATTGTTAGGGGTTTTCTTTAATAACAATAATTGATTTCTACCCAATGAACCTCTTTTGCAATATTAGGACAACGAAAGACTGGGCAAAAAATATATTTCTTGCAGTTTGCATGCAGCTCTTTTATCAGCTCATTGCTCTATATTATGATTTTAACTTATAAACTGCAAGTAACAAAAGGATTTCTGACAAAAGCAGCAAACCATTAACCTATTTATATTATATGCACTTTGTGAAGTGAATGGGACACGTTATTAACCCTCTGCACTATGATGAGTCCAAACTTTCACTAGACAAAGCTCTGGTCTCTCTGCGGGAAGAACATTAATCACCGGAGTTGTCATTTTTACTGATGCCTGAAAATTGCTGGGACAATGTACAGGGCATCAATTGCTTTTAAAAGGATGAACATGGCGCCCCCACTCCAAGTCGGCGCCCGGTGCGGTGGCACCGATCGCACCACCCTAGAGCCGGCCCTTGTGGCATGCACAACTGTGGCAAGCTGTTATTATGGAGCGAATGAGCGCAATCTTTTGAGATGACTTTAAAACTTCGAATACTCCTGGGGCCCCCTGATCAGCTACCTATCCCGAGGTCGCTCACTGATTACCTGCCCCTCTAGGGTCAGAGCATTGCACCTCTTCCAGTTCTAGTCAGTGAAAGCCTCCACACTAGAGTATAAATTAGAGACACGTCCTTACACCCTACGCCACCCATGTCTCCTTTGTTTCCCATGTTGTGTTTTTTGTTTTTCTTTTGTTTCTCTAGCTCCCTCCTCTCTCTATGTTTCCCCTTCCACGAAATATACACCTCTAAAGGGTCTTGCCTTTTTACTGGATCCAGTTAACGTGACAGGTGGGATGGGGTAGGAGGGGAGGGATTGATTTCTGGGGGGAGTTGTTGAAGAAATGCTTCATTTACATCTGGTAATACTTGTATAGGTATGCAAGGAAGAGAATACCTAGACTACTCCGAAAAACTGTACAAGCATATAGATGTCGAGAAGCTTTAAAGGGTGATTATGAGTGAATGTATTGCCATGCTTATGTTCTGAAAAATCAATAAAAACAGGTTTGAGAAAAAAGTACATTTTGCAGCGATGTCTCAGAGGGAGAGAGTTCTACAGTTTGGTCCATGCTGTAGAAAAAGCACAGTCTCTATAGGTGATCATTATGGTGCTTGTGGTGGCAAGCAAAAATTGGTTTGCCATTCTGAAGGAGCATGATGGTTGATAGAAAAATTGTATTGGCTGGAAAGGAGGGTGATTTGTGGTGCAGCTTAATGGACAACTGGTATGGCACTAACGGCTACCCGAGATTGAATGGGCAAGTTCATGTGTCTTTTGATTTTATCAAAAGAGAAGAATTCAATTGTACTACTGGCACGTAAGCTCACTGCCTCAGCCGCCACTGTTATATCACTTTTTAAAATTGGAAAATGTCAGCCCTGATTTGTTAAAAACAAAAATAGCCTCCATTAGGGAGCTGTGTAACTAGACCTTGGGTTATATTAAAACGTGGATCTAAGAAATCTGAAATTAGTTTGGTGAAATATAACACACACTGTCACGGCTGGGCTTCGGTTTTATTGAGTTATCAAAATGCCATTGGATCTCCAAGTGAGGTCTCCGGAATTTCTCACATTAGCATTGCTAATTAAGAGATGTTAGCCTTAAGCACCTGGGTGTTGACTCTTTTGTCATGGGCAGACTCAGTTGCTCCTAGACTTGTATGGGACGTCCATCCATCTGACTGGATTCTCTACTTGGTTTCCCAATGAAGGAAATGGAAGGGGGAAACAGTCTAGTAGAGCTCCGCACCCGGCCAAAGTGATCCGCCATCTTGGAATCTGGAGGAAATGTACTATAGAATGTTTGGTGCCTGAAATTAACAATATTAGCTTTTGATGCAGGCACTTTACAATACATATAAGTGTTAGATAATTTATTGACAGCTGATCATTGATACACTAGGTTTAGCAATTGCATCGATAGAGAGAGATTTTCCCTGCTGTAGGAAAGTGAATCTTTGCCCATTCATGCTAGTTTCTTCTGACTAAATGTACTGGCATATTAGACCCTGGCCACTTGGAGACTGCTAAAGACCCCCCTGCAAGCATGCTCAGATCCTAAACAGGATTATAAATGGCTTATGTCAATGATCAAAGCTGACCTTTTAGTACAGACACAGTAAAATAGTACAGAAAGTGGAAGATTTGTATAAAATTAAGATGTTACTTGTGGGCTGCACTGTTGTCAGGAGGCCATCGAGAGGATGCAGGGAAAGAGAGACAAGTCCTTCACACTTGTTGTTTTGTTCAGTCTCTGGTTCATGCATCTCTTGTTTCTTTGTTGTTTTACCTCATTCCCTCGGTTTGAGTCCTGCTCAACAAGAACCTTGGGGAATTGATTCCATCGCCACAGCTGCTTCTTGCCTTATAGTCTTTTCGGTGCCACAGGGACTCAATGTGTTGCCTTGTGCCTTAGGGGGTTCATATTGCTATCCCTGAAGTGCCCAATTATAGGGCCTTCTACCTCCTCCCTGAGATTGCCTATTCCAACGGCATCCACTCGGGCATGCAGAGGGATTTTTCTGTGAGGGACCCTTGCTGTGATGGTGTTTTCTCTCCCACAGCTTCCCTTAACCCTATATCCATTTTCCCTATTCCGGACTGATCTGAGAGGTTGCTCTAAACATATCACCTCTCCGGACGCCCTTACTGGAAGATCGGTGGATTATCATCATTATCCAATATGCAGTATAAGTTATCCTTTGCTCAGCGAAGGCCCGTATAGGGCGTGTTACCGGGGCGGTGACGTGGGGCAGAGGAGGGTCAGGGTGGGGGGTTGCAAAATGCGGCATACGGCCGATTGCAGGTAAGTTACGAAAAAAATAAAGAAAACAAATTTTGTTGCGCGCGCTGCATCGCATTTGGCGATGCTGCGCGCGCAACGAAATTCGTTTTTTTTTCTCCGTATCTTACCTGCAATCGGCAGTATGCCGCATTTTGCAACCCCCTACCCTGCCCCTCCTCTGCCCCACGTCACTGCTATTAGAGGCCTAGTTGGGCCTCTTCAGTCAGGTGCAGCTTGGTACCAGTGGCAAAGTGAGCACAGGCTGCTTGGGCCGTTTGTGTTCCAATTCAGACAGGACCTGGCTTGGCAGTTCTGTAGGACTGTTCCTAAGGGAGCAGAACCAAGGCTGATTTGCACGTGGCTGGGTCTCATCAAAGGCATGGTGGGCAAAAGAATGTTGAGTTGGTATGCTACCCTGAACGATTGCTAGTGGTTAGGCACATTGCAAGCATCCTCCCATCACCTTTTGTGTGTCGGGAACACCCAAATGTCTGCCAAACTTTAAGTTCTGCCAGCTGGCTGAAGTTGCGGTAGTAAAGGGGGTTTCTCTACCGGTCCAGCTTTACAGAAGCTGGTCCGATGAACTTACATAGCCCCCACATTCAAATACAACTTTGTTTACTGGACCCAATCCATTTTATGAATTTGCTTTGGACCTACCCGCCTTTGTTTTATTTGCTAGAGCAAATCTTGCTGACCTCAACTTAAAAGCAACTAAAACAGAAACCGCTCTTCTTCAGTGTTGGCGTTCTACAGCTGCAAGGGTTTTCTTGAGCTGATAACCAGCCAGAATCAGCAATGCAGGATAAAACCTGAATTTACAGGAGCCGGTGAAGACTCTTTGAAGGAATATCTTATTTGTCTCAGGAGGTTCCCCGGAGCAGGATAGCCATGGTACATAAAATCACCCTTAGTCGCTGTCAACCCTGAACCTGAAGTGAGAATTTGTTTAAGGTCGTGACTATTGTGGGTTATAATCTGGGAGAAGTTAGTCGCAGTCAATGGGGTAATCTCAATGCTGGCCCCGCACATGGCTGTCGAAAACTGGAGTTGTCTGCACATCAAGCCCACAACTGTTAAACTTCAGCAGTGTGTTATCTTCTCCCGTAAACCTCCCTGGTCTGATTGTATAACAGAGACACGCATGACTAAACCATGCGTGCCTCTACAATGCTGCCCGAACAACCAATGCGTCTGAACAACGCATGCCTTTGCCACGCAATTTGTGGTTAAGGCATACTGGTAAAAGGATATGTGTGGTAAAGATCACACCCCAGCCCCCTTGCCGAGAGCCCTAAAACATCTCAACCTCCTGAGCCCTAAAAACAACCCCAACTCCACCCCTGAGCCCTAAAAACAACGCCAGCCTCCCCGCCCCGAGCCCTAAAAACAACCCAACCCCCCTGAGACCTAAAAACAACCCTGACCCCCCCGAGCCCTAAAAACAACCCTGAACCCCCAGCTCTAAAAACAAATCCAACCCATGAGCCCTAAAAACAATCCTAACCTCTTTAGCCCTAAAAACAACTCTAACCCCTTGAGCCCTAAAACAACCCCGACCCCACTGAGCCCTGAAAATAATCCTACCCCCCTGAGCACTAAAAGCTTCCCCAACCCTTAAAAACTACCCCGAACCACCTCAAAACCCAGCCCCACTTACCAGACCACATCCTTGTCTGATCCTTCCACTTCTGTTTGCGGGGAAACGCCACACGTAGCTCGACGCGTATTGTAATGGCCATTTCCCCCCTGGTTTAGTAAAGTTTACATTTCTGAGAGGAGACGTGGGACTTGGAACAACTTTGGGCTGCTGGTGTTATCTGGTGTGATCCACTGGACCAATGTTGGTGCTGGTGGCTGTGCTGTATTCCCTGATTTCATGTGAGGCTCTCTGCTGCCAATGTGGCTAGGCTCGTACTATACAAATATCTTTAATAAATAAATAGTGTGACTGAGCCGGCTGGTGATGTGAGAAGAAGTGGGAAAAGTGTGGGACATGGAACAGAATAAATAGCAATTAGCGAGATGCACAGAGAGGCAACAAGCAGTGAAAGTGTCTTCCACTTATTTTAGTATCCTTAAATGGCCCAGGAAAATCCTCTGTATGTTGCCTCTGTCTACACAACGTACTGTGGTCCATGCTCTTGTTACTTCAAGGCTAGACTACGGCAACATTCTGTATTTAGGAGCCAATAAGGATGTGGTATGGAAGTTACAGATGGTACAAAATGCGGCGGCTAGGCTGCTCTGTAAGATCCCAGAAACAGCGTCCATCTCAGGCGCTCTCCGAGATCTTTATTGGCTCAGGGTTGAGAACCGTATAAAGTTCAAAGCTCTGAGCTATATGTTCAAAATCAAAAGTGGTAAGGTCATCGCCAGATGAAATAAGTAGCGGAATCTGTGGTGAGTCGAAGTTGATTTATTCAGGATTATCAAATACACTCCACCCGGAGCAAGAGCGTCCTCTCAGTCAGACGTCCGAACGGCAACTACCGAAATGCCATCCGAACGTCCTTGGAGAAGAACGCTATGCACCGAGCCACAATTCAAAAGAACACAAATACATAACACATGAAAGGCATCGCGCGCCAAACACTCTAAACATGGCGCGCGATACCGAATCACCATACTACATCGCCCCAATATCTGAATGCTTTAGTTCACCCATACCTCCCCTCACGTTCCTTACGCTCTGCCACTCAGGCAAATTTTACGGTGCCTAGGACCAGGCTGTCACGTATGGGCGGTCGGTCCTATTCCTACCTTGGCCCCTCCTTGTGGCACTCCCTTCCTATGGCACTTCAGACTGAAACCATTTATGGGAACTATCGTAAGGGCTTTAAAAACCTGGTTGTTTAATATGTAGATTCTATTCCCTCTTTCTTTTCATTTCTTCTGTTACTGATGGGCGGCACCTGGTAACGCTTGGTTAGCTGTGCTCCTTATAAGACTACATTAACATAACATAAGATAGAATCATTCCGTGATCCATGGGAGAGATAATTAAGGAAAAGTGTATGTAGAAAAGAAACTTGTGGGTGAACATACAAAACGAAGTGCTGTATAAAAACATCAAAATATTATCTACTGATGGGGTGTAGGTTTTCAATTTGTCGAACGGAGTCCGTATCTAAATATAGGGGTGTGTTCTTACACCTAATGGGGAATTTCTGCACTCTGCATAGTGAAGGCTTTCACGCAGCAGTAGGACTTTTGGGCTGAGTTCCTAGTTGGGGGAGTGCCTACTACAGTGGCCCACAGTCGTTATGCACAGGCCACTCATGCCTGAACAGCGTGGTCAAGATCATCAGTGCAGACTGTGGACCGAGGGTTATCACTTCCGGTGCCAAGGAAAGATGCCCACTAGCACATACTGTACAGCATTGATAAAGCAATACCCATTTATGAAGAACTCACTAGTAGTTATGAGTACACTTGGTAGGTATACTTTATTTAGATATAAAAATATCTTTAAAAGGTCACCTCAAAGTTACGCAGCAAAACATTTTAAAACAAAACCTTGACATAAAAACAGTAGTTAATGGAAACTTCATAATACAATAAAAAACTTCTCCAATCTATCAATGGAAAAGGACTTAGTGTGCAAAGTACAATGACCAGTTTAACATTTAAAATGCATTTAGATTCAGGTCTTTGACAAGGACCATAAGTGCAAACCATGGACCGTAAAATGACAGCCAATTGTGCAAGTCAACAATTCAATAAAAAGATATAAGCAGCAGTTAAGAAATCACAGGATAAAAATGGAATAGCTCTTAAACAAGCATAAAAACGAACCAGCCCATAACTACTTAAAAGAGCGGTAAGCATTTCGTAAGAAAATTGTAAAAGCGATGTTTAGAACTGTGTTTTCTGGCATTAATGCTGCAATGATTGCTTGTCTGCAGCATCAGATTCCCAGCCTGTTCCACTCAGTTTTCAGTTTACGTCTGCGTTGTGACAAGAAAGATGGACAGAGGCAGACTATATGCTCCATGGTTTCGGGAGACATGCCACACCCCCTGCAGATTACGTCCTCTGACAGACGACGCCAGACGGGAAGATCTCTTAGAAATTGCCATTCACCCAGTCTGGCGGCCATAAAACTGATTTTTAGGTGCAAGGAGTAAGTGCAGGATAAGTAAGATGCGGGGGCTAACCGACCATATGAAGACATTGTTGCCCAGGCGTGTCTGCGTTTGGCAAATTGGGCTTTATCGATGATCAAGGACCTCATTCGAATGCAGTTCTTAATACTAGTTTTGAATGCTGCTTTACTAGGATTGAGGTCCCATAATGCACCGGCAGACATTTCTCGGATCGAATCCCTAAAAAGGTGGCTGTATAAGCCGCGAGGATTTGTCTGGGAAATATCCAACCAAATTAGGGACTCCAATGATCCTGGCTTTGCCTGTCTCAGTTTGTGGCACAGGTTTAGATACAGACCAGTGACTGAAATGTCATAATTTAACAAACCGAATTCTAGTCTGATCTGAGCAGCAGAAGCTGATTTGGGCAGGTGGAGGATTTTTTTGTAAAGTTTCGTCACGTGATGGTTAAAAGAGGAGTTTAATTTCCCCCTAAAAATCTCAGCACCGTAGGTCAAAGTGGGCCCAATTTTTGCTCTTATGACTTCCAATAATGGGGACAGGCTTGGGCCAGACAAATTTCTTGAGAGCTTGCAGAAGCTTACCTGTAGGTTCATGGCTTTTACTGAGATAACCTTACGCTGTTGGTTAAAGTTACCCCTAGAGTCAAAAGTGACCCCAAGATATTTGTAAGTATTTCCTATTCTAAGGCTAGAGTTGTTAAACTGCCAACCACCCCCACGGTATAGCTTTCTACCAAAAGTTTTCTTTAAGTTGACCTCCAACCCATTCATGGTTGTATAGGCTTCCAGTCTGTTTAATAGCCTCTGCAGCCCTACCCGTGTCAAACTAAAGAGGACCAAGTCATCGGCATATAAGAGATTGCTTATCGGGACACCTCCCATCTTGGGCGGATGACTGTTTGTTTCCTCAAGGGAGGATGACAGATCAGCTATGAACAGATTAAAAAGGAGGGGGGCCAGCACACATCCCTGTTTGACTCCTCTAGTTGTCATAATTTTCCGAGAGAGATGTGTGCCGGTCCCCAACTTCACTTGTACCCACGTGCCCGAATGAAGTTGGATGATCGCGTCCAGGAGCTTATCTGGGATCCCCCATTTTTTTAGCTTCTCCCATAGTGCGGCCCTTGGCACCCGATCAAATGCAGCTTTAAAATCTATAAAACAGCAAAAAACCATGCTAGATGTGACTAATGCTTTGTTAACAATGATAGACAGTGATAGTAAGTTGGTCATGGTGCCCGAGGAGGCAGTGAAGCCAGTTTGGTTCAATGGAATCAGATTGTTCTGCTCTACCCAATGTCTCAGTTCCCCCAATAATGTTCCTGCAAAGAGCTTGGCTTCCACGTCTAACAAAGCTATTAGTCTATAATTGTTTGGGGATGCATGAGAGCCAGACTTGTAAATCGGGTGAATTATTGCCCCTCGCCAGGAATCCGGGATGGTTGAACTGGTCAGTGCACAATTGAAGAGATTGGATAAATATCGCGACCATAAATCAATATTTGTTTTGAACAGGGACTGTGGTAGGCCGTTTGGACCGGGAGCGCCGTCGGATCTTGCTTTTGCAAGGACTTTGGTGACCATTTCTTGAGTGACTCGCAGATCTTCACCTCGTGGATCAGAACGGACCATCGAGCTGCTACTGTTCAGTTGTGGATGGAGTGACAATTGTTTAGAACCGGGTAAGATTGTAGACACAGAGACATCAGAGGCCTTAAAGTGGTCAGTCAGATAGGCAGACCAGGTCGCTTCTGCGATATTTGCTGATCCGGATCCGGAGGAGCTACCGCTTTGGCGGTTGATTAGGGCCCAGAATCTTTTGGGGTTGCAGCTTTTACTCTCCCATAGAAGTTTGCACCAGAATTGGGCTAGATGGCAACGTTTGTCAGATTGTATTGCGACCCTAAATAGTTTTTGGATTGTTTTATACTCATTCGAGAGCTCAGTATTTCCTGGGGATGACTTGAGAGAGCGCAGAGCTTTGTCTCTAGATTTTTTCAGTGCCCTAGTATAACTGGAAATTTGGAACTGGTGGCTAACAAAAGCCTTATGCGCGTGTTGGCTGGAGGGAAAGCAGCTTGTTAGTTGGGAGCAGAAAGATGACCATGCACCCATGGAAAAGACCGCTGCGGCGATACTTCCTGAAATAAATACCGAACAGGCTTCCATGATGTTAGGGCTGATATCATCGTTCCATTTTAGCCGTTTTAGGTTTTCTGTATAGATGCCTGGGCATGTCATTGAGGCAGATTTATGAAAGTCTGGCTGAATGTTAAGGATAACGACTTGGGGACGGTGATCACTTCCTGAACGAGGGAGAATACTATAGTTGGTCAAATGATGGAACAGCGCGGAGTTGCAGATGGTGTAATCTAAATAGGAGCATTTTCGGCCATTTGACCAGGACCAGTTAGGGGGAGTATCCTTCGTAGATCTGCCATTCATTACCAGGAAACCAATGCTTAAAAATTGCAGCACGCAGAGCTCACCGAGGCCGCAATAGGCTTGGTGTAGGGGTTTAGACTGGGCCTTGAATTCCGGGGTAGTTAATGGAAAAAGCCCTTCGTAATCGGTGGGATTACCCTGGAAGAGATTAGTGTTAAAATCTCCAGTAATTAGGTAGTCCGAGTTGGGATAATCCGCCACCAGGTCGCACACGATTTTCATTAGACGCGATAAGTGGGCCTTCTTTGAGCGGGTGTTAGGGTTAATATAAACATTAAGAAGAAGAAGAGAACGCTGATTATTCCATGCACTAATTTTAACACCAAGTAACCAGTCTACGTCAAAGGTCAGTGTCTCAATCGGGCCTTTTAGATTATTTGAAACGGAAATCGACAGACCGCCTTTAGGGTGGCCGTAGAGACAAGATCTAATTGCCGGTTTCCAGAATTCGATGAAGCCAATAACTGGGCTAGATTGAGAAGCCCAGGTTTCTTGGAGTGCAATTAGATCATGACCAAAGATGAAAGAATGGATCTCTGAGTTAATGAGTTTCTGGGAAAGACCACTAATATTCCAGGAACATAAGGGGAGCAAAGACTGTGGCTGGGGGAACAGAGTGATTGAGGGGGGATGTAAAGGGGATCCTGACTGAGCCTGGGCTACAAGAAGGTCATCACGTGGTCAATCTGGTATATTACGAGACAAAGTGGCTGGAAGCCAGCCCCAGTCAGGAGTTTTATCAAAATTCAGGGGATTGGACCGTGCGTCTTCGGTCGATTGAAGAGATCCTAAGGCATTTTTAAGGTACGAATAAGGCCTTTTTTTCTCCCCACTTAGCAAAGTGGGGAGATGTTGAGTTAACATTGTGGGGTATCCAGGCATGGAATCGGGGTAGATTTTGATGCCCCATTTCCGAAATAGGGGCTTTTGGTCTAAGAATAGTTGTACCCAAGTGGTAGACTTAAGGGACACCACGGTTACCTCAGAGGGTTGAGAAGCCCTTGGGGGGAGAAATTCGATTGACTCGATATCGACCGAAGACAAGGCCTCAAAGCCCGGAACACTATTAGCTAATTTAATTATATTGGATCTGTTGAGAATATCCTGCCGACCTTTTGATTTGTATTCGGGGGCAAGGAGAATTTTTAGAGAATGTGTATCTCTAATATCAGAATCTGAAGGCCGGAATAAATTAGGCTGTAGGAGAATGGTATTTGGAGTGACTGGGTGTGGACTCTGATGAGGTCGGTGGAGGGCCTGTGTGCCTTGCCCAGATGACCGAGAATCTTTTAGTAAAGTTGATAAATTATTGGAGATTGTTTTGTGGATTGTCGGAATACGTCGAGATGGAGTTGACAACGACGCCACTTGAGGTTGGAATAATGTAGTTAATGGCCACATTGTGGTTATCTCAGTGGGGCTACCTCTTGGTTCATTTGTGGCCGGCTGAGATTCTAAAGGCCCATTTCCCGATGGTGCAGGACTTAGCTCAAGACTACTCAGAGGAATCTGTTGGTTAGTGGTTGTAATTATCTCGGCCTTGTGCGGGCTTCGAGGCGGACTTACTGGTATTGCTACAGGTAGTGAAGTGGTGGGAATATTTTTATTGGTGGTGATTGAAAACAATGGAAATAGTTTAGGAGGGTCAGCTTTGATGTTAAGTCTTGATTTATTCCGTTGTTTTCGTTGACGCTTGCGCTCTCTCTTGCTACATGGTGGGATAGGGGGGTGGAGCGTATCGGGGATGGGGGGAGCCACGACCGCTGAAATGAAACTTGACCCTGCCTTATTACTAAGAATGCCATTAGGAAGCCCAATTCTTGTCTGAGGGCTTATAGCAGCTTGAACAAAAGGTGCTGTCAGACGTGAAGAGCCTTGGGCTGGGTGAGTGTCGTCTTGAAGGTCCGACTGCGTTGTAGAGCTTTTTTGTTCTTCTCTCGTCTGGACCCCAGAAACTGTTGGTGTTGGGGTAGTCGCCTTATCTGAATCGCGAGTTGAGAGAGATCGAGGGAGTTGATCAAGCCGAGACAGAACGGCGCCACCCTTCAGCAGTTTTACTTCATTAAGGACACTGGTTAAAAAGTCTGGAAGCGAGGAGAGGGAATCAATAATGGGTGAACAGCAGCAGATTGACTGGGCCAATTTTGACGATGCTTGCGCACTCATTATTAGATTGTTGAGTTTGTCCAGCTTGCTGTCGATCCCTGCAGTGAACAGAGCTAAAGTGTTCAGTAGGTCCACCTGAGTGTCCAATTTGTCCGAATGGTAGTTTAGGGCAGTGACTGTAGATTGAAAAGTCTGAAGTAATTGGGGCCAAACGGTCGGGGTTGTGACAGGTTCATGGTGGGGCTCCTTTATTGATTTTGGGTGGGGAGAGTTGTTAGGTGAAGAGAAGGTATTCGAGAAAGAAAAGGACAGATCTACTAGCCGTTGATCTTTTAATTCTGACTTTAGAAAAGCCTTAGAAGAGGTTGGGGTGACAGCTTGGGGTGAGAGTGGACGCTGTTGCGGTTTAGCTTGGTCAGGGCTCCCCTCCAGGCAGTTTAGGACCTGCGGTGAACCTGAGCTGAGCATGTCAGAAATGGAGATTAAGTCATTATGCCCATGAATTTGTGGAGGAATTAAATGAGTATGGGGCACAGTGGGAGCCGTCTCAAGCACCTGAGGATTGTGTGGAGATATAACGAAAACGTTCTCCGATTGCAAAGCATATGAAGCTGAAGGACTTAGATTGTAGGTTGGACTCACAAACTGTAGCTGATTGTGGCAAAGCTCTTGATTAACAGATACAAGAGAGAGGGGAGGCTGACTTGGTAAGGGTTGATGACAGCTTGAACCCGATGATTGAGAAGTAGTCAAAGGACATTCTGAAACGGTTTTCCGAAAGACAGAGGCTGACCCAAAAATGAAAACATCCGGATCATGGGCCGGAATGGTAGATACTTTGGGGAGAAAATTAGGCTCAGAGGCTTGAATTGAGTTACTAGGTTTGGTTGCGCCCGGGGCTTTTTTAAAGTAGTCCAGTAGCGAGTATGACTTTAGTGAGCGCGCAGGGGATATAAGAGGTGATTGCATGTCGCTTTTGTTAATATATTGCCGACTCTTAGAGATGGGCGACCTCGGTGGATCCGTGGGCTCTGGAACGATCTCCGGAATGACAAGAGCAGAGTCCGAGGCTGCGGCTAGCCGTTTTAATTTCTTCCGTTTTAAGGCTGGAGGGGCTTTTCTCGTATTCCCGGATCTCATCTCTTCCGTAGTTATGGAGAGCTTGTTAAGTCTGTGAGTTGATAGACTGGGTTATACAACACTTAAACAAAATCCTTGATTGCCGGGAGGCCAACCAAAATGAAGTGTGTTTTGCTGGAATACAAGGGGGCGTAGGGGACCGGGTTGACTCCCCGGACAGGCCAGGCTTACTAGGATTGTCCGAGCTCGGCCGCGGAACGGACTCAGCTGATTTTGACAGCTTGGACAAGGGCACCCCCCCGCTTCTTAGACCCCGCCCTAACTAGTAGTTATGAGTACACTTGTTTTCAGGTTATTCACCACAATTTGGCAAATTTCGCAGCCCAGGTGCCCAGTAGGAACCCCTAATTTTAACAGCAAGGTTTTAGGAAAGCACAGTCAGGCAACCATTAGAAGATTCCACAGGATAGCTTGTATTAAACGTAAACCATATCACCTGATAATGCTGTGCAGAGTCAAGCCTCTTGCCCTCAATCACTTGGCCGTGCCCACGTCTCAGCATGGAACCAGGAACAAACCCCATGCATATCAGATGACTTGGACATGTTTTCTTGAAGATTTAATTATGTCACGCTGAGTGAACTTTGTCATGCTGTCTGATCAGTGCTGGGGTGACTGTGACAGTAAAGCGGCTCAGCTCTGCTTTCAAATGCAAGGGCTCAGCCGTCATCCTCCATAACACATTTTCAATGTTCTACTACAATGGCAGCTGCATGGGCTTTAGATCGCTGTCATGAGGCTTTCTCAATAAATGGCCACCTTCTTTACAGCAGTCTTCTACCCAGCGGCGGCTCCTCTGCAATGGTGGAGGAGCGTTGCCCCACTGGTTCAGAGCCAGCAGCTGAAAAATAAAATTATATCTTTCTATCATTTTATTTTTTAGGCTGCTGGCTCTGAGCCAGCGTGTGCAGGGAGGGGCTGGGCCGAGCCATGGGAGGGGGTGAGAAGTGGTATTGCACTTGTAAATGCTCATGTCAGTTTGACCGGCCTCAGTGGCGTAACAAACTTGAGGGGGCCCCCCTGGAAAGTACATGGATGCCCCCCCCCCCTCCCCATTCTACTCGCCACTCAAGATCTCTCAGGCCAGCAACCCGCCATACTGCAGGGGCTGCGGGGGCTATTGCTACTCCACTGGTACCAATACAGCCGTTATAAGTAACCCTAGATGGTGGAGTTAACAGCTGGGCTTAGTCTGCCTGCAGTCTATTATAGGTGGTGGTCTATCCACTACAGGGTCCCTGCCATCAGTACGCTGGGGAAGTTTGCCCTATTTTAGGTGGGTTTCCTAATGCAGACTTCTGTCAGGATATGCAACATCGGGCCCACTCTTCGTTGGGTTTTGCCAAAAGTGAATCCACTGCTCCTTCTCTTTCACACCTCCTTCCTCCCTCTGGCTTTCTATCTCTTCCTTTCCATTATTTCTGAGCATCCTATCTTTTCTTCATTCTCACCCCAGCCTGTTTCTTTCTATTCTCTATCACTTTTATCTCCAACTTTTTCTCTCCCATCCCGTCAAAATCATTCCACTATGCTTTTCCTATATCCTGTGCAGTATTTCTCTCCCTTTCTCTGCTCTTTTTATGCTATCTGCTTTATATTCCCTTAATCCATTTTCTCACCCTTTCCATTCCCTACCTCTCTTTTCCTCTTTTATACCCCAGCTGACCTTGTCCCTATAGCACCTCGTGATTTCTTTCCTTCATACTTTCTCGCTGGGTCCCTTGATTAGCGCTTCCAGTGTATTCTTATCTATCACTATGCTCTTCATCAATCCTGTACAGACCTTATTGCCCTTCTTCCTCATAGTCTCCTAGCCTCAAAGGTTGTATTTGTTTACTCCAGAGTCTTCACTGGTGTCTCTAGAGAGGCTAGATGGTGCCTGTTCCCCAGTGCTATTTATCCTGGCTCCCATAGTGCCCACCACAGCTGTTCAATGTATTGGGTGACTACACAGAAAAAACAGACACTGCACCGTGCCACACACATTAAATTGTCCAACTACCTTTAGTAGCAAATCGGTGCTATTTGATTACATTGGTGGAATCAATCTCTCTCTCTCTCTGTATGTGTCTATGTGTCTCTGTGTGTCTGTGTCTCTGTGTCTCTGTGTCTCTGTGTCTCTGTGTCTCTGTCTCTATCTCCATCTACATACACACACACACACACACACACACACACACACACAAAAAGGCCACTGATGGAGGAGAGGATTTTGCTGGAGTGGGGGACACATTCTTACCTTTGACCCACCACAAGAATTTTTATGTTTTGGGCCATGTATAATAGCCTTGTTCAAACCCCTTCACTTTCCTTATCACTCATACAGCATTCTTGTTGTATTCGGTACAGTGGCATTGCAATGTTGTTGTGGACTCATATGTAAATAAGAAAAATATCCCCCACCAGGTACCCAGAGACATCCACATTGACACAACTCCCAAAATCCCCCAGGCATATTCCAACATAGGAAAAGGTAAAAAAGAGTATATTGCATGAGGTGCATCTATTAGGATGTACACTTTTCTTATGGTCAGAGTACTTTTATCAACATTTTCCATCAGCTGTGACATTAGTAAACCTGGTTTTGGAATCTCTCCCTGCTGCCTTTTAATTTTGCTAATTCATTGGTGGTCACACTCTGACAATAAATTGTAAAGACCAGGCAGGGCTAAGGTTTTTAACACATGCAACTGTCTGTTACCATTAAACAGCCCATTGTTGGATGCTAACAGCTCACTCTTGCTGCTCTTTCAACCTCCACGCCACTACCTCACAAAGCCATTTACTGATAAGCACCACTATCGATCAAGGACAAAATCACCCCAAAAAATAAGCTGTGTTCCAACCCCACATCGCCTTCCCAATAACTCACTTTAAAATACTCCGCAGAGGGCTGATCCATTTACTGTTTGACAACAGCCCTTGTAACAGACTTCCTGTGGAGCATCAAAACCCATCCAACTTGCTACTGTTCAGAGAACAACTCAAGGATCTCCAGCCAACACCCAACCTACCAACTCAAGACTCACAAGTTTCCCCAACTCCTGCCTTTTTGATCATCAGCCCAAAACTGAGACCTACCTCTTTCTTCAACCTACTGTCCTGCAGAAACAATCCAAGGTGTCTTCCCCAAATTTCTCTAAATCGATAAAGACAAAGACAACCAGTCACAAACATAACCTTTCACACTGTGCAGCTTTCTCTTCCAGGGTGTCTGAGAAACTGACAGATAGACACACGTTCACTGTAGAGTGCATCCCAGCTCTTCTATTGTCAATTGACAGAGACCATGCATTTGATCGAGTGCACTGGCCTTTTTCTGTGGAAGATACTGGATAAGGTGGGTCTGAGTACACAATTAAAATCATGGTAATTGTGCAACTATTCTAGCCCCATAGCTCGGAAGCTGAGCTGGACTTTCACTTTATCCTAAAGAAATGGACTGACATCTTCCACAAAGTGTACACCTCATTCTGTGCCTCAGGAAAAGAAGCAATGCTTAAGGTGACACACTATAGGTACTACAATCCAGCCAGAAGGTGAAATGGAACCTCAACAATCTTAATGGCTGTTAACAAATCTTTGGCCACCCAGACACACTGACTAATCTCCTCTGGTTCTGTCCCAAGCTCAAGCACTACTGGTAGGCCGTCTGAAAGATATCAATGAAATGCTTGCAACAGATATACCCTGTCTTTCTAGCTACGTCCTACTGAGCCTCACCAATGCCCCAACACACCCTCTACACTCTAACAAAGGGATGGCAATAATAATGGGTTTTGGCTTTGTGTAGGGCTAAACATGTCATCAAAACCAAATGGGGCACCGATACATTGTTGTCTCACTTTGACTTGCTTCATAAACTGTGCTAACTCACAGGGATGGAAAAGCTTACTCCTTCCCTGCAGAACAAGTTCCTACACTTTGACAAAATGAGGGCCCCATGCATCCAATCTCTGGCACAGGACTTTTGGGAACTTACTAGTCCTCTTTACTTGTGAGTACGCCAGCTAACAGGACGAGGGGGCATGCCTGATCAGCAAGACAAAGATCGACCGTATTGGGTATGACGCACTTAAAGACCCAGCCCATTGCGAAAGAGCTAATTCTGGCGAGAGTGGCTATGCTCCCTGGGTGATAACCCCTGATATTTTATTGTTTCCCTCTCGCCTTTACCAGTCCCCCTGGTATCCTCCCTTCCTCACCTTCTATCTCCTTCTGTTATCCGACTGTTCTACCTCGTTGGCCTTTGGATTTAGGTAAGTGTATTTGTTCCTGGAAAAAATAACAAAAATATCTGAACCATAAAAGATCAATGGGTCAGCCAAATATTTACATTTTAACATTATTAATATAATATTCCATCAACACAAGTAAAATTCAAAGTGGTGTACAAACTTGCAGTTTCAGTCACCTTCGTCTTTCAGAACAAGGTGCCCGATGTTTTTGAGAACTACACCGCAAGCTTTGAGATTAGGTAGCAGCAGATAGAGCTGAACATGTGGGACACCTCAGGTAAGAGAGCGTTGGCATCCTGTCATGGTGGCAGCCCCACAGTGTCATGGATACCGTGTGCTTCAGCCAAGGCGACAATAACTTCCGGTGTCTGCGTGTACCCAGAGGGACACAAAAGGGATGCCTGTCTGAACCAGTACTCCATTTATTATTCCATTATGACTGCCTGGGAGACACCCCCTTTTTAAAAAAACTATTTTGTTTCCTTCCGTACCTCTCCAACTGTACACCACTAGGATAGAAGGGGTTAATTTGTTATCTATAAAGTTAACATGGAACAGACACTCCTGATAGTGGGTAAGGGATGTGCCCCTGTATGTCTGTTGTAATATGTACCGCGGCAGGATGTGCGAGAGGCAGCTCTTAGATTGCAAGCACAGACATCCTGCGATCACGACAACAGAGGGCAGCATGACTCCTGACTGGGGGGAAGGATTCCATGACGAGTACTGAATATAAGCAACGCTGGGCATTTGTTTGTTGTTGTATGAAAATTCAATCAAAACATGTTAAAAAAAATGGAAGGGGTTAAACCGAGTCTCTGATGTCAACATATCAATGCATTGAATATAACAGGAGGCTCCTGGTTTTACACGGAGTAGAAAGAAGCCTTCAAACTGCCTATGTGAATATGCATGTGACTGGGACCCAGGAGGATGAACACAGACACTGGAATGTAGAAAAATATCTGTCGTCATCCCTAGTTTACACAGGTTCATCTGTGGCCCTGGGAGTTGTACCCAAAGCAATGAATTCAAGACATATGTACATGTGCACATGGGGCTCTGAGACATGTACACATAGAACTGTTAAATAGGTCAAATTCACCCCAAGACTACACATGCAGTTGTTAGCCTGCATGTTTAACACCAAGCCGGTAAGGGGAAAGGGGCAACTATCCCTCGTGTGTACACATGCTTGTGGATATACAGAGGCCAGCAAGAAGAGAACCTTTGGGGCCTATCTCAGCCTGGTCCCCACTCGCCTCCTCACATATACCTGCATTAACAGGACCTGTTTTTCGAGTATGTCATATGAGTGGTGTATCTCCTGTCCACTGAATAGATAGTAGTAAGCTATGGTCATAGCAGCTATAAAGTGACCCCATTACAAAAGACCCCTTCAGGCATCACTTTGGGTGTTGGTACCTGTGTCAAGCTTTACTGTTCCATCTTGGCATCTCCAACAACTCATGTTTGGCACCCAGCATCCACTGTGTACTCTGGGGGGCAGAGGTAATGCCCCTCTCACCCCCTCCTCCCTAGGCCCTGCTAAACTAGGTGTTCCGCTGTCAGCATGTCACTGACTTTCAGCCTGCCCTAATTTTTTTAACAGCACTATGCATGCTGGATGAAAAGTCTGACTCTGAAACTTTAACCTGGTTTCCTCGACCCAAAGTAGCAGCATATCTCTGCTTTTTGGGTCATACTTAGAGTCAGAGCGCTTGCCACTCACTCTCTGCTATGCCAGTCAGAAAAGCTGGCCCCCTTTTGGTGGACTGCTTTCCAAAGTCCCTCCCCTGGGTGCTTGGTTGATGCCCAGGCGATTCCACCAAGAGAAAAATGTTGTTGGCCATGACAGTACTTTCATGCTTCCTCCTGTTACAGCGTGTAATAGTCCCTCCTCTTATCTGCATTGTGTCTTGCTAAAGCCCTGCATCCCCTGCTCCTCCCGCTACTTGTGCGATGGAATTCCGTCAACCAAGATTTGAAAATGTTACTACTTTGCGCCATTTTTATGGCAGATTATTCACAGATAAATACAGAAGCTATCTATTTAAAAACAAAAAGTGCTAGATATCATGAGGTCAGTTAAAGTTTTTGTATGTAGCTTGACACAATCCCACTCCAAATAATTCCAGGACACTTAATACCACATAATTACGATCCACATAATTCCACAGCACCCATGCTACATAATTCCAATACACAAATTCACTCCACACCACACAATTCCAAGCCACACAATTACACAACCAACTAATTCAATCCAACCCACATGATTCCACAACAAACCACATGCATACACTCTGTAACAAATAAGTAAAAACATTGCCATTTACAATGCCAATAGCTCCAACATATACAAATGCGAGGACTATTGCATTTCCAATGATTGCTTACCTTCCAATGCGTCCCAGCAAAGTCCTATTCCTGGAGCTGCAAAACTTCTCCTGGCCAGAGACGTTTTAAGGCATGGGCAAAGTGGGCTCTGGCCCAGGGCCCCGGCCTTTCAGGGGCCCCCTCATTGAGCTAGCTCTTTTCTGCAGAGTCTTGTCCTGGTGACCTTGAGTAATGCTTAAACAGTTTGTTTTAAATACAATTTTTTCTTTAATTTATTTTTAATGTGGGTGATGTGTGAAAGTCTATTACAGACATTTTGCAGAGAAATGTTGTGTTTATGTTTCATGAAAAATCCATAAAAAAGGTTATTTTAGATCAAAAGGACCTGAAATATGAGAAATGGGAGGGTGACACAGAGGTTATTTGAAGTAACATTAGTGAGCTGCTGCTGTGTTACAATATTGAAAACACAAACCACTATCCCTTAATATTAGATTTAAACACAATTAGAATGCGCACTAGTCAGTGACCTGGCCAAAGGGTGCATGAAAGAGCTGAAATTGGATTGTAAATTCAAAGCTGTTCCAAACAGAAGCCCCTAAAATATGTTTGGCCCAGGGCCCCCAAAACCCTTAAAATCCTTAAAATGTCCCTGCTCCTGGCCCTGTCAGCACTGTGCCGCCTCTTCTCAGAGGAGCAGTGCTCTGTGGGGAATGCTCTCTCTGGGGCCCCCAGCCCCACCCCCATCCTTTTTCCGGGCCTGGCTCATGGCTCTGACTGAAGACAAACAATGTAACATGTTACTTTGTTTCTCCTCAGTCCTGGGTCAGTGAGAGGAGCTCAGAGCAGGCTGCACACTGCAGCTACTTTAGAGCAAGCCTCACATAGCTCTCTACAGATGAGCTGAGGGGGCCCCCTTCACCTACTGCAGACTGGGCCCCCCCCCGTACCGCGGGGGCTGCGGGGGTGTTTGTTACTCCCCTGGCCGGCCTCTCCCCACCCATCTGCCGGTATTTTTCTGTGTCGGACGCGACTGCTTCTACCATTGATGTAGGGATATCCACTGATCTGTTTTTATATGGTTCTCCCCACCCATCTTGTGTTCATTTAGACAAGACAGACCTTGACTTTGCTGTACTTCAAGAAAGAGATCAAGGAGTTCTTAATAAATAGCGCACTCACCAATAAGGAGACCATTTTCCTGACTTGAGTGCACCCTTGCCCACCCACTAGATCTGGGCCTTAATGTACTATTCCCGTCTGCGAACCCGGGATGCACAACATGTACACCAACTAATGTATGAAAAGGTATGCAATTTGCAATGCGACCTACGTACTAGTAGACCGCATCACAAAATGTCCATTCTCAGGCGGTCAAAAAACAACCTAGGTAATAAATGTTAAGAGGTCACATAATGCAACATCTTGTGAATATCTGTGAATCCAGAGATGGTTTGAAAGGAACAACAGATCACCATCTTTGCATTTACTTTCCCAAACGAGAAACCATTTTTTTTTAAAGCAGCCTGTATCCATTAAAGAAGCAGTGTTACTATAAAAAAGTGTTCCCCAATAGAGAACACATTGCAGGGAGCATACAGTGGCCCACTGGGCCCCTGAAACCCCTTGTAGAGGCCATCCAAAATTATTCCCAAACTGAAAGCTGTCCATCAGAAACAGCTTCCCTTTGTGAACAGCTTTCCCTTCGCAAATCAGTTGCTATCCCAACGACAAAGGAGGCAGCGTTTCAAAGGATGAATCCCTCTGTTGCTGTTTGAGATTTGGAAAGGCTTTCAAAACCACCTTTATGTATCAGAAAGATTTTTCCAACTCTAAAAGTAGGGATTTTCTATATTGTAAAAATGATTTTTGGTATCGAAAAAGGCTTTATGATTACAAAAAACATTTAATAAATTAGGCTTAAGTTTATTAACATTTTACTAGAATCACTTGTGCTGTAAAATAGCGCTGTGAAAAACCTAAGGTAGCAGTCCTCTCCTTATCATCTTGTACTGCTGCACGGTAACCCTACAACTATTTTAGGCGATAAGATGCTCACTGTACATATTTATTTGTTCTCCGTTTATTGTCTAAATGGCTTTATTGTTATTAAAAGCTCATATTAAAGCATGTTGGTTTAAAATGGTTCTATTATGTCTTCCTTCTTCATTGTGAAGTGCTCATAGACCAAACTCTGCCATTGGCGAGATGGAGAAGAGGAGAATAGACATAAGGCTGGAGAAGAATAAGTGATATGGCAGATAAGAAGAAAGGAAAAAGGACTGGCCAAAGGCACAAACACAGATTTGCAGGAGGGCCAAGGGAAAAAACACATGTAAGGGAAGAATCAGATAATGGATTGGGTACAAGTCAGGAGCTACACAGCCTGGTCATGAATGTCCCTCCTTGAGAGCAAAGTTTAGCTTCTGATGAACAGAAAACAATAAAGAACAAGCAATGGCAAAGCCAATAAGTTTCACCTTTGCAGTGTGGGGCTATAGCTATTGGATTTTCCAATTCTTTTTGTTTAACCCATATGGAAGTAATGCATGTGCACATCCAGCGAAAGCTTCCTCTGTGAGAAAGCTTCCTCTGAGATGGGATGCTAATGGAGAAGATGGAGGCCGGCTAGAGTGACCGTCGGGAGCACCATGCTCTCCAAGTGGAAAACGGATTGAAGCGCTCAAACAACCGCAAAATACTGTGCCTAAAAGAGAACCATGGAACCAGGGAGACATGCTGTCTACAAAACTAATCTTTTATGATCCGGATAAAAAGAACGAACTTACAGAGTTTCAAGGGAGCGGTGAGAAGGCAGTATCAGCCGTCTGCAGTGCACGGCGCGTCTTCGTCGGAGTGTGTGTTGAAGCCTCTGAAGCACAACGGAACTACCGCAGAGTGGCCGCTAGAGTCTCCTTCCGGGGGAATCTGGGAAGAGTGATGGCGGCTCTCAGGGGTTTATTTCCTCCAACGAGAACGAACGGGACGCTGCGAAGAACAAGTGAAGTCCTGCCACATGAACCACTCGGAGCTCGCACAGCTGAAGGAGAGGAAGGCGAAGAAAAGCGCATGAAAAGGGTAAGCAAGCAAGCGGGGGTCAAAATTCCAAAGAAAACGTCTCAGGTACAGGGCGAAGGCAGCGCCATATCATCCGTAGAGGTGTGGGGGGAAAATTCAAATACCACTTGTTCCCCAGAGTTAGGCACAACGGCAGACAGTGAAATAAATAGAGGCACAAGAAACAGGCAGTTTCTTGAAAACACCCTGATTGCTGCACTAAAATCCAATATAGCCCCCTTAAGTACTAAAAAGAAGGGAAAGAAACAGGCTGCGGCTGCAACACTCCCCCGCAGAACCAAAGGCAAACAAAATAAAGGGAAAGGAGCAAGTGTAGCCTTAGGACCCAAGGTTAAAATGACCCCTTCTCTGAGATCATTCTTTAAAACGCAAGTGCAAGAACAACTAGGTCAAGAAGGGGACGAAATTCTACACTCCAATAAACCACACCCGATATCTAATCTTTCTGACAATATGAGGGAGGGTAAGGAGGTAGGAATGGAGGAAGAGTCACCACAGGCGCAAGAAGCAGAGGGTAACACAATAGAAGAAAGCCTGAATCTAATCACAAATGCAAATGGAGACAGCGCGGAACATAGCATACAACATTCTAAACCCTCTGAGCCCCCCAAGAACTCTACAGACCAAATGCTGGAAAGAATATTAGAAGAAATGTGGGCTAAATTTGCAATCTGAGGAAAATCAAACTAAGATACAAGAGGCTTGCGAGATGCTGGACACTAAGTTGAATGCACTGGGGGAGAGAGTAACAACAGTAGAGGCAGCAGTAGAAACCCTGAGTAAAGAAGTAGACAAGCTAGAATCCTTGGAAAATCAAGCAAGGAGGAATAATTTAAGAGTCTTGAATGTGCCAGAAGGGCAAGAAGGGGATGACATTAAAAAATACATAGTCTCGCAGTTAGAAGAGAATTTTCCCTGGGCAAAAGTAGCAGCTTTAGCGGAAGACATACAGAGGGTGCATCAAGACCCCTTTGGCAAAAACAAGATGAGGAAAACCCGAGGAAAATCCTGATAAATTTTAAAGCCTTTACCCTCAATGAAAAAAATCTGAGTGAGACCTTGAAAAAGGGCTCCTACAACAAAGACGAGTGGTCATTCAGAATTCGGTCAGATATTTCTAAGGCAACCCAGGACAGACAGTGGGAGCTTGGACAGCAGATGCAACATCTAAGATATCTTTGCGCAACAGTCCAGATGCGGTTCCCAGCTGACCTAAGAATAATGCGGAGGAACAAAATGCACAACATTAGGGAGCCAAAAGAGGTTGAGCACCTCCTGGAACAAATGCGAGAGCACCAGTAAAATAGAATAACCGTGCGGAGAGCATGGAGCTCAAAGAGGGCTATTAATACTGCCCAGTGAAGAAAGAAGGGAGGCTTCTCCAGGGAGGGATGAATCAATAACGACAAAAGTAAAAAAACATAAGCAAACAGGTGGGGAGCATAATGGGGAAAAAACCAAAAAAGAGTCCTCACAAAACAAAACGAAGGAGAAAGGGACCGGTAAGATGGTAGGAATACCCCAGTTTAAAAAAGAAAAAAAACAATGAAGAAAGACCCAGTAGTAGTTAACATACTCTCCTGGAACGTTAATGGCCTCAGAACCAAGAGCCGAGGAAGGAGAATATTCAAATATCTGAAAACAATAGACAGTGAAATCCTAATATTACAAGAAACACATCTCCTGAAAAAGGAATGGGAAGAAATAATAAAGATTCAGAGATGGGTAGACTCCTACGCCTATACAAATCAGGATTGCTGTATCAAGGGAGTAGCTATATTATTTAAAAAATCTCTTAAGGCAAGGATAGAGTCATTTGAGGTGGACAGGAAAGGGAGATGGGTGATAACAAGAGTAAGAATATCCAATAAACAGTATACTATTGTTGGTTATTATGGTTCACACAGGGACGACCCAGACCCACTAAAAAAGTTATATACACAATTACTAACGGCCTCATCCCTTATAATTGTAGGGGGAGATTTTAATATAATTTTAGACCCCAAGGTGGATCGTCTTCCAGCTAGAAAAAAAGAAAATCTTTTAAAAATGAGGGAGGGGCTAGGGCTTTGCATAAGAGACTTGGGCTTAGTTGACATCTGGAAGGTGAAATGGGATAAAGTGCAATGCTTTACATTTCGAAATAAAAAATTAGGACAGTCTTCCAGAATAGACTATTTTTTGTTGGATAAAAGCCTAATTGACAGCACCCAAAGAGTGGAACATCTGCCTGCCCATGTATCCGATCATTCAGCGGTCTTGCCAAAACTTCGGATGAAGCATGCTATTGCACCTGTAAGATGGACAGTTGATCGCACAATTTTTGCGGATCCACAACACATAGAAGCTCTTATAACAGAAACAGAGCACTATTTCCTAGCTAATGAAAAGAGTACCTCTAGACAAGTATCCTGGGATGCCTATAAGGCAGGAATCAGAGGAAAGCTATTAAGCATTGCGGCATACAAATCAAAAAGAATGAAGCACAAAAACAGTCAAATGGAAGATACGATAAAACTCCTAGATACACAATTAGAAAAAGAAACTTCAACATCAGAAAGGGAAAGGATGGAGTCTGAAAGGTCAACAAAAAAAGAAGCCCTTTCAGAAACCCTGGAGAACATAGTGAGAGAAAAATGGGAGTCAAGTAAACTGTCCCATTATGAATACGGAGAGGGATGCAGCAAGACGCTGGCCTGGAAGACAAAAACTGATCAAACTATAAATAAGATTGCAGGTATCCAGACTGGGAATTCCGCAAGAATAAGCTCTGAAGATACTGTGATTATGCAAGAATTTGTGAAATTCTTTGAGTTATACATCGAATATATTACCCCAACAAAAGAACAACTCCACAGCTACCTAGAAAGATTAAATCTCCCATTAATAACACAAGATGAAAGAAAAGACCTCAATGACAAAATTACAAACAAAGAAGTAGAGGAAGTCATTAAAGGTTTAAAGAAAGGCAAGGCCGCTGGCCCGGATGCTCTACCTAATGAATTATACACCAAACTAAGAGATGCCTTGGTCCCCCCCTCACAAAATTGATAAATTATATTTTTGTTGATAAAGGAGATTTCCCCGACTCTTGGAATGATGCAGTAATCAACATCCTACTAAAACCTGGAAAAATCCGGGGAAATGCGAATCGTACAGGCCCATATCCCGCTTAAACTGCGACTACAAGATATTTACGCAGATTATGGCGAAGAAGCTGGGTAAAGTTGTGGGATCCCTAATTAACATAAATCAAAAGGGTTTTGTGAAAGGGAGACAGATTCAGGATTTGACCCACAAGTTAATAGGACCAATAGACTTAGCCATACAAGAAAAGATGCCCCTATCTATCATCACCTTCGATGCAGCCAAAGCATTCAACAGGGTAAACTGGTAGTTTCTGAATAGCGTCCTGGAAAAATACAAACTGGGGGAAAACTATCAAGAAATGGTTAAGAGATTATATAGAGATCCAAGGGCCAAAATATTAATTAACGGGAACCTCACAGATAAGATAAAGATAAAGAGAATTACGAGACAGGGGTGTCCTTTGTCACCTCTGCTTTTTAATTTATACATTGAACCTCTAGCGCAAAATCTCAGAAACAACCCAGAAATATCACCTTTTTGCTATCGAGGGTGGGAGAAAAAAGTCGCCCTTTCCCCGGATGACCTAATGATCTTTACGAATAATTTTGCAGGGTCTTTTAACATCATAGAAAAACATCTGGAGCAATATGAGAGAGTCTCTGGGTATCTGATTAATCAGTCTAAAACAGAAATCATGGAAGGAATATCCATAGCAATAACCAACTTGTAAAGGAGAGGATAAGATATCTGGGTCTGGAATTGGTTAGAGTTATAGATAAAATAGCTCAGATAAATTTTAATACACTTTTTGTTGAGAATAGGAAACTACTTAAAGTATGGGGGGTCTTCCATTGACCTTCATGGGAAGATCAAATATAATAAAAATGTCAATCTTACCAAGATTTACCTACATTTTTAGTTCAATTCCATTAGAGTTTAAGAGGGAATCAATAAAGAAACTACAAGGGGAACTAAACACCTTCATATGGTCATCAAAAGGGACAAGAATAGCTTGGAAAAAGCTAAGGAGGAAAAAAGAACAAGGTGGGATAGCAAGTCCAGATATACTAGAATATTATAGAGCTTTCCAGTTCAAATACATGAGGGTTGTTTTAAATGAGTATGAGCAGTATCCCGCCTACTTGCAAGCTATGACTGGTGCAGAAGGAAATTTTTTATACAAATTTGGACATCCAAAGTATTTTAAAAAGGTTAAACTAAAGGTCCTTATGTTAGCAGCAAAATTATGGTACCACATGAGATGTACACTGAAGATACCATATCACAGTGAATATGCTCCTATATGGGACTCACCTGGGACTCCTGAATGTCTTAAGGATAGACTTGCAATCCCGTTAAGGTCAGCAGGAATACTCAAATGGGCTCAATTGTTAATAGATAACATTATTGACTGGGACCAACTTGTAAATACAACGAATGGTACTCTATCAAAATTTAAATTTTATCAGCTTTCAAGCTGGGCAAAGACTCTAGTAGACTGTAAAAAAGGAAATAGTACATTGGAGAAGGAAATGCAGGAGAGTGTGTCTTTAAAAAAAGAAGTTTCACTATGGTACTGGGTCCTCATATCAGCCGGTGAGGAGGACTTCACAATTCCAGATGCGACCGGGGGGAAAGATCTGCCGACGCTGGATGTACAAAAAATATGGCGAGTATCTATGTAAAAATTTTGGTTTATTGTAAAATCTGCTGCTTTAAGGAGAAAACATTTATTTACCACACATAGAACCTACTGGTCCCCGAAGAGGCTATCCAAGTTTAGCGGGATGAAAATGAAAAACTGCCCCAAATCTGGAAAGGAGAAAGCAGACGACTTGCCCCCTCGTTGAGATAGCTCTTTTCTGCAGAGTCTTGTCCTGGTGACCTTGAGTAATGCTTAAACAGTTTGTTTTAAATACAATTTTTCTTTAATTTATTTTTAATGTGGGTGATGTGTGAAAGTCTATTACAGACATTTTGCAGAGAAATGTTGTGTTTATGTTTCATAAAAATCCATAAAAAAGGTTATTTTAGATCAAAAGGACCTGAAATACGAGAAATGGGAGGGTGACACAGAGGTTATTTGCAGTAACATTAGTAACATTAGTGAGCTGCTGCTGTGTTACAATATTGAAAACACAAGCCACTATCCCTTAATATTAGATTTAAACACAATTAGAATGCGCACTAGTCAGTGACCTGGAAAAAGGGTGCATGAAAGAGCTGAAATTGGATCGTAAATTCAAAGCTGTTCCAAACAGAAGCCCCCAAAATAAGTTTGGCCCAGGGCCCCCAAAACCCTTAAAATCCTTAAAATGTCCCTGCTCCTGGCCCTGTCAGCTCTGTGCTGCCTCTTCTCAGAGGTGCAGTGCTCTGTGGGGAATGCTCTCTCTGGGGCCCCCACCCCCATCCTTTTTCCGGGCCTGGCTCGCAGCTCTGACTGAAGAGAAACAATGTAACATGTTACTTTGTTTCTCTTCAGTCCTGGGTCAGTGAGAGGAGCTCAGAGCAGGCTGCACACTGCAGCTACTTTAGAGCAAGCCTCACATAGCTCTCTACAGATACGCTAAGGGGCCCCCTTCACCTACTGCAGACTAGCCCCCCACGGGGGCTGCGGGGGTGTTTGTTACTCCCCTGGCCGGCCTCTCCCCACCCATCTGCCGGTATTTTTCTGTGTCGGACGCGACTGCTTCTACCATTGATGTAGGGATATCCACTGATCTGTTTTTATATGGTTCTCCCCACCCATCTTGTGTTCATTTAGACAAGACAGACCTTGACTTTGCTGTACTTCAAGAAAGAGATCAAGGAGTTCTTAATAAATAGCGCACTCACCAATAAGGAGACCATTTTCCTGACTTGAGTGCACCCTTGCCCACCCACTAGATCTGGGCCTTAATGTACTATTCCCGTCTGCGAAGCCGGGATGCACAACATGCACACCAACTAATTTATGAAAAGGTATGCAATTTGCAATGCGACCTATGTACTAGTAGACCACATCACAAAATGTCCATTCTCAGGCGGTCAAAAAACAACCTAGGTAATAAATGTTAAGAGGTCACATAATGCAACCTCTTGTGAATATCTGTGAATCCAGAGATGGTTTGAAAGGAACAACAGATCACCATCTTTGCATTTGCTTTCCCAAACGAGAAACCTTTTTTTTTTACAGCAGCCTGTATCCATTAAAACAGCAGTGTTACTATAAAAAAAGTGTTCCCCAATGGAGAACACATTGCAGGGAGCATACAGTGGCCCACTGGGCCCCTGAAACCCCTTGTAGAGGCCATCCAAAATTATTCCCAAACTGAAAGCTGTCCATCAGAAACAGCTTCCCTTTGTGAACAGCTTTCCCTTCGCAAATCAGTTGCTATCCCAACGACAAAGGAGGCAGCGTTTCAAAGGATGAATCCCTCTGTTGCTGTTTGAGATTTGGATAGGCTTTAAAAACCACCTTTATGTATCAGAAAGATTTTTCCAACTTAAAAGTAGGGATTTTCTATATTGTGAAAATGATTTTTGGTGTTGAAACAGGCTTTATGATTACAAAAAACATTTAATAAATTAGGCTTAAGTTTATTAACATTTTACTAGAATCGCTTGTGCTGTGAAATAGCGCTGTGAAAAACCTAAGGTAGCAGTCCTCTCCTTATCATCTTGTACTGCTGCACGGTAACCCTACTGCTATTTTAGGCGATAAGATGCTCACTGTACATATTTATTTGTTCTCCGTTTATTGTCTAAATGGCTTTATTGTTATTAAAAGTTCATATTAGAGCATGTTGGTTTAAAATGGTTCTATTATGTCTTCCTTCTTCATTGTGAAGTGCTCATAGACCAAACTCTGCCATTGGCGAGATGGAGAAGAGGAGAATAGACATAAGGCTGGAGAAGAATAAGTGATATGGCAGCTAAGAAGAAAGGAGAAAGGACTGGCCAAAGGCACAAACACAGATTTGCATGAGGACCAAGGGAAAAACACATGTAAGGGAAGAATCAGAGAGTGGATTGGGTACAAGTCAGGAGCCACACAGCCTGGTCATGAATGTCCCTCCTTGAGAGCAAAGTTTAGCTTCTGATGAACAGAAAACAATAAAGAACAAGCAATGGCAAAGCCAATAAGTTTCACCTTTGCAGTGTGGGGCTATAGCTATTGGATTTTCCAATTATTTTTGTTTAACCCATATGGAAGTAATGCATGTGCACATACAGCGAAAGCTTCCTCTGTGAGAAAGCTTCCTCTGAGATGGGATGCTAAGGGAGAAGATGGCGGCCGGCTAGAGTGACCGGTCGGGAGCACCATGCTCTCCAAGCGGAAAACGGATTGAAGCGCTCAAGAAACCACAAAATACTGTGCCTAAAAGAGAACCATGGAACCAGGGAGACATTCTGTCTACAAAACTAATCTTTTATGATCCGGATAAAAATAACGAACTTACAGAGTTTCAAGGGAGCGGTGAGAAGGCAGTATCAGCCGTCTGCAGTGCACGGCGCGTCTTCGTGGGAGTGTGGGCTGAAGCCTCTGAAGCACAACGGAACTACCGCAGAGTGGCCGCTAGAGTCTCCTTCCGGGGAAATCTGGGAAGAGTGATCGCGGCTCTCAGCGGTTTATTTCCTCCGACGAGAACGAACGGGACGCTGCGAAGAACAAGTGAAATGCTGCCACATGAACCACTCGGAGCTCGCACAGCTGAAGGAGAGGAAGGCGAAGAAAAGCGCATGAAAAGGGTAAGCAAGCAAGCGGGGGTCAAAATTCCAAAGCAAACGTCTCAGGCACAGGGCGAAGGCAGCGCTATATCATCCGGAGAGGAGTGGGGGGAAAATTCAAATACCACTTGTTCCCCAGAGTTAGGCACAACGGCAGACAGTGAAATAAATAGAGGCACAAGAAACAGGCAGTTTCTTGAAAACACCCCGATTGCTGCACTAAAATCCAATATAGCCCTCTTAAGTACTAAAAAGAAGGGAAAGAAACAGGCTGCGGCTGCAACACCCCCCCCCCCCCCAGAACCAAAGGCAAACAAAATAAAGGGAAAGGAGATGTGTAGCCTTAGGACCCAAGGTTAAAATTACTCCCTCTCTGAGATCATTCTTTAAAACGCAAGTGCAAGAACAACTAGGTCAAGAAGGGGACGAAATTCTACACTCCAATAAACCACACCCGATATCTAATCTTTCTGACAATAAGAGGGAGGGTAAGGAGGTAGGAATGGAGGAAGAGTCATCACAGGCGCAAGAAGCAGAGGGTAACACAATAGAAGAAAGCCTGAATCTAATCACAAATGCAAATGGAGACAGCGCGGAACGTAGCATACAACATTCTAAACCCTCTGAGCCCCCCAAGAACTCTACAGAACAAATGCTGGAAAGAATATTAGAAGAAATGTGGGCTAAATTTGCAATCTCTGAGGAAAATCAAGCTAAGATACAAGAGGCTTGCGAGATGCTGGACACTAAGTTGAATGCACTGGGGGAGAGAGTAACAACAGTAGAGGCAGCAGTAGAAACCCTGAGTAAAGAAGTAGACAAGCTAGAATCCTTGGAAAATCAAGCAAGGAGGAATAATTTAAGAGTCTTGAATGTGCCAGAAGGGAAAGAAGGGGATAACATTAAAAAATACATAGTCTCGCTGTTAGAAGAGAATTTTCCCTGGGCAAAAGCAGCAGCTTTAGCGGAAGACATACAGAGGGTGCATCAAGACCCCTTTGGCAAAAACAAGATGAGGAAAACCCCGAGGAAAATCCTGATAATTTTTAAAGCCTTTACCCGCGATGAAAAAATTCTGAGTGAGGCCTTGAAAAAGGGCTCCTACAACAAAGACGAGTGGTCATTCAGAATTCGGTCAGATATTTCTAAGGCAACCCAGGACAGACAGTGGGAGCTTGGACAGCAGATGCAACATCTAAGATATCTTGGCGCAACAGTCCAGATGCTGTTCCCAGCTGCCCTAAGAATAATGCGGAGGAACAAAATGCACAACATTAGGGAGCCAAAAGAGGTTGAGCACTTCCTGGAACAAATGCAAGAGCAACAGTAAGATAGAATAACCGTGCAGAGAGCATGGAGCTCAAAGAGGGCTATTAGTACTGCCCAGTGAAGAAAGAAGGGAGGCTTCTCCAGGGAGGGATGAATCAATAACGACAAAAGTAAAAAAACATAAGCAAACGGGTGGGGAGCATAACGGGGAAAAAAGCAGAAAAGAGTCCTCACAAAACAAAACGAAGGAGAAAGGGACCGGTAAGATGGTAGGAATACCCAGTTTAAAAAAGAAAAAACCAATGAAGAAAGACCCAGTAGTAGTTAACATACTCTCCTGGAACGTTAATGGTCTCAGAACCAAGAGCCGCAGAAGGAGAATATTCGAATATCTGAAAACAATAGACAGTGAAATCCTAATATTACAAGAAACACATCTCCTGAAAAAGGAATGGGAAGAAATAATAAAGATTCAGAGATGGGTAGACTCCTACGCCTATACAAATCAGGATTGCTGTATTAAGGGAGTAGCTATATTATTTAAAAAATCTCTTAAGGCAAGGATAGAGTCATTTGAGGTGGACAGGAAAGGGAGATGGGTGATAACAAGAGTAAGAATATCCAATAAACAGTACACTATTGTTGGTTATTATGGTTCACACAGGGACGACCCAGACCCACTACAAAAGTTATCTACACAATTACTAATGGCCTTATCCCTAATAATTATGGGGGGAGATTTTAATATAATTTTAGACCCCAAGGTGGATCGTCTTCCAGCTAGAAAAGAAGCAAATCTTTTAAAAATGAGGAAGTGGCTAGGGCTTTGCATAAGAGACTTGGGCTTAGTTGACATCTGGAAGGTGAAATGGGATAAAGTGCAATGCTTTACATTTCAAAATAAAAAATTAGGACAGTCTTCCAGAATAGACTATTTTTTGTTGAATAGAAGCCTAATTGACAGCACCCAAAGAGTGGAACATCTGCCTGCCCATGTATCCGATCATTCTGCGGTCTTGCCAAAACTTCGGATGAAGCATGCTATTGCACCTGTAAGATGGACAGTTGATCGCACAATTTTTGCGGATCCACAACACATAGAAGCTCTTATAACAGAAACAGAGCACTATTTCCTAGCTAATGAAAAGAGTACCTCCAGACAAGTATCCTGGGATGCCTATAAGGCAGGAATCAGAGGAAAGCTATTAAGCATTGCGGCATACAAATCAAAAAGAATGAAGCACAAAATCAGTCAAATGGAAGATACGATAAAACTCCTAGATACACAATTAGAAAAAGAAACTTCAACATCAGAAAGGGAAAGGATAGAGTCTGAAAGGTCAACAAAAAAAGAAGCCCTCGCAGAAACCCTGGAGAACATGGTGAGAGAAAAATGGGAGTCAAGTAAACTGTCCCATTATGAATACGGAGAGGGATGCAGCAAGACGCTGGCCTGGAAGACAAAAACTGATCAAACTATAAATAAGATTGCAGGTATCCAGACTGGGAATTCCGCAAGAATAAGCTCTGAAGATACTGCAATTATGCAAGAATTTGTGAAATTCTTTGAGTTATACACCGAATATATTACCCCAACAAAAGAACAACTCCACAGCTACCTAGAAAGATTAAATCTCCCATTAATAACACAAGATGAAAGAAAAGACCTGAATGACAAAATTACAAACAAAGAAGTAGAGGAAGTCATTAGAGGTTTAAAGAAAGGCAAGGCCGCTGGCCCGGATGCTCTACCTAATGAATTATACACCAAACTAAGAGATGCCTTGGTCCCCCCTCACAGAATTGATAAATTATATTTTTGTTGATAAAGGAGATTTCCCCAACTCTTGGAATGATGCAGTAATCAACATCCTACTAAAACCTGGAAAAATCCGGGGAAATGCGAATCGTACAGGCCCATATCCCGCTTAAACTACGACTACAAGATATTTACGCAGATTATGGCGAAGAAGCTGAGTAAAGTTGTGGGATCCCTAATTAACATAAATCCAAAGGGTTTCGTGAAAGGGAGACAGATTCAGGATTTGACCCACAAGTTAATAGGAACAATATACTTAGCCATACAAGAAAAGATGCCCCTATCTATCATCACCTTCGATGCAGCCAAAGCATTCAACAGGGTAAACTGGTCGTTTCTGAATAGCGTCCTGGAAAAATACAAACTGGGGGAAAACTATGAAGAAATGGTTAAGAGATTATATAGAGATCCAAGGGCCAAAATATTAATTAACGGGAACCTCACAGATAGGATAAAGATCAAGAGAAGTAGGAGACAGGGGTGTCCTTTGTCACCTCTGCTTTTTAATTTATACATTGAACCTCTAGCGCAAAATCTCAGAAACAACCCAGAAATATCACCTTTTTGCTATCGAGGGTGGGAGAAAAAAGTCGCCCTTTCCCCGGATGACCTAATGATCTTTACGAATAATTTTGCAGGGTCTTTTAACATCATAGAAAAAACTCTGGAGCAATATGAGAGAGTCTCTGGATATCTGATTAATCAGTCTAAAACAGAAATCATGGATGGAATACCCATAGCAATAACCAACTTGTAAAGAAGAGGATAAGATATCTGGGTCTGGAATTGGTTAGAGTTATAGATAAAATAGCTCAGATAAATTTTAATAAAATTTTTGTTGAGATTAGGAAACTACTTAAAGTATGGGGGGGTCTCCCATTGACCTTCATGGGAAGATCAAATATAATAAAAATGTCAATCTTACCTAGATTTACCTACATTTTTAGTTCAATTCCATTAGAGTTTAAGAGGGAATCAATAAAGAAACTACAAGGGGAACTAAACACCTTCATATGGTCATCAAAAGGGACAAGAATAGCTTGGAAAAAACTAAGGAGGAAAAAAGAACAAGGTGGGATAGCAAGTCCAGATATACTAGAATATTATAGAGCTTTCCAGTTCAAATACATGAGGGTTGTTTTAAATGAGTATGAGCAGTATCCCGCCTACTTGCAAGCTATGACTGGTGCAGAAGGACATTTTTTATACAGATTTGGACATCCAAAGTATTTTAAAAAGGTTAAACTAAAGATCCTTAAGTTAGCAGCAAAATTATGGTACCACATAAGATGTACACTGAAGATACCATATCACAGTGAATATGCTCCTATATGGGACTCACCTGGGACTCCTGAATGTCTTAAGGATAGACTTGCAATCCCGTTAAGGTCAGCAGGAATACTCAAATGGGCTCAATTGTTAATAGATAACATTATTGACTGGGACCAACTTGTAAATACAACAAATGGTTCTCTATCAAAATTTAAATTTTATCAGCTTTCAAGCTGGGCAAAGACTCTAGTAGACTGTAAAAAAGGAAATAGTACATTGGAGAAGGAAATGCAGGAGAGTGTGTCTTTAAAAAAAGGAGTTTCACTATGGTACTGGGTCCTCATATCAGCCGGTGAGGAGAACTTCACAATTCCAGATGCGACCGGGGGGAAAGATCTGCCGACGCTGGATGTACAAGAAATATGGCGAGTATCTTTGGAAAAATTATGGTTTATTGTAAAATCTGCTGCTTTAAGGAGAAACCATTTATTTACCACACCTAGGGCCATATGTAGGTAACATACTATTTACCGATTCATAAATACCGAATTTTACCGATTCGGTATTTATGAATCGGTAAATGGTATGTAGGTAAACATTCGGTAATTATTACCGATTCAGTAATATTCGGTATTTATGAATAGGTATTTACCGAATCGGTAATAATGCATCCCTTCCCATTCATTCCTATGGGCCTGGAGGCCCATAGGAATGAATGGGAAGCCATTTACTATTACCGAATCGGTAAAGACCGATTCGGTAATAGGGGAAGCATATTCATGGGTGGCAGGGTGTCACATTGACACCCTGTTGCACCCCTGAATCGTGCATGTGTGCACATGTGGCACACATACATGCCCTAAGGGCATGTATGTCTGCCACATGGCACTGTCAAAACAGCAAAAAATAGATTTTTTAAAGGTATTCGATATTTATCACCAACCTGTATTTGGTGGTAAATACCGAATCCTAAATACAATAAAACACTCACTTGAGTGCTCCCTACATATGATTTAAGGATTCGGTAATTTACCGAATCTGTATTTTACCGATTCGGTATTTTACCGATCCATTACCGATTCGGTAAATTACCGAATCCTTAAATCATGCCTCCTACATCTCAAATGCCTAAATACCGGTCGGTAACGGGATATTTACCGAATTTCGGCCGTTACCGACCGGTATTTAGCTACCTACATATGGCCCCTAGAACCTACTAGTCCCCGAAGAGGCTATCCAAGTTTAGCGGGATGAAAATGAAAAACTGACCCAAATCTGGAAAGGAGAAAGCAGACGACTTGCATATGTTTCGGCAGTGCCCCCAGATCGAACGATTCTGGCATGAAGTGGGTAAGATACTAGAGACTCTACTAGAAAGACCAATCGATGTAAGTATTGACCTTGTTATGTTTGGGGTGGGTCAAATAGAATGCATAGATAAGTTAAATAAGAAACAAGAAAACCTACTCTTTATGTTCATTTTATTAGCAAGAAGGGAAATATGTATTAAATGGATAAGCCCCTTACCACCTACTCACTGGGAATGGCTGGCATCTATCCACAGGATAAACAGGATGGACAGGAGTGGGAGACCTAGTAAAAAACATAATTTCTGGGAAATCTGGCAATAGTTTAATCGTCCAATTAGTAACCATGATAATATTTAAATTGAAATTATGAATGTCCAAAGTCCAATGATTAGGCAATAGCAATAATAAACAAGCAGAATGCTTGTTTGAGTAGCCAGGATGGCTAGCTCCCCCCCCTCGGATATATGTATTGGTAATGGAAATAAAGGGACCCTTACTAAAAACAGTGGGAAACTCCCCAGAACAGACATGGAAACATAGGGCAGTGAAGGGTAGGAACCATAAATGTAGGGTCCCTTACAACTCCTTACACAATCTATTGCAGAATGAGAACAAAACAAAATGTGAACATACAGCAGCATTCTTGGAATGCTTTTTCTTAAGCACTATAAAATAAAAGTATTCCAAGATAGCCAAGATGCCCATGGTGCAAGCATACCCATGCATGTGCATGTATGGTGGCCATTTTGAATTTTTTTAATGTGAAAACAGCAATTCCAAAATGTTCGCTTATGCATCCACTAGAATGCACACACAGGCAGACATCTTGGAATTTCCTGCAAAGTAAAATAAAAATCAATCCAAGAGCGCATCTGGTACGTTCACGTGTGCACATTCATGTTCACATGGAGCAGCCATCTTGTAATGATTTTTTTCTGATATACTTTATTATTGATTTGCCATTAAAAGATTTCAGATCTCCATTTTTGAACACTAGCTGAAGAAATAAGCTATGAATGGGAATCTACACAAATACAGAGAAGCCAGTTGCTTGGGCACAGTGTGCAGCTGCCATGTCCTTGCAAAAAATAATTATTCTTTGAAATATTTATAATGTTTAAAAAACAATAAAGTGGGATAGAAACGTCATTGTCGCTTTCGTAATGTCTGAAGCAATTCACAGTTTGCCTCTCAAAGTCTGCATATGACTGCATAGTGTTTGGAGCTGCAAAGTGATTCTATGAAAAATGCAATAAAAACAGTGGGAGAGAAACAGACGAGTGGGGAAGCGAGCAGCCTGAAAGAAATGTGCAGCTTCCAGGTCCTCACAAAAGCAACAGATAGGGGCAGGTGAACAACGAACGAGCAAGGGTTGTGATAGTAAGCAGCAGGGAGAGAGGTGATACACTGGGGAGCAAGAAAAACATGAATTGCTAAACCACAAATGAGTTTCCTGATGTCAGCATGTAAGGATAAAAGTCACCCACTCAAAACAATGGCAAGAAGCTAATAGACTTCCGCACAAGAGGCATGCCACAACTCTACAATTCCTCTGTAGGTGTGATGCAGATGGGATCAATGGTCAAGGCACCGACCCACAGGTTCACAACACATCAATTTTTTGTTCACCCAGGTCCATAAACTTGTTGGTTGAAAGAAGTTCAAGCTACAGCTTTCTAGTCTCTTTGATTTGATGCCAGCTTCCTTCATGGTTTGCCTCTTAGAAGTAAGTGGCCCTGGGATGACATAGGTACTGTGCAAGTTACCTATAGCAAAACACAACGTATTCACATGCTGCTCAATGGGCAGAAACGTCCTCGAAAGTATTCACTTGACAATGTAGTACATTTTGGAAAGACATAAACAGATCTTATAAGCGTATACAGTAGTCTAGCAATTGTGGAACATAAGACTGTTATTACAATTTTGCAAGTTCACTACGAGGCTGCACCATCCGAGGACATATGGACTTTATCATTAGTGTCAAGCTGGAACTATCCCTCTACCTGCTTTCGCAAATCCTTTGGGAAGGTGTCAGAATTCTCTACTGAAGTGCATAGTCGACATGTCGCACAAAGCACTTTCGAAAGCATGGAGAATGCTATAGAGCATTCAGAGAGCCACAGTTCCCATGAGCCTACTCCCTTTCACTTCCCAAGGAAACTTATCATGGCCTGGCTTGCTCGTGGGACATTAATCCATTGTGTTTACTCTCATAGCTCTTCCTTTTGAATCGGTGTATTAAAACAACAGGATTCAGGAGTTCCTGTTCATGCACAGTCCATGTTCCTGGCCCTCTAGCCTTGAACCAATTCCTGCTTACAAACAGGATCAGACCAACCCATAGGGCAATCTGGCAGTGCCAGAAGAACAGGTCAGTGTCACACCACAGCAAGGCTTTTCTTTTCATGTTGTGAATAAGCATAAGTGACAAACTCCTGATAGCATAGACCACAATGTGACCTGGTGTATTAGGATGTCCGTTGTGCTGAGCAAGAATGACAACGAGCCATCAACGACAATCTTGGTTTGTAGTTTATGATCAAAGTACACCAATTCAGTGGCATTTTCAATCGCATATTTGGTTTTCTTGAAGCTTTGTTCACATTCATATGACCATCAAAACTGAACATTTAGTTTCCGTAAGTCTCTCAATGGGGCACTTACAGTGGCAAAGTCACATATATACCCTGAACAGTAACTGGCCATGCCAAGAAAGGACTACAGCATAGCTACTTCTTGTGGGGGAAAAGTGGCTGACATTGCTTACACTTTATTTGTTTCCAGAGTCATTCCCCCATCAGAAAAGATATGACCAAAGAACTTGAGTTTTGTTTTATGAACCTCACACTTGGCTGTATTTAAAGTGAGATCTGCATCAGCAATTATACTACACATTTGTATAAGACCTTTATCATGCTCCTCTTGTGTGGCCCCAAAAAACAGTATGACATCACTATAAATGAAAGCATTTGTGACTGGCTGTATTATATGACAAATGACATCCTGAAAGAGTTCTGCAGCTGATGAAACTCTGAAATGTAGTCTTTTATACCTAAACAAACCAACATGAGTTGAAAATGTAGTAATCTACCTGCAATTTTCTTCCAGTTCAAGCTGGTGATAGCCTTTGTTCAAATCACTGCAGGAAAAGACGTTGGCTCTATTCAGCTGCATAATCATGTCAGCAAAGTGCGAACCTGGATATCGCTCTCTTTCAATCGCCTTGTTAGCTTGGCATATATCAACACAGATGTGCAGGGTCCCGCACTACCACTATGGGAGATACCCATGGCTCCTGACCAGTGGAACTCTCAATGATGTCATGCTTTCGTAGTCTCATAGAAGCTGTTGAGCAACAGGACGAATGTCCTCATTCATGTGAAAATTCACTTTCATTGTCTTAAGTCTTCCTAGTCCATGAAACAAGGATGGAAACTGATTCACTATCTCATGATACCCACTGCCATTGTAGGTTATGGAAATCAACCCCATGTCAGCAGCAGTGCTGTAACGTAACTGAGTAAACATGCACTCGATGAAGTGCCTGGCACGACATGAATTGGTACTTCCATCTTTTTATGTTTCACAGTTGCTATAAATGACCCTTGACTTTGCAGTGGTGTTGAAGTAGCCCACATATACACGTTGGTTTTTGACTGAGCTAAACGGGGCACTGGAGACAGATCATTGTACTTTTCCACTGGCATAATGTTTATCGAAGCACCACTATCTATGATAAAAGGTATGTGTGATCCTGGGACAGTGTCCAAGGGAATTTCCTACTTTCATTTATCGATCTCGCTTTGACTTGCGTTCTTCCCTGCAAGAAGCTAATCCTACCTGCGCACATCGTCCAGTGGTCAACATTGACATTACACACAGATCTTCCTCACTGTCGCATGACAATTACAGTGACAAACCTTTAGACATGGAATTTGATGACAATCAACATCGTTCAGTTTCTACTTCCCTCAATTGATGTTGCCACTTGGCCTTGTGGGTGGAGCATCTCTGGAACATTCCGACATCCATTTTGTTTTTACGACGTGGCACACTTGATCTATCCCTCACTTTGCAAACCATTACAAAATGATTCTCTTTCCCACAGCCTTTACATATCTGTTCAATGTTGGAACATTTATCTTCATGTGGAAAGAAAAATCCACATCGAAACAGAACTTCTTTCTCTTTGGCGAGATTGCTTTGTGATCTTCTACCTGTTTTGGCTTACACTCAGCGCTGATTCATTTTGGCCCATTTCCACCTCCATTTTAGTCTGTCAGCTCTTTCTTCCCATCTAGCAGCCATGAGTACTCACTCCAAGCTGAGTGTCTCTTTCAGCATTCGTTGTCTGAAGGAATTAAAGAGACAACAATCTATGACTCTGAGACGCATGGCCTCTTCATCATTAAACTTGCTGAACTTGCATGGTTGATGAGCGAATCAAGGCTTTCTACAAACTCATCTATCATTTCACCAGCATTCTGCCTTTCTTGGCTGAAAATATACCTTTCATAGTTGACATTTGGCACTAGATTGAACTTGGCGTTCAACTCTTCTTTAATTTGACGGTATGTCCCTTCATCACCATGTTGGATTGTCTTTGTCACTTCTTTTACTCCTTCACCCGCCAAATTAAAAAAAATATAATCTGTTTGTCATTTGCGTATCTTTCAGCGCATCAATGAAATCATGAAATGACTCGATCCAGGCAGTCCATCTGTCGCCAATATTCTGCTTTTTGGCAGTGTCGAAGGGAAGAGGTGGTTTCAGGAATGCGGCAGCATCATAACCTGTGAAATTTTTTGATGTCGACAGCGAAGCCCACTTAGGCAGTGTTAGCTGCCCACTTGGTACGACACCTTCGTTAAGCACTAGTGTGCTAATGTTTGGGTCATTGCGCCCACTCTCTGGTTGTAAGGTGCTGTCTTTCTCTTTGGCAGTGAGTAGCAGCTTTGTTTCTTGCACGGGGGTTGCACTACTGTCACCTCTTTGGTGAGTATAAGCATTTGTCTGCTCCTACTCAGAGAGTTCTCCTGTGTCTGGCTGTTGCTGCTCATTGTACTTTCTGTACCTGGTCGTCACTGCCTTTAATGTTTCTTTGTGTCAGAAAGGTTTCTGCTTTTAGCACTTCCTTGCACTTGGTGATCACTTTCGTTGGGACTTCCCTGTACCTGGTTGTCGCTGCCTTTAGCATTGTCGTACTATATGAATGACGGCTCTGTGCTAGGCTCTGATGCAATATTTTGTCATCTCGACTTTACCAGCAAATTTCTAGCCAATGAGAAACAAACAGTACGTAAGGCCTTCACTTTCTATACAGGCCTTTCACCGGCTGGAGTGGCGTTTTGACTCCACATATGCTAACTGTCGATTTTTCACTTTGACTGGGGCACAGGTGGCATGCACGAGCAGCTTGCTGGACCATGGCAAACTCTCCGGAAGAGCACTCTCAGTTCTTCAAGTTGCGGGTTTTTCGTAATCCCAAATCTCGTCGCCAGTTGTGGCACTTTCCTCAGCCCGGGTACATGTATATGATCACGCCACACACGGAGCTCGGCATTACATGTTTATATGCTCTAGTGCGTAACCGTTAACGGAATTTGCTATGTCATGATTTTCTTAACTACACCCAATCACTTACATCACCAGTCTACAGAGTCTGTTAGGGACTAGAGAGGTCCTGCTATCTCAAACACACAACAATACAGTTAGTACTCCAATTTGCAGTATCCTTTGTACTCCAGTTCAGTGTCCTGGGCATTCTGGTCTCAGCAATTTCAATACTTCCATCTATACCACAATATATACTCTAATTAATTTTTTTTTTAATGCTACAGTTCGCAGTGTCCTTAGTACTTCCATTCACAGTGTCCTTAATTCTCTCTTTCTTGGCACCTTTAATATTCCAGTCTGTACTGCTAGATATTTTCTAGGTAGCAGTGCCCTTAAGTCCCCAGTTCACAGTGTCTTTCGTAATCCAGTTGTGTCCCTAGTACTCTAGTTCTGTTTTTTTTTAAATTGCTCTTTATTGAATGCTTTTACATTTCCAAAGTACACAGGCTTATCTTGTGGCGATCAAGACAACGAAGGCAACAACCGTGTAAAGCACAAGCGAATAGCGTATTACAAACTACAGTGTACTTGCTGCAGGAGATGCGCTGAGAGATAGCGGGGAGAAGGCTTCCAGCGCAGTGGGGGTAGGTCCTCAGTAAAGACAAGATGAGGGCAGCCTCCAAGGAGAACAGATAACTAAAAGTTGTACCTGGTGGGGCCAACAGGATCAGTTTTGAACTGGAGTGAGGGAAATATAAATCGAGCAGAATGATGTGGGAGAGGGGTTGATCCTAAGCTACGGTGCTTTTATGTCTGAGCCCGGTTCCAGAGCCTGGAGTATTGTGTCTCAACCCGGGATCTGCGTGCCCTGTGTCATCTGCTCTCGTGTTCCTCTGCTTGCACTTGTCGATGGAGTTAATTTTTTCAGACAGACACGGGCTGGGTGAGGCCGCCCTCCAGTTCACTGCTGTCACTAGTGCGAGAGCCACATCGATGGATTTACTCCCAGCTCTGTCCGTCTTGGAGAGGAGCATCTCGCTCTGCAGGCATGTTTTTGGTCTGTTAATGTTACGCCTACCAGTTCCACATGTAAGGAAATCACATATCTCTCTCCAGAAGTGATGAAGTGCCCTGCATTGTCATGCCATATGATAAAAATCTGCTTGGTCTGAGCTGCATTTGAAGCATTTGTGAGAGGTGGTGCCAAACACCCTGTGTAGTCTAGTCAGAGTCAGGTAGGTCTGATGGAAATAATTGAATTGTAGCAGCTTTGAGCTCGTGTTCCTGAAGTCCTGAGAACATGACTCAAGATATTGGACCAGTCTTTGTCACACAAGTCAATCTGGAGTTTCTGGCTCCAACAAAGCTTAAGGGCAGGCAGTGGCAACCCCCTCCTCTGTCCCACAGCTCAGCATATTTTTGTGGTGTTGTGTTGCTTAGGGTTCCATATCAACAGTGTGGTGTGAAGTGCAGTGTCAGGTTCAGCATCAGGATTCCCCAGGTATTGCCTATTGTCCCACAGAGCACTGCATGTGTTAAGAATTACCCCAGTAGGAGCATATGTGCCTCACGAAGGTCAGTGAGCAAGAGGGTAACCCCGACTCAAATAGCTGACCCAGGTTAAGGAAAGATGCCTGTGGCAAGTACAGTTTCCGGTCCAGGGAAGGCCTGGCATGGCAGGTCGCGCTGGACTGTACCCATGAGGCACAGGGTCAAGACTGATTTGCATATAGCTGGGTCTGAACTGGGGTGGCAAAGTGAACTAAAGAACTATGATGGATTCAACCCAGATCTGTGACTGGGGGTGAGTGTCTGACAAGTTTCAGCGCTCCGTCCATCATCTCCTTGTGTTTGCTAAGTGCAACGTATTGGCTATTAATCTTACTTTAGCAAGGCTTGGCAAGCACCAAGAGGGAAGTCATGTGGGTTTGCAGTAGCGCGGTGCCTCCTGCAAAGGTTTCAGAACCAACAGTAGCACGTTACGTGAAATAAAAGCATAATCAGGTGTTTTGGGGAGCCACCAACAAGACGCCCCTCAGTTCGGACAGCCGAGTTACAAGAGTCCAAAGATACCCTGCCTTGGGCGGCACCTCTGGGGCTAGCTAGGTCATAAGTTACTGCAACTGCCTTGCTACATAATACAACTCATAGTCTGGTGCCCCCAAGCAGCCGGCATCCAAATAGAGGAACAGTTTACCCAGAGCTATCCAGCACCACCCCCTGCCCATATTAGATCAGGGAGCCAGACATTGATATTGCAATACACTGGCTGATGTAGTATCAAGGGAGTGTTAGTGAACAGGTACAGAAGGCACGGTAGAGCCTCCATTTAAGACTGTGCTATGCACCCCAAACGGGAAAGTGGGAGCCTCTGCCAGAACATTGATGAGAACATGTTTTTTCCCCAGTCTTTCATTATCCTAATGTTGCAAAAAGAGTTCATTTGAGTAGAAATCAATTCTTATTATTAAAGAGAACCCCCAACTAGGGTGTTACGTTTTAAATTCAGAGTTTGTGCTTCTCCAGACCAAGCACTTTTAAACTATACTGCCTACCAGAATGGATGACATATGACTCCTACACCTTGTAGTCCACTGTCCTATGTAATATTTCCTATACACTGATTCACACACATATGATTCATTGTCTCTGTGTAACATGTATGTGATGTAAAGTGCACTGACACCCTACACTGGCATGAGCGGCGCTATAAAACAAAAGAACTGCATGTTAGAGAGAGTGGTTATGTAGACTTGAGGAGCTCTATTAAAGGGTGGTAGGGAATTTGCAGCAAAGGTGGAAATTGAGGAGCGCCAACAAACATTGTTGCACCGGGCACCACCAGAGGTAAACCCAGCCCTGATGGGAATATTAAAGGGGCTAAGAATCAGGGTACTTAGGACATTGAACTGGAGTACGAAGGACACCGCGACCTGGAGCATTAAAGGTACTGCTAACTAGAGTATGTATTGCAGTAGAGACTGAAGTATTAAAGGTGCTAAGAACCAGAAAACTAAGAGAAGCACCATCAACATGCTGACTTAAGCTCTTGTTTGGCCCTATGCGACTTTCGGGAATAAGTGGAGCTGAGACATGCAGAGGGGGGCAGTGCTGGGTGACACCTCGTAGGTTTATTGAAAGCGTAACATCACTGGTCTGCGGTTACATCTATTTCTGTTCAACTATTTTAAACAAGTGCACTTTTACATTTGCATCATGCTTGAAAACAAGCACTGATAAGAACAAATGTTACTTACCTGTAAACTGTGGTTCTCCAGTATTGGTGTCTTTCATAGATTCACATGCTTGAATATTCCCCGACGTCGAAGTGGGAGTCCCACGGTATATAAAAAGCAATAAGTGTCATGTATATACATATACATACATAACCACATAATAGCATATACATATCCAAATAAAACTTTATATACATATAATTCAAAATAACATATCAAGTGAAAATACCATAGGATAGTATTGACACATAGGAAAGCATTGAGAAAAAGAATCACTTTACTGACATATCCTTGTCGTTTTATAGTCCAAACTCTAGCCAATCAGGCGCAAGCACCCTCTAGAACCTTCTCCTCAGAGGCTCAGGCCCTCAGATTTTCGTAGCACAAGAGTGACAAAAAAGTCTAATGAGGAGAAGAGAGCCTCTGAGGGGAGGAGGGTGGGTCGCATGTGAATCTATGGAAGACACCAATACTGGAGAACCACAGTTTACAGGTAAGTAACATTTGTTCTTCTCCAGTATGGGGTGTCTTTCATAGATTCACATGCTTGAATAGAATAGTGAGCAGTAAGCAGCAACCGGCTGACAAGGCCGTATAAATATTGCATGAAATACAATGACAATGTATTTAATACGCAATTGAGAATACCCAAGGAGGAGGGAAGTAGCAGAGGCTCACCTTATTTAAACAGATTCCGTAGAACTGCTTGTCCCACAGCCGTGTAAGCTTCATTAATCGACTCTAGGCAGTAGTGCTTCGTGAACGTGTGCCTGCTGGACCACGTAGCTGCTCGGCAAATCTGATGGATGGGTACACCAGCGAACAGGGCAGTGGAAGATGACATTGCTCTCGTAGAATGAGCCCTTACTCCAGAAGAAAGAGGCTTGCCAGCCCTTTGATGGCAAAAGGAGATTGCTGAAGAAACTCAACGGGCAATTGTGGGCTTGGTAACCGACTGTCCTTTACAAGTGCGTCAGTAGGCCACAATCAGCTGATCCGACTTGCGAAAGGATTGTGTTCTGCTGATGTAGAATTTAAGGCACCTCTTTAAGTCCAAAGAGTGTAGACTCTGCTCCGCTGGCGACTGCGGATGCGGGAAAAAGGTTTTCAAGATTACTGGTTCATTGAGATGGAAATCGGATGGTACTTTAGGCATGAAAGCCGGATTAGTGCGGAGAATTACACAGTCCGACCTGAATTGAAGAAACGGAGGTTGTATTGTAAAGGCGTGAATGTCACTGACTCTGCGGGAGGAAGTCAGTGCAAGGAGGAGGGCCACTTTCCATGTTAAGAATTTGAAATCCGCCGAATGGATTGGCTCAAAGGGCGCCTTCATGAGCTGAGCCAATACGATGTTAAGATGCCACGTGGGTGGAGGACGCCGAATGGGCGGGAACATTCGGAAGAGACCCTTGAAAAATTGCTGTATTACTCTAGATGAATAGAGAGAGGACGAGCTGTCCTGCCGAAAGCGAGATATTGACGCTAGAAAGACCTTTAAGGTAGAGTGTGACAGTCCAGACTGCGCTAACTGCAAGAAGAACGGCAGAATGGGTTCTGGGGAGGCGTGCACTGGATGTATGTGGACCGATGCACACCAAAGACAAAATCGCTTCCACTTTAGCTTATAAGTCTTCACTGTGGAGGGCGCCCTCGCCCTAGCTAACACCTCCCTGCAGGCCGGTGGAATGTTCAAATGAGCAAATTCAAGGTGCTCAGGTTCCAAGCCGACAAGCTGAGTGAACTGGGATTCGAATGGCATATCTGCCTGTCGTTCATTGTTAGAAGGTCCGGCCTTGGGTGAAGAAGGATGGGTTCGCATTGGGAGAGGAGGAGCAACTCCGAGAACCATGCCTGCCGAGGCCACCGTGGAGCTATGAGGAGCATCTGGCACGGTTGATGCCGCATCTTCCGCAACACTCGAGGAATCAGAGGGATCGGCGGAAAAGCGTACGCAAATATCCTGTACCAATTTATCAAAAGGGCATTTCCGCACGACCCTTTGTGGGGAAACCAGCTTGCGTAGGACTGGCATTTGCTGTTCTGTGGGGTTGCAAAAAGGTCGATAGTCGGGCGACCCCAAAGGCCGAAGACAAAGTCTAGAGTCGGCAACGGGCAATTCCCACTCGTGGGTCGATGACGTTGACCGACTGAGTGCATCCGCTAGAATATTGGAAATGCCGGGCAGGTGAACTGCCAGGAACGTAATCCGATGGACTATGGCCCAACTCCAAATCCTCTGAGCCAGTCTGGAAAGCAGCGGAGATCTTGTCCCGCCCTTCTTTGTTCAGGTAGTGCATGCTGGTGGTGTTGTCCGTCTGAATGAGGACTGACTCCCCCTGGAGCTGGAGGCGTAAGGATTTCAACGCCAAGAAAATGGCCATCAGCTCCAATCTGTTGATGTGCCAGGAACGCTGAACCATTGTCCACTTGCCCTTGACGGATAAATCTTGAAGATGTCCGCCCCATCCTTCCATGGATGCATCCGTGGTCAGAACAAGCTCTGGGGCTGTCGTTAGAAAAGATGTTCCCGCTGCGATGTTGGAAGGACGAGTCCACCAATGCAGCGCCTGAGCCATGCGGGCTGTCACCACGAGCTGGTCGTTGAAAGAACCGGAGACCTGACGCCACTGCTTGTCCAATTCCTCCTGAATGGTACGACTCCTCAGTCTGCAGTGTGGGATCAAAGCGATGCAGGAGGACGCCATCCCCAGAAAGGACTTTAATATGCGGACTGAAACTGACTGCTTTGCTGCGATGGAGCTTGCGAGCTGTCGAATCCGTGTTTGCCGCTCTGCAGAGGCAAAGGCCATAGCCCTGCTCGTATCGATGGTAGCGCCGAGAAAGGTCTTGTACAGAGCTGGCGTGAGCTGAGACTTTTGCAAGTTGATCAACAATCCCAGAGACTGAAACAGAGTGAGACAGCGCTGAGTATCGAGGGCCGCTTGGTGGGAGGATTGAGATTTGATGAGACAATCGTCCAAATACGGGAATATTTGTATGCCTGTTAGTCTCAAATGGGCCACCACCGGGGCCAGGATCTTTGTGAAGACCCGCGGAGCTGAGCGGAGGCCGAAGGGCAGGACCTTGAATTGGAAATCCCTGTGACCTACACGAAAACGTAAGTATTTCCTGTGGCGTGGAATTATGGGCACATGGAAGTAAGCATCCTGAATGTCGATTGTCATCATGAAATCGCCCTGAGAGAAGAATTGAAGGATGTCCTTTAGCGTGAGCATGCGGAATGATTGGTCCTTGAGAAATTTGTTGAGAGACCTTAGATCGAGGATGGGGCGCCACTCCCCAGATTTCTTTAGTATGAGGAAAAAACGGGAATAGAACCCCAACCCCTTTTGTGATTTCGGAACCACTTCGATGGCCCCTTTTTTGAGCATTATCTGGATTTGGTTGAAAAGTTCTTTGAGGTGAGCGGGAGGAGGTCCGGATGGAGAGGTGTGTGTGGGAACCTTTACAAACTCTAGGGCATGGCCCCTTGAAATAATGTCAAAACCCAGCGGTCCAAAATGATTGAGGACCAATTCGAAAAGAACTGGGAGATTCGTCCTCCAACTGGAGAAAGGGAAAAACTGGAAAGAGGGGACTCTTGATGTACACAGTCATTGTTTTTTGGAAGAGTTTCCCCTGGAATTGGATCTTCCTCTATAAGATTTGCTAGACTGCTGCCTGTAAGACTGCTGTGGCTGTGAGGAATAACGTTGTTGTCCTTGGTTGTAGGAGTGGTACTGGGCAAAAGACCCACGAAAGGAAGAGGAGGTGCCGCGGCCGCGCGCACCCCGAAAGGGCTGCTTCCGTAACTGGAGAGTGCCGAGGGAGCGAGCCGTCTCCGTGTCCTTCTTGATGGCTTGCAAAGCGTCCTCCACATGCTGGCCGAACAAAGATTCTCGGTCATACGGCATGTCCAGAATCTTGGCCTGGACCTCCTGACGGAATGAGGTGGAACAAAGCCAACCTTGTCGTCTTAAAACAGCCGCTCCAGCCAATTGACGAAAACCCGTGGAGGCAATGTCGACGGAGCAGTCGATGATTTCGGAGGATGCCCTCTCACCCTCTTGCAGGATCTTTAGAGCGTCCGCTCTAGAGTCTTCCGGGATAAGCTTAACCAAAGCTGCCATGTCCGACCACATTTGTCGATCGTAACGACCGAGGATGGCCAAAAAGTTTGCTGCTCGGACTGTTGTTGAAGCCATTGTCGAAAACTTTTTGCCAATGGCATCCAGGCGGCGGCCGTCACGATCCGGAGGTGACGAAAGCGGAGACGATGGATTTTTGGAGCGACGTTGCACCGCCTGGGTTTTCACCGAGTCTGGCTTAGGCTGAGACACTAAGCAAGCTGGAGAAGAGTCCGGGGCCTTGTACTTCTTCTCCAGTCGCGGAAGCACTGCAGGGATGGAATTAGGCGTTTTCATTAGCTTAATGCCCTCTTTCCAGATAAAGTCTATAATGGGCACGGCCCGTACCTGTTTCTGCGGCTGGGACTTGAAGTCGTACAGAAAGCAATCCTCCTCCCTAACCACCATGGAAAGGTGAAAACGTTGAGCCGCCCTTTCCATCAGTTAATGGAATCCTGTTATGTCGACAGGTGGTGAATTCACTGACGATGTTGGAGGTGATGCGGGCGAATTGATTTGATAGTCATCCCAGTCCGCCATAGAGTCTTCATCATGAAGCTCTCCCTCCTCCGTATCCAGATTATCCACAACCTCATCTGTTGCAGGGGGAACCAATGCAGGTGCGGATGGTGTCGGCATCGTTGGCAGCACAGGAGTAGACGGAACGGCTGATGGCGTCTCACAAAGAGAACTATGAGAGGAAGCCGGAAAGCGACGATTGTAATCTTCCAACATAAATTGAGGGTTGGAGATGAGCGACAAAGGGAGCTGGGCCATAGGAACTTGTGCAGGGGGATGTTGCTCCTGCTCCTGACAGTAATAGTCCTGCGAATAGTCATCCTCCTCAAAATCTTGGCATTTAATATGAAGCTCAGAAGGACTACGAGCATCTCGAAAAGAGGACTGAACATCGTCATCAGAATCCGAAACTTCCTCATCAACCGAGGGGAATAGCTGATGAGGTGGCCGAGAGACCGGTGGCATCATGACAGAGTCCAGCACAGCATGGCGACGCTGCAGCAAGGTGTTGTCCACCGACCCTGGCGCTGGTGTAGACATTGGCACCAAAGGCATAGTTGCAAAATTTGACACCTCCGTTGTCGAGGCGATCGTCGACGAAGTCGCCGTCGACGAGGTCGCCGTCGACGAGGCTGCCATCGACGAGGCTGCGGTCAACGAGGCTGCCGTCGACGAGGCTGCCGTCGACGCCATCGACAAGGGTGCTATCGGCGAAGCTTGCGCCGACGAGACTGCTGTCGCCGACGAGCCCGCCGACGACACCGTCGTCGACGATGCTGTGAGCGTCGACGGCGATGACTTCTTCTTCTTCTTCTTTATTATCGTCGACGAAGCTTTAGTCGTCGACGGAAGCGCCAGCTTCCTAGTCGTCGACGAAGAAGATAGTGGAATCGTCGACGAAATAGTCTTTAGGGAAACGCACACCACTGTCGCGGGTGAAAACGTCGACGAAGTCGTCGGCGACGACGCAGGAAATCTGCTCGACACCGTCGTCGACGAAGCTGATGAAGTGGCAGATCTCGTCGACGGAGGGGCCGTTGACGGGCCCGTAGACGGTTTTGCACGTTTTTGACTAGAAACATGCGCTGACAGAGTCAGAGACGCCTGAAAGCTAGGTCTCGGGGGCTCTGGCGTAGTGACAGAGACTTGGCCTGCAGACACTTCCTCAAGATGAAGTCTCTTCTTTTTCAAAAAGGGAGACGGCAAGTCCTGAACACTGCTACGCTTGGAGGAGACTCCTGTACAAACAGAGGCCACACTTTCCACCTCAGAAAGGGGGTTATCCGTATCCTTCAGTTTTTGAAGCCACAATAATAGGCGACCCTCCCTGTCCTTCAAAGTCTTTTGAGAGAAAGTTCTACAAATTTTACAGTTGGCCACCTTATGGTCAGGGTAAAGACAATAGATACATTTTTCATGAGGGTCCTCAGAAAAAAGTCTTAACTTCCCACAAGATGAACAGGGACGGAAAAGAGACTTCTTACTTGAAGACATGATGAGAAAAAATTCAAACCAGACCAAAGAACTGAGCAGAGCTCAGGGAGACTCCCTTCACACGACGTGCGGTAGAAAATCTGAGGGCCTGAGCCTCTGAGGAGAAGGTTCTAGAGGGTGCTTGCGCCTGATTGGCTAGAGTTTGGACTATAAAACGACAAGGATATGTCAGTAAAGTGATTCTTTTTCTCAATGCTTTCCTATGTGTCAATACTATACTATGGTATTTTCACTTGATATGTTATTTTGAATTATATGTATATAAAGTTTTATTTGGATATGTATATGCTATTATGTGGTTATGTATGTATATGTATATACATGACACTTATTGCTTTTTATATACCGTGGGACTCCCACTTCGACGACGGGGAATATTCAAGCATGTGAATCTATGTAAGACACCCCAATACTGGAGAATGCTATCTGTTTTTAATTCTTAAAAGTGTATAGAGAAATTGTTTTCTCATGGTTCACTTATAGGCAAGATGGGTATAAGAAAGGAAACAGCAATGCAAGCTTTTTTTACACAACAAAAGCAGCCTGGAATAATGTGAGTAGCATTGTCTGAGAGAAAGTGAGAGTGCACAAGAGTGTAGTGGAAAGATCGAAAGAGCGATTCAGAGAATAGGAGACGAAGTGCGTTTGAAAGACTGTCTATGGGAGGGTGTGAGAGAATGACAGAGTGAGAGAGACAGTGACTCTATGTGAGAGTGAACATAAGGGTATGTGATTATGTGACTTATACAACATGCCTTTACAAGTTCAAAACAGACCCAATTTGCCAAAATGGACCACTATTTTAGCTATCTTATTCACTTATGTGACCAAACATGGAAAAGTGGCTGGATTATTTCTGCGCACAACCAATACATATATATAAAACACAGATAGTGAGTTGCTCAAGGGAACAGAAAGGGAAACGGCCACATGCGTCCCAATAATCCTCCGTTACCAAGGCAAACACAGGATAAACCTGCAAACAAAATATCGTTCCCGAGCATAGGCCAATACGTATCCAGATCAAAAAATATATATCTCAAACAATCAGAAGAAGAACTCAGTCCATATATTCAAGAGAAAAGTCTTCTTTATTTTCTTATCCCCCGAAGTCTCATTGCATGATGGTTCACAATATCAGGTAAGAACAAAAGTTGGAGCCAAAGCAAAAGTTGCAGCCAACACGTGTTTCGTCTTGGGTAAGTGACCCAGCGACTTCCTCAGGGCAATTCTCGTCTAGTAAAAGGCTATACGTCACACAAATAATGACTATACTCAAATTTGTGTGATTTATACCAGAAATCATTCGTATTGATCCAAAATTCAGCAGTAACAGCTGTATAACTGGTTAGAGCTATCGACTAAAAGTATTCAAGGACCATCCTGAAGTTAACGAGGTTCAAGAATCGCAAGGGAGAGTTCTCCGTTAGTAATCAGAAGCAGTTTGTATGGCCTATGCTCGGGAACAATATTTTGTTTGCTTATTCACTTATGTGGGCCAGCTTTATTTAGGTGCTCTGCCCCATTTTCTGTCCCAGTCTGACCCTGAATACAGGTAAGGAGTAATACACACGGCACATGCAGACCCTGGCAGGTAATTGTTATAAGGGGGTGACCATGTAATATGATGTTGCTGACAATTAGAGGTAATTCTTGGCTTAAGCACCCATAGTACGGTGATGCCCATCTCAACTTGCCGACTCTTGCCTACCGTAAACATTTTTGTGGTGCGCCCAAGGTATATTGGTGTGGCATTCTTGGCAACATTCTGGCACAGGCAAATTGTATATAATTCTAGGCATAAGGATGGCACCACATGGTATAATGTAGAGCACCAATCAGAAAATGCTGCCACTGGCATACTGGAAGTAATTCCTGAGAAACTGATTCACTCTTAGCAAATATTAAAATGAAATATGGGTCCATCTCCTCCAGATAGCCAGGATTATCTGACTTGCCATGAAACAACTGGAATATTTCATAAGTGTCTTTCTGAGACCATGGCTTTTTGGCAAATTTATGAGACAATTGATAAACAGTGCTCAACCACAATATTTGTATTTAAATATGTTAAATATTGTCCTGGAATAATAGCCAGAATTGTTGACAACCAACATATAGTGAAGTATATATAGGTAAGTATGTAGTTACTATGTTTAACTCTACAATAATTAACCTTGGTGATAGATACATACATACATGTGTGCATAAGTGTGTGTGTATGTGCATGTATATATATATTCACTGAAAAAAACAGGTTTCGGGCACGTTATAGTTAGAAATTAGCATTTAAAAAACCTTAGAAATTCATTCAAAAAACCACGGGTATGATTACAGAAAACCTCGGCACTCCAGTATAGTTGTAATAAGTATTTCAATCCAATTCAGAGTCACAAATACCAACGCGTTTCGGTGCCTCCAGACAAAGGCTGTGACAAAGGTGCTGGGAGGCACCGAAACGCGTTGGCGTTTGTGACTCTTAATTGGATTAAAATACTTATTGCAACTATGCTGGAGTGCTGAGGCTTTCTGTAATCATGCAGGAAGCATTGTGTAAGCATTTCTCAGCAGTGCGCGGAGAAGCGTTGCAAACTCAGCATCACCGGCATTCATTACCTACTGGCGGTCCAGGAATCTCCAGTATGCGCCACAGAGCTGCGTTGCAGAGAGGTGTTCTGAGGCCACGCCCCTTTTTACACCTCTCTGAAATGCAGCTCTGTGACGCTTAATGGAGGTACCTGGTGGGTTAGTTGCACCCCAGGGACCCTCAGGATTCAAGGAGAGATAATCCCCCAACTTAAAACATGCCACGGGGTGCGTTTGCACAGTGGTGAAGGGAGGGGGCGGAACCTAAGGTGACATGTGCAAACCAACAAGTTACTTACCTTCGGTAACGCTTTTTCTGGTGGATACAGTATCTGCCTGTGGATTCCTCACCTTGTGAATATCCCCTGCGCCAGCATTCCACGGAATTTTTCTTCCCCAGCACTCCACGTCGACGTGGGCGACGTCATAATACATCGGCTCCGCTCGCAACTCCGTATGACGTCACTGGAGCCATAAGAGGCCCACGTCGGCGTGATGACGTCAGTTCCACCCATTTTTTCCGTGCCTTCGAGGCGAACAGGTGGACCAACGACAAACTCAAAGTATACACAGTATACAATATACCAACACATATACACAGTATACAGAGGAAAGGAATGCTAAATAAACAAGCATTTCCTACAAATGTACAAGAAAGTATAAAAACATATCAACAAGACCTTTTCCATGGTATACAAAGGTGGACAACGGGGAGGCGGGTGGGCCAGTGAGGAATCCACAGGCAGATACTGTATCCACCAGAAAAAGCGTTACCGAAGGTAAGTAACTTGTTCTTCTGATGGATATATCTGCCAGTGGATTCCTCACCTTGTGAATAGATTCCCACAGCAGTCCCCACTCCCGGAGGAGGGTGTCCACCTTCCTATACCAGAAAGTCTTGCAAGACAGAGCGCACGAAGTGGCCCTCCCTCCTCATCTCAGAGTCCAAGCAATAATGCTTTGCGAGAGTATGGAGGGAGGCCCAAGTCGCGGCTTTACAAATATCTGCCACAGGAACACCCCGGGCCAAAGCAGATGTAGATGACTTTGCTCTAGTCGAATGAGCTCTAATGCCCTCAGGAGGAGTCTTACCAGCCAGGGCGTAGCAGATCTTGATAGCAAGGATGATCGATCTCGACAAAGGGCGCTTGTGCACTGCTCTTCCTTTTGAATGACCAACATAGCCAATGAAGAGTTGATCATCCAGACGAAAGTCTTTAGTCCTGTCCAGATAAAAACTCACAGCCCTCTTCGGGTCCAGGTGATGGAATCTTTCCTTCTCTTTGGAAGGATGAGGAGGTGGATAGAAAAAAGGGAGAGTAATAGACTGCCCCAAATGAAACGGAGTGACAACCTTTGGCAGGAAGGCAGCCCTGGTCCTGAGAACCATCCGTTCAGCATGTAAGGTAAGAAAAGGAGGTTTGGAACTTAGAGCTTGAAGCTCACTCACCCTCCTTCCCGAGGTTATGGCTACAAGAAAGACCACCTTAAAGGACAACAGCCTCAAAGGACAGCTATGCAGAGGCTCAAATGGAGAACCCATTAGAAAGGTTAAAACAAGATTAAGGTCCCACTGAGGCATTACAAAGGGAGTGGGAGGAAACATGTTCGTAAGGCCCTTGATAAACCTCAGAACAACCGGAGATTTAAACAGTGACGGTTGATCTGGAAGGCATAGAAAAGCCGATAAGGCCGAAAGATAGCCCTTGACCGTGGCCACAGCACAGCCCTGCTGAGCCAAGGAAAGAGCAAACTGGAGCACATCAGAAAGATGAGATTTTAAAGGGTCAATGGACCTCTCTCCACACCATTTTACAAATTTAGACCACCTATAGGAGTAAATGGACTTGGTGGAGTGTCGCCTGGCCGATAAAATAACATCCACCACATCAGGCGGGAGAGAGAATGAACTCAGGTTGCCCCGTTCAATCTCCAGGCATGAAGGTGTAAGCTCTGGAGGTGGGGGTGTAGAACCTGCCCCTCCGACTGCGAGAGGAGGTCTGCCCTCAGAGGGAGACGGAGCGTAGGGCACGAGGAGAGGTGGAGAAGATCTGTATACAACACCCTTCTTGGCCAATCCAGGGCGACCAAAATAACTTGGGCCCGGTCTTGGCGAATCTTCCTCAGAACCCGAGGAATCAAGGGTATGGGAGGAAATGCGTAAAGGAGTTGTGAGCTCCAACTCAACTGAAACGCGTCCCCCAACGCCCACTGCATCGGAAACTGGAGACTGCAGAATGACGGGCAGTGCGCGTTCTCGCGGGTGGCGAACAGGTCCACCCGAGGGGTTCCCCACATCCGAAAGACGTAACGAACCACCCCCGGATGGAGCCTCCACTCGTGGTCGGCGGAGAACTGCCGACTGAGACTGTCCGCATGCACGTTCAGCACCCCGGCCAGATGATTTGCCATCAGACAAATCTGATGGTCCTGAGCCCAGGACCATAGACGCAGGGCCTCTCTGCACAGACAAAGAGACCCCACTCCTCCCTGCTTGTTGACATACCACATCGCGGTAGTGTTGTCTGTCAGGACTTGAATTGACCGACCGCGAAGGGAAGGGAGGAAGGCCTTGAGCACCAAACGAATCACCCGCAATTCCAGAAGGTTGATGTGAAGCAACCTTTCCTCCGGAGACCAAAGACCCTTGATCTCCAGATCCCCCAGATGAGCACCCCAACCTAGGGTGGAGGCATCCGTTATCACTGTGGCCACCGATGGAGGCAGATGGAAGGGCTTTCCTTGCGACAGATTGCCCTCCACGCTCCACCAAGATAGATCCGCTGCAGCTTCTCTGGAGATCTTGATCGACTCCCTGATATCCCCGTTGTGCTGATACCACTGCTTGCGGAGGCACCACTGGAGTGCCCTCATGTGCCAGCGTGCATGGTTGACCAACAGAATGCAGGAAGCGAACAGACCGAGCAGGCGAAGGACCTTCAGACTGGAACAACCGCTCCATTGTGGAATAAAGGGACCATCTCCTGAATGTCGAGAATCCTTTGAGGAGGAGGGAATGCTCGACACACAGTAGTGTCCAGTACCGCCCCTATGAACAGGTTGTGTTGAGAGGGCACCAGGTGAGATTTGGGCACATTGATCGAAAAACCCAAGTTGAATAACAGCTGAGATGTTACCTGCAGATGACGCTGCACCATCTCTGGGGACTCTGCCTTCAGAAGCCAGTCGTCCAGGTAGGGAAAAACCGGAATCCCTGACCTCCTGAGATGAGCAGCTACCACTGCCATCACCTTTGTGAAGACTCAAGGTGCGGTAGTAAGACCAAACGGGAGGACCGCAAACTGGTAATGTTGTGACCCAACAGTAAAACGGAGATACTTCCTGTGCGACTTCAGGATTGGGACGTGGAAGTACGCGTCCTGCAAGTCGAGTGACACCATCCAGTCTCCTTGCTGCAACGCTTGAAGAACCTGCGCAAGGGTCAGCATCTTGAATTTCTCCTGTTTCAGGTAAAAGTTCAAGATTCTGAGGTCCAGGATTGAACGCAACCTGCCGTCCTTCTTGGGAATCAGAAAATACCGGGAGTAGCATCCCTGACCCCTTTCCTGCTCCGGAACCACCTCTATTGCACCCTTTTGAAGCAAGGCTAGAACCTCTTTCTGAAGGAGAAGCAGATGGTCCTCTGAGCAGTAACCTTGGCAAGGAGGGTAAGGGGGAGGAAACTCCCGAAAGGGAAGGGCGTACCCAGTCTCTACGAGGTTCAAAACCCAAAGGTCTGTCGTAACAGATTTCCAACCCCGTAGAAAGTAGGACACCCGACCCCCCACAGGTCTTACATGATCCGGGATGGGGGATCTAGGGCTGCTTCCCTGAAGCCTCATTGGGAGCAGAGGAGGAGGAGGAAGAAGAGGGGTTGCGTCCAGAACCTCTCGACCCCTTTGCCTCCCTCTATAGGATTTATAGAGGGGATTCTGCTGTTACTGCTGCTGCTGTTGTTGCTGAGGCTGTCGGTAGGAGCGAAAAGACGATCTTCCAAAGCCCCTAAATTTTCTAAAACTAAAAACCTTTGCAGGAGCCTGCAGACCCAGAGACTTTGCTGTTAATCTGCTGTCCTTGAATCTCTGCAGTGCAGAGTCAGCCTTCTCACCAAACAACTTCTGCCCATCAAAAGGCAAATCCACTAATGTGGCTTGGACGTCCGAGGAGAATCCTGACGAACGGAGCCATGCCTGCCTTCTTGCAGCTATAGAGGAGCCCATAATCCTCGCCACCGAATCCGCCGTATCCAATCCTGACTGGATGACCTGTCTGGCAGCGGCCTGAGTGTCCGTAACCACCTCCAAGAAGGATGCCTTATCGCCCTCAGGCAGCTTAGGGGCCAAAGTCTTCATTGAGTCCATCAATGCATGTATGTAACGCCCCAGCAAGCACGTGGCATTAGTTGACTTTAATGCCATACTCCCTGAAGAGAAGGACTTTTTAGCTGCCTGGTCCACCTTCTTAGACTCCCTATCTGCGGGAGACTGAGGGAAAGCACCCGAAGCATGCTTTGAGCAGGATGCCTGCACAACTAGGCTCTCTGGAGACGGGTGTATTGATAGAAAGTCCGGATCCCCAGGCGCCACCCTATACCTTCTTGCCACCTGTCTGGAAACCGCCTGAGAAGAAAGAGGTTTCCGCCATATATCCAAAACAGGCTCCAAGATGGCCTCATTAAAGGGCAGTAAAGGCTCTGAAGTGGTCGTAGGAGAGTGCAGAACCTCCGTCAACAAGTTCGACTTATACTCCGCCGTTGGCAACTGCAAATCTAACAGCTCTGCAGCCTTCTTGATCACAGTATGGTATGGAGCCAATTCCTGAGGCGGAGAGGATCTTGCCGAAGTGTGCTCCCATTCTGGGGTAGTGTCCAGGCCACTAGCCTCTTGTATGCCCTCAAAATCATCAGAGGATGTGTCCACCTCACCTTCCTCTACCTCTTCTCTGTACCTTCCTTCTTCCAATACCCTCTGGGCCTCCCTTCTCGATTGAATCCGAGGAGCCGGTGTCGTCGACGTCGTACATGGCGTCGGTGGAGCCAGAGGTGTTGGAGTCGGCGGCGCCATAGATGGAGTCGGCGGCGCCGGACGCGGCGCCGATGGAGTCGGCAACGGCGTCGAGGAAGGCTCTGAAGTCTGACAGTCCATCCGAAGTCGTGTCAGATCCCCAGACGGCACCGGAAACTGCCACGAAGGCGCCATCGGCAGAAAGGGCATGAAGGGGGCCTGAGCATAATGCTGCGGCACCCCCAACGTATAAGCCATAGGGCCCACGGGACCAGTTGGTGCTCCGGATGGGAAGGCCGCCCTATTGAAAATACCATACATGGCATTCAAGAATTGAGATGAATCAGTACCTGGAGCTGGAAACTGAGGATAAGGCACTGACCCTGTATCCCTCTGCGGAGTACTTGGCTGCGGCGCCGCAGTGTCCTCCACCGGAGCCATAGATTCTTCCAGCGCCGGAGTCGGTTCCTCCTCCTGTTCCTGATCCGAAACAGGCACCCGATCCGGAGACGATGCCGGAGACGGCGCCGGGGACGGCGCCGGGGACTGCACCGGTGAATGCGCCGGAGCCCGCTTCAGCTAGGGAGAATCTCTCGGAGTCTTAGAAGGTGAAATGTCCTTACTCCGACGACGCCGAGGTGAAGTCGACCTCGACTTCCTGCTCGTCGAGGACCGGCGTCGTGAAGAGTGTTTCCTCTTCTTATGATGTCTTCTTGACTTTGACTACTTCGAAGACGACGACTCCTGCCTCGACTTCTCCTTCTTTCTCCCTCTCTTTTCCTTACCGATCTTTGCCATAAACAACTTGGCCTTCCTTTCCTTTAAAGCTTTAGGGTTCATTCTCCTACAGCATTCACAGTCTTCGACTTCGTGGTCCGAAGAGAGACACCACAAACAGTCTTGATGTGGATCTGTCATGGACATATGTCCGCCACATTCCCTACAGGGCTTAAAGCCCGACTTCCTCGTCGAATACATCACCGGATTTTGCAACAGAAACACCTTAACACTACAAAGTAGCAGGAGTACTGGAAAAAACCGTTGCGCGTCGACGGCGCGGAAAAAAGGGAACTGACGTCATCACGCCGACGTGGGCCTCTTATGGCTCCGGTGACGTCATACGGAGTCACGAGCGGAGCCGATGTATTATGACGTCGACCTGGAGTGCTGGGAAGAAAAATTCTGTGGAATGCTGGCGCAGGGGATATTCACAAGGTGAGGAATACACTGGCAGATGTATCCATCAGAAACACCCTGTGGCGTGTTTTAAGTTGGGGAATTAATTCCTCTTCAATCCAGAGGGTCCCTGGGGGCCAACTAGCCCAACAGGTACCTCCAGTATGCACCAGGGAGCTGCGTTGCAGAGAGGTGTTCAGAGGTCACGCCCCTTTTTACACCTCTCTGCAATGCAGCTCTGTGGCGCTTACTGGAGCTACCTAGTGGGCTAGTTTGACCCTAGGGACCCTCAGGATTCAAGGGGACTTAATCTCCCAACTTAAAATGGACACAGGGTGCGTTTACACAGGGGAGAAGGGAGGGGACAGGGCCTGAGGTGATGTGTGCAAACATGCCCGCGTTTTAAGATGGGGAAATAATTCGCCTTCAATCCTGAGGGCCCCTGAGGGCAACTAGTCCACCAGGTGCTTCCAGTAAGCACCACTGCGCTGTGTTGCAGAAAGGTGGTGCAGGCCGTGCCACTTTTTAAACCTCTCTGCAACGCAAGAACAAGAACTAGCTAAAAATAGATTCCTTGCTAGGGGCTATTCCCATAAAACCATAGACGGGGCGATTGACAAATCCATGAACAGGGATCGTTTGGACTTAATAAAACCCAAATCAAAGAAACAACAGTCATCAGTAGCAAGCTACACCGATGACAATACCAAAAGTGAATTTCGATTCATTATAGATTACAACAACCAACATAAAGAGCTACGTAACATCATAATGAGCAACTGGTCCCTAATTCTAAACGACCCAGTCCTAGGACAGTTCATGCCCAAAAAAGTGTCCATCACATACAAGAGAGGAACATCTATGAGAGATAAACTTGTCTCAACAACTCCTGAAGTAATTGAAACTTGCAGTTGGCTTAAAACCCATTTTGGTTTCTACAGATGCAAAACATGCAAGGCATGCCAGCTGGGTATAAACAGAATTTCATATACAACACCCTTTAGTAAGGAGGAAATCAAAATAAAAAAACTACTCACATGCAAGACAGAATACGTTATATATGTTTTAATATGTCCCTGTGGGCTACAATACATTGGCAGAACTAAGCTACAAGCTCACAAACGGATTTTACAGCATATAAGAGCAATTAACAATCATGATAATACATATCCTGTAGCTAGACATTTCCGTGAATATCACAATTCAAGAAGTCAGGATTTAAAATTCTTCCTAATAGACTGTATTCGCCAAAGTAGACGTGGGGGAAACAGGGAGGTTAAATTGAGAAAATTGGAAACACAATATGTTCTGAACCTCGATACGAAGACTCCAGGTGGTCTTAATATCACGGAGGATCTATACACTTGCATATGAATTACTCCTTACATGTCTAGCATGCTTTCTTAGAAATTGAATAATATTTTTAAGAATTGTATATATATGAATTTTTATGAGGAATTTTAGGAAATGACAAATATATCTTTTTTATGTGTAGGTGTATTTATATGTGTATTTATATATTTATATATTTATATATCTATTTATTTATTTATATATTTATATATATATATATGCGTATTTATTTTAGCACTAATTTGCACCACATGTTTGAGATGTATGTTCAGCTTCAAAAAATATCCCAAATATGGCAAAACCTACACTAGAAACCATACATTTCCAAAGACTATATCTACTTGACATTACTTAGACAGATAAGAAACAACATCTTAAAAAGAATACACAAATAAATGGCAACAGTTATCAACATCAGTATCGCACAAATAATGAAATAATTTATATATTTTTTTTTGCACAGTAAATTTTAGCACTTGTAATTTGCACAACTATAGCATTATTTGCACATTGTTGAATCCAGGTTTTCTTTTTCAAAATGCTAGTACCTCGAATATTAGGATTATCAATATATACATTTAAGTATGATGATAAAGATTACAGAAACCGCATTTAAGCATGTATTTATCCAGATCATACTGTCTCATAATACATTACAATTATGAACGTTGAAAAACTGGAAATAATGGTACTATTTCTCTCCTATATTTACGCATTGATGCAAGGTATTATTGTTATGAAATGTGTTTGTAAAGCATACTAATGTTTTCACAAAACCTACGTAGAATACCTCTTCTATGTCTATATTCATGTGCAAACCAATCACTGAACACGATGTTACCTTAAAAATGCACTAGCCGTAAAAAAACGTCACCATGTGAGCAAGACTCGAAGGAGTTGAAACGCGTTATGGCGGCATCCAAATAAACACGTAAATTGGCACCAAGTCTGTGGTCCGTGTCCCTGTGTTGCTGTGAAAAGCTGAGACGCTGCGGATTCGCTGATATATATATATATATATATATATACACTTCACCACAGCCCGCTTGAAATGTAACGGACTCCGATATATATATCTATACAGAAATGGTTGCTATAATGCTAAAGCCAAGTTTTGGAATGAGACACAAGTTAATGTTAAATAAACAAAAAGAGATGAAACATACCAGTTATATTTTGTGAACTGCCTGTAACTTCCACTCCTATTATTCACTGCTTATGACCTCACATAATACATCACTCATGACATGTTAAATGAAATCACTGAAGGCATCACTGGTTATAAGTAACAACATTGATGAAATTACTAATGAGATCAACCAATGATTCTGACAATGTGTTATAGTGGATATTTCAGAAGTGAAACACTTTTGATGGATGTCATTGTGTTTTAACTTGTATTCACCCAAAGGATAGATGCACTGGGGGTATGTCACTGGAGAGCTTCCAGGTAAACATCATTTAATAATAAACCCTTTGGTCAATCTTTGCTTTGAAGGCCTGATGACTGAGCAAGTAAGGGGTTAGGCTGTCATGGAGGGGTGGGTGTAGGGCCTTGCTACAGGTGAGGCCCTGCAGTCAACACACCTACTGCACATGGCTAAAGGCCCTACACAGTAGGAGTTGGCCCCATGCAGAGGGTTGGGTGCAGGGTCCCGACATAGGGCAAGACCACCATTCAACCCCTAATTGTATGTTGGATGCAAGGTCTGGTGTGACACCAGGCCTTGCAGACAACCTGTCTTGTGTTTGTTCAAGGTCTGTGAATAGTGCAGACTGGCCACATGAGGAGGGGTAGGTGTAGATCCAAGCCACAGGCTAAATCCTGTGTCAAACCTGTTCTACACATTGCAGAAAACTGTGTGAAATAGAGGTTTGATACTTACAAAGGGTTGGGTGTAGGGTCTTGCCGGTGCATAGGCATAAAGTCCAAGTCCTGATGTGAATTGGATGCAGGGTCTAGCCAGAGGCTATGACTGAGATTTCATGAGCAATGTCATCAAAGATGTAATTTACCATGTTGTGAGTGATGTAATATGTGAGGTCATAAGCAGTAAATGATGAGGGTGCAAGTTGTTTTTCGATCACTAAACTATAACTGGTGAATGTTAGTGTTTTTTTTAACATTAACTTGTGTGTCATTCCAATATCAAACTATAAAGTCACTTAAACCATTGTTTTTTTTCAGTGAATTTATACGAGTTTTTTTAACATAAGGTACGTTCTTAGCACCAAACCTCATTATAATGTCATACATATGCATATTTTCACTGAAAAACCAAGGGTTAAAGTGATGTTATCATTAGGTGTTAAAATAAGTTAAAAAATAAAAAACACTGGAATTCACCAGTTAGAATTGACTAAGCAAATTATATAATGTGCCCATGCCATGCTCTGCTTGTGACCTCACATATTACATCACCTATGTTAAATGACATCATTGATATCACTGATGACATATCAAATGATATCATATAATCATTGTGATACCATCCTATAGACTTTGTGGCCTTGAAGTAATTCAATATGGTACAGCTGCGGGCAATTTTCTATTCACCCTAATCAGGTTACCCACTTAAATACTTCACATTCACAACTGCAGTTTTAAGGGAAAAGAAATGACAGATATACATTTGTTACTCTAAAGACACTTTCTTCCATTGATGTCCACATATGCTCCGACTGGCCAATTTAAAGGGGATTGTCAAATTCGGATTTGCTTTCCACAGCACAAGCAATATGTTTTGGCAGCCTTTCTGCAGCTTAACCAGAGGATTCCAATGTACAACGAGAGCGCTAACATCAGGGGCAGTTCCTCCATTAGGGCGGAGGAGTGCCGCCCCACTGCTTTCTCGCAGTGTGAGAAAGCAGAAGGCAGGGGTATGCCTGATTGGGGGTGGGGGGGAGGATATGCCTGGTTGGGGCGAGCGGGTCGGGGCACCACTCTGAGTGCATGCACTCTGAGTGCATGCAGCCTACATAGAGAAAATGGCCTCCCTACAGGTGCCCCGCTGGACGCTATCTGGGACTCCGCACCAATGGTGATTGGCTTGCAGGAGGGGAGGGAGTATGCCTGTTCCTGTTCAGGAGCAGGAAAACGCGGACCCGGCCCAGGAGCAGAGGCGGCGCGGGACCGGTCAGGTAAGTTTTATTTTTATTTTACCACCCCACCCCCCTCACGGTAATCCCCACGTGATAACCCCCACATGACCCCCCCCCCACTGCCCCGTGAAATTTGCAAGCCGTGACTAGCTAACATTCTGAATTCATGACAAAAGTGTGGCACACCTGGATGCAGTCTTGATGGAATCAATGCTGTAAAACTAAAAGCATTACAACTAAAAGCATTTCCTACAGAGGATACTGCATTAATTTAAGACATGAGTGGGTTATTTTTGTCATGGAAATTATGGCTAGTGTTATAGTAAGCTAAAATCAGGGTATATTTTCTTGGGGCTCTCAAATATCCTCCTCATCCATGTCAGTAAAACATTCTGACATTCAGATTGAAATGTGTACTTCCAACACCAGCAGCAGCCTGTAAGATACCCCCTGATGATCACCAGCAGCTTCTCCTCTTTGTTGAAAAACCTGAAAATCATATATACAAGGATGTATCACAGGCTGATGAGAGAGAGGGAAGGTGGTGCATCATCATCAGCAGCTAGACCATCTTTGGGACCCTTAACAGCTGACCAGATGGTTACCATCCCCGCTGTTTCACCCAAACTGAAAGATATGGTGATATGCCATATGCCAGTTGCCCTAAAAATGTAATTTGTTGCCCAGTGCATGCTGTCAACAAGCATAATTGTTCATTTTTTCACCTCATCATTCAATCTTCCTTTCCTTTTTAAACACAAGTAGATATCTGAAAAGCAAATATTGAATACATTTTACTTTACATACATACAATAGCAAGTGACTAGCTGCATAAATGGCTATGTCACTGTGTAAGAGGCTGTGTAAATGTCTGAGTATAAATGTATAAATGGGTACATGAGTGGCTGTACGGGTGGATGACTGGGTCTGTGAGTTATTGAGTGGATATGTGGGTTATCACTGCCTCCGTGGGTGTGTCACTGGATGTGGAAGTAGCTGTGTGAGTGTGTGACAGGGTGTGTATGGGTGTCTACATGGGTATGTAAGTGACTGTATGAATTAGTAACTGACTGTGTTAGTGGGTATTTAGGTGTGTAACTGTGTGTGGAAGTGCATCTGTTAGTGGTGTATCCATAAGTGCTGTGTGGGCATGTGAGTGGATGTGTAATGGCCTCTGTCGCTGTCTGACTGGGTGTATGAGTGGATGTATGGTTATGTAAATAGATATGTCAGTGGCTGAATGAGTGGGTGACTGTATGTAGAACTTGGTGTATAGGTGTGTAAGTATGTGTGTAACTGACTGTCTGAGTGCTAGGGTAAATGAATTGCTGCATACGTGTGTCAGTAGGTGGGACAGTGTCTGTATGGGTATGTGAACGACTATGCAAGTGGATGTATAGGTGAGTGGTTGGTTTTATGGGTATGTGACTGTGTGTGTCAGTGACTGTTTGGCTATATGAGTGGTGGGTACATAAGTGATTTTGTGGGAGGGTAACTGGGTGTGTAAATGCCTGCATCACTGTGTGAGTGGGTGTAAATTGCATACTAATAAATTGCACACTATAAGCAACCACCCACATCTAATTTCAAACACATTCATTCATACTGGCTTATTAAAAATAACTATATTTTCAGTATAGCAATTTCTCTTCCTCCTTTACTGCTTACTATATTTTTAGTTAATGTTGTCATCAAACTTCCCTTTGTAGTTTGCTTTTACTGTTGTGTCTAAAACCTACACATTTTGTTTCAGCTTATGTACACTCATACGTTTTTTAAAAATATTCTTTTTATAGTATAACCTAATTACCATTCCCCTAAAATCTATTTGCTGCTGTCCAACTTTTATTTCAGTATTCGTTAACATCTGTTTTACACTGCAAATCACAAGTTAGAAAAATGACAATCCTCCTCCTCTCTCAAAAATACTAATAATGGCTAAACCTCCCACTGTGCTTTCAATCTTACTTGTGTACTTAGCAGATCACAGTCTTCCTTTCCTCTTTTATGTTTATTATACAACTTGTAAATGCTAACCCTTTCCATGTTTTCTCTAAAGAAGCTCTATTTGGTTGTTTTTTTGCAAATCCGCGGTTCTACCATGGGGCTCAGAGTGGATCCCTGTGTGAATCCGTGGATCCACATCAAAGCCCTTCAAAGCATTCAACAATCTGCTGTTAAGTATTTTAATTTATATTTTATTTGGCTAAATATTGTCAATTACAAGTCGTACACTCCCAACTGAGCAATTTTTGTACAGCAGTCTGCTTTTCCATTTCACACAGCAGTCTTTTTTGTTTTCTTTCCCCGATACTCTTTTAGCTCCATTTCTATAGTACTCATGTCTCCCATAGTCTCTGCCTACCAGTAGGTCAAAATTCACAAGACATTCTCTCAACAGCATGCTAGCTTCACATTAACTGTAGCAGGTGGGGTTGACTGTTTGCATTTTCCGAGCATATGCCAAACAACACAACATTTTTTATTTTTCTAAAGCCAATAACAAAGTTATTTACTTTGTTCTTAAAGTCACTACCTAATTTTAATTTCCTGCACATCTCCATGATCCAAACAACTATGTTATTTTATATTTTACTTACTGTCCTCTTTGTAAAGCCCTTTTATCTTCAAAACTGCTCATTCTGCTGTAGCCTTTCCCTGTGTGCTACTCTTGCTTGTCTCCAAAATGTCCAGAGTCCGGATTGTGGGCCATAGTTTTGTGTTTTGGGCTAAAGAGAGTAATAGTAGAAAGAGTGGCATTGACAAGAAGCCAGGTTTACCTAAAGTACACATTGTTTGGGTTGGCCATAGAGGGCTAAAGTAGCATCAATTGTTGCCTTTGGTTGAAAGCATTGCTGATTGCCAACATCCAGACATCATAATTGTGCACTGTGGAGGTAATGACCGGGGCACAATTATTGGAGTAGGACTGGAAATGCTAAGAAAGGATACCTTTAGTCAATTAATGTCACTTTTCCCACATACTGCCTTGGTGTTCTCCATTATTTGCTAAAGACAGGAGTGGAGGTGGTCAACCCAATTTTGTTTGCTGATAGAGAAAACCAGGAAACATATCAATAAAGCTGTTTCTACATTTGTCCAAGACTACAATATACAACTTACGATTTGATATAGAGAGAATATATCAAAAAGATGGAGTCCATTTCACAGGCAAAAGGGTGTTCCTCAAAAACGTAAAAACGTAAAAGACTGCACTCTGTTCTATGTGTAATTATCATCTACACACCATAAACACAAAGGCTTTTTCTTTAATAACGCCAAAGCTACTGAACAGATTTACACCAACTTACAAAACACACTCTTTCTGGACCAAGATCTAGCTTTCTGCCAAATTTGGTGTAATTCCGTTCAGCGGTTTGGGCTGTAGTTGTGTCTAAAATCCCAAGGGAAACTGCATAGGGGGAAAATGTATTTTGGGACTGCCCTTTTTCTCGGCCCCTGCTTGACAAAATCAACCCAAAACTTTACCGACAGCAGCTGAAGTGAGTGGTAAATTAGTTTTGAAGATTTCGGGAAGATTCAACAAACAGCGCCAAAGATACTAGCAAAAATAAAAAAAAGCTCCATCTACGGAAACTGGGTCCTAACTATAACTACCTACTGGTGACATATATGTATTTATGTATATGTGTGTATATACATATATATATATATATATATGGACAAACAAACCTTTTGGTGCGAAAAGAAGGCAGAACACCAGTATCATACAAAGGAGGATTTAATGTGCAAGAAAAGAACGACGTGTTTCAGCCCGCCGGCCTTCGTGAAGGAACTTGACGGCGTTGGGCAAAACCTTTTGGATCCATATATATATATATATATATATCTATATATATATATATATATATACGAAAGTAAATCTTACCTGAACTCCCGAGAGTGCTCCGAAGATTTGTAGCGTAGTTGTTGTGTAACACTGACGGACTCACCCCCCGTCCGGAGGCACCCGCTGTGAGTTCGATGGCGCGGGTGAAGCGAGTAATTGATATAGATATATATATTTCTCCAACCGCTGAGAACTGAACAAAGCGTGGCGCACACTCACGATTTTACACATAGTTTATTTTATTCTGCTCCCATCGGCAGACAAACGCGTTTCGGCCATGCTGGCCTTTATCAATGATGTGTGTGTACTTTGAACACATTTCCCGGACCGATAACAGCCCTTCAGTGGGCCTCAGAGTTTCAAAGTCTGTTCCGTAATTAAGAAACCAGCTGCGCCGTCGGTGAAGACGATCCCTTTTCTGATTTTTGAAGGGCGGTGCGAACTCTCACAGTCGGACCAACCGTGCGTAAATCTTCTCCAAAGGTGCCCTGCATATAGAGACGCACTCCTCCAGCCGGTGATTAAGTAAGCCATTATGGAACAGACTTTGAAACTCTGAGGCCCACTGGAGGGCTGTTATCGCTCCGGGATATGTGTTCAAAGTACACACACATCACTGGAGTTAAAATTATGTTGGAAGAATAAACCACAAGTTCCGGCATGCAGTTCAAAAGAATTCATTAAGAAATGGCACAGCGGAGGCCAATAAATTGCTGAAGCATGCAGGGAACTATGGGAAGCCTAATAATCTGATGTGCACTTGAACTGCCTCTGAAGAAAAAGCATGAATGCTCTGAAACACGTCAGGCTAAAGGACAGAATTATTAGGAGCTGAAAATGCCTGTTCCTTGAAATAAATGATTTAGTTAATCACCGGCTGGAGGAGTGCGTCTCTATATGCAGGGCACCTTTGGAGCAGATATATATATTTATAGCACAAATCCAATTCCAATTAAGAATTAAGGATGCGGCGCACCAGAGGATAGCACAATAGTTTATTGTGCAAACAAACTACGCGTTTCGGCAAAACGCCTTTGTCAAGTGGCAAAACATGCTCTTCCTCCCAAAGAAATACACACATGATCATGGTCACTGATAAAATACTATCCCAATTGTATTCATCATGATATTGACCGTTTCTACCACAGTGATGTTCATTAAACATCAATTGATGGCTTTCATTAGAACGTAAATACATTCCCTATACATAACATTTCATTTACTCAAAATAATTTACATTTGTACACAATTTCAACAAATTCATTTACATTTGTACAAAACGATCATTTGAGAAACAATAAAGATTTAATTGTTCAAAATCATCACCATTGTTAGTATTTCTAAGCATAATCGGCGGCAACATATAATTGAAAATTATTGATATGCAAAATGACCACAATAGTGCAGTTTAGTGCTCAAGAGAAAATAAATAAATAACAATAGGAATGATCTCACACACCGCGTCTGCATTTTCTTTCCTGACGCGTTTTGGCTGTAAAGATTGAGCCTTGTTCACAGGTGAGCCGGGTGCACACACGCCTTGAATTAAAATGAACACATGATCATCAGTGCAATTCCCACAACTCCCATAATGCACTTCCTTTGTAAATACATTCATACAAGCTGTAATTTGTTATTTAATAGTACTTTATAGCTTCAAATCATCACAGTCTTGTTTAAATAATAAGGACCCAGTGCATAACATTCCCGGATTCAAAGTCTGGGAGCTGAGCAACGATCTCACTATTGAACTGAAAACCTTGACAGTGTAAAGTCCAGATTTAGGGACAGCTGTTACTCCAAATCATTTCACCACTGTTAATATCCAGGATGATAAACCATACCATCTAGAAATAAAAGACAAGTATTGGATGGTTTAAGGTACCTTACCTACAGGGAACAAATTAACCTTAGTCCAGTTTTTCAATAATTAGTGATAAACACAGTCATTCAAATCATGTTGATGTAAGCTTTTTCCCAAAAGTACATGAATCTACAGATGGTCAGGAGACTCCTCTACCTCTAAATATCTTATAAAGCTAAGGAAACAAGCTACTTTGTTCTAATTACATTTCTTCAGCATTGGTCTCTTTCATGGATTCACAGGCTTCAATCATTCCATGTTGTCATTTGGGATGCCTCAAGATTAGCATGCCTCAAAGGCTACTGAATAGGTTTTAAGTAGTCACATTCACTTTATCGAAAACCAGCAAAACTGCAGCCATTTGCTCCGAACTCAACTCCCCCCTGAGGCCACTATAGCTCAGATTTCAAAGCACAAGCGTGAAAGGTTAACATCCAGTTGAGCCTCTGAACTGGGAAGGGGAGAGGCCCACATGTGAATCTATGAAAAATACTAACACTGGTGAAGTCAAGTTAAAGGTGAGTAAATAGTTTCTTCTCCGGTACTGTTCTTGGCTTATATTAGTGCTTTCATTCCTTGATACGTTGTCAGAACTGCCAGAAATTAAGGACTTGCTCGTCCAAGATTTAAAGCATGACGTATTAACAAGCAGATAGCACTACAGCCAAACAAGACATGATAACTTTATAACATAACTTTCATGAAAATAAGCTTTCGGAGACCCCCACCCGATGCGACGAGAATTGTCAAGAACATCTGAAAAGTATAGAAGGATATGCCCAAGCCAGGGAACTGATACAAAACAATCTCAACCGTTGCAGTCTCTTGCACCAGAAAACCCTTCTACTAGTCTATCAAATCAGACAATTGGCAGTATGGTGTTGCTTAAATTAACAAATAAAAATAAAAGAAGATTTTGAAAAGTGGATTAAAAAACAGCAGAAATCTATAATACGACAGGAAGGTACACATTCTAGTGGCACAAAAATCTTCCCCCAATTTTGAAAAAAGGTATTAATGTAAAAAAAAAAAAAGGAATTCACTGTATGATCAAACGAAAGGATGGAATCTAAGACAAGGGGTAATGCGATACTTCTAATATTGTGGCATTTTCTACCAAAGATCTCAGCTGCGGCTCTCATTCTCTTTTTAATTGCCCTAGTATCACCAACCATAGTATGAATTCCTAGGCACATGAAACTAGAACTCAAGATCTATGCCATGGCCTGTTGAATTTATAGAGTCCATGAGAACACTTTTGTGCTTCCAGTCACAAAATTCATATCTTCCAATGATGACAACCCTGAATGGCACCCTAGTGAGCTGACTGCTTCAGTTTGTTAAGTGGTCAAAGGGTATTCTTCTATTGTAAACTCTTCTATTAAGAATGTGTACACTTATGTATACATACATCTCAAAAGTGTATGATACAGGCTGGTATTTTGAGGTGGTGATCTTGTTTCGGAGTTTCATGTTGTGCTGTAGTATCATAGGTCACTTTCTTTACAAATGAATCCACCCTCTGTTTGAGAATCCGTTAAAGCTTTGGGGACCGGTATTCTGGTGCGACACACTCGAATATAGGTTTTATTTGATACCAGCATGCAACATAAGTCTGGTAAACCAGTACACTTTAAGAACGATAGAAGCTCTCATTATACACCACATGGAGCCCTAGAGAAAGCAGACAAATGTGTGTCTGTTCGATGACTGGTCTGTTTTAAAATATTTATTATGATTATAAAGTGATATTGCAAAATCGAAAAATATACTTAGAATGGTGTAGTTTCTGTTCAACTATGGCTAATATATTGAAATTGTTCCGAGTCACAGTGTCTAGCAAAATCAAAAACCCCAGAGAGAACAAATTAATCTCTACATATTTTAACAAGCATTGGAAATGCAATCAGTCTCGCATTTGTTTGTGTTGAAGCTATTGGCATTGTAAATGGCAATGTATTTTACTTATGTGTTATGGAGTGTATGTATGTGGTGTGTAGTGGAACTATGTGGGTTGGATTGGATTAGTTAGTTGAGTAATTGTGTGGAGTGTAGTTGTGTGGTGTGGAGTGGATTTGTGGAGTGGCATTATGTGGCATGGTGTGCTGTGGAAATATATGGTTAGCAATTTTGTGGCATTCAGTGTAGTGGCATTATGTGTAGTGGGATTGTGTGGAGTGGTAACTTGTACAGTTTAATTATGTGGTGTGCCATTGAATTTTGCGACACGGTGTGGAATTGTGTGGTGTGGATTAGATGTATGTGGTGTTGTGTCATTGTGTTGTTGAGTTGTATTATGTGGTTTGGTGTTAAATTATGTGGTGTGGGTTGGAAATGTGTGGAGCTGAACTGTGTGGCATGGAACTTTGTGTATAGCTTTGCGTTTTTGGTGATGGAAAAGAACAAATAAGTGAGAGCTAAGCATCAGCTCTATGAGTTTAAAAAAAAAGAAAGAGTTGGAGCTATTGGCACTGTAAATGTAAATGTATTTTACCAATGTGTTATGGATTGGAGTGGATGTATGTGGTGTATACCCATTATGTGGGTTGGATTTGGACCTGTTAGTTGTGGGATTGTGTGGTGTGAAACTGTGTGGGATGGATTTGTGTAGTGGAATTATGTGGTATTGTGTGCAGTTGTATTATGTTGATCGTAATTATGTATTGTTGTTGAGTGTATTGGAATTATGTGGTGTGAGACTGTGTGTGATGGAATGAAAGTATGTGGAGTGGTATTTTGTGTTGTGGAGTGTTATGTAGTGGAGTTTAAAGAAGACATTGTGTACAATTGAATGACTCGTTTAAAAAAAGAATTATCAAAAAATGTTTTCTACTTTTTTTTGTCCTTGCAATGCTGGCAATCTCCTCCTGCCTGTTGTAATGCTTGTTTTTTATAGCTTTTATTGTTATGCAGGGACATAAACAATAGGATGGTGGACATTGAGAAATACTACCTGAATTACAACATGAGCAGCGGACGGACAATAGGAGAGAATCAACAGATGCCAGATTCTGAGGGCATACTGAGGTGGTGCTGAGTAATGCTGAAGTGGTGCTGAGGTGTTGGTGTTCTGGTACCAATGTGATTCTCAGGTGATGCTGAATGAAACTCAGGTATTGCTAAGTGATGCTGAGGTAGTTGTGTGCTGGTGTGGAGGTGATACTGAATGTTACTGAGGTGCTGCTGAGTGATCCTGAGGTGGTGCTGAGTGATGCTGTGGCACTGAGTCATGCTGAGGTGGTGGTGTCGCGCTGGTGCCGAGGTGGTGCTGTGTTGATATGGTGCTCTGCTGATGCTGAGGGGGTGCTGCATGGGTGCTGAGTTGCTGCTGAGGTGGTGGTGGTGCACTAATGCAGAAATCGTGCTGTGCTGATGTTTATGTTGTGCTGTGCTGGTGCTGAGGTGGTGCTGCGCTGATGCTGAATTGGGGGTGAACTGATGAGGAGGTGATGCTGAGGTGATGATAAGGTGGTGCTGAATGATGCTGAGGTGGTGCTGAGTAGGGCTGAGGTGGTGCTGAGTGAGGCTGAGGTGGTGGTGCTGCACTGGGTCTGAGGTGGTGCTGAGCTGGGTCTCAGGTGGTCCTGGGTGATGAGTTGCTGCTGTGCTGATGTATTGCTGCGCTGATGTTGAAGTTGTGCTGCATTGTCATTTCATTTGTTTTTTATTGTTTGATTACTTAAAATCATTACAACCCCCCCTAGAACAAATAAATAAATATTACATAAACTGAAACCTTGTTGTTCTGAATAAAATCCACATCACTTGTCAATAAAATTTAAGTTTAAAAACACTTGCATTAGCAACTTTAAACTTGAAACAACAGAAATATTAAAATAAAAAACCCATTGGGGATACTGTTGATTAGGGGTGGGCGGAATTTGCGGAATTAACCTTCGCAAATTATCGCGAAAATGTTTAAAATTATCGCAAACAAGCAGAAATATCGCGAAGATGCGGAAGTTTTTTTCCGGCATGTTCGCGAGATTTTCTGCATGGTTGCGGGTCGCCAACTTACCCATGTGGTTGCTTGCGGGCGCGGCCATCTTGTTTTGAGTTGTTCTCGCGGTGCATGATCGCGAGAAGAAAGACGTGATCGCGTGACGCATGACGTCACTGCGGGCGCGAACTGTCGCGAGACAGCGCAAATGGCTAAAAACAATACAACATCTCATGGAGAACGCGACCGGATCAAGAAAACTTGTCGGCGAACGCAGGGATTCAGGTAAGGCGATCGCGCGCGCGCGAGAATGTATTATTTTACAGCGCGAGCAAGAAACAAATTATCGCCAAGCTGCGGAAACCGGAATTTTTGACATTTTCGCGCTCTCCGCGGAACGCGAAAATGTCAAATTATCGCAATTTCCGTGAACGGAACGAAATTTTCGCCCAGGCCTACTGTTGATCTCGTTATACTCGTTATATTTATAATCTTCGTCGGCTTGCCCTAAGAGTCTACTGACTAAATTCATGTATTTAATTCCACGGCATGCCAGTATGATCAACATACCCTCTAGCCAGCAAATCACCGCTTGCCTGCTGGAGCGAATGTTCAGCTCATTGAAGATAGATTTCAAGTACTGTCTCCTTTGGTCTAGAACAGCTGTACAGGGACATATTAGGTGGATTAAAGTTTCCTTTTTAAAACCACATAGTCTGCAGGACTCTGATTTAAATGGCTTTTTCCACTGTGGGTATAAGTCCTTTGCCTCGTGCACGCCCATTCGAAACTTTAAAAAGCTCATTTTTTACTGTGAGCTAAAATGGGCGGATAAATATGGTTGTGGCCTCAAAAGTCTGTAAGAATTTATGACTGTCCACCCGTGCCGCCGCTTGGTAAGCGCTTTTTTGTTAGCTCACAAAGATTTCTTTTTAGCTGCGCTGTTTACTATTTTACCAAAGCTTCCTCTGTCCAACCCATTGGCCCATGCTGCTTGTAAATCCATCTCGGCCAGGGACTCTCTCAGAAAGCTTCCCCAGGAGTTCGGTGTTACTAGATCCCCCTGGAGCTTAATTTCTTCCCAGCATAAGCTATTCAAGGTATCCGGGTCAGAAGAGCGGAGTGTATAGCAAAGTTTAATAAAACAGCGCATTCCTCGGAACTTCTGATGCTGGAGGCCGAATTCCAGTCTGACCTGGGAGGGCGAAGCAGATTTTGGCAAGTCAAAGACTGCTTTATAGATCTTTTTCTGCAGTTTATTCAATAAGTGCTCTTCTTTGCCACACCAAGAGGCCAAGCCGTAGGACAAACTGGGTTGTATTTGGGCGGCCATTAGTTTAAGCAAGTAAGAGAAGTTTGGGCAGTCCATCTTTTTACGTAGTAATTTATATGCATAAATTAATGAATGTGCCTTTGCTTTTAGTGCCAGTTTGTGTTCTTTATGAGTTGCACCCTGCCCAATTATTACGCCCAGATATTTATATGAACTAACTTCTTCAACGGTTGCCCCCTTAGCCATCCATTTAAACTTGAGTTTCTTGCGATCCACTAGGCGCACTATTTTTGTTTTCTCTTTGTTTAGCTCCAGTTGTTCCTTGTCCAAATAGGCTACAAGGTTATTTATTGATCTCTGTAGGCCGATGGGAGTTTGGCTCAACAGAACTATGTCATCTGCATATTGTAGTATGGCAATTGGCACGTTGACCATTTTCGGAGGATGTGACTCTGGTTTTTCAATGTAAGGTGCAATGTCAGATAAAAACAGATTGAATAGACTGGGGGCTAAAACACAACCTTGTTTTAAGCCGCTTTGCGTCTGAATACTTGCAGTTGTACTCGAACCATCGCCCAACTTGACTCTTGCCCAGGTATCCGTGTGCAAGGCGATTATCGCGTTGAGCGTTGTGATTGGCAGGCCCCATTCTTTAAGTTTCTTCCAGAGCTGGCTCCTGCTCACTCTGTCAAATGCAGATTTGATGTCAATAAAGCAAGCGAACAACCGGGGATTCCTTTTTTGCGCTTTTTCTGTTAAAAGAGCAAGGGTTACGAGATTGGTTGTGGTACCCATACCTTGCCTGAATCCAGTCTGAAGTTTTGGGATTATGTTTTTTTCCTCCATCCAACATTTCAACTGAATTAACAGGCACGAGGCGTACAGTTTTGCTTCCACGTCTATCAGTGAAATTAATCTATAATTTCCAGGCTTACAATGGTCTCCCTTTTTAAATATGGGGTGAATGATATTTCCCCTCCAAGAAGCCGGGATGTTGGACTGGTTGTAAATCCCATTGAAGAGTGGAGTAAGATAGGAAGACCAAAACTCTGGGTCATTCTTGAAAAAGCGTTAGGGATACCGTTGGGGCCAGCCGCTCCCTCGGGTTTGAGTTTCCGTATAAGCTCTCTTAGCTCATTCCCATTTGTCAGGGTATTTGTCCCGCACATGGTTGACGCTGATTGTAGTGAGCTATCTTCCATATAAGCTGGGGTGGTGGAGTCTTGTATTTCTTTTTGATCATGATCTTCCCCAAGGGACCTTCCTACAAGTCCCGTCCCTGCCTTATTATACAATGATTGCACATGTTCAGTCCAGATGTCTGCTCCGATTCCTGCTTCTTGCAGCAGTTTTAGACCAGTTGACAGCTTGTTAATTATACCCCAAAACTCACTGCTGTTGGGCTTTTTACTGGTGGATAATAATTTCAGCCAAATGGATCCTCTATGCGCTGTTTTAGCTTTTCACAGGTTCCTCCTGTAGGTGCGCCTCAATACATACAGCTTCATTTTTCCTGTTTTATATCCCATTTTTCTGCTTGTAATAGCAGTTGCACTTCTCTTGCGATCGCTCTTTTTTTATTTCTGAGGTCATGCTGAGGTGGTGCTGCTACACTGGTGCTCGGGTGGTGCTGAGCTGGTGCTAAATTGGTGCTAAGTGATGCTGATGTGGTGTTGTGCTGAAGTGATGGTGCACTGATGTGGATATGGTGCTACGCAGATGCAGAGGTGGTTCTGTGCTAATGCTGAGTTGGTGGTGCACTGATAAGGAGGTGGTGCTGAGTGATATTGAGGTGTTGCTGAGTGATGATGAGTGGTGTTGAGTTATGCTGAGGTGGTGGTGCTGCGCTGGTGCTGAGGAGGTGCTGAGTGATGCTGAGTTGGTGCTGTGCTGATGCTGAAGTGGTGCTGCATGGGTCCTGAGTGGCTGCTGAGGTGGTGCTGCTCTGGCAGTGGTGCACTGATGCAGAGATTGTGTTTTGCTAATGCTGGGATGGTGCTGTGCTGATGTTGATGTGGTGCTGCGCTGGTGCTGAGTTGGTGGTGCCCTGAGGAGGTAGTGCTGAGATGGTGCTGCGCTGATGAGGAGGTAGTGCTGGGCTGATGCTGAGATGGGGCTGTGCTGATGCTGAGGTTGTACTGTGCTAATGAGGAGATGGTGCTGCGCTGGTGCTGCACTGAAGCTGAGTTTGTGCTGCACTGAAGCTGAGTTGGTGCTGCACTGGTGGTGGATCACTGATGAGGAGGTAGTGCTGTGTTGATGCTGATGTGCTGATGCTGAGGTGGTGCTGAGTGATGATTAGGTGGTGGTGCTGCACTGTTTCTGAGGTGGTGCTGAGCAGGTGATCAGGTGGTGCTACATGATGTTGAGTTGGTGCTGTGCTGAGGTAGTGGTGCGCTGATGCTGAGGAGGGGCTGCGTTGGAGGTGGTGCACTGATGCTGAGATAGTACTGTGCAGTGCTGATGTTAAGGTGGTGCTGCGCAGATGCTGAGTTGGTGCTGCCTTGGTGGTGCACTGATGAGGAGGTGGTGCTGTGTTGATGCTGAGGCGGTGCTCAGGTGATGTTGAGGTAAGGCTGAGTGATGCGGATTCCCTCACCACCACTCTTTAACAGTGTCCCTTAAGGCTCCATAACCACTAATGTTCAGATGCATTTAATTAGTTATGAAGCGCCACACATACCAGTGTAGGGTGTCAGAGCACTTTGCAACACACACAAATTACACAGAGACAATCAATCATAAGTGTATAAATTAGTGTAAAGGAAATGTTATATAACACAGAGGACTACAGGGTGTAGGAGTCACATTGGTGGCAGCATTGCTAGAGAGCGCTTGGACCCCAGAAGCACAAACTCAGAATTGAAAATAGAACACCATAGTTGGGGATTCTCTTAAATAAAAAGAATCAATTTCCATTGAGATGAACCCTTTTTGCAACTTTAATATCTCCTCTAATCTTTACTTTGCAGTGCATGCAGTTCATTGATGACAGTTATAAATTCACTGTTCTTTTAGGATTTTAATTTATACCCTGCAGGTAACAGAAGAGCAGTAACCCATTGACCTATTTACATTTTATGCCCTTTGTAATCTGCATGGTACACTTTCTTCCCAGCTGGCATATTAACCCTCTGGCTACCTTGCAATGAGTTAAAACTTCTTCCACTAGACAATGCTGAGCTCTCCAGCAATAACATCAATCACTGGAGTTATCTTGACATTTTTATTGTCTGGAAATTGCAGGAGGCCAGGAATGTGTGGAGTGTTTTTAAAAGCAAAATAAACTCAGAAACATTGCCCCTCTGAAGTCATTATCCAGGGCAATCAAACAGGCCTTGTGCTGGTCCTGTGTTCTTGTTCTGCTTTTATTTAATGTAATACATTCAAATGCACATTTTAAAGGGGACATTTTTCCAGAAGAAAACATTTTGGCCTCAGCGCAAAACTGATGAGGAGAAACTTTGAACTCCTCAGCCAGCAGCCAAGCAAAAGTCCTGGAGGGGAGGAAGAAAACAAGCAGCATGCATATTAAAGTATCATTTCAAGCTGTGTTTAAGTTTTGGTTCAGCTTTTTACATGATTTAGAGCTGCAGTAGCTAGAAAGCATGGCTGGCTGTTGCTGGCTTCGGACAGGAAGTACAAGACATGACTGTTGCAATAAAAATGTAAGCAGTTACGTCTGAGCACCCACAGTGTAACAAGAGGTTGACAACATAATAAAATAGTCCCCCCCCCCCATGAACAGATCAACAGAACAAAGTCTAATTATTTTTAACTAAGTCCCTACTCCTTGGAGGAAAAAGGAGGGGCAATGAGGCAGGACTGGCCGCTAGTAAGCAAGGATTTTTAAAGCACACCTAAACAAACAAATGAGAAGCAAGGAATGGTATTTGGCCCACAGAGATATATGTATACAAGAGGTCGTACACTTACGCTTGCCCTAAAAATATTCCACAGGACTAATGTCTGATTCGCACTATAGCCCCCAATTACAAGTTGAGTGGAGGGCTATCCCTGGGTACAAAAACACTGTACTCAATCATAAGTGAACAGGTATTACCACAGCGGGACTTTTTAGGTACGGTGACACTGTACTTCAAGAGAAAATCCTGCCCCCAAAATGGTCTTGGAATTGGGATTCAAGTGCAGCCTGTTCCCTGGCCTTGCCAGACTCTCTTCTAAGGCATAAAAAATGAATATGAGACATAAAATGATTAAATGTTCCAATGACTCGCCACTCCTTAAGCCTTCTTTTTATTGTGTCACGTGTCTTGCTAGGGTCCACTCTTTCCACTCCCATTACTTCATGCCATGGGCATTACACAATGACTGCTTAACCTTCGTGTATTAGTGTTTAATACATTCAAGTGGCCTGTTGAGGTACACATAAATTCTATTTTAGAAGCACAAATGTGACGAGTGCGGTCGAAGGTCATGAAGGGATTAGCATTCATTTGTGTGTGTGTGAGCTCAAGAAAGTAAATATAAGAACCAGAAGAAACAAGGGAGTATGTCACTTTAGCAAGCACAGGATTAAACCTTTTAGATATGTTACACTCTTTTCTCCAACAATTCTTTATATTCTATTTTCTATTCTCAGTGTTACACCTAAATGGTTTTTTTCCAGAGTCTTTGCCTGCACGGTTGAAAAAAAAGTATAAAATGCCCACAGAAGAGATCTGTTCTAGGCCTGGCTTTATGGAAAAACCAGTCTGCTCGACGTTTTCTTACCATTTCTTTAAACTATTCATAGATTGGGCTTTAAACCCTCCCACAGGAGTATCGTTATTTTGCCTCATTCTATTGGCTCTTTGGAGTATCATTCCACCTTTCAGGAACTTCTTTCATTGGAATGTATGAAGGACTATCATTTTACAACTGGCAAGAAGTCAAGAAATGGCTTGTCACTTTCTTACAAGCTTTTTCATGAGCATACTGTCTAGGAAGCAATTAGTTTCTGATATTTTTGTCTCACCACTGGCAAAGCAGGTAGAGAAGCGGTAATGTGGCATACTGCATTTCTGCGTGCAATGCATGTAAACATAATTTCTGTACACCTGTGGTTTTAGCCTGATCTGTTGGATTTGCCAAGACTTGTTTATTTTCTCACGTATATACTTCTAAGAGTTGTTTTTGTTTCCCTTTTTCATGATTGGCCCAATTAACTCTGTCCCTTTCTATGTTCCGGTACTTCCGTTACATTTTATTCTCGAGGATGTGGGCAAAATCCACCTGGCTACCTCAATCACGTTCAATGTTGTTGGGATAAGATGGTTTTGTAATGCTCTTGGCGGTGAGCCATATTATTCCCATCGCACCTTCGTGCTCCTCTTCCTTGAAGAATATTCTCCCCAGGGGACGTGTCCACACATGTTTTAAGCTTTTCAACATCTGCTTTTTGTAGTCATTTAGCCTCCTGTTTTGTTCCACCACTTTCTCATCTATTTTAATGACAAATTGGATTAATTCATCCCTGCAGCCTCTTTGTATCCTGTTATTAACAAATGTGGCATTTCTTTCTTATTCTGGTTAAGATGTAGTCTAAATTGATCTGTCTTTGCTTGTGTTTAGACAAACTATCGGAAACAGAAATGCTGTAAAGGTAAGTTTCTATAGGTAAGCAACGTTTTACTATCTATAACCCCATATATGCACCTTGACAATATACACACACACACACACACATATATATATCTATATCTATATATTTTCAAGGTACATAGATGTGGAGTTTAGAATAGTAACTCTATGCTTTCCTATTTGCACTTGCATTCTCGATATTTTGGTTCTTGATATTTTTGGCCCGATATTATGTTCAAACGATATTTCTGTTTCCGATATTCTGTCAGTGATCCATCTTTGTTTGTTAGGTCTAAAGTATTCTTTCTGGCCCTCACCATCTAGCTGGTGTTCATTGCAACTCTCAAAACCAGCAAGATTTCTAACAAACTAGCAAATGCACAAAAGGATTGAGAAGAGTACAAGGTGGTGTCAATGGGTAGGGGGGCGAGTAGAACACCCTCACCCTAGGTGATGGAAAATAAGAACTTCAATGGTTTGGGTGTACTATGTGAGCCTAAATATTCTCCCTGCTTTACCTTATCAAAGAACCATTTGTCTTAAACCAGTCATAAAATTTAATTTTGCATGCATTCTGATGATGTTCAATCCTGATAAATGCACGCAATAAGAGCACTAGGACAGTTGTTGGTGTGCCCTCCTTTTCATACACATCAATGGGATCTTTACAGCTTTCCTTGCACTTGGGTTCATGGCCTAAATACCATCATTTTTAAGGCGGGAAAAGGGGCGGACTTTTAGGCCTCGTTTACTCATGCACGAATAGGAAAGAGACACTTACCATATCCGGTAAATATCATTACATCAGGTTGAGGTATTTACCAAGTGCAATAATTACCAGGATGCTAAACATTGCACCACTTATAATTTTGTGTGAAGGGATCTCAAGTTTCCGCAGAACTCATAAGCAGACCGTCAGTCTTCCTCCAAGGCAATAATATAGTTAAAATGGAGATTTTCTAAGAGGCGCTTGAAGGAAAGTGGCCATTTTATAATAGCTCGCAGATCCAGAAAGTGTCAAGAAGCAACTTAATGAAGACTTAAAATCCCCTCTCCTAAATTCCCTCTACCATTAGCCACAATGCTTAATAATTAGACTTGGTCTCACAAAACTGGTGAAAGCACTGAAGTTTTAAAGTGTTGATAAAAGATGTGATCTGGTACTCCTTTTATCGACCTTGTAATACATGAAAGTGGCAGTCAACGCTGCTGGAATTATAACTTGCAAGTGGCATGATCCCCACCAGTACTTTTCTGTACAGCAGGTTCATTGACCAACTCAATTTTCATGATTTCGTTATTTCTAAAGGTGAAGACTGTTGACATATTGCATAAACATTTTCACTTGAGCAAATCTGTTTGCACTGTTTTAACTGATTCGTGGTTGTTAATGTAGCAAAGTGATTTTTCACAATTCTCACTTTGTTTAAACATTAAAAAATATATATTTTCACCACATTTCAAATGAGAAATATGAGACTCAGCTTCTTAGGAAAATCAATTTCCTCTATGTGCTATGGAGTACATTTCTAGAATTGTATTAAGTAAGTTGTTGTAGGAGAGTAGGATCTGCACTTATGTTGCCCCCCCCTTTTTTTTTTTTTTTTTTATTTTTATTTCGACATCAGGCAGAAGAACAAAGAGACAAAAAAAAGCACGACAAGTGCTAGACCATACATGATCTCTCGATGTCTTATAAAAAAAAATTCCCCCCCCCACCCACAATCCCACCCCAACCCTCCAAATCGCACCCCCCTCCCTCGGGTCCAGAGAAGGTACATTAAAAAAAAAGTAAGACATTTAATTTAATAGATTAAAGGTATGAAGAAAAAAAAAAATAGAAAAAGAAGAAAAAAAGATGAGAATACGTTCTGCATCCCCTTATACTAGATCGATTTCAGAATAATAAAGCTATTCTGCCATCAAAGGTGCCGCGTCCTTGTTGAGCCATTTAAATATTGGTGCCCATACAGCAGTCCCTTTCTTTTTCGCTCTGAATCCCCTTCGCTTATATACTGCGCTCTCCCACTGGTATGTAGCTAGTAATTTCCCAAGCCAAACATGTATAGACGGGGGTTCTTTGTCGAGCCATGCACTGGCTAAACATAGCCTGAACACCGCCATAGCAGTAAATAACAAAATCTGATTTGGTTCTGCCATTTCCTGTTTACTTACCCCCAAGACTATTACTTGAGGTGTAACCTCTAACTCAAATCCTAGTATATTTCTCAAGTAATTACCCAGCGTAATTACCAAGGGATCAAGTTTAGGACAAGTGGCAAACATGTGCACGCTATCGGCGGCTAAAAAACCACAGCGAGAACAGTGTATTCCCGACGTCCCGCCCCATCTAAAAATCCGTGCTGGGGTAATATATAGGTTATGCCAGGTTTTAAAACACTGCACTTGAAGATTGGCCGAGATAAATGCTGTCTGGCTAAACCGAAGTGACACCTCACATTCCTCGGTGTCTGCTTGAAGCGACTCCTGCCAACGAGTTATATGTTTGTTTATATCATCATCCATTTCATTATTAAGTAATTTATAAATTGTGGATAAGGTTGGAGAAGCACCAAGCAGTGATTCCAAAAAGGGAACTTTGCTGCAAATGGCTAACTTTTTAATTAAGAAATCCCTCAGTTGTAAATATTTTAAAAAATTATTGTTCCCTATCTCAAATCTGTCCTTAATAATATCAAAAGAATATACCTTATCTTCCATTAAATCCCCAATAAGTCTAACACCTTTATCCACCCATACTTTCATATAACCATCATGAAATATAGGTGGGAGCAAATCATTATTATCTAAGGGGGAGTATCTATGAACTCTACCGCTATCCAGTTTTTTCCGGGCTGCAGTCCACACCCTAAACGCTCCGATCAGTACCTTAAATTTGACTCTCTTAAAGTAAGCAAAATCAATATGTCGCATAAGACAGCCACGGGCTTCGGTCCCAAATATTAGCTCATATATGGGGACATTGGCTGTTTCTCTTACTGTCTCGCTATGTCTTCCCAGTAACACAGACATCTGCTGAAGTGCCGAAGCCCAATAATACAATTGGCAATTAGGAACTAACCAGCCTCCACGATCTCTAGACAATGTCACATATTTCAATGCCCTTCGAGGGCGTTGCCCGGCCCACAAGAATCTAGTGATCATTTGATTCAGCAACAAAAAACAAGATTTATTTATCTCCACGGGAATGGCTCTAAAAAAGTATAGAACTTGGGTAAAAACAGCATTTTGATCACATTGCACCTGCCTAGTAGTGTCAAATGAAGATTATTCATCCTGTCAAACTCTATCTTAGATTTCTGAATCAAAGGTTCCAGATTAATATTAACAATTTCATCTACGTTAGCGCTGATTTGAACCCCTAAATACCTAGCATTTCTGACTACTCTGGCATCGTCCAAATCAACTTTATCATTCTTGACTATTAGCGTCTTACTTTCATTAAGATGATACCCTGAGATTTTGCCAAATAAAATTGCTTCCTTTTCTATTTCTATAAGAGCCTCTCTCGGGTTTGGTGTTATAATTGCCAAATCGTCCGCGTAAGCTAAGATCTTGGTGCCCCCTCCGATAGTATATAAAGCTTCAATCATATGGTTCTCCTCTATTTTCTTTATTAAGGGGTCGATATAAACCGCAAACAATAGAGGAGAACAGGGGCACCCTTGTCACATGCCTTGCCGGATTTGAATTATTTCAGACGTAGAACCCATCATGGCAGTTCTAGCAACAGGTTCATGATACATGCTGCTGATTGCCCTAATAAATCCATTTCCCAGACCCTTTTTTTCCATAATTGCCCATAAAAAAGGCCAGGAGACCCTATCAAAGGCTTTTTCTGCGTCTAAAAGTATAAGAGCCATAGGGTCTCCTGTAACCTTAGAAGAATCGAATAGGGCAATAGTACGCCGAATATGGTCTATCGTTCCTCTCCCAGGGACAAAACCATGTTGATGCGGAGAGACTACTTTCTGAATCACTGAGGCCAGTCTATTAGCTAACAGCTTCGAATACATTTTTGTGTCACTATTAACCAACGTTATAGGGCGATATGATCCTAGTTCATTTAAAGGTTTATCTTTCTTTGGAAATACGACAATATTGGTAGAGTTCCATGATTCCGGAGCCATCTCCCTTAATTGTGCATTTAGAAAAAGCTCAGATATAATACTTAACAGCTGTGTTTTAAACTTTTTATAAAACTCCCCTGGGATCAAATCCGTACCTACTGCTTTACCGGACGGTATAGAATCAATTGCCTTTATTATGTCATCAATAGAGATTGGTGCTTTTAGTCTTCTTCTCTCCTCTAGGGAAATCTTCTCTGCATTTAGCCCAGCAAAATAATCTCTAAACTCTTGATCCCTTATCTGGATATCATCTGTGTACAAATTCTGATAAAATTTTTGAAAAGCAGGGAGAATATCTCCAGGGTCCGAGACCATGCCCACACTGGGGTCTTTGATTTCGCTGATCCGAGTTTGAATAATTTTTTCCCGCGTATGGACTGCTAGCATGTGTCCAACCCTTTCATTGCTTTCATACGCCCTGCTCCGCCAGGCCAGATATCGGCCAGCCGCCTTTTGAGTCGAAATCTCTATAATAGCTGATCTAAAAGATATAATCCTCGACTGAGCTAACACCTGGTCGCCCCCACTAGATAGAGTCTCACTCAGATCAACTTCTGCTCTTGCCATGTCGTCATAAAATGTCGGTAACTGTTTTTTTCCCTCCATTGTGTTTCCCACCCAAACTTAGATGTCTCTCCTCTAATGCCAGCCTTTAGGGTGTCCCAAACCATGCATATACTAGTACTTCCCAAGTTCTCCTCAATAAACCTAGGAATCCACTTCTCCATATGTGAAATATAATCTTCCTGGCTTAATAAAGCCCTATTAAATGTCCATCGAGACAGTGGAGTTTTTATCTGAATATTTACTTCTAACACCAACGGGTTGTGATCAGACATAACTCTGGGGAATTTTCTAACTCTACTTCCTTTTAAGAACTCCTGTGACGCAAAAAATTAATCCAACCGAGCATGTGTTCTATGTGGTGCAGAATAATACGTGAAGCCTGGATCATTGGCTTCTTGTTTAGCCCAAACATCTACTAACCCATGCAAGAGTTTTAATTGTAAAATAGCCTGGGTGGGATCCCATTTGGGGTGTTCAGCGTCCCAAATTGACACAGGGTCTAGTGATATTTTAAGCGTTTTGTTACGGTTTCCTTCAAAGCCTCCCGTTGTTTTAATAAATGTATATAAACTACCCTCTCCAAATGGTAATGAATCTAACACAGTGGAAGAGTTAACTACCTTCCTAGGCACTATTGATACTAATCAGTTGATCATAGTAGGTGGGGACTTTAATTGTCAGTATGAGCCGTTAGAAGGATTACCACCAGATGGTCTGTTCGATGAGGACCACTTTTTAAAAATTCCAGAGTCAGGATGCCCAAGAGTCAAAACATGGTCCCCATTAGTGATTCAGATGAGTTGTCTCACCCTGAGACACTCTCTCCGAGCTTGCAATGGGAGACCTTTATCCAAAACATCGAACAGCTATACGTTCCACAGCAAAAATCGGGGGTCTATATTAGATTACATTCTTATTAATTCACACTTTTGGGATAGGATGATGGATTTTAAGATAATCCCACGGCTAGATAGTGATCATTCTGCATTAGTTGTGGAACTTAAAGCTCTGAATATGGGGAGTCTGCCAGTTACAGATGACCCTTCTGATTCTAGGGTGGTGGTTACGCATTGCAGGAAGAGAGTGAAATGGTCTAATTTTAGCCAATCAGAAGCAAGATTGGCCAGCCTTTATGATGCCTTGCTTCTGTTTTTTATAGATGCGTCTAACTTGTCTAGGCCGATTAAGGAGAGTATAGACCTCCAGCAGGCCCAATCGAATTATGATAAATTAGGAAAAGTCACCTATGATTTCTTTTTCCCAAATAAAAATTTGAAACAAGATAAGTTCCCCTCCCACCCTTGGTATAATACTTCTTGCCGTCAGGCTAAAAAGGCTCTAGTAATATCTATCAAAGCCGAAGATCGCCTCTTAATACGGTCAGCAAGAGTAAACTACAAAGCAGTTATACAAGAGGCCAAGTAAAGGTGGGAAGAAGAAAACTGGGCCATAATGAAAACTGCTCTGGGAGACAGAGATATGAGGACATTTTGGGGAATTGCTAATTCTGGCACAACCACCCTTCGAAGTGCGGTTGAGCCAAATTTAGACGAACAGACCTGGCGGGGGAACTTTGAAACCTTGTATGCTAAGGAGCCCGGTGATGAATCTGTTCTTGGTTGTGAACCAATAGTTCCTTGTCCTGTGGGTATTTGGGATTCAATGCCCCCGTCTGATGGTGATGTGGGTCTGAGCATAACCATAAAAGAAATAAAAGTCGCACTAGCAAGAATAGCTCCGGGCAAAGCTCCAGGTTTGGACAAGATACCTGGAGACCTCTTTAAGAGTGAACCTGCTATTTGGGCTCCATATCTCTGGATGCTTTTTAATTCAATTATGCCAGGCATGAAGATTCCTCCAAGCTGGCTTGGTGCGGAAATAATTCAGATTTTTAAAAAGGGCTCCCCACTCCTCCCAACCAACTATAGACCTATAAGCCTAATAGATATTTCTCAAAAACAAATTGCGCGAGTCTTGCTTCTTAGACTGCAGTCATGGATGGAAGAGAGGAATGTTTTGTCCGCCCTCCAGGCCGGGTTCAGGGAAAAGTTGTCGACCCTAGACCAAGTACTAAGATTACAACTGCTGTATTGGAAGACCATATGTCTGCAGGGGGGTAGTCTCTTCTTAATTTTTGTAGATTTGAGATCTGCGTTTGATTTAGTACCAAGGGAGAAACTATGGTTGGTTTTGGCCGAGATGGGGGTCCCAGTTTATTTAATTCGACTTTTTAAACGCTTAGATGAATGCAACTATGCTCAAATTAGGTATGGGAAGGACGGTAATCTTACAGCCCCCATTCCCATCAACCGTGGTGTTCGCCAGGGGTGCGTGCTCGCGCCAACTTTATTTAGCCTCTATATTAATGGCCTGATTGATGCCTTGCTTGCAGAAAAAGATCTTGATGCCCCCAAGCTAGCCTCCCGTAGAATCTCGGCAATGATGTTTGCCGATGATACCCTATTGGTTGCCAAATCACCTATGGGGATACAAAGGGTTTTGGATAAATTTGAGATGTTTTGTAGAGACAGAGGCTTAGAAATTAACCTACAGAAAACCAAATTTATGGCATTTAATTGCCCAAAAAGTACACGCCCTAACCCGTCTTTAAATGGTAAACCCCTTGAGAGAGTGTCATCCTTTGTGTATTTAGGCATTATAATCACCGAGTCCATGGAATGGGGGGCACATATCACAAAATCCACGCTAAAACTAGCACAATCTTCAGGTGGCATCATGAAGGTCTTCAATAAGTCCAGTAAAAGAATTGTTAGTCCAGCAATTGAAATTTACAGGGCTCAAGCAAGAGGTGGGGCTTTATATGGCGCAGAGTTATGGGGCCACCTAAATTTGAAAAAACTATCACAGGTGGAGAACCAATACTTAAGACAGTTATTTAGATTACCTCGCAGTACCCCGTTGGTCCCGCTACGTTTGGACACAGGTATATCACCAATAGCTGAAGTTGCGAGTCTTAAGCCCATAATGTACTGGCGTCGCCTTTGGACCTCCCCCGAACTTATATCCTATAGGGAGGAATTATTAGAGGTATTGAGGTCACGGGGTGCTGTTAAAATCCCGTGGCTTGACCATATAAAATTTCTGTTAACCAGTATGGGTTTAGGAGATTGCTGGTTTGAACCCGAGTCAGCCTGTCTGCTAATATCTAAGGGTCATTTGAAGGCATGTTATAAAGATTACAGACTGACCCAACTCCATACCTTTTCTGGGATTGGGAAATGTACTAGTGGTTTTTTAGAAATCAAAGATTTTTTTTGCTTCGAGTCGGCAATAGATCTCATCACTCCACCAGCGGCTAGGAAGCTCTATTTACAATATAGATATGGGGTGCTTCCACTTTGCTGCTTTACATCCAAGTGGAGAGACCAACAAACGATCCAGTGTCCGGCATGTGTCTACCCTGAGGAAACAGAGCTCCATGTCTTTTTCAGTTGTCCTGGTTATCAGAAGGCAAGGAGAGGTTGGTTGGTTCAGATTTGTAGGAATCTTGGCAGTAGGCGCTGCCTTGAAGTATTCAGGATACTGAAATCTGACTCAAGCATTCCAATAGTATACTCGGTGGCTGTTTTTTTGTTTTCAATGTGGTGCACTACAAGGGTCTATTTGAGATCTCGTAACAATTAATCTATTGCCCTGTAGCAAATGTGATAGTACAGTAAATCCACTAACCTCCTTGCTGTTTCATGTATAGTTTTATATATAAAACCTTTTTGCTCCTTTTTATACAGAGGTTCTTTTTTAGTTAATTTATGTATTTATTGCACCATGCACTTTTCAAAGTCAATTGTGTAACCCCTGTCCAAATCCTATATCTCAAAACTTAATGTATTCCCAAATTGAAAATATGTGTATAATTATTACAGTTTTTTTTTTCTTCCTCTTTTAACTATGACTGACAATATGATTAAATTTTAGATGTAAAATGTTTGCTCTGTGATGTACTTTTTAGGTCATTTTGTCCGAAATAAAGTCTTTTGAATTGATTGTAAAATAGCTCTATATACTTTTGGTTTACGACCATTGTACACTGCGTTGGAATGATTGGAGATCTGACAAGTCATATTGATATTAAAATCCCCGCAGATTATAAGGGGTAGAGGCCAACGTACTAATTCTATCTTGAGCCAGTCATACAGTGCTGAATCATCAAGTACAGATCCGTAGACTGCACAGAGTGTAAAAGTAATATTTTCCAAACAACATTGTATGATTTTCCACCTACCCATTTGATCAACATAAGATCGTGGAAATCTGGCTAACCCTTTTCTCGCCAGTATGGCCACCCCTCTGGTCCTGGTATCCTGTGTAGTACAAGAAATCAGCTGATAGCCAGCCAGCTCCAAAATAAGCCTGGGCAAAGCACTACGCTACGCTCGCGTAGTTTGCAAAGTTCGCGCTACTTCGCACTACACGAACTGCACGTAGCACAGTGCGAACACGCGTAGCGTAGTGTTGCCTAGTGCTGCGGTCATTTTTTGCTTGCTCGCGGTCCTCAACGTCAAGTTGGCGACCGCGAGCAAGCAAAATGACATCCCGGCGAGACTTTTTCCTTGTTCGCGATCAGCAACATCAAGTTGGCGATCGCGAGCATGGAAAATAAACCTCCCGGCGAGATTCCCAACGCGAGGAGGTCAGGTTTCTCATTGCGAGTGGTCGCGTATGCTCGCGACCGCTCGTGATGAGAAACTACCAGTTCGCGTTGAGAAAGCTGCCGCTCGAGTAAAAATCTACTCGAGCAGCAGAAAACTACAGCTCGCACTGTGCAAGATGCCATTTTCAATAATTGCAAAGTGCCGGTTGCTTGTCCGCACTGTGCAATCATTGAAAACGACATCTGGCACAGTGCGAACAAGATACTACGCAGTTCGCGAAGTGCTACGCGTAGCTCGCGTAGTGCGAACTGCACTTTGCGTAGCTTCGCGAAGTAGCGCCCAGGGTTACTCCAAAAGCCCACTCCTGCTAGCTTCTATATGTGTCTCCTGCAGGCAAAGAATATCTGCCTGTAGAAATTGAATATCTAGACTGATTCTCTGTCTCTTTTGGGGATTATTCAAACCACAAATATTAATTGTTGCTATTCTTAGTTTCTTCATTAAAAACTTTTTACCCATCCGCAAAATTGTCCAACCAAAACCAATACCAATGTGTATAGAAAAACCCTCTGTCCCCCTTCTGGACCCCCTCCCCCCCCCCGACCCCCTCCCCAACCCAAACACAAAGGCAAAAAAGGTCCGTGGACCCTTGTGATGCCTCCTGTGTCATGCTGTAACCCTAGCCGCTCCCTGCCAAGAGAACATACTAAAAAGTCAAAACCGTACAGTAGAATCGGAAAAGCCCCCCTAGAAAAGAGAGAAGAAAGAATAGAGAGAAGGAAAAAAAAAACTATTTCTGAGAAAGTTCATGCATATACTCCTGGGCTTGTATCTCTGACATAAATACTCTGCTTGTGCCTTTAAACATAACCTTAAGTCTAGCAGGGTTCATTAAGAAGACCTCGCAGCCCAGTTTCTGGAAAGGGGTTATTAACTGCCGAAGTCTCCATCTCCTCTCTACGGTGGTATGGCAGAAATCAGGGCGAACAAAGAAGGAGTACCCTTTGGCTGGCCGTCTCGCATCCGGTCTAGCCTTCTCAAAAATAGACTGACGTAGCAAAAAATTTCCCAAAAATATAAGTATGGCTCTGGGTTTCTCCTCCTGCCCAGCTCTCTTCTTCAATATCAGCGGAAATCGATGCACTCTTTGAATCTCCGCTTCCCAGTTCCACTGAGTCAGTTCGGGAAAAGCACTCTTAAAAAGTTTAAGGACAAATCCTCGAATATCATCCCCTTCTGTCCCCTTCTGCCTTTTCAGCGATCCCAAGTAAGCGGAGATTGTTACGGTGCTGCCGATTTTCAAAATCTTCAAGTTTCCAAATCACATCGGACATCCTGCTCTCATTTGACGCTATTTGTTGTCCTGTATTATCGGCCCCTGTCTCAAGTTGGACGATACGTTCCTCGAGTGCTGTGGTCTGTTCATTAATTTCAGAGCATGTTTTATTAACCTTACGGATAGCTCCTTGGAGCTTCTTAGTAGCTAGATGGGCTCTCTTATGCTCGTGGCGAGCTTCTGTCTGCATTTGTTTTAACGTTGAATAAATTAACTCCATCGATGGAGGCAGTTCCAGGTTGATTTTGCTTTCTGGTTCCCCTGTTGTTTTAGGGAGATCTGACTGAAAACCAGTTTCTTCATCAGTTTCTATCCCAAAATGAGTGGTGGAGTAATCCCACTTTAATTGACTGTTATCAGACTCTAAGTTTTTTTCCTTGTCACGGGTGCTGCGCCTTTTAGTGCGAATTGGTAATCGCCTTTGGGTTTGAGGTTTTAAGGGAGGGCTACCGCTATCCACTCCAGAGAACTCATGATCAGAGCCTTCGCTCTCGCTATTATTAGTAAGTTCAGAGTCATCTGTCAAAGAAAAAAATGTATCACCCTCTGGAGTCCCTGAGTGTTTATGATCCATCTGGAAAGAGTCCATATTCTTTAACTTTGACTCCCGATAGCCGCGAGTGCCGGGTATATTAGAGATATCTCCTTGAGTTTCCGTATTAACAGCCCTTTCTTCCTCTTCTCCTGTGTTTATGTTCAAAGATTTAACATTCGGGTCACCCAAGCCTGGTTCTTTGTTTTCTATATTGATAGGTGCTTTAGACAATATCACTGTCACTGGCACCGAAGAAGTTTCGTTTATAGTGAGAGCTTCCTTAATTTCAATCCCCGCTTGTGGGGTCCGAAATATCAGGAATATTTGCTGCCTTAGGTAAATTATTTTTATATTTGCTTTTGCTCAGAGACTTTTTCCCTGAATAGTCCACCGCAGCATGCCCTGCAAACATACCAGGAAGTGTCTGCTGCTTCGGTCTAGTTGTTGTGTCGACAAGACACTGCTCCCCCGAAGGTGTCCTCACGTTTGGCCCCTCCTCGCTCTGGCCGGCGGGGAGAGCAGTGTTCGGAACCTTCGGAGTAGCTTGCACACGTCGGGTCGAGGGAGCACCTTTCAGACTGCCGCCAGCCGCACCAAAGTCCTTCGGAGGGACCTTGATCCTTGGTGGCATGCTATCACCCCGTCTGAGAGTATCCAGGCTCCCCCGGCTCCCCCGGAGAGGCACCAAAGCCTAAGCAGTCCTCCATGCCCAGCGAGAAAACACCAGCCTCACTCCGGCTGCAGAGAGGCAAGCTCGCTTCACCACACTGACTGCAACTGCCAACAGAGTACTGGCCCCACGCACCGACTTCATCCGAGGCCGATCAGCTTCCCAGGAGCACTTCTCTTCCTTTTTCAATCGCCTACGGTAAGTTTTAGCTTAGTTTTAAGCTGTGTTTTCTGAGGGTATTTCCTATCAAGTGAATGTCCGCTTTTTACCGGCAATATGCCAGCATTAATCCAGCGGCAGGGAGAGTGGCTTCGACAGCATTCACACAGCCGCCATCTTGCCCAAAGCCCGACACCCCGCCCCCACTTTTTTTCTGATGTATACACTGGTTTCTGGCTATAGTCTGGCTGGGTCCCTGCTAATTAGGGCCCCAGTCTCTCTGTTCTCTCTAAATGACTTGGTGTGCATATTAGATGCACTAGTGATTGGATACTGTGGTACCTTATGAGCCCCTAGTATATGATACCTTAGGTACTTAGGGCATAGGTACTTCACAGGCCTACCGGGGGCTGAAGCATGTCTTATACCACCCCTGGGAAGCATTCTCAATCTGACACCACAGGCCTGCTACTGCAGCCTGTGTGAGGTAATTTTAGCACTCCTCGCTGAGATATAGGTTTCTATATCTCACCATACACACACATATAAACCTATCAGCCACCCCTATGGCAGTCCCTATTAATCCTGAGGGCAGGGTGCATGGTTTACAATGTGAGGGGGTGTCTCTGCCTGAGCAGGGCCCCTCTGCAGCTACCAGAGTCTATTCTCTATGGCTGTTTGCAGATGCGGTTAAACCATATACTCTTAAGTGCATTAAAATGCTAACTTTAGAATGACTGCAACATGTCGTGTTAGGTGTCAAACAACTTGGAATCATACTCCCACATCAGTCCATGATGTGGGAGCATGATCCCACCCTTCTAGAAGGGACGACATGTAAAACGATAGAAATCCAATAGAGCCCTGGCATCACAAAATGGATGCCACCACCACAGACACTGGGCTGCCCTCCTGCTGCTGACTGAAACTCGCAGTGGAGGAAGCCCAACAAAAGGCATCCTGTCACAGGGAGGTGTAACCACCTTCCAGACAGGATTTAGTGTATTGGGGCTGGGTGGGTGCACTCCTAGAGTGCTTTGAAGTCCTGCCCTGGGGGAGCAGTAGGCTTCTGTGCATATGCCAGCTCAAACCGGTTCAGGGGCTACCTGCCCCTGCTCTGGCGTGAAACTGGACAAAGGGAAGTGGGTGTAACCACCCCCTCCCCTGACCCTCCTAGAGGAGTGGTCATAGAGCTAGTCCCTCCCCTATCTTCACTATAAGATAGCAAACTTTGCCATTGCAAATCAGATAACCCTGGACGACGCTCTACAAAGAAGAATCCTGGCCCTTCGACATTCCACTACCTTTGGAAGACAGACGAATCTCCCTTGGAGTCACGGAGTGACTCCCCTGCTTGGCAGGCACCAAAAACCTTAATCAAAGGTTGCAAACTTTCCCGCTCCCGCCGGAGTTCGAAGTCCCTGATGCCCTGGAAGTAGATTTTCTGACTTATCGATGGCCATTGTGAGTCCCCAGCAGAGCTGTGGCGAGTGGACCCCACGAGTGACGAGGAACAGCAATACCCAGGGACAGTGCACTATTGTCGAGTGCAAACCCTTCACGACGTCCTACGGACTTGTGCATTGGACCATTTGTGGCCCAAGTCTCCAGCAGGTTTTGCAGCGAAAATCAGAGGCCTACCCCGTCCCAAGGGACCGTGGGCTCCTGTGAAGCATTTCCTGAAGAGGCGTCTTTTCAATCGCTTGCCCATTGGCTAGTGGGTCCCCCGAAGACTTTCCTATCAACTCAAAGGGCTCCCCTGGTTGCTCCAGGCCTGCCCTCACTTACCTTTGCTGGGTGAGTCCCTCAGACCTTGCTGGTCTGCCCCATCGACTTTCTTCAGTCTACACAAGACTTGCAGTTGCCAAGGCTTGTTGGCTCCAATCCGGGTGCCGACACCGCCATCAGCTGCAGACGTTGTAGGACACTCCAAATCCAGCCGCTGGTCATCCTCAATCTCTCCTGGACCTTGTGAGCGAAGAGTCAAAACACCATCGACGACCTGAAATCACACAATATCCCTGGTCAGCCATCTTCCAGGCCACCGGTCACTGGCAAGTGACTTTGAACACTGTCCATTCAATTTTCAGGTCGACTCCATCTTGAATGCACCTTTGGATTCCACCGGACACTTCTTCAGTCGACGCAAGCAGCAAGTCTTCTTTAACTATGAAGCCCTGAAGAGTGCATTAATAGATGGATTTGGCTTAACCACTGAACAGTGCAGGTTGAAGTTCAGAGATACCCAGAAAGCACAGACTCAGGATTGGACTGACTTTGTTGATTGTGCAACCAAGGCTCTAGAAGGGTGGCTGGTTGGTAGTAGAGTTACATATTTTAAGGGATTGTATAATCTTATAATGAGAGAACAGATCCTTAATAATTGCCAAAACCAGTTGTTGCATCAATACCTGGTGGACTCTGATCTGACCTCTCCCCAAGAATTGGGAAAGAAGGCAGACAAATGGGTCAGAACCAGGGTGAGGCACAAAACCCAGAACCAAGGGGGTGACACTAAGAAGCAGGATCCGCTCAGATAAAGGTGGGCATAATGCAAAAGACCAGAAGCCTTCACAAGGGCCCCAACAATCTGCATCTGGTGGGGATTCACAGTCTACAAAGGGAAAAGGCCAAATGAAGCCCTGGTGCAAGTTCTGTAAACAGAAAGGGCACTGGACTTCTGATTGTACCAAGTCCAAATACCAAACCACCACCACTCCAGCCCCTAAGGCAGCTGTTCCCCCTAGTGCAGTCATTGGTGGAGGTGGTAACCAGAATAAGGGTGTAGTAGGGTTGACCCTGGGTTCTGATGTGGACTCTGGCCTAGTCAGAGTACCAACACATGCATTGCTAGTTTGTAAGGGAGACCTTGATATGTCCTTCCTAGTGAGCCCCAGTAATCTGGGCACGTACAAACAGCAGCCTATCATTCATGGCAAACAGGCTTTGGCATTCAGGGATACAGGTGCTAGTGTCACCATGGTGGCAGAGGATCTAGTGGACCCTGCACAGATCATCCTGGGTGAAATGTACCAGGTGACCAATGCAAGCAATGTCAGGACCAACCATAGTCTGGCAGTTGTGAACTTCTCCTGGGGAGGGGTAACTGGCCCCAAAAAGTTAGTAGTCAGTGCAGACCTCCCTGTCGAATGTTTGTTGGGCAATGAACTGGAGACTTCAGCCTGGTCTGAAGTAGAATTATGGACTCATGCTGAGATGTTGGGCATACCTGCAGAGGTATTTGCTGTGACCAGGTCACAGGCCACAATGCATAAAGCTGAACCAGCTCTGGATCCTGAAACTATGGACCAGACGCTACCCAAGAGGAGGAGCAGTAGGGTTAAGGCTGTACCTTCCCCTCTGTCTCAGATCTCAGATTCCCCTTCTGAGGGAGGAGAAGCAGATCCTGAAGAAGGAACTGCCCCAGAGGGACTTGAGCCTGATCAGGTTGAGTTCTTGGGGGCAGGGGGACCTTCCAGGGAAGATCTGAGTAAGGAGCAAAAGTGCTGCCCCTCTCTTGAACCCATCAGACAGCAAGCTGCTGCTGAGGCTGCTGGGAGTGCTAGTGGGTCCCATAAAATTTATTGGGATGAGGGGCTCCTATATTCTGAGGCTAGAGATCCTACCCCTGGAGCCACCAGGAGGTTGGTAATACCTCAGAAGTTTAGGGGGTTCCTCTTGACCCTAGCACATGACATCCCATGCTAACTATGGAATGACTGCATCAAAACATGTCGTGTTAGGTGTCAAACAACTTGGAATCATACTCCCACATCAGTCCATGATGTGGGAGCATGATCCCACCCTTCTAGAGGGGACGACATGTAAAACTATAGAATTCCTATAGAGCCCTGGCATCACAAAATGGATGCCACCAGCACAGACACTGGGCTGCCCTCCTGCTGCTGACTGAAACTCGCAGTGGAGGAAACCCAACAAAAGGCATCCTGTCACAGGGAGGTGTCACCACCTTCCAGACAGGATTTAGTGTATTGGGGCTGGGTGGGTGCACTCCTAGAGTGCTTTGAATTCCTGCACTGGGGGAGCAGTAGGCTCCTCTGTGCATATGCCAGCTCAAACCGGTTCAGGGGCTACCTGCCCCTGCTCTGGCGCGAAACTGGACAAAGGGAAGTGGGTGTAACCACCCCCTCCCCTGACCCTCCTAGAGGAGTGGTCATAGAGCTAGTCCCTGCCCTATCTTCATTATAAGATAGCAAACTTTGCCATTGCAAATCAGATAACCCTGGACGGCGCTCTACAAAGAAGAATCCTGGCCCTTCGACGTTCCACTACCTTTGGAAGACAGAATAATCTCCCTTGGAGTCAAGGAGTGACTCCCCTGCTTGGCAGGCACCAAAACCTTAATCAGTGGTTGCAAACTTTCCTGCTCCCGCCGGAGTTCAAAGTCGCTGCTGCCCCAGAAGTAGATTTCCTGACTTCCTGATGGTCATTGTGAGTCCCCAGCAGAGCTGTGGCAAGTGGACCCCACGAGTGACGAGGAACAGCAATACCCGGGGACAGTGCACTATTGTCCAGTGCAAACCCTTCACGACGTCCTACGGACTTGTGCATTGGACCATTTGTGGCCCAAGTCACCAGCAGATTTTGCAGGTAAAATCAGAGGCCTATCCCGTCCTGAGTGACCATGGGTTCCTGTGAAGCATTTCCTGAAGAGGCGTCTTTGCGATCAATTGCCTTTTGGCTAGTGGGTCCCCGTAAGACTTTCCTGTCAACTCAAAGGTCTCACCTGGTTGCTCCAGGCCTGCGCTCACTTACCCTTGCTGGGTGAGTCCCTCAGACCTTGCTGGTCTGCACCATCGACTTTCTTCAGTCTACACGAGACTTGCAGTTGCCACGGCTTGTTGGCTCCAATCTGGGTGACAACACTGCCATCAGCTGCAGACGTTGTGGGACACTCCAAATCCAGCTGCTGGTCATCCTCGATCTCTCCTGGACCTTGTGAGGGAAGAGTCAAAACACCATCGACGACCTGAAATCACCCAACATCCGTGGTCAGCCATCTTCCAGGCCACCGGTCACTGGCAAGTGACTTTGAACACTGTCCCTGCAATTTTCAGGTCGACTCCATCTAGAATCCACCTTTGGATTCCACCGGACACTTCTTCAGTCGACGCAAGCAGCAAGTCTTCTTTGGTCTCCATAGAAAACAGCGACGCGACCCGACACCAAAAGACACCTATGCACCCGGCTTCCCTGGGTGAGGTAACTCATGCACTCCGGTGCCCTAGTGTGTGTTGGCCCTAGAAGTACTTACCTTGTAAGTTGCTTGCTTGTAGACTTCCTCGAAGTACCCTAGAACTTTAAAAATCCAACCGCGACTTGCACCATTATAATCAATAGGGAACCGGCGGCTGTGTTCACACACTGCACGCGTCTCCCGTGGGCCTGTTACTTACCTGCTAACACTGCAGTAGTGCAGCCCCAGCGATTCCCCAGGCCCTAGGCCTTGTCATTTTGCAAGTCGACATTCTTATACCATTTTTTTAGTATATGGTCTGAAACGCCCCTAGGGCTCCAGCCATATTTGTGCTTAATTTATTGTGAAACGTTGACATTTGAATGTGTACCTGGCTTCTAATCTCATAAAGAGATTAGTAGAGTGTGTCTAGTAATAAATATATATATATTTGATATATATACCTGTGTGGTGTCCTTTCATTTGGAAATTCAAGAGATTATAAGGTAAAACAAGCTGCTTTACATTTCTCTGAGACTTAGCCTGATGGCTGCTCTCCACAGCTACCACTAGGATAGCTTTCTTTAAAAGGTTGTCTTAAACCTATCTACCATAAGAGTCGAATTGGACTGGTGCAAGGTGGCCACTATAACTAGTGACCGGCATATGCCAGGCCAACTTCTCACAGTTGTCTTGTTTTAAAAAGTGTTGACCATGCATCATGATACCTAAGTAAAAAAACAACTCTCTCACATGTCTAAATAGTCACACATGCCATTGTCATAAGCAAGTTGGACTACAGCAACACCCTTTAAGCTGGGGCCAGAATCGCTACATACATCCCACACCACACTCACATCACACCACACCTGAAGGAGCTCAACTAACCCTCATTCACAAATGAGCGCAATTCAAACTCCTCACCCACACTTTTAAGGCACTGCATAACACTGGCACAGCATACTTCAAAAATCGCATCTGCTTTTACAATCCTTCCAGACAAATCTGTTTGTCCGAACTTTTACTTGAAGAGAGGGTGTTCTACCATGTTTGTAGAGGAGTACACTGACCATCAAATTTTAAACTAAAGCCCTAGTTCTTGCTTCTTTGTCCTGGCTCAAAAATCTTTTTCTGGAAAGGACTTGAATACAATTAGGTTTCTAAATTTCTAATGATTTAAGTAAAAAAATGTGGTAAAATGGATTTTCTCAGTTTTTTCCAGCAATACAAAGTTTGCATAAAATTACCCTTGTTTTTACAGCCAATAACAAAGCGTTAGTACTGAAAATATTTTTCGGTTTTAATAGTTATGTTATCCAATGGTGGCCTTCAACATTTTGAACAGGTGAAGCATTGAGGATGGGATTCTACAATGTCTGGTGGACACATGTGCCTGTCTGGAGCACAGTTATTTAGGCTGTGGCTAGGCTACATCAAAAAAATAATCACTAGTTATAGTCTATGTAGAAACGATAAAAAAGATATGAAATTCCACAGGTAGCCTTGAAGTATATATTTAAGCAGGTTTATTAGTTGGTTACCAGATGGTACAAGGTAGTTCAGTAGATGACAAGATTAGTCTAGATGATGGCCCGACCAGGAGCAGCATGGTTGCTGCTCAGCCCACTCTCTCCAACTGTCGCTGTCTCCACACAAGCAGGCACACCAACATTCCACTCTCTCTCTCATCAGGCATTCCACGCAGTCATCACATTCATTCTGGCTGAGCAGCTAAGAAGAGAATACACATGAGGGAATTAAGGTACAACACATCCCCTTCCCTTGGCAACAATAAACAACAATAATTGCGAAATCGCAGCAAAAGTAAGAATGAGCATGCATGTAACATCGCGCACAATAAATATGAAGAGTAAACATGAAAATACAGTGCGAGAGAAGTAAGGGATGAGTAAATAGTAAAAAGCAACAAGAATGAAAGAAGAGTGGTAGTTAGCAAGGATTCAAGTTCAAAAGATACAAATAGCACTTCCCCTTCCCTTGGGAAAAACAATATAACAGGTTGGAACCTTGCATGTAAAATTAAGGTACAACAGTCTACTACTAAATACGTGAAAAAGCAAAGAATCAACGCAAACACCTGGTCTCCGAGTAACAGCAGCAGCACCATCAGATTGTTGTTGTGGAATATCACTTCCGTGAGAATTGTGTCAGGCACACATATTCATCCACTTGACCATATATACATTCCTCTCAGTGAATTAAGCACAAACTCCAAAGATCTGTCCATAACCTAAATGTCACTCATGCCTTAATTGTCCATGTTCTGTGAGCGATGAAATCTTTTAGCTTGTACTACCCAGCTGATTCTACTCTGTATGTAATAGAAGATTACACTTGCTATAATCTGTCTGAGACGCTACTTCCATGCAGCAGTAGTTCTGTGCAAAAGAAAGCTTGAACTGTTGCTGCCCGATTTGTAACTGTCCTCTAATATGGAAACTTACACTGGTGCTGCTGCTGTCCTCTGAAGGAGGGAAGTTGGCACTGTTTCTGCCCAATAAGTACTTGTTCTATGAAGAGGGTGTTTCGACTGCTGTTGCCCCATCATATGAAAAACAAAGGCTATATTTAATGTACTTTAAAACTATGCCCTAAGAACATGGAACTGTTTCACAATATTTGATGTGGAAGGTGCCTGACACAGAAGGGGCACGTTTTGAGCACCTAAACACGGAAATGAGAAGAAGTGTCCATTGCTCCACCCTCCGGTTTGAATCTTGTAGTAGGGAGACACCAGTAAAAACATTTTTAGCTAACACACACACAATTGTAATATAGGTCTCACAACCTTACCCAAACTAGGGAACCCCTAACTAGGATATGTACAATGCCCAGTGAACATTAGTACTCTTAGATGCTTCCCAGTAAAAGATGACAAACCCACTGATGCAACTTACCACACTAGGAAGGAAAGGGTTTCATACCCTATACGAGTACTTTAATGTATGGGAATTCTATATTTCTTGTATTTTTATGTTTGTTTATAAAAAGTGTACATCAGGCCCCTAAAGCTCTTGTCCCCTAGCTACCTCTGCTGTACATGTCCTGTATGCATGAGAGAATCATGAGATGTTCCTTTCACAACTGCCACCTTTCTGTTAATTATTCCTTGTGTTAGGGAAGGTTGCGTTGCTGCTGTCTATCTGTTGCTGTTAGAAATAGGGACTCTGGTTGGCAGAGGTAGGTAAATTTGTCCAAATAGGGACCCTTGCTTCTTGTCAGGGTAAGGGGGATACACTTCTAAAATAACCCCTGCTCACCCCGTTGGTATCTTGGTATGAGCAGACAGGCTTATCTGAGAGGCAGTGTGCAAAGCACTTGTGAACATATACACTAATACAGTGAAAACACTACAAATGGACACCACACCAGTTTAGAAAAATAAGTAATCTTTATCTAAACCAAACAAGATAAAAACGACAAAAATCCACAATACGGTAATAAAAATATGACTTTCAAATGGTAGAAATAGTTCAGTTCAAAGCAAATTGCAGATGCAACACTTTGCACTCAAAGTACCTAGATTGGCTCGCAGGGAAGGTGATGCGTTGGTTCCTTACATTCAGGGTAGGTGATGCATCGGTTCCTTGCTCCGGGGGAGGTGATGCATTGTTCCGTACTTCTGCATAGGGGAGGCGATGCATCGGTTCCTTAACGGTGTAGAGGTGATGTGTTGGTTTCTTAATGTGTACCCCAATGATGCGACAGACTTGGTGCCTCAATGCAATGCGATGATCCGTGACAATGCGTTGGTCCTTGCAGCCGCACAGCAGGCCTTGCACCGGAATCGGTGCAGTGATCCCGGACTGCGGAGATCGGTGCACTTGATGCGGCGTGCAGCGATTTCTCGAGCCACGGGCAGGGGCTGCGACAATTTCTTCGGCGATGCATTGGAAACAGGTGCGAACGTGTCATGCTTCTGAAAGTTGAGTTACTTTTCCCAGCTCCCAGAGGTCCAAAACAACAGCAGGCACCTCTTAGCAGCTCAGAACTCCCAGTAAGGAAGTTCAGGGGAGCTGGTGGTGAAGTCTTTCTGACTTCAGAACAGGAGGCAAGTTCAGTTCAGCAAACAGCAAAGTCTTTCTCCTTTCCATGGCAGCAAGTAGCCACTGCAGGCCAACCCCAGACAGCAAACACCACAGGGGCACTATTCCTCCTTAGCTTCTCCGGCTCTTCTCCTTGGCAAAGGTTCCATTTGATTCCCAGAAGTGATCTAAAAGTCTGGGATCTGGGGCCCTCTTTTTATTCTACAAAATCCTTTGTTCTCTGTGGCTGAGAAGCTCTGTGCTCAGTCAAAACCAGTTCTGTCCTCTCTGGTGCAGCTTCCTGGCAGGAGGTGGAGACAGCAATGTGGAAGGCAGACCAGACCCATTCAGGTGAAAGGAAATCTCCTTCCCTTACTCTAAATGCAGCCCAAGTCTATTCAGCCCAGCCCTGACTCATCCAGACTCTCTGGAGCCACTGCACATCCCCAGCCCCTGTCATTCCTAATGCCAGACAGTCAATTCACATCCTAGCAGAGGCATACTGGATGGCTAAGCAAGAAAATACCTACTTTCTAAAAGTAGTATTTTCAAACACAGAATGTAAAAATCACCCTCACTAAAAGATGCATTTTAGCATTCTGAGTTTAGGAATACTAAATTGTATTTTTCTCCATTATTTCAAGGGGTAGTTATGCTTATAAGATGTTATAAGAAACTCCCCATACTATCCTATGGGAACAGGTAGCCTTGCAACAGTGAAAAACAAAATTGACAGCAGTTTTCTATCAGGACATGCCACACACACCAGGGCATGTCCTACCTTTCACATACACTGTACCCTGCCCTCAAGGGTACTTTGGGCCTTCCTTAAGGGGTGTCTAACATGTAGGAAATGGAAAGGGTAAGGCCTGGCAAGTGGGTGCAGTTGCCAAGCAGACTAGACTGCACACAGGCACTGCAATGGCATGCCAGAGTTACATTTATAGGTTGCTTAGGTGGATGGCACAAACAGTTCTGCGGGCCCACTAGCAGCATTTGATTTACAGGCCCTGGGCACACAGAGTACACTGTACTAGAGACTGACTAGTAAATCAAATAAGCCAATTATGGAAACACCAAACCATACAACAATTTACAAAGGGAGCACTTGCACTTTGGCACTAAACAGCAGTGGCAAGGTGCCCAAAGCATCTAGACCAGCAAAACGAAGTCCAGCACACAGTAAAAACATAGGAGGCAAAGGCAAAAATATAGGGGAAACCCACGCCAATGATGACAGGTCTAACATGTACCTATAGTGGTTTGTGAAGCTCAGTATACAACTTTCCACTACACACAAAGACAAAACAATTCACATTGTCAATGCTAGTCTTAATGCATAGATGAATGAGTGACTCTCACAAAACACGTGACCAGAGTTTATTTGTGGCTTTATACGTGAAAAAAGCAGGGTTTGTTTCAGAAGAAATAGGAGACTTTGTAAAATTTCAAAACACAGCTGACCAGTGAATTTATGTCATGCATAACATCTTTAGCCAATTCTGTCATTTTAGCGAACAGCACTTTGCATCCTGGACTTTAGGCCCATAATGAAAATGATAAAAGAAAAACTACAAGCCCCACAATGCAATATGTTGATGGCTGAAAAGTATATGTCATAATGCCATTTTGCAAGCTTGTGAAATGTAAAATAATGTTTTTCTCCTGTCTTTCTGATATTCTTGCTATTAGGTACCCATGGGATAAACACCCAATGGGTGAGAGGTGGGTACTTTTCTTTCAAATATAAATACAAGACCCCCACTGTTAATGGGTTAAAAGTAACACTCCTAGGAAAATTGGTAGGATAAAAAAGAATTACAATGCAAGCAGCAGCAGTTAGCTGTATCTGAAGAGACATTGACAAAGGAACAACACTGTGCGGCCACCTCTCCTCCCAAGCCCATCCTTAGTCTAGAGGTCAGTGTGATTTAGGTGGAGTGCCTTCAACACTGCTGTGATGCACCCTGCCTTGAACAGGTGCAGAACGTGCGGCATGTGCTGCCCCGAGAGGGCCACCGGTGATGCTATCTGTATTTGTGTGATGCATTTCTACTAGCACCTTTAACTGCCTTTCTGTATTTCTACAGTGACAGGCGCCACAGTGGGCTAATAACAAGCTTGCTGGAAAGGAAACGCTGGGCTAAACACAACTGTGTCCCATAGCCCCCTCTTTTATTGTTTGCATTATTGATGAAATTGCAGTGTATTTCTTTTATGAATTTTCATCTTGTACAATTTCCTTTTGTAAAGGTTTTTATTAACTTATACAATAAATTACTATATACAGTGGGCTAATAGCATTGTATATGGTCTTTGTAACAATGGTTGTGTTTAGTGAAGGTACTTATTGGTTTAATGGGACAACCACTGTTTGGTTCTATTGTACCTGAGCATGTGTGAAATCTTTTCAGTGTGTGACTGAGTCCTAGATATTGAGTTGCTCCTGTCAGACAACATTAAGAAGCTTTTGGTGAGGCGCGGGTCAAAAACATGCAGGTGCCTCTTTCTGATTTTCTGGTAGCATAAGCACCTTGTTCAAAATAAAAACAAGTCACAAGATTCATTTTAAGCTACACCCTTTTTTTTTTACTATATAAAAACATTAGTAGTGGCAGGTCAGTGCACAGAAAAGAGTGGAACCCGGGGCAAAGAGTCCGAGTTGCACCCCATTTTAAAGGTCCTGCTGCCAGTGTTCTAACCCCTCGTCAAGGGGCACCAGGTTGGTACGAGGAGCAACCACCTAATTTCTAAATCAGCCCACCATAGGAAGACTAGACATGAGGATCTGCCAGGGAGAAGCACGTTCACATCTGCCTGCATAATCAGATGAGCCTACCGCCCTGATGGTGCAGTAAGAAGCAGGCTGCCAGTCTGGGGATTGCAGAGAAAGCCCCATTTCAGTCCCCTCAATGGGTTTGGTAAACCTTGGGGAATCCCTGGGTAAGTGAGCGGCATTCCTGGAGTGTTTTATTATCATTGGCTTGGCAGAAAAATGACAAGCCCAACTCCAAGCTTGAGGAGTTGACTGGGCTTAACAACACTGAAAATCTGATAGGGGAGTGGAGACACGGTGAATGTGAATACCGGCAGGTAAGACAGCCAGGAAGCAACTGCCACAACATTGATGTGGCATTAGAACATTGGAATTTTGGGAGCTCCATTCAAGACAACGGAGTAGCTCCGGCTTATAATGGCTGGTATAAGCCTTCTGCTCCAACATTTCAATGTTTGTCTTTATGTGTCTCCCTTATTATGTTAGCTGTCTAGTTTGCTTAAGACATCTTGGGGACGGACATTCAGAAAGCCAACCTAGGAATGTATTCTGCCCAGTAGCGGCTCCTGGAGGGAGTGCTGCGGGGCGGTGAGGAGGGGCAGGGGAGGGGCAGGATGGGGGGTAGTAAACTCCAGCATACGGCCTAACTGAGGTAAGTACATAAATAAATAAATAAAACAAACTTCATTGCGCACGCTGCATAGCCACTTGGCGTTGCAGCATGCGCAATGAAATTTGTTTTATTTATTTATATTCTTACCTCCGTTCAGCCGTATGCCGGGGTTTACAAGACCCCACCATGCCTCTCCCCCGCCTCACCGCCCCGCAGTACTCCCTCCAGGAGCCGCTACTGATTCTGCCTGTGGCTTACCAGTGGCTTTGTGGTTTGTAACTCACATTTTCTGGATTTCTATTTGCTGGCTTTACTTATTTTAGGATGTCCAGCTTGAAGTAGTCCCTTCCGATGCCCAAACCTTATTTACAGTATCCTTTTGAGTGTTCCCTTTCTGTAAACAGGCTGTCATCGAGGTAGATTGTTGTTTACTTTTCTTTCTCTGACTTCAAAGTGAGAGGATTTGTATGACAATCATGCTGGCTAATCGGGTTAATTCTGAAGTGTGGTAAAAACAAATATTTTAATGCCATCAAAACAAATGAATACACTAGTTGATATTTCCACACATTATACATTGTGCGCTGTATCATTTTAACAGTAAAACTGTATATCTGTGCAAATATAATGGTAATTTCAATTGAAGATTTGTTGGCTCTAATGGCAGTGCGCTACCACTCCAGGCATACTCCACTTTATCTCACTCCACTCTACTCTGCACCACTCCACACCACACCACTCTACTCTGCACCACTCACACTACACCACTCCACTCCATGCCACTCCGTACTGTGCCACTCGACATGGCGTCACTGCACTCTACACAATTCCACTCTACGCCACTTCAGTCTACGCTTCTCTACTCTGTATCGCTATACGCTAATGCACTCTTCTGTACCATGCACTCCTTGTCACTGCACTCTATACCACTGCATTCTATGCCACTTCACTCTGTCGGTTGATTGATTTAAGCTTTATTGTGCAAATGTGCAACATTTTCCATTTACATAAACTAATAATACAACGAGGTAATCAGTTAAGCCCTTAGTTCAATATCATATTCGAAATATTTTAAAAATGGGATAACATTGGCAAATGCACAATTCGGTTTGTCAAGTATGTTTCTACAATAAAAACAGGATAAAAACAATCAATACTTAGTCATATTGATGAAGAGCTAGTATACTAAAAAGTTATTAAGTTATCCCTGACAAAGCATTGGAGGTTTGACAAATAAAGTGCTTGTACAAAGAGAATACAGATAAATTAGGTATTAAGTCGTAAGGTTATCACTACCCTAGTTTCAATTAAAATTATGCCGATCTTGCAAGAGCTTTCCACCTTATGAGCCATGCTTGTCCTAAAAACTTTGCTGCGCAGCATGCAAAGAACGGCCTGGGATCGGACCGAGGCTGTGCAGTGCTGTATAATGGTCGCGTGTGCCCAATTGCTGGCAAAGCAGTTTCAGCCATTTGGCCCATGAAGTCATGTATGCCGGGCAAGCAAACATCAGATGGGCAATGCTTTCTATCAGGGCCTTGCAGCATGGACACTTTTTTCCATTGCTTTTGCACCATTTTGCTGTCACCTCACGAACGGGAAGAGTTCCAAGCCTAAAGTGTATATACAATATTCTGTCTCTTGGTACCTGAATTGTATCAAGAAAAGGCTCAAGATATCTGGTTTGTTTGTGGGAGAGGAATTCTGTTGTTAGTTTGCCCACATTAGGTTTGGAATTCTCCCGTTGGTCAACCCATTCCCAATATAAGCGTTGGTGTCACTCCACTCTATGCCACTCCACTCTATACCACTCTACTCTATGCCACCCTGCACTCTAAGCCACTGCACTCTACAGTGCACCACTCCACTCTACCATGCACTTTTCCACTTTGCGCCACTTCACTCTACTCTGAAACAATCTACTCTGCGCCACTCCACTCTAGGCTACTACAATATACACTGCACTACTCACTCTGTGCCACTCTACTCTATGCCTCTGCACTCCACTCAAACCACTGCACTCATTGCCATTGCACTCTACACCACTTCACTGAAAAACAATGCACTCTCCGCCACTATCCTCTATGCCAATCTACTCTGCACCACCGCACTCTACACCAAACTCTACTCTGCAATACTGTATATCACAGCACTCTACACCATTGTATTCTACACCACTGCACTCTACACCACTCTGCTGTACTCTGCACCACGGTACTCTACACCACTGCTCTCTATGCCACTCTATTCTGCACCACTCCACTGCACTGCAACATACCCCACTCTACTATACAGCACTGCACTCTACGACAGTCTACTCTGCAGCATTGAATTCTCTGCCACTGAATCCTACGCCACTGTACTCTATGCCACTGCACTCTATGACACTGCGGTCTAGTCTGCACCACTCTTCTCTACACCACTCAATGCCAGTGCACGCTGCACCGCTGCACTCTACCCCACTGCACTCTATGTCAATCCACTCCAAGCCGCTCTAATCTACTCTACAGCACTGCACTCTACAATACTGCCTCAAATCTATGCCACTGCACTCTACTCCGCTTCACTATGCTCTGAAACAATCTACGGTATGCCACTGCATTCCACTTTATGCCCCTCCTCTCTTTGCCACTGCACTCTACACTGCTGCTCTCTGCAACACAGCACTCTACACCACTTTACTCAAAACCAACACAATCTTCGCCACTGCACTGTATGCACTGCCTGCACTGCCTCATACGCCACTATGCACTACTCTGCAACACTCTAGTCTAAGCCACTGCACTCTAAGCCACTGAAATCTATGCCACTCTATTCTACTCTGCACCACTGTACTCTACACCCCTGCTCTCTGCGCCACTTTACTCTATGCCAATGCACTCTACGCCACAACACTCTACACCACTTTACTCTGCATCACTTCACTCTTCGCCACCGCACTCTACCCTGTACCATTGCACTCTACGTCACTGCACTCAAGGCCAATCCACTCTAACCCACTCCAATCTACACTGCACCACTGCACTCTAATCTATTCCACTGCACTCTACGCCACATCACTCTACTCTGAAACAATCTACTCTATGTCCCTGTACACTATGCCACTGTGTTCCACTCCACACCACTTCTCTCTATGCCAATGTACTCTACACCTCTGCACTCTACACCACTGCTCTCTACACCACTGTACTCTGCACCACTTTACTCAAAACCAGAACACTCTACACCACTGCCCTGTACACCACTGTACACTACTCTGTAGCCCTCTACTCTAAGCCACTAAACTCTAAGCCACTGAACTCTACACCACTCTATTCTACTCTGCACTACTGTACTCCACACCACTGCTCTCTGCACCACTTTACTCTATGCCACTGAACTATACACCACTGCACTCTACACCAATGCTCTCTATACCACTTTACTCAAAACCAATTCGCTCTATGCCACTGCACTGTACGCAACTATATCCTACTCTGCATCACTAGTCTTTGCCATTGCACTTCATGCCACTGCACTCTAGGCCATTCTATTCTACTCTGTACCACTGTACTTTATGCCACTGATCTCTACGCAACTTTACTCTGCACCACTCTGCGTCACTGCATTCTATGCCACTTCAGTCTAAACAACTCTACTCTACACCACTGCACTCTACTCTGCAACACTGCACTCTGCCCCTGAACTCCGCACCTGTCTACTCGGCACCACTGAACTCTATGCCACTGCACTCTATGCCACTGCACGTCTACACTCTATGCAACTCTAATCTACCATGCACCAGTGCACTCTGTGCCACTTCACTCTACACCTCTCTGCTCTACTCTGCACCACTCTACTCTACTTTGCCGTGCACCACAGCATTTTTGACCACTGCACTCTACACCAATCCAGTCTAGGCCACATACTACACTCTACACCACTTCACTCTATGCCTGTGCATTCAATGTCACTACCCTATATCACTCCACTGTACCCTGCAGCACTCCACCCTATGCTACTTCACTGTACTCTTAAACAATCTACTCTACACCACAGCACTCTATGCCACTGCGCTCTTTACCACTCTACTCTAAACAACTGCACTCTACCCAATGTACTCTAACCCAATTCACTCTAAACAAATGCACTCTATGCCAACTACTCTGCATCACTGCACTATAAACCACTATACTCTACTTTTCAACACTCTACACCACTGCATTCCAAGCCACGGCACACTACGCCACTCTACACTATTGTGCTGTGATTCACTGCACTCTACACCACTCTATTCTACTCTGCACCACTGTACTGTATGCCGCTGCTCGCCACAGCACTGTACTGTGCAACACTCTACTCTATGCCACTGCAGTCTAAGCCAATGCACTCTACATCACTCTACACTGTTGCGCTGAATGTCACTGCACTCTACACCACTCTATTCTACTCTGCACCACTGTACTGTATGCCGCTGTTCGCTACAGCACTGTACTGTGCAACACTCTACTCTATGCCACTGCAGTCTAAGCCAATGCACTCTACATCACTCTACACTGTTGCGCTAAATGTCACTGCACTCTATGCCACTCTATCCTACTCTGCACCACTGTACTGTACACCACTGCTCTCTACAGCAGTTTACTCTGCAACACTCTGCTCTACGCCAATGCCCTCTACCCCACAGCAGTCTAGGACACTCTGCTCTATAAGACTGCACTCTCTGCCACTGAACTCTATGCTACTCTGCACCAGTCCACTCTATGCCACTGCACTCTACTTTGCGCCACTCATTTCTATGCCAATACACTCTGTGCCACAACACTTTACACCACTCAAATCTACTCTGCACCACTGCACTCCATGCCACTGCACTCTGTGTGACTCTACACCACTGCACTTTACGTCACTCTACTCTACATCTCTGCACATTATCCTGCACCGCTAGACTTTACCCTGCACCACCTCACTCTACTCTGAAACAATCTACTCTATGCAACTGCACTCTATGCCTCTGCACTCCACCGTACACCACTCCACCCTGTGCTACTCCACTCTATGCTGCACCACTCAACTCTGCTCTACTTTGCACCACTCTTTTCTGCACCACTCTACTCTAGGCCATTGTACTGAACACCAATGCATTGTACACCAATCTACTCAAAACCTATTCACTCTAAGTCACTGTATTCTATGCCAATCTACTCCGCACCGCTGTACTTTATACCACTTCACTCTAGGTCACTCTACTCCACTCTACAACACTCCACTCTAAGATGCTCTACTCCATTAAACTCTACTCCACTCCACTCTATGACACTACTCCACTCTATGATCTTCTATTCAAGTTCCTCTATGCCACCCCATGCCACTTTACTTCACTACAGGCCCAGCTCCAGAAATATTCACCTGGATGGGCCAAGGGTGCCTTTGGGTGGGCCAAATTTTGGTCCTTCTGGGGGTAGCCTACAAGCCCTAGATTCCATCCTATTTATTTCCAAACAGGCACCACAATACAAATGATAGAGTGTATGCATAGACAGAGCATATAGAGAGTAGAGTAATGGTAAATTTAGCTAAGGTTAATTTTAGGGTTTTGGGTTGGATAGTAGTACAGGGATGTAAGCATTTTGAGTGTTGTAGTCTTAGTTTGCTTCTATCAAATTCCATAGATAAAACACTAAATACCAATGATTTGTGAGTTTGAAGTGTATGACGGGAAATAATGTCCGTGTTAACATGGAAAGAACTTGTCATCCTACACACAGGCAAATGCTTCTCGTACCCCCAGAAATTTTCCAAAATGGCATGACATCTAGACAGAACTGCTGGAATTGGGATTAAAATCACCAACTCTCCAGGCTGCAATCCTCATGTCCTTTGCACAGGGGTTTGGGGACAGCATATCACATGGAACTGTTAAAACCGCAGTTCCACCATCTCAGACAACTGAGTAGGAGGAGCAAGGAATATAAGTAAGAGTAGGTTAATGTAACAGGATTCTACAAGAACTGGTGGCAAAGCAGAGACTCAAAAAGTGAAGATGTGCAGAAGATAATCCTCAAGATCAAATGTTGCAAGTCCAAAAGAAGTGAGTGAACCCAGAGTAACAGCGGTCTACCTCCAAAGAGCTCCTATCCCATGAGATTTGGGATGCTATTTATTCATAATTTCAAAATTAGGCCCTTTCACCCAAGACAGAATGGTAGCTGGCTTGTGGCAGCACACAACTATCTATATGATTCATGATAGCTCTCTCTGGGTTAATCTCTCATTTAGTCTATTAGCGCAACTGCACAAAACACTTTGCAGTGATGCTGGCTGTGGAGTAGAGCCAACAGCAACTCTGCCACACAATCACCAGGCCTGCAACTGGCTTGCAGGTCTGCCTACATCATTTTTAAGGTGTTTGCCTCTTTCACAATAGTTGGTTGCCACTTAATGAAGGAGAACAAACCCTATGTCCCTAAGCAGTAGCTAGGCTCCTTCCTCCAGATTCAAGTAACCAACCCAATATACAATGATGTACAAATGGTGACCACTGATAATGCATTAAATTATCTGTGAAATTCCGCCAAAGTCCAAAAAGGCTGATTAAAATGTGTCTGTTCTACTTATGACTGTATGTTAAACTTTTCATTGAAAAACTCAAATTTTCCTTTTGTAATTTACTTTTGAGAGCTGTGTCGCAGAGCACTTTAATTCTGCATATTTCTTCACTAGTTATAGTTTAGAATAGAATGCTCAGGGGTGTAACCAGGCCTCTGCAGCCTTTCGGTGCAGAGGGCCCCCTGACCCTCTAGGGGGAACCTCAACCCTTCAGAGGGCCCCTGTCATCCCAACGCCAATGAATATCTGTGAGATATGGGCAGTTCGGGGGCCCCTCATCACATTTTGCTGGCGGGCCCCATCATTTTAGGTTACACCATTAGGAATGTTCTGGCTCCATTAGGGTCCAGGCGATCCCATCCCACCAATCTGCTGACCCACAGCGGTCTTAAGAAAGGTGCATTGTGTTCTCACATCACAAGACCTCCAATATGTTTAAGGAAGAAGTTACAGTGTTCGGCTATAATATTAAACTTGAAACACAAGTGGAAAAATCCTCACCTCCATAAGCCTTCATCTCTGGCTGCTGTCAGTGGCATGGCCAGTGTGTCATGGGCCCTAATACAAGAAACAAAATGAGTCCCCTGTTTGAACTGTGAAATACAGCAATAATCAGGTTGCAGTTATGCCCCCCCCCGGCCTCTAGGACCTGGTCCCACTGCACTTGCTGCATCTTGGTATCTCTTGTCTTCAGGTGGATGATGGTGAATAGTGTGAGAGTGCAGCATGAGTGGTGCAAGTGTAGGGGGAAAACTGTGCCTATGTGAGTGTTGAATGAGCTGCATGAATGCAATACGAGAGAAGGGCCCATGTGAGTGTCAGGTGAGAGGAGTGCGTGCAGAGTGAGAGGAGTGAGTGCGGGGTTGTGTGACAGTGTAAATGCATGATGAGTGGTGTGCCTATGTGTGAGTGCAGGGTGAGTGGCAAGAGTGAAGGGTGAACTGTGAGAGTGATTAGTGTGTGCATGGTGAGAGCAATTAGTGCTGGGTGAGTGGTGTGCCCCTATGAGTTCCACAAGACTATTGTGCCTGTGTGCAGACTGTGTGAACAGAGTGCCTGTATGAGTGCAGGCTAAGAGGTGTGTATGTTTGAGTGCACGGTGAGAGGAGGGAGTGCAGGGTGAGTGGTGTGACTCCAGGGTGAGTGATGTGCTTGTTTACGTGGCATGAGTGCAGGGTGAGTGGTGTGCCCATGAGAGTGAAGGTTTAGCTGCGGTAGTGCTTATGTTAGTGCATGGTGAGCAATGTGCCAGTGTGAAAGTAGGGTGAGAGAAGTGACTGCAGGGTGAGTGATGTGACCATACGAGTTTGGGTGCGAGTGAAAGTGCAGGGTGGAAGGAATGAGTGAAGTGCTTGGTTGAGTGAGATTGGAGGGTGAGCAGCGAGAGTGACAAGTGAGTAAAGTGTCACATGAGTGTGAGTGAGTAGAGTGACTGCGGGGTGAGTGCAGGGTGAACAGTATATGGTGGGTAGTGTGAGTGCAGTGTGATCACTGTGACCGCAGGGTAAGTGGAGGGAGAATAGCATGAGTTCATGACAAGTGGCGTCAGTGCGGTGTGGTCGTTGTGAGTGTAGGGTGACCAGTGTGCTTGTGTGAGCATAGGGTAAGAGGAGGATGAACAGTGTGAATACAGGGTGGCAGCATGAGATTATGGTGAGCAGTGTGAGTGCAGTGTAATCGCTGTGAGTGCAGGGTTAGCGTGAGCGGTGAGAATGAGGAGTGAGTTGTCTGAATTCAGGGTGTGTTCTCAGACACTTGGAGTAACTCACCATGTTATTGATGGCCAGCAAGTAGGGTTTCAGATGTAAGTTAAAATAAGGCTATTGTGGGCTCAATCAGGGATGGAGGGTGGAGGAAATAAATAATTTGCTGATCCTGCAACAAACAAAATCTAGTGATTAGGGTTGCCAGCTGAACGGATTTCTACTGGAATCACTGGTATTATGATGTACCGCCAGTACAAAAAGCACATAAAGCCAGGATTTTTAGCCCTTATCTGTGCATACTTTTAAAAACAAAGAACTTTAAATACAAAGAACTTTTTAATGCGTTCTAGAGCTGCGCTAAAGATCCTTGACTTATAATTAAAGGAAACAAAGACAGAAGTCATGTTACAAATTAATACATACGATGTTATTTACAGCCCTATTAGTATCACAGCCAGATCTTTGCAGACTCTTTGAAAAACAAATGGTCGATATTTTTCTATTGGAAATGTGGCAACCCTACTCGTGATATGTCTTTTCCCGAAATGCATTCTCCCTGTGTGGCAGTACAAGTAAAATACAAATGTAAGGAATAGGCAGAGTGGGGACCCAAGGGGTACTGGAACCAGTGGAAAACAAAACAAATCAAAGCCTCCTTCATCAGTTAACAGAGGCATCTAATATTTCAGGTTCTTGCAGTTCCGACATGCTTTGCTAGCGGTGATAGAAAAGGGGGAGATACTACCAGAATTCTCCCCGCTAGAAGATAGGGTCTAAGACGGGAATCTCCCAGAAAAAGCCATATCACTAATATATAAAAGACTAATTAATAATATGACGGACCCTCTTCTCCGACTTCGAACAAAATGGGACTATGATGCTGCTGGCTCGAAGATGAGGAATGGCTTGAGGCTCTGGCCTCTCCTAGAGAAATTGCCATCTCCTCAAGGCTCAGACTTGTGCAATTGAAGATACTCCACAGAATATACCTTGCTGGACCAATGATGATAAGAATGGGATATGACACTGAGGACGGGTGCTTTAGGAAATGTGGACAGGAGGGCACTTTTATACATATACTCTGGGAGTGTTTAACTCTACACCACTCCACACCTCTCTACGCCACTCAATAACACCCCCTATTCCACAACACTCTACTTTACGACATTCCACTCCACACCACTCTTATTTATTCAACTAACTTTTAGCCATGCTGAACAGCTGCCAAGCTGGTATAGAAGATGACTAATACGTATTGGCAAAGCCAATAGCTCTTACACAGGCAGACCTATAGGCTTTGCCAATGCTTGTTAATTTTAGAACATTCTACCATTAGTAGGTTCAATGTTCTAATAACCAAATCACCCTAATGCCTCGGGCTATACCGCTTGTTAAAGGCCATCTCCCGTGTTATAACCTTTGCTTGCGGTTTCTGCCTATAACTTGGGTTCAGGGCCTTTATTAACTGGTAAAGCACTCAGCAGAGGGCAATAAAGAGATTCCACTTACATCTCAAGCTGGATCTGCACCCTGCAGCTTCTGCATAAATCCACAAGACCTGACAACCATGCACCAGATATAGCGGCCAAGCTCTAAATTTGCCTGCGACAGTTGGCGCCAATTTCAGATGTGACATGGAGAAGGAGCCACCACCACACTTGATGGGTGCCAATGATCCCGTCCCATCTCTTAATCGCAGCCACCGAAATTAAACTAGGGACCTTGGTGTCAAGGAGTGAGCAGCTCACACAAACAGATTTCTCAAGTGGAAGTGCAACTAAATTGATGAAAAGCAAAATCTCAGACTTAACCCCTTTTCTGGGCCTACACACTGAAAAATGGCTAATGCTCTTGGGGTCGCTAAGCAGGAAAGGCAAACAGAAAACATGGAAAGCAACTTTGCAGGTGTTTTGTGGTAAGACAGCAGCGCCTTGGGCTGAAATGAAACTGCTATCCCCACTCAGTAATATATCAGTCTCTTCCTTCACAGATAAAAGGGCCTTTGAAGCCAGCTCTGCCCAACAATAAGAAAAAAAACTCGACAAATCCCTCTCCAGTCCTGCATTAATATATGCATGCTCTGAGACTTACTTGCCGGTTTTTCATATGTGTCGAGCAGCCTTTTTTTATCTTCCACTGCCCTGTGGTTACTGCAGATGTTGCAGTTGGTGCTTTAACTGCCTGGATTCGTCCTCGTTTTTTCCCTTTTATTCATTTTTAATCACTGTTCAGAAATAACCTATGAAGCCAAATTATATTACATGGCTGATAAAACAGAATAATTCTTAGGGGAAAAGTATCTGATTCACTACACACTGAGAAGTATCCCCATGGGAGGGAAAAGATATGTTTTATAAAGGTTTACTGATGTGGTGAGGATAGCTGAGTGACTTCCTGCACCTTCTGCAAAGATCTGTGTGGAGCCGACCAGTTATCGGTTCTATTTCAAGCCAACCATACTCAATCGGTCATCCTTCCAAAGTTAAGAGTGAAGACTTATTCATCCATTTATTTAATTAACATTTTTTTACATATCTGCTCCACCATAAAATATCAGTGCACTTTGTATTGAACCAGGGGCAAAGGGTAAGATAGCATGACAAGAGCTAGGTATCAGATTGTAATAATTGTTGCTCATAGCAGTTAATATGGTATTACCAACTTCATGCCTAGACATACCAAGGCATGTTCTTCTGTTCGCAGGAGAGTTGAGGATCGAAAGTGGTTGATCTGTTTAAGTGAGTAAAGGTGATATTTGGCAGTGTTGGCAATGTTTCTCATATGTGAGCTGACAGTATGGAGCGTAGCGTAAAACACAAGGGTTTAACTGAGGAGGAAATATTAATTTTTATTCATCAAAAGTCTCCTTTCTCTTGAACTCCTTTAAGATGATATAACGGGCTCCTTCGGGCTGAGTGAAAAGAACACATTCTATTCCTCAATGAAAAATAACTAGTTTACTAAAAGTTGTCTATTCCTTGTTAATGGTTTAAACAAATCTATTAAGAGGTAAAGATATCTTCATTTTTTTAAAGCACAAAGTAGACACAGTACTTATCTAAAAGATACACATAGAGCGTAAGGAAGGTAAAGCACTGTAGGGAAAGGGCTGAGGGCAGAATTTCATAGCAGTCACTCGAAAATGCATAGTGGATTCTTTGAATTCACAAAAACGAAACTCACTTTAGAATGAGCACTTTTGAGGCTTGCGGGGATAAATAATTTGAAAACTGCTTTGACCTGGTTTAATTTAGACCTTCCATGTTCAAATTCTGAGGAAGCGATTTTGGATTTCTAGCAGGTTCTGAAAGACAGGGATACCGAAATAATATGATTGGAGAAGATTTAAAAGAAGTCTACTATCATTACCTAGATTGTAGCGACATGGAAAATAATCTATTATTATAAAAGCGCTCTTAACTTTTAATAAAAACTAATGTCTGTATAACTTTCATAGATTGGAGGATCCACCGAGATGGATTACACAATTTACTCAGCAGCTCTGTCCTCGTACTCTAGTAAGACAATATGTTTGCATATCGTGTTTTTCAAACTGTGCTGCCACAGTATGATCGCGACCTACCTTGTCAATATTGTGATTGTGAGAATTCTTGAGACTACATTATGGTTGAATTAATATAAAAACCCAATGTTGTAGTACCATACCCTCAAGAATGGACTTGGTTTTAATCGATCTTAAGTTAACACAAGTGTTTTCTCAGCACATATTAATTCTATTCATTTGTAAACCGTGCTTTAGTTGAAGTTATTTTTAAATAAAACTTTAAGCAGGAGAAGTCCACCATATGGAAATTACGTTTTTAAGATTCGGCTTCAAAGTGCAGCTGCATGCAAGACCTATTGCTACCAATTCTTTAAAACATACACTAAGGGGGCTTTGGCTTCCCCAGAGTATTTCTCTAACATCTCATGTCTTTCTATTAATAACATCGGTTTCCTTCTGGAGAATTCTTAAAACTTTACACGGGCCCTTTTCAAAGCCGAAGCATTTTCAGCAAAAAATATAGGTCACCTGCTTGGCATGCTTTTTTTTTGTATTTCAAAGCCAAATTTCTTATGTGGTGCCTTGTTTTGCTTCCAAAATGCAAAAAAGCAAATGCCCCTGTTTCGAAGGAAGTCTTGTCACTGGGTGTCAGAGACATTGTTCATCAGCCTCTTTAATATTGATGCTCCCCTCAGGGGGCATGGCTAGCCGCCTAAGATGGCGGTCGGGTTTTGGTAGAGCTCCGGACCCTCGGGGGGATTTATTTCTCCTGCACCGCCATCCCCGGTCTCCTGGCGACCGAGGATAAGGACACCTGTACGCTGGGGTCCCCTACATGATCCGATACTGTCTTGGGCCGCCAGAACCCCGATCCCGCGAGGTGTGGAGGACGGTCCTGTTCGCCGCTGTGATTGGGCAGAGGCCGGGAGCTCGAGTGTGACGCAGGCGGCCCAGCACGCCGCAAGGCTACATCCTTCATAGGCCCGGCGGCCTCAAGAGCGGTCTAACATCGAGCCCGCCATCGTGGAAGCTCAGCGGTACACGGACCGGACCAGAGTACTGCAAATTGCGGCGTACCTACAGAGGTCCTGGTACACTGTGGACAGGCTGGCGTGCCACGCGGTGCCTGCGGGCGGCCGCACGGCTCTGAGCTCGCATCGCCCCTGGGGTGTCCAGCGGTGACGGTGGCAGCCTGGAAGCGCCGGACGGATCCTGCTGAGGACAGTGCGGTGAGTTGTTACGCCCGCATTGGTTCTGGTGCATCGCCCTCCCTTCTGGCCTCTATAACCGGGCGCATCATTAGCTCCCTGCATTCTGAGGTCTGGGGTGGCTCAGGCGCTACGGAATTGGACTGGCTGCCATTAGAACAAGACCAAGACCTGTTGCTGCCGCGAGCCTCTCCCCACTCACCGAGGGTGACACTGCTACACAGGACATCAACTGTGCACCACTGACCCTCGCTCTACCTGCATTGGCCCACACATACATGCCCCATAGCGGCCCGGGCTCTACATTGCCGACACCGTGCCCCAATACTGGCTGGAGCAGCCCAGATGGGCTACACTGCGCACAACAAAGCTCTGTATTTGCTCGGGGAGGCATTGCTGACTGGAGACGGGCAGCGCGACACACATGTATTCTCTCCTGTGGTAATGCTAGCCTATATCTAACTCATAAACCCCCTGAGGACTGCGCTGGCCTGCCTTGAGCTATCTTATACGGTGAGGTCCCCTATGTGAAACCCCCCCCCCCCAGACACTCAGTGGGGGGGCGTTTCTGCTGGTTTCTCCGTGGGACCTCCTCTGTCGCCTGGCCCTTTTCCGCCTGTGTGGGCCTTATCGTGGTGCACTGTCACGACCTCCCGGAGTGACGCCCGGGCGTGCTCCCGTGGGTAACTGCTACATTGAGCCTCACCAACACACACGGATATTTTCTTGGTGGGGACGTACTGCAGGGCCTGGATAGTGCGGGCGGAATAGGCTCTTCCCCCACCCACCATTTTGTTTGCCTACTCCGTGCGACCGGAGAATAATATACTTCATCACGGTTGACACGCACCATGGGCAGAGTCAGAGCGAAAACGCTAGATGGCCACCAAGGGGCAGGCGCCCCCTCCACCACGCCGGAGCTTTCCAGTCATCCTTCTTTGCCTGGGGCTGCGTCTTCGAAGCTTCCCGAGGATACACCCGACAAGTTGGATTTAATACTTAAATAAATTCGCGATTCCAGGGAGGCAATTGAGATGCAGATCGGCATGCTCACCACAGGCCTTACTCTACTCAGGGCGGACCACGGGAAACTGGCTGATTCCGTTAAAGAACATAGACAAACCCTCGAAGGCATGGATCCCGGAATCACAGCGAATACCACAACCCTACAACAGCTACAGCAACAGGTGACGGGCCTGCTGGACCGGGTGGAGGATGCAGAAGGCAGGAATAGACGCAACAACATCCGCGTCATTGGCCTTCCGGAACGCAGCGAGGGCACTAAGGCAGCAGAATTTATGGAAGCCTGGTTCAGGGACAATATATCACATGAGGAGGTACTCTCTCCTTATTTCTGTGTTGAACGGGCCCACAGAATACCAACCGGGGCAAGCCAGGCACACCACCTCACCCCTTAATAGTGAAAATCTTGAATTATAGGGACCGTGATATTCTGCTACAAAAAGCCAGAGAAAAACCATTGATCCAGTACGAAAACCATCGCATTTCTCTGCACCCCGACTACACCGTCATGATCCAAAGACAGAGATTGTCCTATCAAGCTGTGAAGAAGAAACTCCAGAAAGCGCAACTTAAATACGCCCTTTTGTACCCAGCTCGGTTGAAAGTCATCTATGACAAAAAATACACACTTCTTCGAAAGCCCAGCGGACGCCGAGGAATGGCTCGAGGTTATGTGCCTCGATTCAAGCCAGTTCAGCCACTCAGACATTTCCTCATAGGGCTCCGGCAAACCTCAAAGACTGGGTTCTCAATGGGCACGGAAGTCCACTCAAAACAGAGGTGGCACCGGACCATCGCACGAACAACAGCGACTCGACCAGGAGGGGGCCCTTGCTGTTGCCGGGACATTTCGAGAGGACTCCACTAAGATCCCCACAGACTAAGAGGAGAGGACAGCACCCTAAATTCAGACTCAGAGCATAGTATTACTCTGTTCCCCACGATTACACCCCAAACAGTGGATGACATAATTGACAGTTGAAGCACGATATAGACACTCGACCAACATGGAACGACACAGGAATCCCTGCACTTTGAACTCTTGTACAGAAGTTGCAGACCCTGACTTCCAGTGTCCATTATATCCTTTTTCACATATTGAATATAAATACTAGCGCTATCTTTCAATCTGTATGATTATGTAGGGAGTTTGGGTTGTCTGCGGAGAGCGTACTGACAGACTGCTTCTGGGCCTCTGCGAACTTAACTCTGCTTCGCTGGGATCCCGGCTGTAGTCTATATAAGAATACTTAAGTGAAAATTATGTCTGTGACATGATTAGTTATACCCCCCCACCTGGGTTCCGTAGAGCCACCAGGACTTGGGCCTCAGTATAGACACGACCATGGTTGGCGGCAGCGACCCCACTATGAGCGTATGCACTGTTATCTGTTGTATGAGTGTTAAAACATTTTGTTGGGCCCAGCGTAGTTCGAGCACTGTGCCATGTTTTGTTAATGTTAGAGGGGAAAAGGACTCCTGGTCAATATCGGTCTATCAGCTCCATATAATGTGGAGCTCCATTCAGTCTATTATTAAATGCCTAGAATCACTGCCACTTTAGGGTCTTATAACCTTATAACGTGGAATGTACGAGGGATGTGCGATTCAGAAGAGGCACTGTATACACGCCTATCTCCTTAGGCGCAAAGCCCATATCGTCTTTCTGCAGGAATCCCATCTAACTGATTCAGAAACACAAAATACATCCAAAAAATGGCGAGGGCAGATATACTCTAATAACTACTCGACATTTGCTAGAGGTACGACCATATGGTTACGCCACAGGGTCCCATGTATCAAACTGGAACGCCGAATCGATGACCAAGGGAGATACATCCTATTGAAGGGCACGCTTGATGGCTCCTTGGTGATTCTGGGCAGTAATTACGCCCCTAACTTTGATCAGGACCGATTCCTCCACTGATTGGGTGCAACACTGGCTGAGTGGGATGGTATCCCCTGGGTGTTGGGAGGTGATTGGAACACTGTTTTAGACACAAACATGGATAGGTCCCACCCTCCCCTTCATTGTACAAATGCCCGTAAGCTAGCCCACATATTTAATAACTGGGCAGATGGTTGGGTGCTTTCAGATGCCTGGAGATGTCTACACCCTACTCATAAAGAGTATTCATTTTATCCCCCCGTACATAGTCTCCATACCAGGATTGATAGATTCCTCTGCTCCAATTCCATTGTCACTCAGGTCTGCCAGTCCACATATCTGGCAAAAACCTTCTCAGACCACAATCCCCTAGAACTCACACTAACATGGGGTAATGTATCAACCCCAGTACCCACAATTACCTGAGGATGCTCCATTTCGAACAGCACTCTCCACCACCATTACTAATTATCTAGCTGAAAATTGGGACACAGCCTCATCTAACTTAGTAGAATGGGATGCACTGCAGGTGGTGGTATGGGGGGCGTCGATAGGACAGATAGTGGGAATCCGGCAGGAATCACATCAACTCTTGCTCCGAATCGAACAACAAATGACCACACTAGAGCAGGAGGCAGTGACGGACCCGGATAAAAGAGAGGCACTACAGAATGCCCGTAATGGTCACGCTGAGATACTAGAGACACTACGTGTAATCGATCATAGGGCATTCATGCAGCGAAAACACTCAGAAGCGGACAGAACTGGTACACTGCTAGCTCGCCTGGTACGAGATAGGCCTGATCCACCGTTCATAACCCAAATCCACACACCGGATGGAAGTATGGCCCATACGCAACGGGAGATAAACGTAGCCTTTCACACACATCTTAGCACTCTCTATGCTGCACCCACACTAGCTGAGAACTCTTCTATTGCGGAGTTTTTACAGGATCTTACCTTTCCTGTACTCTCTAATACAGTACAAAAAGAAATAGATGGCCCCATCACCCAACAGGAAATTCGAGCTGCAATTAAAGGTCTGAATCGTAATAAGGCGCCCGGGCTCGACGGACTTCCTATTGAATTCTATCATACGTACTCAGACGCCCTGGTACCCACACTAGAGACAGTATATAGGGCTGCCCTAGAAGCTGGACATCTACCACAATCTACCGTGCAAGCATTGGTTACCTCGCTGCACAAACCGGGACGAGACGGCCTTGATATGTCTAATTATAGGCCCCTCTCCCTACTGGCGACTGAATATAAAATTTTGAGCAAAGCCCTTCCTAATCGCATACAACCCTACCTTAATACACTCATACATAGTGATCAATGCAGGTTCCTGTCAAACCGTAGCACATCCCTTAACACGAGACGGCTACATTATGTCATGAGGGTCACCCCGCACGCTTACCACTCCGCAGGGTGCTTGGCATTAGACCTTCGGCAGACCTTTGACTCCCTCTCCTGGGATTTCATGTTTGCGACGATTTGGGTACCCGGACACATACCTTAAATGGGTACGCCTACTGTATGCTTCACCCACTGCTCGAGCCCGTACAGGCCGATATATTTCGAGCCAGTATACAATTCACAGGGGTACAAGGCAAGGATTGGCACTCAGACGGTCAGCAGACCGTCTTGGGATACCCATAGATGGCGCGACCCACCTAATTTCAATTTATGCAGATGACATCCTACTATATTTACGTGATCTGACTGCCAATAATGCTCCCCTTCCCGATATTTTTGCCACGTTTGAACGTGTCTCAGGCCTGGCTATAAATCCAAGAAAATCTCTAGCCTACTTCTTCCAGAAAATACCCTACCCAGACGAAATACGGTTTGGCGCGTATGCCTTGCCCGTGGCCCCCACCACCTTTAAATACTTAGGCATTCAAGTCTATAGAACACAGATAGATCAACTTGATGGCAACCTAGTGAAAGCCATAACGGCCCTTCGAGCCAGTGTAGCTTTTTTGAACTCTCTGCCGCTATCGGTGATGGGGCGTATCGCCATCTCGAAGATGGTAAGGCTCCCTCGCCTATTGTATTATTTTGTGAACTTACCTGTTGTCGTCCCACAGTCTATTTTCAATAACCTGAATGCTATGTTGGTGGAGCTCATCTGGGGTCAGGCCGTAGGAGGGTGAGCCTACAGAAACTCCAGTTGGAACCTCGTGGAACCTCGTGGTGGAGGCCTGGGAGTTCCCGACTTCAGAGCCTACTACTACGCTAGTCAGCATCAATGGCTATCTTATTGGACTGCTGGGAGGAACCCACAGGAAATCGGATATTTACCTGGGGACCTAGACCGAGGAACACTGCACTCCCTGCTCCTGCCTAAGGCTAAAATACCTGTGGACAGCCCCCCCTACTAAAGACGGCACTACTGTGCTGAAAGAAGGCATTATCATATACCTCTACAGCGGCCCCATACTCGATGAACACTCCCTTACTGGGAATTCCCACACCGCAGGGTAGGCTTACGAAGGCCAGGATCCGCGACTGGGTAGAGGCGGGAGTGGAGGATATCAGGGCATTCTTCGGAGATGGTAATTTGCTTGATCGCGAATCCTTTCTACAGGCTACAGGTGCATCAACACGTTTATACCTATTACACGCTGCAGTGTCCCATTATATTAAGAACACATGGGCCCCACAGCGTAGTGAACCTCCGCAGCATAACTTGGTCCATCTCTTATATTATATGGGGAATGTGGGACACCTAGTCAGATGGCTATGTACTGGTATACGAGCCCACGCCGCAACCACACTTACATCCCTCAGAACAAAATGGTCTGAGGATTCTACTACAGAAATCACAGATAACGCCTGGAAGTACATGCTTGAACACCCTCACAGAGTGTCCCGTAACGCCAAACTAAAATTCATAAAGACAATGGTCCTTCATAGGTCGTATCTCACCCCACAGAGGATCCACCGCATGTTCCCCGAAGCTCATCATTGCTGCCCCCAGTGTAAAGGGGACGAGGCAGACTTCCTTCATATGCTGTGGTCCTGCCCCCGCCTCCAGGACTACTAGAGAAGCGTTCGTCAGTCCTTAGGCGAGGTCACACACATTCTTATCTCAGACAATGCCCTGGACTGCCTCATGGGCCTTCGTAAACGTACGAGTGCACAGAAGGTACAACTAAGATTTGTAGATTTGGCCCTCATATTGGCGATAAGAGCCCTTACCATGAGGTGGAAGTCCCCCAGGTGACCGACGTTATCTAGCTGGCAAGACGACATGATGCAGTGGGGGGAAAGCTGAGAGTGTAGCCCTTCAGAGGGAAGAAGAGAAAGGACTACAAAAACAACCCATTTCAATGGAATGGGATCTCATGCTCCACAAATTCGAATTACTTGATTTACTACCCCCACAGTGTACCCCAACACCATAATTTACGATACCTCTCTGTGACTAATTGACTGGAAGCTCACAAATTCTGGCCCACATACTGCAATTCATGGGTAATATAGACCCTCTAGAAATACCCTGCTAGACCCCTTTTGGCTACTATTGACATTAGCATAGACTGACCAGGAGTACGGGGTGGGGGGTTAGGGAGGCAGGGTATGTAGTTGGGTTTGTTTTATTTCAGTTATTTGAAAATACATGCTTTAAATTATTGATATTTATGTGACATAATTGCAATGTTCTCGAAACTTATTGCTATTATTTGGAAGTATTTGAAGTACATTTCCTGTCGTACTGTACGAGCACAGTATAGTGAACTCATGCAATGTATTTGTGGTAACTGTCTCAAGATGAAAAAAAAGTCCTTCTGTATTAATCTCTGCATTGGATGTGCTGTCAAGGTCCTCAATAAAGTATGTTAAAAAAAAATGTGATGCCCCCCTCATGCCAAACCCTAAATGTATCTTAAAAACCAGGACTTAAAATTTACCAAGAGCACAGAGAACTTAATATTAGGGGTGGGCGGAACTCAAGGAGTTTCCCTCCGTGGAATTCCACAGAGTTACACAAACACTCAGAGAGATTCCATGGAGTTCTGCCAATGGGCTGATATGTGCATGTCACACTGCTTGTGCTGCAATTTAGTGCCAGTAATGTGAGCAGTGCTGAAAAATCAGCGTGAATGACACCATGCAGTGCGCAAGAGCCGTGGCTATTCGAGTTGATTTTACTGCCTCTTGAGTAGAAAATCTACTCAAGCAGCAATAAATCTACTTGAGAGGCTGCCCTCTGATGGCAACCACCCTCAAAGTAAAACCCTGCGCTAAGGGACGCCACCTCTTGCTCGTCAGCTCACACTTTCTGGAACCTCGTAGGAGAAAACTTCCACCATGTGGTGATTGGCGGAATTTGACATGAACTCCATGTTAAAGAGTGATGCAGAGTAACTAAAATTCCGCTTATTCTGCAGGCAGAACAAAACATTCTGAACACCCCTACTTAAAATCACTGAACCTATCTAGAATACTGAGCCAAACCAGTCTGGGTATAGCGGGGTGACACAAACTTGGCCTAACTTTGAACCCCAATTAATATATCAAAGATGAATCTGCTACTCAGAATTGTGTATGTTATGAACTGCTTAGGGTTGCCTTGTAACAATTTAATTTTCAGGGAGCAGAAACTTGAAGCTATGCTATATGTCTGATATAGGAAACTTAAAGTCCTGGCCGCTAAGGGTGGTTTTGGTTTCTCTGACATTACTACCAGATTCTAGTTAAGGTTAGCCAGAGATTGCCTTCCACAGATTCTGAAATTCCAATTTTTGACAAAGAATCAGCAGCATCTTTAGAAGTCCCTTTGAACGCTGACACCATGAAAGTTAGGTTCCACAATTAGATTCAATACGTTTCTCATCTAACCGTGTCACATATTAGCTCCTTTTTTTAAATGTCCTTAGGAGATTAACACCTCCTCACTCCAACATATACCTACAGCACAATTCTAAATGTAGTCATGCTTGCATGCTTCACTCACTTAATGCCTTAATGGTATGGTTCAAGTTGGGGGGTATTTTAATTTTCTCTCTACTGCCTTACTCGTACTCTGTACTCCCTTACTAGTACTGAACTGGTAGGGAGGCCTGGCTCCTACAGCTCTTTCAGTCTAAATTGACTGTGGTATTATATTTCAAAAGATTGAAGTGAATATGAATCTTTAGTAGTTGGATACTTTGCCTTTAAACACTAAGCACAGCCACGATGTCCAAAGGGCAAGATTGGTGGGGTGTTAAAACCTTGATGTTAATTGCAAAATGTGAACAAGCAATTATAGTCCTCAAGAACAGAGACACTGCGGGTGCAGTAGCACAAATGCACTTAAGCATTCAGCTGCTGACAACTTCACTTGAACTCTCCTGGCCCCCACAAGTCCAGTGTAATGGTTCGCCCTGTTAATGTATTAAACAGTAGATGTGATTCCTGAGCATGCATAGGTAGGGGGGACTCCTGCTCCTCACTACGGAACCATTAATATTGAATGAAGATGATTCAAGGGCTGCATGGCATATGCAGCAATGACATATCAAAGCCTCCCCTGGCAGCCTCGGTGCCTTCTGCCTGCATTCACTGCACGGGAAGCCGTACCACCTGGAGGGAAATGATGGGAGTGTCAAGATAGCAGGGAGCTTCCAATTTTATGGAGTTTTTTGTACCAAATGATTGGCCCTTTAGTGCTTTATGTTCTAATTTGCACGGCTCATGTCTGTGATTGTAGACTTGCCTAACAGAAGGTCTATGTGGCGGAAGACATGACACTGAGCTCGAGGAAATAGGAGAGTTCATAGAAACAGAGGGGCAGCTGTACAGAGTTTGCAGATAGTACTTTACAGAAAATGTTAAAGGTCAAATTGTGTTTGGGGATGGGGGTAGTGATGCTAGGGTAGGAGATCAATGTGGGAGCTCATGCTATTAAATTGTAAGCAATGGGGCTTTAGCAGGGCTGGAATGGGAACTCAAACTAGCCCTGGCAATTCAGTTGGACCCCCCCCCCCCCCCCGCCGGGGCAAGTGGGGTGGGTGTTGACTAGAGGGATGCACTGCTGCTGCTTTTGTTACAGGGGGCAATATTGCAGCACTTTTGCAAAACCTATGCTAGTAACAAAAATAGCCCCCACCCTACCATCCCACTGGAAAAACGCCCGATGCCCGCTACGGCCAGTCCGGCCCTGGGATTTAGAGGAATATGGTACATTGCAACGCGATGTATTACATTGCGTGCTTTTACAACGGGGTTGTTACAACGACTTGCACTAGGGGGCGTGCTGGATTTAGGAATAGTATTAATTATTATTCCTAATCCAGTTTGCGCAACAGTAGGGAAGGAATTGGAATTCATTTAAAATACCTCAGCGCCCCCACATCGCAAGTCGTTGTAATGACTTGCGATGTAAATGCATCACGTACTAACAACGCGGTCGTTGTAACGACCGTGTTGTAAGCGCTGTTTCCCCTTTAGAGGTCTATTTACAACCAGCTCAGAGCTTCTAGATGTTGGAGTGACCTGGCCCCCCACACATCTGATGGAACAGCTTGAGTTCTCTGGACTCAGAGCTTCTCACAGCCAACACAGAACAACATGAGATCTGAGGAGTGGGTGAGCTACTCGCATGTAAAAAACTGCTTACTGAGATCTGGGACAGCTTGAGAACTCTGGACTGGTAGTACTAGTGACGCCTGACAAGAGACAGCCAAAGATCTCTTGGTGGGGTCGCCTGGCACCAGATATTGGACATCTCTGATCTAGGGTGAGCTACTCCCAGTTTATCTGAAGGGGATTGAGTTCTCAGGTGCAATACCCCTTTCTCAGTGCGTGTGCCATTCAGTTTCCCACGCGAGTCGTGAATGCCTCTTGTTCAGACCCCCACTTCATCCAGGCCTCATTTCACAGGTCAGAATCCCAAAGAAGCAGGTTGAAAATTCCAGTAGCGGAAGGCAAATCTGGCAGGAAAGTAGGCTAGTGGCAACTAGCACGCTGTAGGGTGATGGACCCCCAGCCTAGCTTTAAAGCTTCGTAATGCAACAATACACACAAAAAACATCCATTGATAAACATGCATCACAACACTGCACAAAGCATGTCATGTTACTCTACTTTAATCAGTTACCTATAGAGAATTACCTCAGTAGCTTCGGCTAATACCTCCGACATATTTGCATAGGTTATGTAGGGTCGAGATGACTGCCAGCTCGAGTCTACTAAAGCCCATGACCTGGCCCTGAATTTACGGCCTTAAATACTAGCTCGTGTAGCAAATGTCCATCCGTTGTCACCGGAATCAGTCCACAAACTGCAACAAGAAATTCATGTAGATTACGCTCTTAATGTTACAAACCAGACTGCGGATGGTCCGTTTTCCTTTCATGGGGGAGTGGGAAGCAGCGAGGAAACGCATCATCAGAATCAGCCCCTTGCAAATGGTTTCAGAGCGAAAGGGAATTTGTATCTCGCCCGAATTGTTTAAACGCCTCGTGTAAAAAAAATTATAATAATAATAATAATCTTGCACCATACCGTCAGGAGAATTTATTTCTCAGTGGGTCATTTTCTTTGTGAGCCAGTCTCTCGCTGGTTTCTTGTAAAACGTTTTACCTCCAGGCATATGCTCGCTTGCAGAATGTTATACGAGGTGATAGTTTGAACAGTTTTGAAAATTTTGCTGGAGTAATCCAAAATTTAGCCGCTAGAGATACCTTTTGTAGTTTTCTGTGACTTTTATAAAATGCGTCATGGTCTTGTGATTCATTTTGAGGCACAGTAAGGGTAACATCGACCCCCTTAAAAACAAAGTTTTCTCCCTGCTGCCATCTTCCTTTCGGCCGTTCATGCCTCTTCCTCCCCACATTACAGAATTTATACCAAGGATGAAAGAGCCGTTACCGTAATCCGTATTGATTGGGATTTCGAACGCTCGTTTTTCATGATAATCTCCATTAGTCCGCTCGAGGGAGGCTCGCGCGCCGCTGTGAGGAGGTCGTGCCGTTGGAGTCAGGCTGACCTCCGGCCGCCCGCGCGCGCTCTTAAATCTGCCGCCCTGGGGCTCAGCTGCAGTAATTGTGGACAGAGGAGGCCCAGGTGAAGGTCGCCACTTTTGAGGGGTGGAGCGTAGCGTTTAGCTTGGCTTGTGGGGGAGCAAAGGAGAGAGGGTGCTTCTTTTAAAAGAAAAAAAAAGATGGCTCTCTATCAGTAGTGTTAGGTCTGAGGAGAGTGCTTCAGTGGAGTGCCAGGCGACCCACTTGTCTGCTGGCCTTGGACGTCTCATGCTATTCTATGGCAAGCATGATTAACTCACCAAGCCCTGAAATCTCAAACTGTCTGGTGTCATGTGTCAGTAGTTAAATCTGTCCAGGGAGCTGTCTCGAGCCGGGTGTGAGTAGTCTACTCTGTCCAGACACCTTAAGCTATTCCATGCCAAGGAAGCTCTCTCATTCCAGAGACCACAAGCTGCACCAGGGTCAGGTGTGAGAAGTGGACTAGGCCCAGAGCTGTCAAGCTGTGTCATGTCACATGGGAGTAGCTCATCCTGTGCAGAGGTCTCAGACTGTCCCAAGTCAGAGCTGAGTAGCTCACCATGTACAAAAATTCGAGCTGCCTTACAGTGGTGGCTGATGACCATTAAAAGTGATGGGTTGTAAGCTTTGGCTCAAATTCCAGTGAGCGAGTCTAACTTCTACTCAGAGGGTTTGAGGGTTCTCTCTCACTCACTTGCACTCATTCTCACTCGGTTGTATTCATTTGCTCTCATTCACACTTGCACTCATGTATACATACTCTACTCAGACTCACTCAGTCTCAGTGACTCACACAGCCTCACTCATAATCACTCTGACTCACTAAGTCTCACTCATTCTCACTTACTCTCACCCTGTCCCACTCATTCTCACTCCTTCTAATTCACTGAATCTCACTATGACTCACTCAATCTTACTCATTTTCACTCTGACTCACCTATTCCCACTCAGTCTCACTCATTCTCATCTAGTCTCCCTCAGTCTCCCATGACTCACTTGTTCTCCGTGATTCAGTCAGTCCCATTCATTTAGATTCACTCAATCTCACTGACTCACTCAAACTCAGTCTCACTCATTCTGGCTCAATCTCACTCTGACTCAAACTCAATCATTTCCACTCAGTCTCACACTTTCTCACTCAGTTTAACTCACTCAGTTGTGCTCATTCTCACTCAGTTCCACTTAGTCCAACTCATTTTCACTCAATCTGGCTCACTAAGTCTCACTCATTCACAACCAGTCTTAGTCAATCTCACTCTGTTACACCTCACTTATTCTCACTAATTCACTCAGGCCCTCTCATTGCGATCACTCAGTATCACTCTGACTCACTCAGACTCAATAATTCTGACTCACTCTATCTCATTAATTCTCTGACTCACTAAAACTTACTCAGTCTTGACTTAGTCTCACACACAGTAACACTCACTGAAATTCTTCTTCACTCTCATTCATTGTCATTTGCACTTACTCTTCCTATCACTCATTGTCACTCACTTTGACTCACTGCTTCACTGACACTTTCTCACTTTAACTCTCACACACACTTGAACACATAAACATGCTCACACATACACACGCTTCCTCAAGAGCACACACTCTCAAGCATACACACAGCCAGGGCCAGACTGGAAACCCAAGGCAGCCGTGGCAATTTTGTCAGACCGTCCCCCTCCTCTGGGGGCTTGGCAAGTGTGAATCCCTGCTGCTTAACAAAAACGCCCCAGCACTGCTGTTTTTGTTACTGGGGGGCGATATTGTAGCATCGCTGCAAACAGCGGCAGCTCCTCCGCTATGGCAGAAGAGCCCCCCTCCCAAAAAAAACCTACAGGAAAGGAAAAATAAAAAGATAATAAACACTTGTTTTATTTTTATTTTCCTGCCGAGTGTTGGGGGCGGGCCTGGTGGGTTGACAGGCACTGAGGGGAGTGGTAGGTGCACTTCCTTCACTGCGCATGACGGTTTGGCCGGCTGTCTCATGCCGGCTAAACCATCATGCACAGTGAAAACTCTCTCCAACCCAGTTAGAGAGAGTAGTCACAGACTCACAGTCTGTCCTGGAGAGCTCAGGCCAATCCTGAAGCTGCTCTCATGCATGAGAGCAGCTTCAGGATTGGCCGCAGGGCATTCTGGGAGCCTGTGCCGCCTGGAGAAGAGGAGCAGAAGAGCAATGCGGCAGGCTGCAGGTAATTTTTTATTATTATTATTATTCTTCACCTCCCCCAACTCCTGCCCGCCCACCGCTTGTCGAGCAGACTAGCTGCTACTGGCTGCAAAACTGGCCACCAGTAACATAACCGCCCCCCACGCTCCAAAAACTGCCCACACTTCTCCAAATCCTGCCCCACCCCTCCAGCCTTACGAGGAAAATGCCTGATGCCTGCAACGGCCAGTACAACCCTGCACACAGCATTTAAAAAGATGTTTTACATACCTTTCTGCCTGTGCATATCCAGTTTGGACACCTGCTGCTTTTTCTGCTTCCAGCGCTTGAAACTAAAACCTCAAACCTGCACACTCGCAGATTCGAGGTTTTAGTAACCATAAAGGGAGAACAGCCACTGCTGTCTCATGTTGGGTGTCACACCCCTTACTCTACTTTTGGCCCCCGAGATCATGTTTGTGAGCACCCATGGATCAAGCGGTCCCATTTCAGGTGTCAGTAGCTATTTTGGGCCATACATCTCATGTTGTTAATGTCAGTTGTCAATGACTTATGCAGTCTCAGAGTTCTTGGCATTCTGAATGTGTAACTGCCCTGGAACGGGAAACATCCATTACAACGCAGTCATTTAATCACACTGCTTTTACAACACAGCTGTTACCACGCAACTGCCTTTACATCGCATGCCATTACAACGCATGTCACTACAAAGCATTCTATTACAACGCATACCATTACAACGCATGCCATTACAATGCATTATAAGGTAAGTAATAGAGATTTCTTTACTTTTAAGGTGGGTATGGGTTTTGGGGTAGATGGGAATTGTAATTTTTACCCCTACACTAGCCAACACTTTCCCTACTGCTGCACTCACTGGAGTGGGAATAGTATGGAGCCAGCAGTGGCATTGTGTGTTTCCATTGTCTTTTCTGTATTGATATCAGACAGGACAGAGCCCCATAATGTGTCCATCTCTTCACAGAGGAATTGATACCCACATATGCTACAGAGAACATGCTCGTCATTTTCGGACTATAAAATATGGGCAACTTTGTGTCATATAATATGCCCAGAATTAGAGACCGTGGCAATCATGGTGCTCACAACATGACTTGATGGACAAAGTTTGTACACGATTGTATCACTGAGTGTGTACATTGAACTCAAGAATGTGTCATTCATTGTATCACATAATTTACTGTCACTGTGGGGCCTAATATGCGTAGCGTTGTGCGGTCAGATAGAGCAATCGCGGTAGTTCAGAATAGAATATATCGAATTATAGATCGATAATAGTGAATAACAGGGATATTTTTAGCTAATAGGTTCAGCATCACATCAACTAGGCAATAAGAGTGAAGCTTGAGTTGTCTATGATGTCACCCCTGAGGTTCTGGTCAGCCTGGCTTATTTTCCTCTGTTAGATGATAGACTCGTGTCGCAAGCGGAATATGGTGGTTGGCGCAGACACCACGCCACCTGCAATTGCCCTTCTCCCTGGTGTCTATTGGGACCTGAGAGAGGTGGTTTTGAAATCATTTCGCCAGAGGCGTAGCTATACCTATTGCCGCCCAGGGCATTCCCTGAGTGTGCTGCCCAGGGCAGGTTCCGTTGGGGGGGTGGAGGTTGATAGTCAACCCGGGGGGGGGGTGCGACTCGACAGGCAGCTTGCTCACCTCCTCCGCCCCCCAAAAAAGTGCCGCGCTGCCTGGCCCCCCGCACCTTACCCCTCCCCTCCCCAAAAGACCCATGAACACCCAGGGGTCTATTGGGACCTGAGAGAGGTGGTTTTGAAACTGCCAGCAATAATTGTTCCAGAGGAGTAGCTACACCTATCAGGCGAGCAACTAGAGCCGAATTTCGGGGGGGGGCTGAAAAAGATTTGGGGGGGCTAAGTCTTCCAGCCATAGGCAGAGTGGCTGTAAGATGGGGTGAAAACACAACAAAAGCCTCATTAACGAGTAAATGGTCTTTTAAAGACCTGTGAAGTACTCGGGTCCGGCTGCAATTAGATGGATGCCAGCCCGCGAGGCTGTCTCACACATGACGGGGGGCTGAAGCCCAGTGAGCCCAATGGGTGTTGCGCGCCTGATACCTATTGCTGCCCGGGGCAGTCTGTGAGTTTGTTGCCCAGAGCAGACAAGACAACTTCTTTTGGGTGGGGGGGGGGGGGGGGGGGTTGGAAGATATGCAACTTGTTCCGGGGGTGGGGGGGGGTGGAGGTCGATTGAAAACTTGATGGGGGGAGGGGGGTCGACAGACGACTTTCTCACCTGGTTCCCCCCCTTCTGCCGGCTACGCCACTGTATTTCGCAGGGGAAGAAGTGAGCACTTTCCCTGGTGACTTCACAACGGAGGGAATTTGACCATCTCTGTACTACATAATATGATCATTATAGTACTTCAGAATACGCCTGCTTTGAATGACAGAATATGCCCTTCACTGTGATAGAGGACATATTATTACAGCGCTACAGAATATGCCTGTATTCTACTACAGAATGTGACCATCATTGTACTGTAGGATTGGGCATCACTTCACTAAAGGGTATGATTGTTACTATGCCACAGAATATGACCACTGCTTTCATTCAAAATATACTTATTTCTACACTATAGAAAACCGTCATTGCTTTACAACCCAACATGACTGTTACAATCCTACAGAGTATGCCTGTATTGTATTACAGAGTATGACGATCACTCTGCTATAGGACATGCTTATTTCAATGCTATAGAATGAGAACCGCCTTCCTGTAGAATATGCTTAGTGCCATGCTATTGAATACGAGTGTCGTTTTACTACAGGATAGGATTATTTTACTACGGGACATGCCTATTATTATACTAGAGACTGTGCTCCACATTGTGTTTTGGAACAAACACATCTCCGCAAAGAATTAACCCATTGTAAGTCATAAAAAGAAGAAACTTTCTTCAAACAAGTTCAACCGAGGAAGAGAATGCATAAAAATGTGCAGCAAAGAAACAAACTAGTGTGACAGGATATAAAACCGCAAGTGTTGGAGAATATCGACATTGTGCCAGCGAACGTGCCAGTGATTTTGTAACACAATTCATTTTGTTTTACTAGGGGATAGAGATAGGATTAAATTACAGTTTGCTTCGTTGTATCGCAGAGGGGGTGACGCGTTGTAAGTGAAAAGTCAGAGCAGAAAAGTAATTTCTGGTCTTTTTTTCACAAGTCGCAGGACAATCAGTGGCTATTCAGCAGAAATTGTAACACTGAGAGCAGTTTACTATTGTGGCATTAAATGCTTTTAAACCCCAAACTGAACACCAAGTACACTCTTTAGCACCTGACCCTCAAGAAACAAAGTCAAACAGACTTTTGAGCCCCACACACACACGTGTGATGTGTGGGGTTGAGACTCAGAACTCAATCAAGTAAATATCAATTAATACATCCTTGTCCAGCCAGGGCTTTTACTTCAAAGGAAAATTCTTTAATCACAGGCTACAGCTAAATGTCGCACATGACAAGTAGAGACCAGAAACAAGATGCTCAATGAACACTGAGAGTCATTGTGGTGGTATAGCTCTCAGGTTTCTACATGGAACAAAATAACTCAAGAGGGAGCACCACATTCGATTTCTCCAGGGTTTAGTAGGGCACAATTTCTTCTCAGTCCCTTGAGGGCTTGGAATGCAACTTTCTCTAGACAGGTAACATCTGACTCATCTCAATATTACTCCTCTAGTTGCCCCAGTATCTCTTCCTATTGTTCTTACAACCTCATTTACATACTGTACCTTTAGTAGTTCAACCATGGCGTCTCTCGAGTGGCGTTCAGTGGCTGGGACTGCTGCAGAGCTTCTGCTTAAGGATGAGTGTCAAATGCGAAAACAACAGTTGATGGACAGAATGCAGAACAATGTCATACATTCACCCCGGTACTGAGATCTGGGCCTAAATCCATCGTTTGTTTGCTCACCATGCCATTCCAGTTTGAACCCAGCCATATGCAAATCAGTCTTGACCCTGTGCCTCATGGGAACAGTCCAGCCCGAACTACCAAGCCAGGTCCTCCCTGGACTGGAAACAAGCATCCTAGGACCGGTTTGGGGGTTTCACCCCTCTTCAGCCAGGATAGCTTGATTCCAGTGGCATGGAGAGCACGGGTCTCACGTCTGAGCATACCCGTCCCACTCGGGGTGACAAATGCAAAAACAACAATCGATGGACAGAATGTAGAACAATGTCATACATTCACCCCAGTACAGAGATCTGGGCCTAAATCCATCGTTTTTTTGCTCACCATGCCGTTCCAGTTTGAACCCAGCCATATGCAAATCAGTCTTGACTCTGTGCCTCATGGGAACATGGGAAGGATGAGTGTCAGCGCATGTCTCAGTCTGACCCTGCTGTCTTCTGTGATGTCTCCCTAGTGGTGCAGCTGTGCACAGGTGCTCACCTTCAGTTCATGAGAGAAGTAGATGCACATGCACAGGGAATCTGAGACCACAGTCATCTGGGTCGGTCGGGGAAGAGAGGTCTCCTTTGATAAATATTCCTCAAAGCTCAATCCACAAAGTAAACAAATCAAGAGCCCTTCCTGGTCACAGTGGTGACCTTTAATGAAGTTAAATCACCAAACCTAGTTGCAGATCTTTCTATTTTCTACTACCAAGCCTTACAATCACTTCTTCTAGGTAGTTTATCCTTCCTTGTCACTTCCACTCATGCCTAGTCACTTCTCCATAGATCAATCAAGAGTGCCCCTATGCAAGTATATAGGCTATGGAGAACACGTTGCCTTGTTCTTGGGCATGCTGCAGGGCGGACCAGTGTTAAAAGGCCTCGCCACACGGCTTGATGGCACAGATCCTTCAGTGGGCTACAACAGACCATTACCTCCTGCACAGCTCCTCGAGACCCTTCCTTTCTAGGCAGCCTTTCCTTCATGCAGGGATCCAGCAGCCCTCTTCGGCAGTCAGTGGGTTGCTTTCTTCAAGGTAGCTCAAGGCAATTCTCCTAGCATGGTGCAGAACTTCCAGATTCATGTCCCCGAATCTGGCAAAGAGAAGATGTCAGTCAGTGAAGTCAACCTCGGAACACATATGACTTTCTGGGTTTCCTCTACTGGAGTGCTCATGGTACTTGACAAATAGAAATCCTGGGGTAACTTGGAGCTTTCATTGACAAGCGGCGACCCACGCGTAAGGGGATGGCACCACCACATGGATGGCAGCAGGCCAGGGAGCTGGAAATCACGTCCAGTTCTGAATGGAGCCACAGCACCTATAATTGACCGCGCACACCTCAGGGGGCCATTGGAGGGTCTTTTAAAATAATTCCACAAACGTTTTTTACATGATGGACTACATATCCCAGAATACCTACAAGGGGGGCTCATCTGAGCAGCCTATCAGAAGGCAATTGATTGAATAAAAGGTGTGGACTAAACAAACACTGTGTACTTTGTGAAATTAAGCCTTTGAAGAAGGAATCATTCCGAAACGTGTCGGCTGCCCGAGATGAGATTGCTGGTATGCGGATGTACACTGTGGCCTGAGTGCTTCCTGAACCTGTGGGTAACTTGGAGCTTTCGATGGTAAGGTGTTTATTTAGGCAGAAAGACGACGCATTTCGACCACAGCCATGGTCTTTATATATATATATATATATATTATCTACTGGCGGTCGCCAGTAGATAGTTATAGTTAGGACCGAGTTTCCATAGGAAATCTGAAAATTCTATTTTGAATAACTTTGGCGCCGGTTGATGAATCCTCGTGAAATTTTCAAAACTAATGGGGCGCTCTGTTCAGCTCCTATCCTGAAAGTCTCGGGGTGATTCGTCAAGCGGGGCCGAGAAAAAAGGGGGGTCCCAAAACGCGTTTTCCCCATGCATTTTTCCATAGGACCTTTAGTCGAAGGTACAGCCCGAACGGCTGAACAGAATTACTTGAAATTTGGCAGAGAGGTAGTCCTCAGGTCAGGGAAGTGACTTTTGCAGGTCTGGTGTCAATCTGTTCAGTAGTTCCTGAGAAAATAGCATTTAAAAGCATATAAATATCTGTAAGCGCGCACCGTGCGAGCACCCTAACGTGCGCGAGTGTAATTCTGATTGGTGGTTACATGTTAGTCAACGTTCGAATCGGTCGAAATCAGGAAGTGTCGGCCGCCATTTTGTTTGTTTTCAGTGCGAGAGTGAAAAAGGAAGCTGGCGAACGTGAAAAGGGGGCAGGGTAGAGAGTTCCTGACCCCCTAGCCTTTGTCAGGAGGCCCTGAAGGACCCCGAAGGCAGAATTTCTTTTTTTTTTTTTATCGCGGGGGTGCGCGCACCGTGCGCGCACGGTGAAAAACCAAAAAACAAAAAATATTATTTTTAATATGTAGTTTATTGTAAAATAAATATATAAAAAAATAATAATACATAAATAAATTAGCATTTAAAAAACCGTACAAATTCACTGAAAAAACCACAGGTTTCACACACGTTATAGTTAGGAATTAGCATTTAAAAAACCTTGCAAATTCACTTAAAAAACCATAGGTTTCACACATGTTATAGTTAGGTGGATATTTCACTCGTAAAAAACCAATGAAATTCCCCCGTTATAGTTAGTTCAGATAACTATAACTCGCGCGACCGCCACTCTATCACAAGGATGATGTCATCAGTGATGTCATGAGTGATGCCACTGACCATGTCATGAGTGATGTAATATGTGACGTCATGAGCAGTGGATTGTGGGCGCGCGAGTTATAGTTATCTGAACTAACTATAACGGGGGAATTTCATTGGTTTTTTACAAGTGAAATATCCACCTAACTATAACATGTGTGAAACCTATGGTTTTTTAAGTGAATTTGCAAGGTTTTTTAAATGCTAATTCCTAACTATAACGTGTGTGAAACCTATGTTTTTTTCAGTGAATTTGTGTATATATATATATATATCTTCGTTTTACTCCATTTTACACACTCCTTCTTGAAAAAACGGGCACGGACCACAGCGCTGTGCAGAAAACTCTTTGTTTATTGCTCCAGGACCTCTACAGCCATGACGCGTTTCAGCTCACCTTGGACATTGATTACATGACACGCTCTGTCAGGTGAGCAGTTTTTTTATAAGCATTTTATCTCTCTCTCTCTCCCCTTTTTGCCCTGAAGAATGCCCCCCTGACCAGTTGTATGGCTCTTATAGTTTACAGAATCATGTTAAAATTATAAGAGGATGATGGGGCCATGATTTATGCAGTACATGCATGAGCACCGGTTTAAGCAGTCCATGCACAGCACCTCTTTAGTCAGTCCATGCATGAGCACTCCTTTATGCAGTCCATGCACGAGCACCGCTTTATGCAGTCCATGCATGAGCACCCCTTTATGCAGTCCATGCACGAGCACCGCTTTATGCAGTCCATGCATGAGCACCGCTTTATGCAGTCCATGCACGAGCACTGCTTTATGCAGTCCATGCACGAGCACCGCTTTAAGCAGTCCATGCCAAGCACCGCTTTAAGCAATCCATGCACGAGCACCTCTTTAAGCAGTCCATGCACGAGCACCGCTTTATGCAGTCCATGCATGAGCACCGCTTTAAGCAGTCCATGCCAAGCACCACTTTAAGCAATCCATGCACGAGCACTGCTTTAAGCAGTCTATGCACTGAGCAATATTTTGAGAGCTATTTACAATGGATTTCCTACGTGTTAAATTTAATTATTTCAAGGCACAATATACTCTGTAAACGCTGCCTTGCGCACCATCTATGCAGCCTTCTGTGCAACCATCGTAAACTATGTTCTCTGAAATGCATTTTGAGTGCAACTCCATGGCTGTGGGCCCAGCGCCTCAGTACTTACTGGATCAGACTTCCATATTTGAAATTATTATCAACTCTCCCTAATGCAAATGCCTGCGCAGCCCTTCCTACAGCTAATCTCATTTTTACAGTGTCCTGCGAGACATTTTGTGAGCATGCCACTCGATTAAAAGAGCTGCTGGGATGTACATCTGTGTTTTTTCTACTCAGGAGTTACATTATCCCGAATCGGACTGTGCATGTGCATCAGTTTGTTGGCATATTATCTCCTGGGATGGAAAGGCAAAGCCCCAGTTCCAAACCCGCGCGGGGAAATGATCAGCTTGGAGGAAATTGCTTTTCCTTTGTAATGTCTCGCCCGAGGGTGAGAGGATTCAGTTTTGAATAGGGTGAGATGACAGAGAGAGAGAGAGAGAGAGACGTGGTACGTGGGGGGAGAATTCCTCTATAGGATAGAAAAGCGCTTGAGGGGACAGCAGGAAACGGTGTCCCCTGAGACAGGTACACTGTCTGAATAATCTGTGGTTCTGTCTTGTTTCATTCAGAAATGGAGTCTTCACTTTTTGTTTTTTACTTATCTCTGCTCCCTCCCTTTTCCTATACAGCAGCAGAAAGCAGTAAAGTGGAAGCGTAATCCTACTGATCGCCGACTGTGAGCCAATGGGAGACCTGGGCCTGGATTAATTCGGCCCCCAAATGCGCACAGAGCCCTCTCCTGCTCATGTACAGATATGCATGCATGGCTTAGCCTCACCTTGGATTACTTTAAAGCAGTGCTTTAAATGGAAAAAAATAAATGCAGGCACTTACCAAGTTAGGCTGTGGTCTAGGGGGCGGGCCAGGGGTGTGACTCGGGGGTGGAGTTAGAGGCAAACATTTAATGAGATCCAAATTTTCTTGGTGCTCATAACAGACAGTTTTCTGGGATTCTATGAGTATTCTTGTTGTTCTTGCATGTACAAAAGGTTACCTTTACTATTTCACATATGTGTAGATTGCCTTTACACAAATGGTACAAAGAAAATGTTGAATGTTGATACTATATCCAATTATGAGTAATGTGGTTAGCTTGATTTTTTATGAATGATTAAAATTGAATATATTTCAATTCTGAAACTGTAAGAATTAACATTAGTAAGGTCTTGAAGGGGTAGTAGTCTTTCGAATGTCTATCAATCCCATTCTGCCCTTTTTACGGGTAGACACTTGCACCCTTTTTTTCTTTCCGAAATCTTCACAGTATCTCTGCCTTCTCAAATGTCTTTACTCTGTACTTTTACATCCTCTCTTCACCTCCTCTTCACTGTGCCCATTCACACCCACAAACATGCTCACTCAGTCTCTCTCTCCTCACCTGTAAACACAGCATTTTATTTTGTCAATATTTCATCAGCTGCCTACCTCCTTTACACACTTACCTTTATAATCATAATCAATATTGGCAAATATGGAACTATTGCTCTGTGCACTCTGCTGAGAGACCAGGGATTAGAAGTACACCTTTGTGTCCCACTGGCTGGCACAATCAGAAGCTCACACTGCCTTCATCCTAAAGTCCAAAGCTATTAAATCTTACCCCGCCATGAACACTAATGCACACCCTCAACCCACCCAGATCACAAAACCTCATTTGTAAGACTGAATATATTACACCACCTACTGATGCAGACGAACCTGGGGCCAAGAAGTAATTAGAGGCAACTCAGACATAACTCAAAAGACCAAAAAATAGAAGTGGTGGAAATGGGTGAGGATAGCCCCATAGGGAATTCACATAAATATTGCGTTTACAACTTAATAAACAATGCTTAAAAAAAGTGCCTTTTACAGAGGGAGTATTTGTCAAAGACAGAGAGCACCCCTGCCTAGTTTTTATTATAAGGCCCAGAGGTACCATGAATGCACACCATACAGGAGTTGCAGCAGACATTGCTACATTTTGGGTTAATAGGGTATTGGGAGTGAGCACTTTATCATATGTGCCCCTTCTTGGCATCCCTCAGACACCTTAGGTATTCTGTTCTAAAGAGAGTGGTGCCACAGAACACCCACATTTTATCCAAAGTATCCCAACCTCTCTGCTGCTGCACCACATGGCACACTCCTGCACAATAATCCACTGCTAATCAAGTTGGTAAGACTAGCAGTTCTCAAATCGGAGTCCACAAGTATATTTTCCTGTCCAGCAATAACAAATGATTCACCCTTTTTAAGCAATCTGGAATCTTCTCAGAAAAAAAATAACACAAAATCACACACAAACGTGGGTCCACAGAGCAGAGCCAACTTAAGTCATTGGCAAACTGAAGCCAGGCCCAGAGTGGCTTACTTCAGATGGGTGCACTGAGCTTCCCGATCAAATTGATTTGTTTAAACATTTTTGGAAATGCCCAAGTCCTGTGCCACACATGGTTTCTAAAAACACACAGAACCTGACCCCCATTGTGAGCATGCAAATCTGAGATCAGAGTCCCCAGTACCTTTCACTTTTTCGGACTGGTTTGGACACAAAGACAGTGCTCTTTACTATTCTTAATGTATCTTTAAGATTTACACCCACCTGGATGAGATACCTTTACATCTTATTTTGGAACGTGGAGGTCCAGCAAGTATTGCAGGTCCGGCAGATTCTAGCCATGTGCGTGGTGTGCAATGTTAAGCAGATAACTGAGGGGTTACTCTAAACCTGCGCAGAGTCCACACTCCATGAGTTTTTAATGGGATTCAGCAAGTCAGCTCTCTGTTTAACCTACAACACCTCTTTTTGTGTTATTCCGTGGACCTGTGACAATGGAAAGACCTAAAATCTGTTATTTTATACCACTTTCACTAAACTCTACACATAAAACAGATTTATATAAAATTCTTAGCACTGATTCAAAATTGATAGTCTATTGACCTGGCAAGGATTAACTGCTGAATCCTCTTCACCAGGATTCAAATGTGAGACCTGCACATCACACACCGATCTCAGCAGAAACTGCTGACCTTCCTCTAAGGCATGGGTACTCACAAACATTTCCCCGGGGGCCACATAGTACTGTCTGTGGCTTCCCGAGGGCTGCACTGATACTAGCAGGGCGAGTGTCGGGGTGTTGAAAGGTGGATGTAGGGGGACATGAAGCAGATGCATGCTAAAGATAAGATGTCTAGAAAACATTATTTGCGTCTTTACCTTTAGTTTCGTTAACCTGCAAATAAAGTATGCCTGTTTCACAGCTTTCTGAATGTTCCTGATCTGTCAAGTGAAGAGCAGCCCATTGATGCTGTTCACTAGCGGGCCGCAATTACAAGTCAGGAGGGCCGCATGTGGCCCTCGGGCCGTACTTTGAGTATTCCTGCTCTAAGGTGAGCGTCCTATTGCACCAGACAGATTAGGAGCCTTTCTCTTCATTCCAGTATACCAGAAAGAGAAAAAAACAGTCGCCCGATCTCACCACCAGGAAGAACCAGTGCCAGTCTCCTGATCTCACCAAGAGGATTGGAGCCATCCCCCAAATCTCACACTACAAGTAAGACAGGAGCCCGCCCCACGCGCCAGAGCCAAGGTTGCCACCTGGCCATTTTTGTTGCATTTTTAGATGCAGCCTGGTAAAAATATTGGGAAAACCAGAGAAATATGATATTTTTTCCCTGCTGAGACATAAGCCTAAACCTACAACTAGATGAAGAAATCAGTTAAAACGTCTTTTAGGGCTGTGTAAAATGTTTCAGATTGATTATAAAGACAAACATAGCCAGTATTTTCTGTCTGACAAAGGTGGCAGCTGTAGTCAGCTCCTGTTCCCTTCCTGAAGTTTTTTTACGTCACCCCTCTTTCCCTTTATACACCCGCACCTCACTTCCAGTTTGAGATCAAGCCTTGTCCGGTTATGGAGCGGCAGCCACCTGCAGGGGACATGATGGCCGCCTCAACATCCTATTCAGTATTCTTCTCTGGGTCCTGACTGGAAAGTTCCGGTCCTATCTTTTCTGGGAACATGGGCACTAACAGGTGCAGTTGGCAAAGAAGAATGGGAAGGCCAGAGCGAGCAGCTCCCTTTACAAGGATTCTTTTAGTTTCTGAACTGGGGTGGCGGAGTGAGCTAAAGAATGATGATGGATTAAACCCAGATCAGTTGACTGGGGATGCGTGCTTGCATTGTTCAACACTCCGTCCATCATCCCCTCTGGTTTTTCTTTTAGTTTCAGCCACACTGCAGTGCTGAGGGCGACGCCACGTGTCACATTTAAAGCAGCGGCTGCTCAATGGAAAATGGTCATGATAGCTGCGGGTCCATGCTCATGTGACCGATTTGTCCAAAACAGGACAGGCCCAAGCTAGTACTGATATTGTCCTCAGGCCTGGAGAAGTTCCGCCACACACAAGGAAAACAAATAAAAGTGCCAGTACTCAGTACCTGTGAGTATCGGCCCATTTAAAACACTGCTGGGGTGGGTGGCCTTGCCCAACCCGCATCTGCTTCACAGAGTTTGCTTGTCTTTGGTATCGGAAGGATGCAAGGGTACATAGATAATCTGTACTATTAATCCAAATGTGAGAACCCCACTGATTTTTGAGCACTTTTTAGTTGTTATGCTACTGTCAAGTTTGGCCCCATATGGAGAGATCCACAGGAGTGAAACACGTGTCAGGGGCTACAACTACGGACATTGAAGCCTATAATGATTAAACGCATTTCAAATGCAATAGCCATTCAGTTTTCAGTTTAATAGTCATTGCCAGCAATACGGTTGTACAGTAAATTCCCACTGCTTTCATTTGCTGTGGCCTGCAGGTCTCGCGTCGAAACACCAGCATGGCCAACTTAGCCTTCCTCAGCCTTCCATCCTTCCGTGGCCAGTCTACTGGGTACCACTAACACAGGTAATGCTAAAGCCTGTTATTTATAGTGGTTAGAGTTATAAAGAAATACTGTTGCTTTAGTAAATCTAGTTAGTGATAAGTGAAAGGCTAACAAGCACTGTGTTAAAACACAAAGGGTCAGCAAATGTGGTGTGGCCACATTATGCTGGATTTTTAAGGAGATGGGAAAAGAGTGAGTGTCTAGCCTAGGGATCTGTGTTAGTTCAGTTTCACCTGAAAAGTTTTGCAAAGTTTTCAAACGACGCAATGCAAAAACGTTGCAAAATTGTGCACACTTTGAGAAACTGCTTTTCAAAAAAGGTTTTGTGGAGCAACTTTCCAGCATAAATTTTCTGCAAAAGAATTGTTTCACTAAGGATTGATTCTTTACAGAAGTTTTTTTCCTTCAAAAAACACCAAGAAGAATGAATCTCCTCGCAATTGAAATTTTGCAATCCTTGAGAGGTTAGTGATGTTCCTATTAAAAAAAGGGTAGGGAGGAAAACCTTTGAACATTTGCATAACTAAAGCTCAAAAGCTCATCCCATCTGGAGAATGTAGTTTTTGGCAGCAGTCTTGGACAAAATGATGGCAGCCAAGTTGTGCCAGGAGTTCAAATAATACAATATGGGCACAAAATGGACTTGACTATTACGAGCTGTGAAGCTCTGAGGAGTGGAAGCGAGTAGTAAGGTGACAAGAGGTTAAGGGCCCAGGTTTTTTTCCCTTTGGGTGCCAAATTTCGTCCTACCCTTGTGGAAGTTGCACAATGTTCTGTTCTTCTAATTTCGACTGTCTGCTTCTTTCACAATGTGAATTTTGTGTTACCTCCTATATATTATCGTTAACAGTTTTCAATCTACTTTTTTTTCAAGCTAGTCATCTTAATCCAAACGTTAGCCTGCAACAGTCATACAAACGCAAAAACAACAATTGATGGACAGAATGCAGAACAATGTCATACATTCACCCCAGTACAGAGATCTGGGCCTAAATCCATCGTTTTTTTGCTCACCATGCCATTCCAGTTTGAACCCAGCCATATGCAAATCAGTCTTGACCCTGTGCCCCATGGGAACAGTTCAGCCCGAACTGCCAAGCCAGGTCCTCCCTGGACTGGAAACAAGCATCCTAGGACCGGTTTCGGGCTTTCAGCCCTCGTCAGCCAGGATGGCTTGATTCCAGTGGCATGGAGAGCACGGGACTCACGTCTGAGCATACCCTTCCCACTCGGGGTGACAAATGCAAAAACAACAACAGTCATACAAACGCACAGGATTGCTTGGGCTGTGCAGAAGACAGTGATTGGAAAAGCCTTGACAACTTGGAAATAGTACCCCAAAGAGAAGAGACCTTTGGTGGTGATTGAGCAGAAGAAACTCGAGAGAGTTGTCCTCCAAGGGCACGTTCACTGTCTGCAAAACCATGAAATGCTAATAATAATCCCTTCTTTCTCATTTGAGAAAATTGTGTGTTCCTGAGCAAAGAGTTATTTCTCCATTCGTGTACTTCAAACTCTACAATGGCAAAAGCGAAGAGAACTCGCAGACTATGGGGCATATCAGCAAGGCGAGGTGATAGAATTATTGCCGCTTTTGCGGCCGTTTTCAGACGAAAAGCGGCGATAATTTTATCGCCTAATTAGCAAGCTCACGCTAACGCGTGAAAACTTGCGTTAGCATAGGAATTCCTAACGCCCAGCTTTGTATCTCTAATGAGATGCAAAGTGGGCGTTCCTGACCTGACATAACAGGAGAAATGTCGCTAAGCGACATTTCTCCTATCATCAAGCCCCACGCTATGAAGCATAGCGGCAAGAAAAGTAGCAATAACCCCTGTTATCGCTACATTCCTTATGCCTGCTTCAGGACTGACTTAGCCATGATATCCTTTGGAAGGTGGATATCATGGCTAAGTTTGTGAGTCCATATCATCAAGCTAACGCCACATTGCGTGAGATTATCGCTGGGTTTCCAGCGATAATCTCACGTTAGGGAGTTAGCGTGAGGATTTTTATCGCTTTTGAGATAAACGTTGCTAATAGCACGCTATCTCAGCGATAAAAATCCACACTAGCCGGCAATAATTATCCTAGCGCTTAGCGATAATTATCGCCGGTTGTTGCTGATATGCCCCCTGATACGAAAAAAACAAATTGACTAAAACCCACTCGTACAAGCTTTCTGATTTGGCTTGTTACTCACAGGCATAAACAGGCCCCTTAGCTTTTGGAGTGATAAGGTTTCAGGAGATGATGACAGATGTCCAATCAGGGAAATTGAAGCAGAGAATAAGCAGTTCGAAAAGTAAAGGAAAAACTGTATTTCTAATCTTTAGTTTGACTTCCAATTTGCAGTTTCAGTGCAAATTCTCACCCTTCGAGGTGCCTGAAAACACGTCATAATACAGCTAGTGGTGCCACTACAACCTCAGTGTCCTGAAGCCTTTCAAAGGAACAATGTCCATCTTCTTCTAAGAAGGTGCTTCATAAAAATAGTAATCAGGGTACTTTACTGCCTGGCTGACTCGCCACATGTGCTACACCTTTTGAGCTGGAGAGAATTTAAGGCAGCTTGACCCAAATGAGCAGTGAAAACGTGGCTCGTGGCATTGTGATGGCATGTGGGTCCTGATTTTCATGCGAAATGAGAGGTTTAAAATAGTTCACATAAAAACCGTATCTGGAAAAAACATACATTTGATGGAGTAATGAAGGGGGCCATTACCTCCCAAGCTTTGAACTCTGCACCAATGTATTCGGTGTCACAAGCAGTGGCGGCTAGCACAGGTAATGATGTGGGGTGGTGAGGCAGGGCGGGGGTGGGCCGTGTGGGGGGAGTAGGAGAGTTCGACATATGATGAGAAAGTGGAGAGTAAATAGATAAATAAATAAAACCACTTACCTTGCACTCGCCTCATCGCCGAGCGCAAAATAAGTGGTGTTATTTATTTATTTCTTTACTCTCCACTTTCCCGTCATATGTCGAACTCCACTACCTCCCACCCGGCTGTGACCCCACCCCGCCTCACCGCCCCACAATGTTACCCCTGTGAGCCGTCACTGGCCACAAGACAAACAAAACCTGTAAGAATTGCAAACACAGCCCCTTGGTCAAATGAAAGAGCTCTTAAAAGTATACGGAAAACCTTTCAATTAGGGGTATTTGCATATGCCCTTCCATGGAAACCGTATTTGTAGTAAGCCACCTGCAGGGCTGCAACTAGTAAAACTGTTTCCATTGGCTTGAATAGAGCATTCAAGGTGACCTCAGTCATCAAGCAGCCATCTCTCATACTCTAATTTACTTACCATTAGAACAACGTCTACCTCTTATGGAGATGTTCTTCTGATTGTTCTTTGGAGTGGAGTTGACATACATTTGTCTCACACATGAATAGTGTAACAAAATGGCCAAACTATACACTGGACACACATGTGTCTGTTTGCTGTTCTCTGTACCCCCTACTAATGTATGTTATTCTGTAATATACATATGTGAAATCAATAGCTTTATTTTTGTTTCATTCATACTTTTCATTTGTTTTGTTATCCATGATAGATTTTGTTTATCCAATTCCATTGATTTGTGTACTTCCTTAAATATTGACTTGATTGCTTTTAATTCTTATGATTCAATTCAATGCGTCTTATATCATAGATGCCTAAATATCAGGACTAACTATATTTTGTTTTATGAATGACCCCCCTGTGGGTTATTGACTTTGGTTGATCCCTCATCCCCATTGCTGCTTCTTAGGATAGTAATGACTTGGCTACCTACTGGTATCCTTTATTACTCTGAGTCATAGTCTTCCTCATCACAGTCATAACAAAGTGAGCGCTTTGTGTCTCGCACACAGAATTCACGCATAAAAGTCAACAAATTCATCTGTGCCCCACTTCATATGGCAGACACAGGAAGCTAATGTCACATGACCCATATAGGTAGGGCTTATACATAAGAAATACCAACCAGTTATTAAAAGTACATTTTTGCCCCTTTTCCAAGTGAGGGAAAGGAGAGAATCTATGACAGTGATAAGGAATATTATAAATCGGAGTAATGAAGATTACCAGTCAGTAACCTAGTCATTACCTATCTCGGCCATCATCCTCATCACAGTTCTAACAAAGTGAGCGTATACCCAAGCTACTTGTAAAATAAAAATCCTAACACTGGCAAAGGTAATGCAACACGCAGATGAATTTGTTAAATCAAGTAAACATAAATACATCATTTAAAGGACTGCAGACAGAAATGCTGTCACAAAAGAAGAAGAAAATACCTTCCCCATTCTTAAACTGTAATGGGAAATGAAGGTGCGAGTGGATGACAATATGACTGCGGCGCAAATGTCCTTCAAGAAAGCCGACTTAAATAAATGCTGCCCAAGAGAAAGATATCCCAGAGTAACATGCTCTTGACTATCAGGTGGCAAAGAAACTCCAGACTTCTGGTAGGCTAATGAAATGACTATTCTAATCCATCGACTCAAAGTCAAAGTCTATTGGATGATGGCCCCTGTTCCAACCTTAAAAGTAACAAATAAGAGAACTACTTTTGTAAAAGAGGCCTTCTCTGTGAGTCAATACTTGGAGCTCTTAGCTAGGGAATGCCAAAGGTGTTCCTGCTTTGAAGACATAGCATGGAAGAAGGCAGTCAGAACTAAATCCTGGGAGAGATTAAATGAAGATTTTATCTTTGTCAAAAAAAGAGGGGTATGGTCTTAAGATGACTTTATATTGGGAGTGTGGCTTGCCTACGGATCGTGGCAAATGCCATTCCTTGGACCCTATATTGCCTCACCTGTAAATCCTTAAGAATCTGGTTATCCTCCCATGCTGCGATTTAAACAGTTTTAGTAGTGCTGAAGGGCTTAATTGGTGTCTGTGCCTGTTAAAACATTTATTGCAGCAAGCCTGAATAGACAATGCAGCTGATGCCTGGACGAGGCCCATGGTGCACTGATCCTACCTGTGAGTGCACACACACCTACCTACTTGTTTGGAGGACACTGCGACGGGTGGTGTATCCTGCCTTGCTGGGACTCGATTGACAGTGAGGGGAGAGCAGTGGGCCGGCCGCTTTGATCTGAAGCTAGGCCTGGAGTGACCATTTGGGCAGGACAGACCCATGGGCCTGAGGTGGTCCTGACTGCAGATGACTGGCCCCACTGTGTTGGACTTTGTGAGGGCGGAATGGCCAGCATTAGCTGTCCAGCCTATCCACCAGGAATTGAATCCTTTGTGAGATGGCTGGAGTGACCACCCGAGGACCCGAAGTGGGGTGTCCCAGACTGCAGAGCACCAGAGAATGGGGTATTGGTTCCGATTGAAGTCCACACCTTCCATCTGGCCGCTCAGCCGGGGGGTACAGGCTTGTGCCTGAGCGAGAACTTGCTGTAGAGACAGAGGTCAGCTGGAGCCTCTCCCTCATGGAAGACTTGAACCTCAGCTGTGCCTATTGAGTCCTGAATGACCCCATTGTACATCATCTCCCGGGGGGCAGGGTGGTTCCTGGCTCTGACACACGAGGCGTGAAGCCATAACCCCGCAGCTGTATCCAGGGCCGTGGCTGCAACCAGTTGTGCTGCCTAGTAGCTTGGGACTGGTGGGCCGCTGTGAAGTCCATTCTAATTTCGACAGGACTGATCAGTGTGGCTAACTGTGGAGCTAGCCTATTCACTTCGCCCAACCAGAACCAGAGAGTCTCTCACCATACTGGTTGAGCAGGTTTGATCCTGGCTCTTGGTACTCAGATATGCTGCTTAACAAGCGTCTGACAACCATAAACCAGGGGAAACTAGATAGGTTTACCAAACCTATCACTGCGCACCATGACCCGCATGCTCATGAGATGCCTGAAAGAGGTTAGACTGCTGGAGCTACCTCTGAACCCTTGGAGCCCACTACGGTCATTCCACAGGCCATTTCAGCCAACAGGGATGCCCTGGAGACACAAATAGAGTCGATAAGGACGGAGGTTCCACTCCTTCAACAAGACTTGTGGAATGTTGGTGGGAGGGTCACTGCAGCAAAGGGACACATATCTCAACTTGAGGGCACCATCACAAGCCTTAAAGAGACAGTTCAGAAATTGAAAGCAACGTCTCACAAACTTTGCATTTGAGCTGAAGACGCAGAGGGAAGAATGGGGCACAAACATTTTTGACTAGTGTGGTTTCCTGAACAGGCAGAGAGACACAAATTTGAAAAACATTTGGAGGAGTGGCTAAGAAAAACTCAATTGTCCGACATACAATATTGTAATTACGTTCTAATAGAATGAGCGCATTGGTCCCTTGGTCCACGGCCTCCGCCAGGCGCCTCACTGTGCATGATGATTGCTCATTTCCTTAACAAACGGGATATAGACTCCATTCTTAAGGCATCCTGTGGGCCTTGATAACTAGCATTTTATTTACATAACATCCTCATCTTCCGAATTACACTTGAATCGTTCAGCACCAGTGCCGGACTTGTGACCAGTAAAACCAAAACTTGGGCCATGAGCTTACGCTGTATGTTATTATATCCAGAAAGATTAGACGTTCTTCTCAATAAAAAGGTGTCCTTCTATGACTCTCTGGAACAAGCCTGGACCTGGATAGAAGAAATACTTATCCTACATGCAGAGCCTAGTGAGGATAGTCGGTGTCCAAGCTCCTTGTTCAGAGCAGTAAGACTCAAGGTGCAAAGAACACATCAGCACTGACAACCGTGATCTCGTAAGTATTATGTAATTGATGACAAATTCGAAATCGAAGATGATCTAGCCTATATTGGTTTTCCTTTGGACCATGAAATTGATGTGTTGTTGAGGGTACTGGTGGCTCCTGCCTGATTTGATCTGAGGCTCTGTAAGGGGTGTCCGAGTCTGATTTGCATGGCTGGGAGAAATACCCCACATACATTGACATGGTGACAATTTCTTGTCCTGCAATACCCTGATTGCCTTGTTGGGTGTTCCAGCCTTACGTTTCCCCTGTGGTGTTCACACTTCTACTAGACCAACAAATTATTTACTCTGAACCCCTGCATGGGAGGGGTACAGTTCATCTTATAGAGAGAGAGAGAGAGTCCCTGGAGGTCCAGTGGACCCCTGTTCTCCTTTGCCACGATCTGCTCTCCTTTCGGTTTTTTCACTCGTTTTTGCTTCTCCATCTGTTTTTTTCTGCTCTGCACTCTATCTGCCCTCTCTCATTTCTCCACTCATTTCCTTATTTCCCTTAGCCTCCCTGGTGGTCCAGTGGACCTCTGTTCTCCTTTGTCTCACTCCACAGTCCGGTCCATTTTTCACTCGCTTTTCACCCTTTTTCAAATCGTTTCTGCACTTTTCTGCTTTCTGTGCTTTTCCTGCTCTCTGCCTTATTTCCCTCTTTTTCTAATTTTTTTCCCTCTTACTCCTCCTTTCCCTCCCATTTTTCCCCACCGCTGCTGCCCCCGCGGCCCCTCCCCCCAGCACGACCAGCGCGACCAATCCTGCTCCCCTCCCCGCTCCCGCCTCCCAGCTGTCCAACCCTCCCCGACCCCTGCTTAATGGCAGCCGCCACGCGGCCGCGCCAAAGGCAAGCCCGTCTGCACCCATCCGCGACTTGACCGCTAGCAGCGCCAGTAACCCTGGATCTCCGCACTGCCAACGCTACGACCCACCGGCACTCCACGTCCTCAACCCAGGAAGCAACAACAACTGCAAGCTAGCGTCACCGGCCAACACCCACGAACCCTTCAGCTGTCACCGGTGCCGGCACACCTGCAGCACCGCAAGACCACGGACCCAGCGCAACCCACCCGCAAGAAAACAGCCGAACCGAAGACCCTGCAATGCATCCTCCTCAACGTCCGATCCCTCCACAAACATGCCACCGAAATCTGGGACCTCCTCGACAGCACCACCCCGGACGTAGCTTTCCACACCGAAACATGGACCAACACCTACTTGAGACCAGACATCGCCATCGTCATCCCCCAAGGATACAAGATCTCCAGGAAGGACCATCCCAACCGCCCGGGAGGAGGAATCGCCATCATCCACAAATCCACTCTCCGCCTCAGCACACTCCCCGACGAGCCTGCAGACCTGATGGAACACCTTCACTTCAAGATACTGGCCAGCCCCACAACCACCCTCCAAGGAACCCTCATCTACCGACCCCCTGGACCCCACGGACCTTTTGCCGAATCCATCACGGACATCATCTCCCCGCAGGCCATCGCATCCACCAACTACACCCTGCTGGGGGACGTCAACTTCCACCTCGACAGCCAACCACATCCCTCCTGGACAACCTCCACAAAATTGGACTCCGCCAGATCGTGACCAAACCCACGCACTCAGCAGGACACACCCTCGACCCCCTCTTCACAACAGGAAACTCCATCACCTTCAGCCACACCACCGAACTCCCATGGACTGACCATCGATGTGTCCACTTCACCTTCAGAACACCCACCATCCACGGACACCAGCACCTGCTCCCATGGAGAAATTGGTCCAGAATCACCGGGGACCAGCTTACCTCATCACTCAGCAACTCCACCCGACCGTCGCGGAAAACGACGACCCAATGCCGCAGCTCGAACCCTGCACAGATGGATCACCGACAGCGCCAACACCTTAGCCCCCCCTGAAGAAAAACAACAACACCCATGCAAAGAAAGCTAGATGGTTTACCACCGAACTTCGAGAATCCAGACGCACTTGCCGCCACCTTGAAAAGGACTGGAGGAACAACAAATCCACAGAAGACCACAACAACTTCAGAGCCACCACCAACGCATCAGAAAAATAAGGAAAAAAGCTATCGAAGACAGAATCTCCACCCACGCACACAACAGTAAAGAACTTTTCAACATTATCAAGGATTTCGCCCAACCTACCAGTGAGTCCACCGACATCCCACCCTCACAAGACCTCTGCGACAAACTCAGCACCTTTTTCCACCACATAATGAAGAGCATCTACGACAACTTTGAGGAAGACAACCAACACATTGAACCCTCACCAACCACCCCCGACACCATGAAGCCAACGATCGACAACTGGACCGCTCTCACCACCAAAGACACACTGAAGACGATGAACTGAATCCACTCTGGGGCCCCCATGGACCCCTGCCCCCACCACATTTTCAACAGAGCCACCGACACCATGCACCCATGCTCCGCCACACCATCAACCGCTTCCTGGCAACCGCATCGTTCCCCGACGACTGGAAACACGCCGAGATCAACCCCCTCCTCAAGAAACCCTCGGCGGACCCCACCGATCTCAGAAACTACAAGCCAATCTCCCTGCTCCCCTTCCCAGCGAAAGTCATCGAGAAAGCCATAAACAGCCAACTTGCCACATTCATCGAAGAGCACAACATTCTTGACTCCTCCCAATCCGGCTTCAGAAAAAACCACAGCACAGAAACTGCCCTCCTCGTCGCAACAGACTACATCCGCACCCTACTGGACAAAGGAGAAACAGCAGCCCTCATCCTCCTCGACCTCTCAGCAGCATTTGAAACATTCTCTCACGCAGGGATTCAAGACAAGGCCCACAACTGGATCCGTTCCTTTCTCTCCGGCAGAACGCAGCGGGTCAGACTCCCCTCTTTCCTCTTGGACCCTACACCAACCACCTGCGGAGTCCCACAGGGGTCATCCCTCAGCCCTACGCTCTTCAACGTCTACATGGCTCCACTCGCCCCCATCGTCAGAACCTACGGACTCAACATTGTGTCATAGGCAGATGACACCCAACTCATCCTCTCCAACGATCCCATCACCGCCAGACACAATTTTCGAGAAGGCATGGAAGCCGTCGCAAAATGGATGAAAAACAGCTGCCTTCAACTAAACACCAACAAAACAGAAGTACTCATCATGGGCCCACACCCCGATGCCTGGAACGACACCTGGATGTCCCCCGCCCTCGGAAGTCTGCCTACCCCCACGGACCTCGCACGCAACCTGGGAATCATCCTGGACTCCGAACTCAAAATGGACTGCCAGATCAACGCCGTCTCGTCCTCCTGCTTCCACACCCTCCGCCTCCTACGCAAGACCTTCAAATAGATCCCCCTCGAACACAGAAAGACCGTCACTCACGCCCTGGTCACCAGCAGACTCGACTAAGGCAACGCACTCTACACCGGAAATAAACAAGAACCTCACATGCAAGCTACAGAACATCCAAAACGCTGCCGCAAGACTGGTCCTCAACCTGCCAAGTCACTGCCACATCTCCCACCACCTGCGCACACTCCACTGGCTCCCCATTGAAGCTAGTGCCACCTTCAAGATGCTCACCCACTCTCACAAGGCCCTCCACGTCACCGGACCAGCATACCTGAACAGCCGACTCAAATTCTACGCACCCCAAAAGACCCTAAGATCAGCCCAGCTCTCCTATGCGTGGTCCCCTGCACCAGAAAGACCAGATCAGGTGGCCGCTCCTTCTCCTTCCTCGCGGCCAGAGCCTGGAACGCCCTCCCTCTCCACCTCAGACAGACAACATCTCTCCCCATCTTCACAAGAAATCTCAAAACCTAGCTCTTTGACAGACCCCCTCCTTGATGGACTGGAACCTGCGAAACCCCCCTCCCCCAGTGCCTTGAGACCCTCATGGGTGAGTAGTAGTGCTTAACAAATGCATGATTGATTGATAGTAAATTATACTATTCCAACATCCAGCGCCCCCTACAGCAAGTTGTTGTAACGACTACCGTTGTAATGGTATGCGATGTAACAACGCGGTTGTTGTAATGACCGCGTTCGCGGTCGTTGTAATGACCGCGTTGTAATGGCATGCGATGTATCGCATGCGATGTAGCATCACATATTCTGTTTTAACAGCCCCCTCCACCTCTTGTCGACCTGCTCTGAAGGAGAGTCATCTTCAAGAGATAATCGTGCCACATTGATGGCTGGTTGAAACTTCTCTGGAAAGTTATGAAGGGGATATATTTCAGCCAAGAACCCCGGAAAGTTTGTTTTTTCTATGTCAGTCCATTCCCTTGATAAAACATTTCTTATGGCTTTGTGGATGGGGGTGGGTCAGGCTCTTTTCTTCTATGATGACAGAGGAAGTCATTCTGTTCAAGTTGAGACCCTGTTGCAGGAAAAAGAAAGTTTTTTTTCTAAATTCCAGCCTATTAAGTAACTCTGGAGATAAGTGGGAAGTCTAAAGACCATTTTATTTGCTTTGAGCTGATACTTATCCACAATGTTAATTATTTGACCTGGATAGGCTTCATGGTCATACCTGATCGTTGGTAGCAGGGTTTCTGCCATTGCTTGTCTTATTGGGACGGTGGAAGGGCTTTCCAGAGCATTGTTTAGTTTGCGCATTACGATTATAATTGCTTCCGCCTTTGTTACCGGATGTGTAAGGTGCTTTTTGACTCCTCCTTTGGTTGATACCCAAACACCTAGTTAGTTGTAGCTTGCAGCTGTTTCGATTTAAGTGAGCCCAGTCTCCAGGTAAGATTTGGTTTCCCGGTTGAATGACAAAAGACTAATAATTTGGTCTTCGAACCATTAACCAGCCTTTTGGTGTCCTGATTGTACTTAAGCAAGGCATTAAGCATTCCAGATCTTTCAGTAGGACTGAGGCATAAGCCTTGGCTTCAATATCCAGGAGAGAGATGAGACGATAATTAGATGGATCTCTGTGGTCACTGTTCTTGCATATGGGGATCAGGATGGAGCCCTTTCAGCTCTCTGGGACTTGCGTGGTCGCTAGGCGAGATTGATAAAGCGAGGTTAAGATGACGGTCCACAGTTCTAAATCTCCCTTAAAGACCTTGGTGGGTATCCCATTTGGGTCCTAGCTTTCCGTTGCTCTGGTCTTCTTCAGGATTTCAGAGCCACTATTATTTGTGATCTCAACCCCTGGGTTTTTGGCCTCCAGGCAGGTACTTGGAGTATCTGGTTCAGTGTCGATAGAGGTTTTTGACGCATATAGAATTTGTTCATGCAGGGTACACTGCTGTTCAGTGATGAATTTGATCCCGGCGGTTAGTGGACTCGTTTGGGTCTTGCGATTCCTCCATAGCTCTGCTTGCACCTGTTTGGCCATCAGTGTATGCACCCACATTCATTCAGTTTCCATGCACACTCATGCAGACTCCAGCAGCTTGCTCAATCCCACATATAGGTGCTCACAATAATGTGAGCGCTATAGGCCACACTGATGCTGAAAACGTGCAAAAAAGAGCTCAGCCTTATTGAATTTTACCTCTAAATGCACTCAAATTCAGGCAAGAGATCAGATAAAGAAGGCAAGTGCAGCGGGAAGAACTCCATGAATGCTCGGTCCAGAAGCACCTTCAGACCTCATGCTGAGACGCTGCTACTCCAGTTTGCATATGAGAAAGACTTGTGTTCAGGCCATGTGCTTAGACAGCGATCAGCTACAATACCTATGACACTCTCTCTCTCAATCACTAGAAAAATTGTGGTAGTACTCTGTTTTCTTCTAAGATAACTGGAAAAATGCAAAGTTAAGCCAATGGTGACAACTTAGTAGAGGTGCTGTTTTAACCACAGAGTGGAAAGAAACATCTATACATCAATCTTCGCCCCCCCCCCCCTGCTTTTTTTAAAATGAGTTATGACGGAAGATTTTTTTTTTTTTCAACTCTTTTTATAATTTTTTTTTTTTTTTTTATCTGTTGAAGAGGCTCGCGCTTCCTCGCTAGTCTAGAAGCCGCTTGGGACTGAATGATGCTGCCCGAGTAAAGCTGCGCTCGTTCCAAGGCTTCTGTTACAGGGAAGGCAGTGAAAAGAACGTTCCAGTAACTGGAAGTGTAAGTAAATATTAACACCACTTGTCTTTATTTGCCCTTAGCAGAAACAGGAAGCCCGGCCTCCCATTCTTCAATGCCTGCCCACACTTCTGCTAGTTGACTTCCCATTTACAGAGTTTGCACGTCGTGACTTTCGCTGAAAAGAACTCGCACACATTTATAAACAGAGAGGACTGCAGACAAATTAAGTGTAAGACTCCAAACATCCACGTTGCCAGACTGTTCCATGCATGAGTCTTGTTTTACTGAACGTCAGCCTGGCTTCGTTGCATGGTTCCCACATAGATTGCAGGATCGTATTAACATTATCTCATAAACGTGTCACGAGACTGCGCCTGCATCCGACATGGCGCGTGCGCACAAACAAGCGCACATTACAGTTGCTGAACGGGCGGGAAATGGATGGTTAAAGCAACGTCTCTGTTCTTGCGACAGTCTCGAGACATGTATACACGCTCAAAGGCAGCTGTTTCGGTACTATTATCTTTACTGTATTTTTATGTCTTGTATGGCAGCCATTGCGCGTGGGTTTTCAACCTTTAGAAATGTCCTATGAAGGAAGCGGAGAGTCGGATTCATGGCAGACCTTTAGAATAATCACCACGTAAGTGAGTTCCACTTAGATTCAATGTATATTCTTGTGTTTATGTGGATATTCTGAGCGTGTGGCATGAAACCAGCCCTCCTGGGCCTGCATTAGAGACTTCTGCAGATAGTTAAAGTCACTAATGGAATTACGAAAATACACAGTGCAAGGGTGTTTCAAATATCTAGTGTGTAAAGAGGACACTGGACAGACAGAGTACATGACTGTGTACACACAGGTGCATTCCTAGAGGTCCCACCATGATCCCCTCATCCTCTTGCTTGACCATGACTTGACGCCATGACGTGAGAGTTTGCACCTCATGAGCCAGGCAATCGGCTACCTACACCAAACACTAAGGGGCAGATTCACCAATTTTTCACTAGCGCATTGCAGCAGCTGCACACGCTGCACAGCGCTATGTGAAATGGAGAGAGGAGGAGAGTGCCCTGTTTAATAAAATAAGGCTCTCTCCTCTCTCACAAGTGCCGGCGCTGAAATCAGCTGCCTTTTGCCACTGAGACACCTTTGTGCTATGGTGCAGGGGTGTCTCCGTGAGTTTAGCATAGGTTTTGTACTGGAAGTGTATCCTTCCCAGGCGGGCAACTAGATCCAAATTTCGGGGGGGGCGAAAAAAGATTTCGGGGGGGCTAAGTCTTCCAGCCATAGACAGAGTGGCTGTAAGAAGGGGTGAAAACACAACGAAAGCCTCATTAACGAGTAAATGGTCTTAAAAGACCTGTGAAGTACTCGGGTGCGGCTGCAATTAGACGGACGCCAGCCCGCGAGGCTGTCTCAGCCGGGCTGACACACATGACGGGGGGTGCTGAAGCCCGGTGAGCCCAATGGGTGTTGCGCGCCTGATCCTTCCTGTACAAAATACCATGCCTAGACAAGATGCAAAACTTTAACCACTTTGTGTGCGTGATGCACAGTGCAGCACGCATGTAAAGTCGGAAAAGGAAGTAGAAATGAAAACATTTCTCCTCCCTTGCACCTACTTTAAAAGGGTGCAGTTTTCTCACGCTAAACCCAGTCTACCTTATTTAGTAAATTGGGTTTAGCATGAGAAACCTTGGGTGGTTGCATGGGAACGCCCATGCTCCACCGTTAGTATGCCCCATGGCGCTAAGTAATGTAAAGCAGCACCATGCGCTGCTTTGCATTACGTTTACGTTATTTCCAGCGCTAGCGCTGGAAAGTAAATTTGGAAAAAAAAGATTTTGTGACGACTTGCGTCCCTTCTTTGACGCAAACACTGCACAAAATCTTCATAAATCTCCCCCTCCCAGCGCCTGATGATGAGTGGCCCGTGTTGGATTACTAGTGGCCTGTGTTGAATTCAATCAATAAAATCTGACAGCACGGTGTTCGAGTATGATCATTGTTATCTATTCTGACTATGAGTAATAACAAGGATTTTGGTGCTCACTGCATCAAAATCTGCACGTCTTGGTAAATAATGGGCCTCTTTCATGTTAAATTCTGGCTGCTTTGAGCTGCTGATGTTTAAGGTAGGGTGCAAATTTCCCTGCACCCAATAGTTACCAGATGCAATGAACATTGCCCCATCCTATAATTGGGATCCGGCACAACTGTTGGCACAAGGATCGCAATAAAAAATTCCACTTGTAATCAGGCCCTATGCACATTTTTTAGAGTTTGGCGGATGTGGGATATCAGTCCAAAAGTGGTGGATATCCCATATTTGGAGTGTATAAAGGCCACATGCTCCCTAAACAGGGAAGACAGAACATTTGCCGTTTTTTGGTGGTTTGCCATGCCTGACGATCTCTGAATAAGGCTTCAAGACCCTTTTCCATGTCCTCATCGTTTGAAGTCTTAAAAGACACCATCACCCACAGTTAAGTCTGTTTTCTGCTTGTTTGTTGGACAGAAATTCTGCTCAGTTCAATAAAATATTTTGAACTTAAAAAAAAAAAGAAATTCTGCTCAGTGGGATTGGTCACCATACAGCATTCTTTTCCTGGTGCTGAAGCAAGGGTGTAGGGACGCACCTGCTATACCAGCGTAAGCAGGGTGCTTAGGACAGATTAATTATTTGACTGCGCTTCTTAACTTTCATCCCTGGCTTGAAAGTCACAGCAAGAAACTTATAAATACTGGACGAATAAAGTACCAGGATGTAACTCTGTGTTAAAGAAGCTTAAAACTGTGACAAAAGGAAGATCATTTATGTAAATGGAAAAGAAAAAATAAGTTGAGGCAAAGGCATTTTGATAGCAGGATGGAAAGAAAGCAGAACGCAAATAAGTAAAGAAGGAAAGTTAAAAGAAAAGCATGATGGAACAGAAAAACAAATGAAAACTAGAAAGAAGGATTAATAAAGAAAAAAGCAAGAGAGGGAAGAAAAGAATGAAGCTTAAAATAAAAGAAAGGAAGATAAAAGGAACAAATACATAAAGAGATGGAAGGAAATAAAGAAGGAAAGCAGGATAATAAAATGAAACACTGTAAAGTCCAAATGAGTGACGGATGGAAAGACAAAAGACAGAAAGAAGAAAAAAAGAATTAACGAATGGAAGGAATACAAAAAGAAAGAAAGATGGAAAGAAGGGGCAAACAAATGACAGTATGGAGATAAAAAGAAAGGACAAAACAAGAAGAGAAGAATGGAAAGCAGTAAAGAAAATTAAACAAAAATATTGAGAAGGACAGAAAGCTAGGAGTACACATGAAATGAAAAAAGAATGGACAGAAGGAAAAGAAGATAAAAAGAAGGAATGAGGAGAAGGGAAACAGAGGAAATAAAGGAATGGGAGGTAGGAAATAAAGAGAGAGATAAATAAGGAAAGAATGAGAGAAAGAAGTTAATACTGGTAAATGTGCAGTTTTGCCAAACTCTTTTAAAATCATCCTGGAAAATGCATCATTTTAAAGCATAGAACTAAGGGGAACACATTTCCATGAGCTCTTTAATAGAAAATGTCGGCATCTCCCATTTTGGTAGGATATTTTGTTCCACGTGGCTCAAAGTGGGGGGTATTTTGTTTTCCTGGCTACTCCTTTCTGCTGAAGTGACTCATCCACCTGAGCAGGGCAACGGGTACATTCAGCTTTTTGGCTGGCTTGCTCTCTGTGCCATGGTACAGGTCCCTTGGGATGTGGTGATTCTCGTACAGCTGCGGACTTTACTTTAGTTGTGAAGCTGATAGGAAACGGCCCAAAAAGGCGCTATTCCCACAGATGCTGCCATGGGACACTCTCTGTTTCCACTCCATTTGCAGAGTGTTAACACACCTCAGCTGCTACATCAGCAGTGTTAACAGGAGACCCCTGAGACGTGTATCGGTCTGTGTTAAGGATGATGCTGCGAATGTCTATCAAGTTTTATTCTTGAATACCGAAGCAAAAGGCAACTCCTCCCAGTATCTTGCACTTACTAATACATGTGAAAGGTGTCAAGTGTCTCCCTAAGAGATTCCAATTAGGAGGAAAAAGCCAAAGGGCAGAAAACCTCCTTTTCAATCTTGTAGGTCTTGATTGAAGATGAAATATATATCGAAATAGATAATTAAGGTATCAAAATCTTCCTGACATCAGCGAAGTGGAACACGCCAGCCGTAACATATGTTAGATAATCCTAAAGTAATTCAGGCTGCAAAAATCTGGGGGAAAATAGTAGCAAGTGGTCGATGAACCGTGACGAAAAATAAGGAAATGGATGTGTTGTGACACACCCATCACTCGAAACCAAATCCTTCTTATTTACGATTCAAACAGGAACTCACATCCATTAAATGGCTTATATTAATTTTGGATTGGAATCTAGGGCAGAAATCTCTGGACCAATTACCATCTTGGAAAAGGCATTTCATAAGGCTTGACCATGCCTGTCTTTTGTTATTCATGGCATCTCCTAAGCGTGCAAATAGAAAGTGCAATTTTCACTTCAATCAATCAAACACACTTTATTCGGTTTCTGCATAAAACCATAAAAGTATTCTAAAAACCATACATAATATAAAAAGCGAACTGAAACAACGCATTTATACAGAAATCACATAAGTTTCACTTATTTCATCTGCTGTAGAAGTCCACACTCCCTGTGACACCCTTCCCACCAGAGACTCCACATAGGTCACGAACACCCCTTTGAATGTCTGCCATTGCAGAAGTGTTAGAGCAGTCTTAGCTTTAAGACGCCCAACCAGGCGCCAGACATGGCCTCCTACAACATGCTGCCTGCTTGATGAGATCACTGTCTTCCTCCTTCTTGGTGTGGATATAGCAGTCAGGCTATAAGACTCTGGAGCAGGATGTCCTTTATCAGGAGTGCCAGGTACAGGTTCTTGTAGGTTTTCTCTGCCTTGCCCCAAAAAAGTATTGTGCATTGTCCAGCAATATCAACAGAACGGTGCTGGTCCAGTTCATGCTAACGCGTTGATTGGACTTACAGAAGAGATCACTACACCCATCTCGATCACATAGCTCAAGGTAAGGGGTGTCACACTTGGGTCAAGGAAAGCTGGATCCCTATCACAACTTCAAGATACCCAATGACTATGTAAATGAATTCCATTGAGACCGATAATATATGCATTCATCTCATGTGGATATTCTGAAAATCTGTCATGGTTCCGGAGCTCACAGACCTTAGTTGGCCAGCCCTAGTTTAGTGGGCCGAGCAGCAATTGCAAAGAACTTCAAGTGACAACTTGAAGTGCCAGGAGACAATTCAATTTGTGATGCGAGTGATAGCAATAGTCAAAATTAGCACTAGTCAAAATTAGCACAGTGTTATGTGTAATAGTCCTGTTGTTTCATAAACAAGGCAGTACCTATATTAGCAAAACTGGATTCATTGTTTCTTTAACAGTAATATATTTGAGAAGATACACAATGGCATATAGAATTAGCGACACAAAAGAGGGCCTAAGTGGTACATAGGACTATGGGCATTGCAGACATTATAGAAAAACCACTATACCATATACAACCAGCCATATAGAAAAGTGACCACCATGGCACATGGGCAGTCATTACAAGCGGGCCCTTATTTTGCTATAAATACACAAAAACATGTTTGCGCACAGATTGGCATCACAAGTTTCAAAATATATTCCGCATCCCCACACTTATTACCAAGTGAAGTTTGGCAGGTCAGGCAGGAAAATACTGGTAGATTTTTGATGCGCAAAGACCAACTTGTAATAGGTAAAAATGTGCAATAATATTGCATCCCCTTCTGGCCCACTCGAAATATTGTCCATAGGACCAGTGACATAGAAAGAGGACCACATGACACATTCGAACTGAAGAAGGACCACAATCGCACCGACAGCTGGTGACAGAGAAGAAGGACTACAGTGGTTCAAACGATCAGTGACATTGAAGGTCCACAATAATACAATTAAGGACATAGAAGAAGGACCACAGTGACACACAGACCTAGAGATCCAAAAGAAGGACCAAGTGGCATATACAATTGGCACTGAAAAAGGATCACACAATTTTATATATAATCAGTGACATAGAGGAGGGAACACAATGTCACATACAATCAACTACATATAAGAAAGACTACAATAGCACATGTACTATTTGAGAGAGGGGCATGCTCACAACAAAAAAATGGTTAATCAGACCTCGAGAATGGAGCATAAGCCTGTGTAAAGTAATGTCATAACTCAACAAAAAAGTATGTAAATGCTGGATAAACTTTGTCAGCTAATATTTTTGTTTTAATATGTTCTATGCTGCAATAATTGCCACTCCAAAAATGACCTGATTTATAAATTACCCAACACACAATACAGAGCACTCACTTAATTTTTAGATCATACTTTCAGTGAGTATTTGCTTAAAATACAGAACATGTTACTTTAAGGAAGGAAAGTCTTGTTTTTAAGATGGCATCTATGTTCTTCAAATAGTTCCAGCCAATTGCTGAAAATAATGCACCCCATGCATTACAATAAAGTCCTTCCTCAGAGGTGGAAATATATGCAAAACAGCCAATAACACGAGGTGAGGAACATTTCCTCTTCTGAGCACCCTGTATGTATATTTGTCAGAAAAGTAGTGAGAAAGTTTCTGTCAGACAACTGGGCTATCAAGCCACAACTTCAAATGGTATGAGGGACCTTAAACTACATTTCAGGAACTAGGCCTTGAAGAACCAGGAGCTGTCCACATGTAATTGCAAAAGCTCTTAAACGCAAGATGGCACAGCGCAAAGGAAGCATCACAGATTTCTATCTTTGTTCACTTATTCATTTTGGAACTTTATAATATGCTATTGCCCACTTTTTGGTGACATAAAAAGTAGCCACAATGCACGCTTGAGTTCCTCAAGATGGTGCCAAGCAAAAACTGTTCTTAGTTTCTGCCCTAGAGAATATCACAATTTGAGGGCCTGATAGACAAAGGGCCTCGGGACTCATGGCGGAGACCCCACAGTCATGGGGGCGTCACCGCTCTCGGCAGTGTTTAATTTGTAGAATAAGAAGTGCCGGGGCTCCCGTCACGAGGAAGCTTCGACCAGCCCATTTCCCCTGTTGGCACTGGCTAACATAGAACCAACAAACACTGCAAGAGGGGAGGATATGTAGCGTAATGGCCAAAGCTGCCGACTTCGAAGCTGGGGAGCTATCTTCGAGCCTCAGCGTGGGCTCAACATGCTGTGATTCTGGACAAATCACTTAATCTCCCTGTGCTCACCAAAAATGAATGTGTCCTTAACTAGTGCTCAAGCGCCGGTGCTGATGATTAAGTGCAGGTGCTGAGCACCAGAAAGCACCGGCTCAAATTAAGCACTGGCTCTCGGGACGGAATCTCCACAATGAGTATTCTCATAGAGTAGGTTCTGCCCTGGGCATGGAGATTCCGCCATGAGTGAGGAGGTCCCTTGTGAATCAGGCCCATAAATTCCACCCTTAGACAATCCCATATTTCTCCAGGATCAGAACCATGGCACGGTGTCATTTAGACACACAGGGTGAAAATGTCTGGGTCCTGTGAGAAAGGAGTTCATGCCAGGTCTCCCCCGGTGTGTGGGCAGAGTAGGAGGCAGCAGTTCGCCAAAGCAGGAACAGCATTGGACACGCTGTGCCCACCCTTGATTCTGCTTCCGGGTCATGGTTTGGGGCCTTAGCTCATGAGTAGGGTTGCCATGCAGTGCTCAGCTGAATACTGGTTAGCACAGGAGGCGCAGACAGAAAGCTCAGCAGCCACTTTTTTGGCGAGTAGCACAGGGCATCTGCTGGCCTCTTGGCATGTTTTTCCCCTACATCTTTAGTTGCTTTAAAATATTGAAGTGTTGCTTGTCTGACACAGAAACAGTATGGGAGTCCTGGGGTTTTGCCAGGTGTCTAACGCCCTTGTCCTGCCTCTGCTGTTTGCCCCCCTGTCCTCTATAAAAAAAACCTGTGGGTATAATGGCACCGCTTACAGAATGACGAAGAAGCACAGACACCCGACAGACCCTGAGCATAATTCGCATCTCTCCGAAGACAGCGCCTCCATTTTAATCAAAAGAAAAACCTCCTGCTATAAGAAATACGATTACAAAAAGCGACAGTCCGTCGAACATGAAGTCACCTAAGCTGCAGGGTAGAGCCCCTGTTGAGTTAACATCCTTGTACAAGCAGTACAGAAGATGTACATTCAAGGAAGAACACCACGCCAAAAGGTAACGGGAGGTGAAACAGATCAATACCTTCTGAATAATGCATAGTTAAACAGGGGGACGGTGGAGAGACTGCACAAAGCAATCCCATGATTTACGACAGATGTTCACTTACGCCGGCCCATCCTTCCTGCACTATGCAACCCGCTCAAGCAGAGAGCGCTTCTATCGACTCAAGTTTGTGCTAAGCACTTAATTGTCCCATTTGCATCGGCCACATAGAAAAAATTATATAATTGCAAGGCAAGATGAGGTGGCTACATTTCCATGTAAAATGCTATTGGTTTTGAAATTTTCCAAAGGAGCACTATAGATTTTTAGGTCTCGCCTACAGACAGCTTTTACTTGTCTGTTGTCAAAGGACCTCTTGTTGACCTTATCAAAAACTTACAGTGGGCTTAGAGCCCTCCACTGCTCACCACTGATTTGCTGTTTGCCTCTACTATGTGCTTCAATCAATCAATCACATAATTTGTAAAGCGCGCTACGTACCCGGTAGGGTTTCAAGGCGCTGGGTGGGGGGAGGGGATGTGCTATTACTGGTCGAAGAGCCAGGTCTTGAGTTGTCTCCTGAAAGATAGCAAGTCTTCGGTTTGTCACAGGCCGAGGGGGAGGGTGTTCCAGGTCTTGGCGGCGCGATGGGAGAAGGACCGGCCTCCGGAAGTGGTTCTCCGGATACGTGGGACCGTGGCCGGTTTTGTGGAGTGCTTTGTGTGCGTGGATCAGGAGTTTGAAGGAGATTCTTTTGTCGACGGGAAGCAAGTGCAGGTTCCTCAGGTGGGGGGTGATGTGGTCGCGGCGCGGGACGTCGAGGATCAGGCGTGCGGAGGCATTCTGGATTCTCTGTAGTCTGCTGATGAGCTTGGACGGGGCTTTGGCGTAGAGGGCGTTTCTGTAGTCGAGTCTGCTGATGATTAGGGCCTGGTTCACTGTTTTCCTCGTGTTGGTCGGGATCCATCTGTAGATCTTGCGGAGCATGCGGAGGGTGTTGAAACAGGTGGAGGAAAATGCGTTGACTTGTTTGGTCATGGAGAGTTTCGAGTCGAGGATGACTCTCAGGTTGCGTGCGTGGTCGGTGGGGGCCGGGGGGGACCCCAGTGAAGTGGGCCACCAGGAGTCGTTCCATGCGGAGGGGTTGGATCCGAGGATGAGGATTTCCGTCTTGTCTGTGTTCAGTTTGAGGCGGCTGTCCTCCATCCAGTCGGCGACGGCCTTCATTCCCTGGTGAAGGTTGGATTTGGCGGTGAGGGGGTCCTTTGTGAGGGAGAGGATCAGCTGAGTGTTATCGGCGTATGAGATTATGTTGAGGTTGTGCTGTCAGGTGATGCTTGCTAGTGGTGCCATGTAGACGTTGAACAGTGTCGGGCTGAGGGAGGATCCTTGAGGGACGCCAGAGCTGATCTTGGAGGCCTCAGATCGGAACGGGGGGAGGCGGACTCTCTGTGTTCTGCCGGAGAGGAAGGAGGTGGTCCAGTCCAGGGCCTTGTTACGGATCCCTGCGTCGTGAAGGCATGTGCGTAGTGTGAGGTGGCAAACGGTGTCGAAGGCGGCTGAGAGGTCCAGGAGGATGAGGGCAACCGTCTCACCATTGTCCAGCAGGATCCTGATGTCATCTGTGGCGGCGATGAGGGCTGTCTCGGTGCTGTGGTTGCTGCGGAATCCTGATTGGGATGGGTCTAGGATGTTGTTGTCTTCGAGGTGCTGGGTGAGCTGGGTGTTTACTATCTTCTCGATGACTTTAGCTGGGAACTGAAGCAAGGAGATGGGCCTGAAGTTCTTGAGGTCACTTGGGTCCGCCTTGGGTTTCTTCAGTAGGGCGTTAATCTCTGCATGCTTCCAGATCTCGGGGAAGGTGGCGGTCTTGAAGGACAGGTTGATGATTTTGTGCAGGTGGGGAGCGGTGGACTTGCTGACTTTGTTGAAGATGAGGTGCGGGAGAGGGTCGGATGGGGATCCGGAGTGGATTGTTCCCATGGTCTTGATTGTGTCCTCGATGCTTACGTTGGCCCAGGTAGTCAGGGTGTCGTGGGCGGTGGGGTGCGGTGGGTTCGGTGTGGTGTGGTCGGCATGGGTCGTCCGAGGTCTGAAGCGGTCATGGATGTCGGTGATTTTCGGTGAAAGAAGGTGGCGAGGGAGTCGCACAGGGCTTGCGATGGTGGGACGTTGTTGGCGTTGGAGCTGGGGTTGGAGAGTTCCTTCACGATGGTGAAGAGCTCCTTGCTGTTGTGGGCGTTGTTGTCAAGGCGGTCTGTGAAGGAGGTTCTTTTGGCGGTCCTGATGAGGTGGTGGTGGTTGCGGATGGCGTCTTTGTGGGCAGTGCAGCTGTCTGGCATCTTGTCGTTGTGCCATATGTGTTCCAGTTTCTGGCAGGTGCGTTTGGAGTTGAGGAGTTCCGGGGTGAACCAGCTGACTCTTCTACTGGTGTCTGTGTTGGTGGGGTTTTTCAGTGGAGCGACGGTGTTGGCGCAGTCGTTCATCCAGCGTTCGAGGGCGAGTGCCCCTTCATCCGGGTTGGTTGGGGTCGTTGGGGGGTTGAGTGCGAGGTTTGTTTGTAGTTGTTCTTCAGTGATTTTGCCCCAGCGGCGGCGGGGGGTCTGTAGGGTGCGGTGGTGTGTGGGCGGCTTACGGAAGGAGAAGTGGATGCAGTGGTGGTCTGTCCAGGTGAGTTCGGAGGCGTGGCTAAAGGTGACGTGGGGGCTTGAGGAAAAGATAACATCTAGCGTGTGGCCGGCGTTGTGGGTCGACGTTGTGACGAGCTGTTTCAGTCCGAGGTTGGCGAGGTTGTCGATCAGAGTGGAGGAGTTGCTGTCGTTGTTGTTCTCCAGGTGAAAGTTCAGGTCTAAGGAAGATGTAGTCGGTGGAGGTCAGCGCGTGCGTGCTGATGAGGTCGGCGATGGAGTCGCAGAATTGAGGCCGGGGTCCTGGGGTCTGTAGACGAGGGTGCCTCTTAAGGTGGTCTTTGGGTTCGTGTGGATCTGGAAGTGCATGTGTTCGGCGGTGCTGAGGGTGTCGTTGGTGTTAGTTGAGATCTTGATGGTGTTTTTGTGGACGATGGTGATTCCTCCTCTGGCCCTGTTGGTGCGGTCTCTGCGCGTGATCTTGTACACGTATGGGATGGCTATGGTGATGTCTGGCGAGGAGGTTTCGTTCATCCAGGTCTCGGTCAGGAAGGTGACGTCCAGTGATGTGGTGTCGAGCAGGTCCCAGAGTTCGACGGCGTGTTTGTGTGCGGAGCGGGTGTTGATCAGGATGCATCTAAGCTGGTTGGCTTCCATTGTGGAGGGTGTATTGGCGCTTACGAGGCAGGAGAAGCTGCAGTTCTGGCAGGTGAAGGGGCCGTGGGTGTGCCTCGGGGCGGCCTTGCAGCAGGTGTGATTTCTTCCTGGGTTGAGAGCGATGAGGGTTTTGGCGTCGTATGGGAGGTGGTCGTCCTGGCAGGTGCGGGGGCCAGGGGTACTGGCGCTGGGCGCGGTCCAGGCTCAGACGGGCTTGCCTTAGGCGCACCAGCGGCGCACCAGCGGCGCACCCGTAGCGCGCGGCCACGCAGCGGCCGCCATATATGGGGAGGTGGGGAGGGAGGATCAGCTGGGAGGCGGGAGGCGAGGGACGGGTGTGGTGAATGGGTGCGGAGGGGGTGGGGCCGCAGGGGAGGCAGCAGCGGGGACGGAGGATGGGATATCGGCACGGGGCACGGAGGAGTGAAAAGTCTACAAAAGCAGAGGGGCACAGAGCTGGCGGCGATCAGAATACAGAATACAAAGCACAGGGGCACAATGCAGAGCGGCGATCAGGATACAGGATACAAAACACAGGGGTCACTGTTCTGCTTGGGTTTTCGGATCAGCTAGAACCCGCTCAGCAGAGCCTCTCTAACCCAACTCAGAACGTTACCCCCTCCCTAGGGCCTATTTACGCCTAAATAACCACATATATGTACCACCTAAGGACAGGGAATTCCTACTATATATACCAAGACCTACAAGTCACAGCCTCGCGGTCCCAAACGGACCCAGGACTTCCTGCCCAGACGGCAGCCACAGCCTACAAGTCACAGCCTCGCGGTCCCAAACGGACCCAGGACTTCCTGCCCAGACGGCAGCCACAGCCTCGCGGTCCCAAACGGACCCAGGACTTCCTGCCCAGACGGCAGTCACAGCCTCGCGGTCCCAAACGGACCCAGGACTTCCTGCCCAGACGGCAGCCACAGCCTCGCGGTCCCAAACGGACCCAGGACTTCCTGCCCAGACGGCAGCCACAGCCTCGCGGTCCCAAACGGACCCAGGACTTCCTGCCCAGACGGCAGCCACAGCCTCGCGGTCCCAAACGGACCCAGGACTTCCTGCCCAGACGGCAGCCACAGCCTCGCGGTCCCAAACGGACCCAGGACTTCCTGCCCAGACGGCAGCCTTAGCACGAGTTCATCCTATACTTACCACGACATACAACAAGGGAATCAGTGTTACTATATATCAGATCACACAAAGACAGCTAGTTGAGCACAACTTGTTCCCCAGTTCGAGGGGCTCCTTTCTCCCTTATTCAGTTACCACCTACCTGATCAGGATTAACATCTGTTCATGTCAAGTCACAGCTGACTAGAAGAATAGGTTACCCTCTTACACAAGAACACGTAGCACATATTGCTTTACTACAAACTGAATACTTTATTTAGTTATTACATGCACACTCACGGAACATAATACATATCACATAACCTGCAAAGAAAAGTGAAAGATTAAGTTGTACACTCTAATAGTAAGGGGTTGACATCACCTTGGTCGTATGTAGCCTGCACTCAATGGTCATCTAGGTTCCCTTCTTGTCTGCGCCTCGGCTTCGCCTGGAAGTCACACCTCCGCAATCACGGGTTTACTCCCGTCTCCCTCTCCGAGTCACTGGGACCTCTTCCTCATCGGCTACTCTCTTCTCTTTGGAATATCTATTTCTCGGTTTTTCTCCACCTCCAAGTTTGTCATCTGTCTTCCCTGGAATAAGTAGCAGCTTTACTACTAACGGCCAGGTGCCGCCTATGGACTAGAAGCAAGTGCCAGCATCTGCCTCAGACTTTCACTAATATAGAGATGCATTTTCTCATGGAAAATTCCAGCCCGTAACCTGCCGCCCACCAAATTCTTGTACCTCCCCGTGCCAAGGACACGTTCCCAGCCGGCCGGCCTGATGTAGTGTCTTCGGCATGAAGAAAAATACAATCCTTCGATAAGGGCCGGCCTGAACCGGTTCTCTCCAAGCGAATAACACCTCATAACTAAAACATCCCCTTTAACCTAGAAGCATCTCAAGCTGCCGGAGCAGAAAGAAAGATGGAGTCTCTCCCGTTTGAGGCCTACCAGGCCTGCATTCAGCACGGCTCCATGAAATACCCTCACTACAGGACAGGTTATCCCTAATACTAACGAATCTATCCCCTAGGCTATATGTGCAAGCCCTGATCTATGGGGAAGAGCACAGAATCATGTCGAAGTGCCTAGTAAATAGGCTCCATTCACTACTCTAACCCTTAGACTTGAATGGAAAGAGACTGAAGTCACCTAAATCACCCTTCAACACAATAAGACCGGAAAAATCGAGCAGTACATTTCACCCTTGACTTCAGTCTATTATACATTCATTAAATGGAGCTAACATCTGTGGAAGAATAATATGAAACAAAGCTAACTGATCTATGTCTAGTACCAAGTGTGCAGAATTGAAATAATGAAGGAATACACTGAATAAAGCAACAGATAGAAATCAAAACAGCAACAGCAATCAAAATACCACCTAATATTTGGCGTAGCAAGTGTATATCAGGTAACCAATTAAAGAGCCAGTCAAACCAGCCCTGGTCAATGTGTTTTCTAACTTCTTCTGTTAAGTCACGCAACTTGTCGATGTGAGCACGAATGGATTGTGTATGGTCAGACAAGTTAAAACAACAGAGACCTTCGAAGTCCGAGCAATCATGTCCATGTTTAAGCAAAAGATAATCAATGGCTGCTCTATTTTGCAAAATGGCCCTACGTTCACCCTGGGCGTCTAATAGCATGTCAGACAAAATTGTAGAAGTATGATTAATAGATTTCACCATCCAGCAGGCCATTTTCCCAATAGATTTGGCATTATAAACCGCCAAAGCAGGAACACCAATAATTGAAACAGCTAAGCTAAGGTATTCAGACTTGGAATATAAATGCAAAGATGGGTCACAATCCTCCTGTAACATTACAGTATCTCGAAGCACACGAGAGTTGGCATTCGGATGCGATGCGAACATCAACAAACTGAGTCTCGTAATGGCACAAGGGCCTCCGGAAATGTTTGCAGGGACAAATGGCCAGGAAGTATTACCACATGAGAAAAGCCATCCGGCAGGTAGTAACATCGTGCGATAGTGACTGGGGGTAACTACCAAACTATTACAAGTCATATTGTTCTGAACTGAAACACATGTGGTCGGTGTCCTTTGAAAGCACAAAGTCCGTTCGTGAGTTGTAAACGAAGTGGCGCCTTTTAGTTTTAGGCGCAGACATTCAGAGATCGCACTAGGATTACACGTAAGAAAGAAGCACAAATCACCTTGTGTGATATTATAAGTAAGTATTTGGGACTGGATGGGGGTTTGCTCGTTCGGCAATTCAATACATAGGGGGCAATATACATGGGTAGCAAAATCACCCAGGAGAATATTGGGACGGGCCTTCGAGACATTAAAAATATGAGTTAAAGTTTCCAATGAGGCGGGGACAGCAACCAGGCAGGTCGCCAGAATGTCATGTACAGATCTCATCGGTGTCAAACAGAAGTGAGGGGCGTCAGTCACCCTCTTAGCAAGTGCGGTCCAAAAGTTCGATGATGAATCACATGCAGCGAAGGAACGCAACACTCGGGTTCCCAGTTCATCCCGGGTTGATAGGATCCCTCCTTTCTCGTCGTACCAGTCCGAAAACAGTCCGGCTCCGACACATCCTGCAGCAACAATCCTAAGAATGATCTGAAAGAGAACCAAATACAGGCATTAATCATTCTCGTAAATAACATTTATCAGCCGGGACCGCTTCCCAGCTATCTTTCCCTGGTCTCATAACCAAAATGGTATTATCCTGACCGGTGGCAATGACCTCTGCTTGTTCAGGGGGATTCTTAGGCGACTGCACCCAAACTCTGGCCCCAGGATTATCCGTGGAGCCAAAACCTTTCTGGCCACGTACAGTTAGCAACGTTGGAGCAGTGCCCTTCATTAATACACCACTGAAAACAGGCATTATGAGTAATTGAGCCACTCGGTCAGTGCGATGTATCAGTAAGTCAACCTCACTGCTATTCAGCAGGAGCACCTTAATCTCTCCCTGATAATCACTGTCGATAATTCCTCCAAGCACCTGAATGCCTTTTACAGCCAGCCCCGATCTAGGGGCGATCAATCCGAAATTTCCAGGTGGTATCTGAACACCAACACCTGTCTCTATGATGACTCGATCTCTACTTTTTATAACAATGTCATCCATAGCATGCAAGTCTAAACCTGCCGACCCTGGGGTCGCTCTACATGGAGCCAAAGCTCCGGGAGTAATTTCCCAATACATCACAGTTTCTCTGATTTCATTAGGCATAGCCTCAGCATTCGGGGGAAACAAACGCATAAGTGGAGATTCAGCATTTACAAAAGGACGATTATTCAAAATCAATAGTGCTTGGGGCAAAAAGTCTCGCCAATTTTTATACTTGTCATCCGTTAACTTACGCAGATGGTCCTTTAGCAGGACATTCAATCTCTCCACCAGGCCCGAGGCCTGTGGGTAGTAGGGGATATGGAATATCCATTCAATATTGTTTTCCGCACAGAATTCCTGTACCAATCTTCCACGAAAATGGGATGCATTATCAGATTGAATTTGGAATGGCACACCATAGTACATCATAATTAATTCTAATGTTTTAATGGTATTCAATTGGGTAGCTTGCTTACAGGGAAGGTCTACCAGCAGGCCACTGTATGTATCAACAATAGTGCAAACATATTGACAATTCCTACTCATGGGAAGTGGACCAATGTAATCGATCTGCCAAATTTGAGCGGGCAGTTTGCCGCGATGTAAATGACCTTTAACAATTTGGGGCACCTTACGCCGTCTGATATGCTGACAAACGGGGCAGTGTAAAATAACATTTTTGATTAAATCTAAGGGAATATAAATTCCTCGATCAGCAGCCCACCTGCTAGTGGCCTTCTCTCCAAAATGTCCTGCCTTCTGGTGTGCCCATTTCGCCAATCCCGCAATATCAGAATCTTGTCTGTCCACCACTGCCTCAGCAATTTTAGACTCCTCATCTGCAATGTTATGAAAAAAATTGTCAAGAGAATCTATCGGGGTGTGAGCGTCCACATGGAAGATTGTAACAGTACTCTGTGGGAGCATCTCCCAAATTTCTTGCCATAACTCTTTTCCCCATAATTCTTTGGAATGTAACTTCCAATTATGGGAATGCCAAGTTGGCAACCAAACAGCCAGTCCATTGGCAGTAGACCAAGAATCAGTGAAAATATGACATGTACCAGGTAACTCTTGTTTCAAAACTTGGTAAACAGCGTAAAGCTCGGCAAATTGGCTGCTTTTACCTTCACCAGTTGTGCTCAACAATTTCTGTGTGATCGGATTATAGGACACCGCCTTCCAGTGCCGTGTCATCCCTATAAACCTCGCTGAACCATCAGTGAACCAAACATGGTTTCTTTCCGCTGCGGACAAATCATCAAAAGGCTTACCCCACTTGACAGGAGACTCCTGTGCTAAAGGTACGGAACATTCACTCTCAGTCTCAGTCGATGGCGCTCGCGCCACCTGCTCATGTAAAGAAGCAACTCCTTTCGGGCCCACACGTGCCCTGTCTTGTATGTACCATTTCCATTTAATCACACTCGCCTCTTGAGCGTGTCCAATTCGGTGAGTTTTCGGCGAACTCAGAACCCACTGCATGATAGGAATTTCCGGACGCAGAACTATATCATGTTCCAAAGTCAATTGCTCGGTATCCACCAGAGCCCAATAACAAGCAAGTAACTGTTTCTCAAAGGGTGTGTAACGCTCACCAGCATCAGGTAACTTTTTGGTCCAAAAACCTAACGGTACTTTACTCCTGCCTTGTTTCTGCCACAAACTCCAATTTGCATAAAGGCCCTGTACAGACACATTCAAATCCACGTCACCATCACGTACAGGCCATAAATCCAGAGCATGTTGAATTGCCTCTTTTGCCAGACTAAACGCATCTTGCTGTGGTTTATCCCATTCAAATGCATTCTTTTTACGCGTGACCCGGTACAAGGGGGCCAATATTTGACTCAAATGAGGAATATGCTGGCGCCAAAAGCCAAACAGACCAATGAAGCTCTGGGCTTCTTTCCTATTTCTAGGAACTGCAAAATCAAGAATCTTCTGTTTAACCTGAGGGATCACTTCACGGTGCCCTTCATGCCAATTAATACCCAAAAATTTTACAGCCTGGGACGGACCTTGCAATTTATCTGGGTTGATTTCCCAACCTTTCTCACGCAGGCACTCAATGACTCTGTCTAATTGGGTCTGAACTTCCTCTTGTGTTTCGCCTTGGATCAAAACATCATCAATATAATGACATATCTGAATTTGGGGATGAACCGGTACCTCAGCCAAATGCTCTGCCACCAGCCGGTGACATATCGTAGGACTATGCACATAGCCCTGGGGAAGTCTTCTAAACGTCATCTGACGCCCGTTCCACGTAAAACTGAATTGTTCCTGACACTCTGGGGCAATCGGAATTGAAAAGAAAGCATTAGCAATATCAATGGACGCGTACCATGTACCTGGATGCTTTTGGATTCTCTCAATTAGTGTAATAACATCCGGTACAACAACAGTCAAAGAGGGTGTGTGCTTGTTCAATTCTCGATAATCAACGGTCATGCGCCAAGAGTTATCACTCTTACGCACCGGCCAAACAGGATTATTCCAAGCAGAAGTAACTGGGGTTATGACTCCTGCATCCACTAACTCCTGAATAGTGGTACTAATCTCCTCATGACCACCTGGAATACGATACTGCTTCTGACAAACCACTTTTGTCGCATGGGGAACTTGTATGGGGGGCATTCTTAAACGACCAACCCGTATAGGTCTGGACGATATATAATGCGTTGTTCCAAATTGGTAACATCCGTCATCTAGATGCAAAGTCATTCCTCTCAAAATATCAATCCCAATTATGAATTCTAGAAGTGGCACTACTAGTACAGAATACTCTTTTCTAGGAATTCTACCTATTCTCATTTCAAGCAAAGTTTGAACTGCAGGAGTTTCTTTTCCACCTAATCCGGTAATAGTAAAAGGCTGACCTGTAAACTTCTTCGGTTTTCCATGAATAAGAGTGGCCTCCGCTCCTGTATCTACCAATGCTCGGGCCCTTTGGATATTACGATGTCTCCAATAAATGTCAATATCTACATAGGGTCTATTATCTCTGTGAGCCCATCTGTGTACCGGAGCTTGACCTCTTTCCTAATCATTCTTACTGCATTCTGTATACCAGGATAAATCAGGATAAAGACTCTCACGCTTCTTAGGTATCGGTACCTCCTGTTCATATCCATTCCCAGTACGGAACGGATTCGTATCTTCTGCATTGTACTGCGGGTTACGATCGACCAAACTGTGACGATCCTCTCTCCTCCTCAACTCAGGGGATTGCTCCCTATCATCTCTACGTCTGCTGTAAACATAGTCAGTTCTCCCCCTTTCTCTTTCCCCCTCTCTCTCCCTGTCTCTCTCTCGACGGGGGGACACATCACGTGCAGAACGTCGATCATCACGACGAACAGAGCGCCCACGGCGGTCGTCATCACCGCTACCGTCAGAACCACCACGATCACACTCAGTGGTCCGAACACGCCGGGCACCCTCCTTTCGATCCAAGCCACGTTTGCGAAACAATTCCCACAAACGAGCGGTAGTCTCACCATCAATGTCCTCCCTCCGCACACCATCAGCCAGAAGACCAGAAAAAATATCACGTCTAGTAAGTTTATTTTCACCAGGAGTACGAGTGTCAGGCCGGGACTGACGTTCAGGTTTAAACCACTCACCCAACTCACCGAGTTGGCGCACCGATTCCAAAACCGTAGATAACACGTTACCAGTCTGATTAATCAATAAAGTCATCATGACCTGCTTATAGGCAACAGGGGAAGATCGAATGATACGGTTCCGCACAGAAGATGTCAACGAACCATCAAGCAACCTGTCAGCAGTACCCAGAAAAATTGCCGTTTTCATCACCTCCTCTTTGAGACGTTGAGCAGCATCACGCAAAGTATACCACGGCTTGTCATTCACAGGCCAGTCAGATTCAGTAGGATATTTTAGATTACAACCCTCAGTCGCCAATTGGAGTAAAGAAATCTGACCAACACCATTATAGTTACGAAAATGATCCTGCACAGTAGAATCCAAACTCAAGGAACAGAACTTTAAACAATCGCCAGTATCCAACATAATACCAGCAGCGCCCAGTTCATAAAGGCGCACCATCCATGTGAGCAAGGACTCACCAGCTCGCTGCCGAAATCGCTGCAAAATATCACTAATTTCCTGCTGAGTAAAGTCTTCTAAACAGTCCAAAGAAATACCCTGCGGAGCATTGGGTGACTGCTGCAACTTCCGACGGAAAACTGGATGCGCAGAAACCGCGGGACGAGCATCACAAGGAGCCCGATCAGTACTCGTAGAGGGACAATCAGTGTAAGAAGCATTGATCCCACTCGAAGAACGAGAGTAATCACGGGGTGCACCATCAAAGGTGCGAGAAGCAGACTTACAATCATGGCGGGAGCGAGAAGACTCGCGCTTGGCAGACTCCTCACCCGAGGAACAAGAATCAGTCGAGTTCCAGATATTACCATCCCATTCATCAGGATTCCAATCCAGCCCGGCTGTCGCCACGACCAGACGCACCTTTCGCGTCGAAACCCGACCGCGCCTGTTCTTGTATTTATAACGAGCAATTCGCACAGCCGCCCGTTCGGCAATAGTTTGGTAAGTCTCAAGTTTATCAGCAAGCAACTTATTTTGACACCGCAACAAAGTATGAGAATTCTGAATCTCAACAAAGTGCGCTTCCACATCTTTAAGAGATATCTGTAACTTCAACAATCTCTCATGCAGAATCCTGTATGCAGACAAAAGAATCCAACCTCTGCGCCCCAAAATGGGAATCTCCTCACCCTTCGATACGGGTGCCTTCTGCAAACAAGCAATCACATTAGCCGGCTCTGCCAGCTCCAAAGAAGAATTCCAATTCTCACTCAAACCAGTAGAATCAGCCCACTCACGGGCCAAGGCTTCATAAGGCGTTTAATCCCATCCGGGAATATCAACGGGCAACTTAAAAGTAGATTTAGACCTTTTAGAAAACATCGTGAAAAAGGAAAAAGAAGAAAAGAAGAAAAAGAAAAGAAGGAAGAAAAATAAAAACTATACACAGAGATATACAAAAATAAAATGCAAACAAAACCACGCACGCGCCGAAAGCAAACACAAGACAACCACAACGCACACAGGTTTCGTAAACGGTTCGTGACGCCAAATGTTCTGCTTGGGTTTTCGGATCAGCTAGAACCCGCTCAGCAGAGCCTCTCTAACCCAACTCAGAACGTTACCCCCTCCCTAGGGCCTATTTACACCTAAATAACCACATATATGTACCACCTAAGGACAGGGAATTCCTACTATATATACCAAGACCTACAAGTCACAGCCTCGCGGTCCCAAACGGACCCAGGACTTCCTGCCCAGACGGCAGCCACAGCCTACAAGTCACAGCCTCGCGGTCCCAAACGGACCCAGGACTTCCTGCCCAGACGGCAGCCACAGCCTCGCGGTCCCAAACGGACCCAGGACTTCCTGCCCAGACGGCAGTCACAGCCTCGCGGTCCCAAACGGACCCAGGACTTCCTGCCCAGACGGCAGCCACAGCCTCGCGGTCCCAAACGGACCCAGGACTTCCTGCCCAGACGGCAGCCACAGCCTCGCGGTCCCAAACAGACCCAGGACTTCCTGCCCAGACGGCAGCCACAGCCTCGCGGTCCCAAACGGACCCAGGACTTCCTGCCCAGACGGCAGCCACAGCCTCGCGGTCCCAAACGGACCCAGGACTTCCTGCCCAGACGGCAGCCTTAGCACGAGTTCATCCTATACTTACCACGACATACAACAAGGGAATCAGTGTTACTATATATCAGATCACACAAAGACAGCTAGTTGAGCACAACTTGTTCCCCAGTTCGAGGGGCTCCTTTCTCCCTTATTCAGTTACCACCTACCTGATCAGGATTAACATCTGTTCATGTCAAGTCACAGCTGACTAGAAGAATAGGTTACCCTCTTACACAAGAACATGTAGCACATATTGCTTTACTACAAACTGAATACTTTATTTAGTTATTACATGCACACTCACGGAACATAATACATATCACATAACCTGCAAAGAAAAGTGAAAGATTAAGTTGTACACTCTAATAGTAAGGGGTTGACATCACCTTGGTCGTATGTAGCCTGCACTCAATGGTCATCTAGGTTCCCTTCTTGTCTGCGCCTCGGCTTCGCCTGGAAGTCACACCTCCGCAATCACGGGTTTACTCCCGTCTCCCTCTCCGAGTCACTGGGACCTCTTCCTCATCGGCTACTCTCTTCTCTTTGGAATATCTATTTCTCGGTTTTTCTCCACCTCCAAGTTTGTCATCTGTCTTCCCTGGAATAAGTAGCAGCTTTACTACTAACGGCCAGGTGCCGCCTATGGACTAGAAGCAAGTGCCAGCATCTGCCTCAGACTTTCACTAATATAGAGGTGCATTTTCTCATGGAAAATTCCAGCCCGTAACCTGCCGCCCACCAAATTCTTGTACCTCCCCGTGCCAAAGACACGTTCCCAGCCGGCCGGCCTGATGTAGTGTCTTCGGCATGAAGAAAAATACAATCCTTCGATAAGGGCCGGCCTGAACCGGTTCTCTCCAAGCGAATAACACCTCATAACTAAAACATCCCCTTTAACCTAGAAGCATCTCAAGCTGCCGGAGCAGAAAGAAAGATGGAGTCTCTCCCGTTTGAGGCCTACCAGGCCTGCATTCAGCACGGCTCCATGAAATACCCTCACTACAGGACAGGTTATCCCTAATACTAACGAATCTATCCCCTAGGCTATATGTGCAAGCCCTGATCTATGGGGAAGAGCACAGAATCATGTCGAAGTGCCTAGTAAATAGGCTCCATTCACTACTCTAACCCTTAGACTTGAATGGAAAGAGACTGAAGTCACCTAAATCACCCTTCAACACAATAAGACCGGAAAAATCGAGCAGTACAGTCACAAAGCAGAGCGGCGATCAGGATACAGAAAGCAAAATACAGGGGCACAAAGCAGGGCAGTGATTGGGATACAGAATGCAAGTACAAGGAGCACAAAGCAGAGCGGGGGGCAGGGGGCACAGAGCAAAGCGGCGATCAGGATGCAAAATACAGGCGCACAAAGCAGAGCAGTGATTGGGATACAGAATGCAAGTACAAGGGGCACAAAGCAAGGCGGCGAGCGGGGGCAGGGGGCAGAGCCAGATGCGGGAACAGAGCAACGGCAGCAAAAGGAAACAGTGAAAAACGAAACAGTGAAAACGAACCTAAGGGCCACCACTGGCCACCAGGGATGAGGCGCAGGTGGAAGCCTGCGGGTGGAGGAGGGCCTCGAATTCACCGGCGGTGGCAGCAGCAGTGATCAGTGAGCAGCGACAGTGGGGGTGCAGGTGGAGCTGCAGCGGGGGGGAGTGACCTACCAGGAGGTCAAGGGTCGCTCTCCTCACCGCGCAGCAGCCGCCATATATGGGGAGGTGGGGAGGGAGGAGCAGCTGGGAGGCGGGAGGCGAGGAACGGGTGTGGTGAATGGGCGTGGAGGGAGCGGGCCGCAGGGGAGGCAGCGGCGGGGACGGAGGACGGGAGACCGGCGTGGGGCACGGAGGAGTGAAAAGTCTACAAAAGCAGAGGGGCACAGAGCAGGTGGTGATCAGAATACAGAATACTAAGCACAGGGTCACAAAGCAGAGCGGCGATCAGGATACAGAATGCAAAACACAGGGGCACAAAGCAGAGCATCGATCAGGATACAGAAAGCAAAATACAGGGGCACAAAGCAGGGCGGCGATTGGGATACAGAATGCAAGTACAACGGGCACAAAGCAGAGCAGCGAGCGGGGGGCAGGGGGCACAGAGCAAAGCGGCGATCAGGATGCAAAATACAGGGGCACAAAGCAGAGTGGTGATTGGGATACAGAATGCAAGTACAAGGGGCACAAAGCAGGGCGGCGAGCAGGGGCAGGGGGCACAGCCAGATGCGGGAATAGAGCAACGGCAGCAAAAGGAAACAGTGAAAAACGAAACAGTGAAAAACGAACATAAGGGCCACCACTGGCCACCAGGGATGAGGCACAGGTGGAAGCCTGCGGGTGAAGGAGGGCCTCGAATTCACCGGCGGTGGCAGCAGCAGTGATCAGTGAGCAGCGACAGCGGGGGTGCAGGCGGAGCTGCAGCGGTGGGGGAGCTTTCCTTCCTCTTCTTGCATTTTACTTCCTCTGGAGGAGGGCCTCGAATTCACCGGCGGTGGCAGCAGCAGTGATCAGTGAGCAGCGACAGCGGGGGTGCAGGCGGAGCTGCAGCGGGGGGGAGTGACCTACCAGGAGGTCAAGGGTCGCTCTCCTCACCGCGCAGCGGCCGCCATATATGGGGAGGTGGGGAGGGAGGAGCAGCTGGGAGGCGAGGGACGGGTGTGGCGAATGGGCGCGGAGGGGCAGGCCGCAGGGGAGGCAGCGGCGGGGACGGAGGACGGGAGACTGGCGTGGGGCACGGAGGAGTGAAAAGTCTACAAAAGCAGAGGGGCACAGAGCAGGCGGCGATCAGAATACATAATACAAAGCACAGGGGCACAAAGCAGAGCATCGATCAGGATACAGAAAGCAAAATACAGGGACACAAAGCAGGGCGGCGATTGGGATACAGAATGCAAGTACAAGGGGCACAAAGCAGAGCGGCGAGCGGGGGGTAGGGGGCACAGAGCAAAGCGGCGATCAGGATGCAAAATACAGGGGCACAAAGCAGAGTGGTGATTGGGATACAGAATGCAAGTACAAGGGGCACAAAGCAGGGCGGCGAGCGGGGGCAGGGGGCACAGCCAGATGCGGGAATAGAGCAATGGCAGCAAAAGGAAACAGTGAAAAACGAAACAGTGAAAAACGAACATAAGGGCCACCACTGGCCACCAGGGATGAGGCACAGGTGGAAGCCTGCGGGTGGAGGAGGGCCTCGAATTCACCGGCGGTGGCAGCAGCAGTGATCAGTGAGCAGCGACAGCGGGGGTGCAGGCGGAGCTGCAGCGGTGGGGGAGCTTTCCTTCCTCTTCTTGCGTTTTACTTCCTCTGGGGGAGGGCCTCGAATTCACCGGCGGTGGCAGCAGCAGTGATCAGTGAGCAGCGACAGCGGGGGTGCAGGCGGAGCTGCAGCGGGGGGGAGTGACCTACCAGGAGGTCAAGGGTCGCTCTCCTCACCGCGCAGCGGCCGCCATATATGGGGAGGTGGGGAGGGAGGAGCAGCTGGGAGGCGGGAGGCGAGGGACGGGTGTGGCGAATGGGCGCGGAGGGGGTGGGCCGCAGGGGAGGCAGCGGCGGGGACGGAGGACGGGAGACCGGCGTGGGGCACGGAGGAGTGAAAAGTCTACAAAAGCAGAGGGGCACAGAGCAGGCGGCGATCAGAATACAGAATACAAAGCACAGGGGTACAAAGCAGAGCGGCGATCAGGATACAGAATGCAAAACACAGGGGCACAAAGCAGAGCGGTGATCAGGATACAGAAAGCAAAATACAGGGGCACAAAGCAGGGCGGCGATTTGGATACAGAATGCAAGTACAAGGGGCACAAAGCAGAGCGGCGAGCGGGGGGCAGGGGGCACAGGGCAAAGCGGCGATCAGGATGCAAAATACAGGGGCACAAAGCAGAGTGGTGATTGGGATACAGAATGCAAGTACAAGGGGCACAAAGCAGGGCGGCGAGCGGGGGCAGGGGGCAGAGCCAGATGCGGGAACAGAGCAACGGCAGCAAAAGGAAACAGTGAAAAACGAAACAGTGAAAAACGAACCTAAGGGCCACCACTGGCCACCAGGGATGAGGCGCAGGTGGAAGCCTGCGGGTGGAGGAGGGCCTCGAGTTCGCCGGCGGTGGCAGCAGCAGTGATCAGTGAGCAGCGACAGCGGGGGTGCAGGGCGGAGCTGCAGCGGTGGGGGAGCTTTCCTTCCTCTTCTTGCGTTTTACTTCCTCTGGAGTATCCCCTCTTTACCCTCCTATGATAGGAATATTTGTATCCTTCCACCGCTCACATTCAGGAAACTACTTTTTTCTTTTTCTATAAGCACTTTATGTGAGTACATGTGTTTTTTTGCTTTCTCTCTCGTGTATTGCTTTCCCCTTCCAATACATGACCTCCTGCGCACTCCGAAATGCTCCCTCCTCTCTACACCCTGAGCTCGTCCATTGTTTTTCCCATCCAAAGTTTGTTTCTCCCCCAGTATGCCATTTAAAGCATCTCCATTTCTCCACCCTTCTACTTTCTTTCACTCCCACATCTGTGTTGACTTCTCCTCCACCTGTTCCTCTGTTGCTCCTTTACCACTCCCGACCTTATGCATTTTTTGTTTAAATTTTCTATTATTTTGGGTGCCAACGGCTGAAATTTGCTGCCGGGCTACTTTGTTTGTAGTGTCATTCTGCATGCATGAGCATGTGTGGCAATATATGCGCACACGTATGCCATAATACATGCAAATGCATAAGGAAAGAAGCAGCCACCAGTAGTGTCATGACGCCTACAAGTATACAATCCCGTTATGACATCATTGCTTTTTTTCTTTTTTAATCCTTTTTTTTGCTGATGCTGCAGAGTAATGGCAAAAGGTATTCATTTTTGCCAATGCTGCTCAGTATCAGAAAAAGCACTGGTGAATCAATAGATGAAAATGGCGAGACCCATTTGCTTTGGCAATGCTTTTTTTAAATTAAAGTTTTTTATTGAAGTCCAAAAAATGTTTGAAATATATTAAATACATTAAAGCCAATAAATCCATAAAAAGAGAATACCTTTAGGCATAATATTAGGTTTACAAAAGTTAATAAGTAATACATAGCGCACTAGAAAATCAGGGACGGATATAAACAAAACAATAGACAAATTAATTTTTTAACCACATACATAAGATAGTAGCCCGTCCTGAACTTAATCAAAATAAGTAACCCAGATTTTATTAAATTTCCTAAGACCCCCCACGCGTAGTGCGTAGATGCGTTCACTTCTTTTAACCGCTTTCATCTTATGGACCCATTCTAGGTCAGAAGGAATCAAATCGGTACGCCATCTTTGCAATAAAAGTGATCTAGCAACAGCCATTGCAATGTATAATATTTTAACCAATTGATCAGGAAGGAGGAGATCTGGATCAAAACCAATAATAATTAACAAATCATTCACTACTAATTGAATACAACATTCAGTTTCCAAATAAGAAAAAATATCCTCCCAGAACTTCTGAATCCTAGGGCAATGCAACATAATATGTGACCAATTCGCTGAAGGATGGTTAATACAGCGAAAGCAGTGTGCTGAGTAATTGCCATACATTTTCGAAATAGAAAAAGGGGTTCTATAAAGTTGCAATTTACTAAAAAACAGCATCCTTCGCCAATTCGCACATCTTAGCGTGCTGAAATTAAGTTTATTAATAACTGACCAGACGTTGGTAGAAATTTGAAGATCTTCATGATCCATCCATTTTTTGATTGCCTTCTGTCCAACATCCAGGCCCCAAACTAAAGCTAAACGCTTTTTCTATACCCCAGGTTTCCTGCCGGATGCATCTTCTAAAAGTTCATTAACTAGCTGGTGTTGATCAGTTATTTGAGAAACATCTAATTCGGTGAGAAATTTATGGAAGATGTCATATGACCCCAAAAGAATAAAATCATTAACAATCAATTGCGACATTTCGGTCATAGTCAACCATCTTCCATTTCTCAGGAAATGTGAGACTTTACGGAATCCTACCGAGGCCCATTTTAGAATGAGTTCTGAGGATAATGTAATCCCTGCTAATGGTAAAATGCCAGATAGTAACGTGACTGAGTTAATTACAGGGATAGAATATCTTTTATAGATCGCCTGTCGTTTTTTGAAAAGCCAATGAAGGCACTTATAATGAACCAATTTAGGGGATTTGAAGATTAACAAAGGGGACTGAATCTGGTTTTCCTTACACATTAAATCCATAAAACTGAAAACTGTTAATAAAAAGATTTGACTGTAGTTGAGGTTTGAATCTAGATAAATACTGTGCAAAATAGGCATAATAATAATCCCTGAGATTGGGGAGAGCTAGGCCTCCCTTTTCCAATTCTTCATACAAAGTGCTAAGTGCGATACGTGATGATTTTTTTGCCCAAGGAAAGGCTGTAAACATAGACTCTACTTGGGTAAAAAAGGAACCCGATAAAGTACATGGGATAGTTGAAAACATAAAATTAAACAAAGGAAGAATAGACATTTTAATCAAGGCCACCCGACCCAGGATGGATAAAGGGAGAGAGTTCCAATGTGAAAACAAGGCCTGAGTTTTTCTAAGAAGTGGTGCAAAATTCAGGTGATATAGGTCGCCAACACTTTCAGAGAAATATACCCCAAGGTATCTCTTAGGTTTGGTGTTAACGCAAGAAAGAATATCGGGGTGCAGATCCAGACTTGCTCCTCCACATTGTAAAATTTTGGTTTTCCTTTTATTAATGTGATACCCGCCTAAAGCCTCAAAATCCTCAAAGACCTGAAAAACTTTAGCCTGAACCTTTATATCAGGCTTGATAATAAGCCTGATATCGTCGGCGTATAATTTCAGTTTCGATATAGATGGAATTGAGGGGCGAATATCAACACAGTTTCTTATTGCTATCGCCAACAGTTCGATAAAAAAAGCAAATAAGACAGGCGATAAAGGGCACCCTTGCCTTGTGCCCCGTTTTACTTTGACCAGCCCATCCACCGATGTATTGATAATTACCTTAGCTTCAGCGTTAATATATAAATTATGGATCAGGGCCGTGATCTTTGAGGAAATACCAAAGTAACCTAAAATCATAAACTATGTCTCCCACACAACAAGGTCAAAAGCCTTCTCGGCGTCTAGTAGGAGGACTAATGCGGGTATCCTCTGTATGTCGAAATGGTCCAATGCCTCAGTTAAATAATGTGTATTGGTGGCTAACTGCCTACCAGCAATAAAACCATTCTGATCAGAATGGATCAATTGCGCCGCGTGTTGATTATACCGAAGTGATAACAATTTGGGGACCAATTTATAGTCTGAGTTTAACAACGTTATCGGACGATAGGAATTCGGATCCTCGCTGTTCTTACCTTTTTTCAAGAAACTAACTATGTTACCTTGTCTAAAGGACACTGGTATTCCCCCCCCCCCCCTCCAACATAGAGTTTACTAAATGAAGAAAAAAACCCGCAACTGAGCTAAAAAAGACTTTAACAAATTCAGGCGGAAACTCATCCGGGCCACAAGCCTTGCCATTTGGCAAATTTTTAATGACCCCCTCCAGCTCTTCCATAGTGAAGGGGCTGGACATAGAGAATGTTTCCAATTCCGAGAGTTTCGGTAATCCATTATTCTGCAAAAATTCTTCTAACACGGTCCTATCCACAATCTGTTGTTGGCCGTAAATGGACTTATAATGCTGAAGCATTATTTCCCCAATTTTAACCTGGTTGTCTGTACGCGAGGGGGTTAACGGGCATTTTAACGCGTTGATCTGATTTAAGGCTGCCTGTTCCCTAGCCTGCCAAGCTAAAAACCTGCCCGTGAAATTACTTTCCTCATATGTTTTTTGGCGGTATTGTTGAAAGGAGGCTTCACTCTGAGTATAATAATTGGCACTAAGTTCGCGCTTAGCCTGATCCAGCTGGCGTTGGTTAAACATAGAGGGATATTAAGAAAAACAAAATAGGACACTTGGACTTTCTGCTCCAAGATTCTCTTATCTTCCCTAACTTTTTTTTTTACAAATTCTGCATCTTTTCAAATAATTAGCCCTCGGCCAAAGGCCTTAAGTGTATCCCAGACCACGCTTAGGGGTGCAGACTCACTATTTCGTAATAAAAATTCCTTAATCTATGTCCCAATAAAGCCCACCCAGTCCTCTTCATTAAAATATTGTCCGTTCAACGACCATCTTTTAGGGGACCTAACGCAATTTCCTAATTGTACTTCAAGCACCAACATAGCATGATCTGATAATCCATTATATAGGAATCTCTGCTGGCTGAAGCACAGTCTCCGAGAAACCAAGAAAAAATCAATTCGTGACGAAGTACGGAATCTACCTGACCAACAAGTGTACGCTATTTTGGTTGGAAAAGTCGCACGCCATGGATCCTGTAGGTCCAAAGTTACTCCATACTGTTGCAAGGTTTTTAAGACTTTAGGTTTCAGCGGCTTTTTAGCCCGCACTGAAGAGTCTATTTTGGGATTCATTAAGACATTAAAGTCGCCTCCCAAAATCAGCTCACCGGGTACCTGAATTAGGGACTGAGACCTTTGGGTTATCCTCAATTGGAGCGTACATACTGACAAAAGTTAACGGTCTCTGTCTCTGTCTGATGCTGCAGGTAACCCAGCCCCCACGACCATATTGATCTTTATCAAAATTAATGACTCCGCCTGAAGTTTTTTACTTAAAAAAATTGATGTCCCTCTATGGGAGGCGGAGGATGAAGAAAATCCACTATAAGCTGCCCAGGACCTAAACATAGAGAAATCAGACCGTTTTACAGCTGGTATATGGGTTTCTTGTAAAAGAATCACTGCCGGGTTTTCTGTTTTAATCCATGATTCAATTGCCCACATTTTTTTTTTATTATTGAGACCGTTAACATTAAAATAAACCACTTTCAGCAGTTCCTTACTAGCCATAATTAGGACCTAACCCAAGCTTAAACCCCCTAAACATCTTACCCAGAGTCAAGTTAACAAACGGATTTATAAAACCTGAATAAGTTTGCAAAAAAAGGACTTCATTTTTTCCCCTTATGCTCCCATCCCGGCCCTTGTGACTCCACCCCCCGAAATGTGGGAACCCCCCCCCACCAACCACACTAACCACATTTCACCCCCCCATCTAACCTGGGTGTCCTGTAATTACACCCGAGTGATCTTACCCCTAGCCCCCCCAGCAATGCTAAAAAGCGATCTATTGATTAAACATGCATTCAGGTGTGCACTGTAAACAAAGTAGGGCCCCACTATGATCGAGTGACAGCCTAACACACAACTCAATCTTGATTAGACCTTCCAATGAAAGAGGCAAGAGGCAAGCGAGAATTACCTCACCTGACCCCCCTATCTGATGAAGTACATAGATTACGCGAACAAATAAGGAGAAATTAAAAGAGGTGGAATTGAATATTTGATTTATTGGATTCATTTAATCCAGTAATTGGCTGTGCAGCCAGACAGGTTCCTAAGAGTGGTTCCTTCGTGTTTGTTCCCCCTATCTGATGACCATGGCCATTATGAGAAAACAAGGATTTCCATCTAAACCCTAGAACCCTGCGAGATCTCTTTTAATAATTCCTGGGCTTCATCCAGGTCAGAGAACATGAAAAATTTGCCCTTAACCAAGACCCTCAATTTAGACTGTTGGGCAATAGATGCTTGCGCCCCATTTGCTTTAAATAGATGGAGAATCTTCACAAATTCCTTTCTCCTACATGCCGCCACAGCAGTCATATCGGAGAAAACGCAACATTTTACAGTTTCGTTCACTACAAACTGTCTCTGTTGGATTGCTTTAGACAGTATTTTCTCTTTCACACGATAATCTGCAAAGTTTAATAATATTGTCCGTGGAATCGTAGAATTAGGAAACGGGCGAGCAGGAACACGATGAGCCCTGGTGATGGTAAGATCACCTTCGAACTCTGGGATAACCCTTTGTTTAATAAATGAGTTGACCCACTGCAGTGTTTGGGAGCCCTCAATTCCTTCCGGAATTCCAACTATCCGGAGATTGGACCTCCGAGAATGATTTTCTAGCGCCTCCAATTTGTTCTCAAGAGCATGCTTGCTCTTGGCAGCTGCTTTGACTTCTCCCATTACAATGGTCATCTGGTCCTCTAGCACTGAGATCCTAGCTTCTGCCTCCTGAAGCATTTGGGAAACTTGACATTGTCTCTTCAATTTTCATTAAACGTTGATGAAGAGAAGCAAGTTCAACTTTCTGGGTTCTCTTCAACTCACGGACTTCTTCCAAGATTAAGTTAAGCCTGTCTTTGACAGTAATCTGAAGTTCGCCCGCTGACTCCATATTACGACTAGAAATGACATGAGGGGGATCAACAGTGGAAGAAGAAGAGCTCCCCGCCTTTGTCCCCTCAGGAGACATCACGCCAGTGCAAGATGCCGATGCTTGCAGAGAGACCCGGGGGTGTATCGGTGTCAAAGCTTGAGGAGATGTCAATGAACCGGAGGGGCTGGAGGCTACATCAACATGAACAGATGTTTCTGAAGTTTCTAGTTGCCCCACTTGTTTACCAATTTGAACAGTTAGCGAAGTTGAGGAGGTCAACTCTTCCTGGTTTAGATTTTGTCCTGGGAATGTCCCCATAATTATATGAAGATCAGATTTCGGATTACCTTGCAGACTTTCCTGACTGATAGAGGCAGGGTCCAAGTCCAAGTTTGCTACAGGTGCTAGAGCCGATGGCACTATGACTGCTGAAGGTTCCTTAAAGGATTTCATGGCTGGGCTGAGGCTGGAGCCAGGAGAGGGGGATTGCAGCATCGCTTTTTAAAAAAATAATGCAAATTGTTTTGCTTCTTTTATCTCTTTCACCTTTTTGGGCCCTTCGGCCCCCGCATTAGCCTGTAGAGATGTTTCTGGCACAGCTACAGCTGCATTCTTGTCTGCGATGCCCACCGTACCTGCCTGTTCTAAGGGTGTGGCAAAGGACAGTTCCTCCTCTTCTGAGCTCTCAAGTGTAGTATCCAATCCGAGCAAGTTGGGGGCATTCTCCTTACTAGCCAGTCGGGCTAGCTCTTTAGCTTCTTTGGCCTGAGCTCGGCGAGTTTTAACCTTTAGGTGGGCATTTAGCAGCTTTCCCATTTTGACCACTGCACCTCTGCTCCCCCTTACAGCTCCCTGTGTTATTTGATAGTACTTATAACTTGTGCTTCAATTATAGTTCTTTTATAAAGTCTCTCCTCTAAAGGTATAGTTGAGCCTGAGAGACTATAAAGCGGTGAGGCATAAAATTAATGAGGCACACAAAGAAAGCATGGGGGAGATACCTTGTGTAGATGGAAGACAGAGTCCAGCTCTCCTGATGACATCCTCCCAATTACGATAGGCTATGCAAGCTGTGCTGTGCCGGTACTGTGAGTTGTTGACAGCGCTGTAACAAAGTGTATTAGGTGGGCTGATCAGTATACCACTAGCCACTTTTGTTGTTTTGTGCAGTTTCCGCCTTGGCCTCTCTAACACCTTCTCTCTGTGGGATTTTTAAACAAACTCCAAATCCCATAAGGAACTAGTGATGGCGTCTGTGGCATTTAAAATTAGGGTGCTTCAAGATTCAGCGCAATTAAGCAAGAGAGGGGGGCCAGAATAGTAGAGAAACACTGATCAATCCTCAAAGAAAGATAAAAGCATTTTCCACCGCTTTGCCGTGAAGAACTGCTGTTGCTACTGTACTCGCAGCTCTCGGTGCGTCTGGAGTGCTTAAGAAGGCTACTTGCCGAAGCTGCAGAGATTCAGAGCTCTTCTTCTTACCGACAAAAAGTTAAGCGAGTGGAAATAAACCCAAGGCCTCGTGAAACAAAGAAGCGCTGAAAAAATGCTGCTAGAGGGTGCCGGTTAATCAAAGCACATTTTCGATTGTCCCCATTTAATTACAAAGCGCCTCTTTATTTTTCATTGCCGGGTCTCACGGAGTCATTACAGTTAAATGCATAAATGCATAACGACTTCCAGACCTCTTAGGCCTTTTTAGACAGATAGCGAAGTCCAAGCACTTCAAGGAAAACTGCTGCCTCTGCTGCCGTTTCTGCCATTTAGCACCATTTTGCCATTATACTGCCAATCACCCCTTGTCGCTTTTCGTATTCAGCGCTTAGCGCTTTTCACTAACCGTCATCTTGTACATCTTGCACCTCCTTCGTTATCTTTCCTCAGCCACAGTCTCAGTGATCATAATGGCAGCAGCCTCTCTCTCTTCCCCCGCTGCAAGCTCTTCCGTAATGCTCAGGCAGAAAAAAGGAAGAAAGAAAAAAGTACCAAAAAGCACCGAAGCAACAAAGGAGCACTCCGCTTCGTCGTTAATCCCAGGCACAGCCCCAAGCCGCAATCACTCCCCAGGGCTCACAGGAGCAAGGACGCCAACCTGCCGAACACCAGCACACCAAGGACATTCACCATTGCTGGGGGCGGGCAAGAATCACCTGTGGCTACGTGGAGACGTGGTACTCCACAGCCATCCAGTCCGAACACTACTGTGATCCCCGACTATCTCGTAATTCCAGTGGCCCAGGTGTATCCCAACCAGCTTGCTTTGTCAATGCTTGTTGTGAAATGGTGTGCCGGCTTTAGGTTTTGCCATCTGCTATTCGTTTTAGCTGGAAAATCATGTAAGAGTGGAACTATCACCATCCCACTGTGTACCTCGGATATCAACATTTGATTTTGATGCACTTGAATGTTTTCAACTAGGAAATCTCAGCTAGTTTTCTCAGTGTGAATGGTCGCGGTCACCCACGTTGGGATAATCTCACTGGGTACCCCCTAGCACCTGAAAATTGCACTAGGGCTGCCAATTCTTGCTCATGCTCGCCAACTTACCAAACGCAAGAAAAAAACTCCACCATGCTGCGGTTGGCAGAATTTGGCCGGTTCCAAGAATAACACGGAGTTGACAAAATTCCACAAACTACACCGGCGGAGTGGAATGCATAACCCACCTCTACTTGCTTCTCAAAACCACTGCCTCTAGTAAAAACCATCCTGCTACAACCTCCTCCTCCAACTATTGCCAACGCACTAACACATGCAACCATCTGCTCCATGGCCACTCACTCTCACTTCTAGGAAATCTGTGCACCAATCGACTAGAGACCCCGTAACCAATGTCTTTTTACAGGAGCCTCACTTGTGCGGACATCTCTATGACCTGTGCGCCCTTCTGCCTAGTGTTTTCTCCATCTTTAATGGGAGATATTCATCTTAACTCCATCATACCTAGTGCCCATTGTTTCTATCTCTGCCCTGCTCGTGATGTCATTAAAATAATTCACTTTAGAAGTGTGAGTTGTGAGTCTCAGGCGTTTGTACATCATGTAGAGAGCCTATTTCGGAGCACGTGGTGGGAGAGGTGAATTCCTAACGAAGAAAACCCGCAGCTAATCGATACAACATAAAAAGGGTTCTATTTCAATGGGAAGACTATTGTCGAGTGCATGTTAACATGATATCAAGTGCAACTGTTTAATGTAGAGGAGTCCCACGGGCTTGCACTAAGTGTATCGAGCAGCATGCTGCCTGCCTGCCGAAGTGCTCTCCCTTGTTACCCATTTCAGCCATTATGCCATGTGTTGGAGGATAGTGGTCTCTCCAAGGATTTTTTATCCACATATTCTGATTTATGTATGAATGTATGTATATATGCATATATTTATTTATTCATTTATTTATTTGTGCGTGTGGGGTATTTGCAGAGGCATAGCTTCAAGGGGGGAGTTTGGGCGTTACACCTCCCCCCCAATAAATGTATTTTCCGATACATAATTGGGTACAGGTGCTTTCAGTCAGGTATGGTGAGAAGTCTGTCGGATTTCACCAGGAATTTTTACATATATACACACACACACACACAACAAAAATGCACATGCACTCTCTCCCTCTCGGTTTTAAAAGTCCTCATAAAATTAGCTGTTTTGCAAATTATTGTGTTGTATCTCTTAGCACTGCTACCAATCCGCATTCCTCTCCCTTTCCACTGTCCCTTTATCACCTCACATGCGCCCAGCTTATCGCATAATGTATTTAAACATTAAATGCCAGCCTAATTGTCGGAAAATCTGAAGCTCACACCCCCCAATCTTACTGACCAAGCTATGCCCCTGGATATTTGTATACCACAGACCTGGCCAGAGGTGCAACAGTGCACTTCACATAAACAGGAGTGTGTGTTTTTTTAGGTCTGACTGCTGGCCTCATGTTTTCAATAAGAATATATAGATATATATATATAGATATATTTATATCCATGTATTCTTAATGAAATCATAAGGCTTCAACAAGAATACATAGATATATGAAAACGTAAGGTTCAATAAGAATACATACATATATATATAGATATATATATCTATGTATTCTTATTGAAAACTTAAGGCCGGCAGTCAGACCTAAAAAAAACACACTCATGTTGGCTGTGAGGCGCGTCATGTGATCAAGGCCCTCCGGAGCTGAAACGAGTAATGGCGATAAGCTGCTAAAGGAAAAATAAAGAAATTCTTGCACTTAATTGGCGTCTGTGCTCCAATCTTTGGTGACAAGCTGCAGAAGGGAGTGGAGAAACGCAGAAAATATATATATATATTCCGTTTGAAAACATAAGGCTGGCAGTCAGACCTGAAAAAAAAACACACTCATGTTTATGTGAAGTGCAGTGTTGCACCTCTGGCCAGGTCTGCGCTGTAGCTTGGTCAGCAAGATTGGGGGAGGGTGAGCTTCAGATTTTCCGAAAATCAGGCTGGCATATACTGTTTAAATACATTATACGACAAGCAGAGTACTTGGGAGGGGCCTAAGGGGCAGTGGAAAGGGAGAGGAATGTGGATTGATAGCAGTACTACATATATATATATATATATACACACACACAGACAAGGGCTGTCAGACATCTCTCTTCAGCCATTGGTCTGTTGAAGTGGCATTCACATTTTTCTTTTTCTCACCACAGCACATAGCATGTGGCAGTAGGTCAGCCCACATCATCCATTGGCTGTCTTGCGCTCTGATGGCACTTTGCTTGATCAAATGTGCTCAGCTGCCTCTAAAGGTGTTTACTTTACTGACAGGCCTGGTGTGCCAGGGTTGCAGGGCCACTCTTATAGTTTAAATTTTTTTTCGGTTTGCCATTTGGCTTTTTACATAATGCTTATGGAAAAAATAAAAAAATAAACATTGCACACTTGCCAAAGCCAAACTAAAGGCTTTGTTAATGCTTGTTTTCTCCCTAGAAGTGCCATCGAAAAGTGATTTACCCTAGCAGCAGCCTATTCTGCCTAACGACTGACATCCTCAAACAATACGGATTCTAGAAATGCAATTAGGATGATGTGTGGAGGAGAATAGAATGCTCTGCCTCTCTCTTAGGTGGCCCTTAACCCAAACAGTTGGAAAAGTATGAAGTAAGACCTAGGGCTGCTTGGAGGCCCCTATTACGTCACCAGTCCTGCTAGTTTCTAACAAATTATAGGACATTGAGTTTAAAAACACAGTCAATATCATATGTGGGAATAACTTCCTTTGACTGGACAATGTGGCGTTGTATTGAGCTACCAAGAGTTCCATGGCACTGAGAGAAGCTACAGGCACAGTACAGACTGCAGCACCAGCACCCACAGTACAGATGTCAGTTATGAAAAGCAGTACAAAAGGGGGAGGTGATGGACGGAGCATCAGAACCAATCAAACACTCACACCCAGTCAACAGATCTGGGTTTGATCAATCACCGTTCTTTAGCCCACTCTGGGTTTGATTGGTTCTGATGCTCCGTCCATCACCACCCCCTTTTGTACCGCTTTGTTCGCCATAAATTGGCAGGGTATGCTCAGACGTGAGTCCCTTGCTCACTTTGCCACTGGATTCAAGCAAGCCTGGCTGAAGACGGCTGAAATACCAGAAACCGGTCCTAGGAAGCTTGTTTCCGGTCCAGGGAAGGCATGGCTTGGCAGTTCGGGCTGGACTGTTCCCTTGAGGCACAGGGTCAGACTGATTTGCATATGGCCATGTCTGAACTGGGGTGGCAGAGTAGGCTAAAGAACGGTGATGGATCAAACCCAGATCTGTTGACTGGGTGTGAGTGTTTGATTGGTTCTGATGCTCCGTCCATCACCACCCCCTTTTGTACAGTTATGAAAAGCAAGCATCGATCCTCTCTCCTTCGCACATCCGCACATCCATAAACCGGATGAAACAGACATGAAGTATGTGGCTGTTATTACGGAAATATCTCCCCATTCTGTCCTTGAAATTGTCCGCTTTTATTTACAGCAGGCTCTGGAGCTGAGCAAGAATGGCACGGATGATTACGTCAACATTATAGCTTTATAGCACGCTGCCGAGAGTTGGACTGGTTCTTTAAATGTCCTGGATCCAAATGTTAGGCATGAGCTGCAGGTGAGGGCCTATAACCAGGGCCACTGGAATTATGCGGCAGGAAAGGGGTGAATCATGCAGCAGGTTGACTAAATTAGGTGGTAATAAAAGGCAAATTATGCAGCATAATGCAGCACAATTTGTGACAGAATTTCATTATTTTGTCATTTTTACACTTGTTAAGATTCTCTGGGCTCAGGTTGCACCAGCTTAACACCTAAACATGGCAACAGGCAAAAGCAAGGTTACCAGTCAACTTGGGCAAAGTGCCTTTCACTGCGCAGCAACCATGTGTTGCTGTGTTTTTAGTAACTTTTGAACCGTTTGAGCTAGAAACAAACAAAAAAATGTTGTGTTCAATCTGCAGATGATGCAGCAGATGCTGGATTATGTGGCAAATGCGGTAAATCAATAATTATGCGAAAAATGCACCTGTACACAATCACATAATTCCATTAGCCTTGCTATAACCAGGCACAAGGCAGTTGACAACTAGAACCTCCAGTGGCAGAAGGGCTGCAATGCTGTTCTACTCACTGACGGCAAAATGTACTAAAAACTACACCAGTCATTATCAGTCCTGAACCACTTCATTGTCTTCAATTGATCTCTTCTTATTCCAATGTTCTATATCATTTTATGCGCTGAAATATTATCCCTACGTATATATCATTGTTATAAAGAGAAATTGGGTTTCCAGAGGCTAAAATGTCAATTGTGGCACCAAGACTCGCCGGGCTTGAATCAACGCAAGCCTGCTTTTTTCTTTATTTCACATTAGAACATTGGAATGTGGAGCACTCCATTGTAGACAATGGAGTGCTCCATGCTTCTACGGGTCGGTAAAGGCCCGCAGAGCAACATTCCAATGTTTTACAAAAGCCTCTCGAAGCTCGAGGGGATTTAAATCCCCTCGAGCTTCGAGAAGCCTTTGTTTAATTTATTAGAACATTCTGCCCTCTAGTGGCAGAATGTTCTAATAGCCTTATAGCCCTTCGCAGCAGGGCTATACCGCTATTAAAGTCCCGCTGCTTTTGTTAAAATCCCTCGCCTTCGGCTCGGGCCTTTAACGCTGCAGCGGGCCTTTAATAGCCGGTATAGCCCGCTACCGCGGGCTATAAGGCTATATTAATGTAAAGCGCTTCTCTCCCCTGGTGATGTGTGTTGGTGTATTTTACAGTATGAAATCATATAGAACGAGTTCTCTTTACAACAGGATCGCCATGAACATGAATAATAACAGGGAAATGGAGCAAAAGAGGGCAAACAAGAGGGCAATTTATGTGTTGAAGCCATATTACAATGCACAGTAATGGAAGGTGGAAGATGTGGATGAGATAGGGTAAAGAATGGTTATGAAGAGTAACTTAAATGCAAATTAGCCCACATCCTCTCCAGGATCATTTATTTCCAACACCATGTCTTCCACGCCTCATCATTAACACTCTCTGGAGCCACTGAAAACCTCAGAACGAAAGACAGTCTACGACTTGGGTCAAGAAAACTAAATTCCCAGCTAGGCGCTTCACGGTCTTTTTTCTGAGGCGGCCCTTCATTATGGAACAATTTTCCTGAAGATCTCAAGTGTCAAGAAGACCTACTTCAATTTTCAGATTCACTGCTCGTCAATGAAGTTGTGCTTCATTGCAGCCTGTTGAGTGGTTAATTTGTAAAATAAAAAAAAAGAAGTGCTGGGGCTCTCGTCAGGAGGCAGCTTGCACCAGCCCATTTCTCCTGTTAGAGCCACCTAAAAAAGAATCACTGCTAACCATGAAAGTGGGGAGAGGGTGTGGCGTAATGGCCAGAGCTGCTGACTTCGAAGCTGAGAAACCAAGTTCAAGTCTCGGGTCTGCTCAACATCCTGTGATTCTGGACAAATCATTTAATCTCCAGTAAATTAATGTGTCCTTAACTGGTGATCATGAGAAGCGCCAGTGTTGATTAAGTGCCGGGGCTGAGCACCAGAAACCACCGGCTCAATTTAAGCACTGAGCCTGTTCTTCATAGACATGCCAGCATGTGTGTTCATCCTAATTATAGCAGACTTTTCCACAGCTTATATTTGGTACAAGAGTCTTGTCCAGGTAATTACGGTTTAATAACTAATGCTAATATTTTAATCAGCGAAGACAGATCAGCCCATCAGAAAGTCTTCTAGCGACCAATAAACACTATGGAGTAAAGGGTACCCTAAAAATACTTGGTAAGATAGAAAACAGTAGATAGTAACATTTGTAAGGAGGTAATATGCCCGTGTGCTGGGCTACACACTCCTGAAATAAAGTACTACCATTCCACATGGTCTATGTAAGGAGCCAAGGAGTTGGCCAATAGGACGTGCCATAAGGGAGGTAGAAGACATGTCCTGCTATGCACTGGTAAGCTGTTAGTGCAAAATAAATTTTAGATGACACGATTCTGTCAACAGTGTAAATCCCTTTGGAAGAGTGGTATCCATGCTGCACTGAGACGTCAGAAAAAATACTTTGTTAAACTACGTTACTTTCCTTTCCTTTCAAGTTTTTCCTTTCAGGCTACTCTTCTTTGGGAACTAGGGATGGTCTCTGGGTAGTGGTACACACACACCATCTTGTGAAACAGCTAAAGTAGTTACTTAGTTCACTTCTATAACACTGTCAACAACTCTTAGTGAGATGAAGACGCGACGCGTAAGCTAGGTTGTTTCCTCAACTTTCTCACCATGTCATCTTCCTCAGTCGATGAACTGAGCTTGAAGAGAATTGGCCACAGATGGAATAAAGAGAGAGGGCTCCATCTCAGACTAGCAGGAAAACGATAGGGCCTTGCAGCAAGTATCCTGAGGCTAGAGGTGGCCAGGAACACCAGGAATACAGAAACGTACACTTTATATTGTGGTCATCAACAGGAAGTAACCAAGGCACCCATCATGGCCCCTTGGATGCCCGCCCCTTTCCCCGCCCAGTGCCGCGCCTTGCATTAGCGGGCGGAGTTCATGACGAGCTGGACTCGTCATGGGCACAGCGCCACCGCAGCCCATGACGAGTCCAGCTCGTCATGGGCACTGAAGGGGTTAAGGTGAACATTGGAGATTTGTTTGTAAACATTCCTATGGTGAGGTTGTGCTACTTCTAGCAATCTTTTGGCGGAGTCTGTGTGGGGTTGGCCAAGGGATTCAGTAGCAGAGACTGGGCCATGAAGAGGATCTCCATTCTTCTCCAGACCTGCCACCGATGCCTGCCCGCCCGCTAGTGCCGCTCTTCTGGAAGGGGTGCCCTATGCCTCGCAGTGTACAGGAGCCAGTCTACACAGCGGGTGGTCTGATGCGCAGGATGCATGGGAGTGTGTCCCATTATAAACGGATTCCGAACCTATAATCCATATTGCAGCAAGTGGCAAACATGGCAACAAGATATATGACGAGGTGAAATGGGCAACTACGGACCCCTAACTCAGAACTAAGATGGACTATAAGGTGCATTACTAAAGAAAATAGCAGACTTCCTCGACAGACTATTCTGAGGAGAGTTAAGCGCAGTATATGTTATCAAATTAACTATAAAGGTTGATTTGACATGGGAGGCAAATATGTGGAAATACGGGTGGGTGATATAATTTGCTTAGTTTCTCTTAAGTTCTTAAATGCGACACTTTAAGTCAATGTACCTTAGATGCGACACGCAGGGCAATGAAAGTGTTGCAGCGATGCAGATGCGTTGAAGTTCTTGGTGCAAAGGAAATAAAGACGGGATCTTCCAGATGCGTTACGCTTCTCCGATGTTGCGAGAAGGCTCGACTCGATACGTCAGCTACAACGGCGTCACCCTTGACGAGATGCGACGACAGCGGCCTTGGCAGCGGCACTCTTCTCCGACATTGCGAGATGCTTCCGCTCGATGCGATGCTGCAGCGACGACACCCCTTCTTCGAGATGCGACGACAGCGGCTCCGACGGCGGCACGATTCTCCGTGGATGCGAGGCGCTTTTCTGGATGCGGTGCAATGCGACAACTACGATGACTGCGATGGCGACACGCTTCCTCCTCGATGCGAGACTCTTCTCTCGATGCGGTGCAATGCGACAGCTACCATGGCTGCGATGGCGACACGCTTCTTCGGCGTGTCGAGACACTTCCGGATTGATGCTAGACGCCTCCGCTCGATGCGATGCTGCAGCGGCGGCACTCTCTGCGAGATGAGACGGCAACAGCTCCGACGGCGGAACACTTCTCTTCCTTGCGTAGCGCTTCCAGCTCCTTGCGACATGCAGTCCCTCAGAAGGCCCAACAACAGCAGCAGGCACTTCCAAAAAACTCTGGGGAGCTGGGGGTGAAGTCCACTGGTCCTGGGACTTCGTTCAGGGGGCAAGCTCAGTTCAAGCCCTTGGAGATCTTTTTAAAGCACAAGTTGAAGCAAAGTCTTTAGTAATCTTTCTCCTCTCCTTCAGCAGCAAGGCAACCACTGCAGGCCAATCCCCCAGGTCAGGGACAGTACTCCTCCTACAGCTTTCCCAGTTCCTTCTCCTCTGGCAGAGGTTCTTCTTGTTTCAGCAGGATCTAATTTCTTGGGATCAGGGTCCCAATACTTATACCCCTAATTCCTTTGTTCCTCTGGGGTTGAGGGGCCTTTGCCCACCCCAAACCAGTTCTTGAGAACTCTGTTGACATGACTCTGTCTTTCTATTCAGGTTGCAGGGCAGAGCCATCAGCCGCTCCGCAGGAGGTGGAGCCAGCATTGTGGTAGCAGCACAACCCTATTCAGAGCCCAGGTGTACTCCTCCCACCCATCTGACTGCCAATCTTCCTATTCACCACCAGGCTACCTAGCTCTGCCCCTTTCCCCAGCCCTGTCACTCACACAACCAGACAGGCAGATACACATCATAGCAGAGGCGGGCTGAAATGGTCAAGCAAGCACATACCAACTTTCTAAAAGTGGTATTTGCAAACACAGAATATTAAAATAAACTTTACTAAAAGATATATTTTATTATTCTGTGTTCAGGCATACTAAACTCGAATTTCTACCATGTTCCCTGGGCCTGTTAGGATCATAGGATGTAACAATTCTAACAGCTCATTCTGGCCTATGGGGAACAGGTAGCCTTACAATAGTGAAAAACGAAAATGGCTGTAATTCACTATTAGGACATGCCACACACATCAGGGCTTGTCCTACCTTATGCTTACAATGCACCCTGCCCTTGGGCCCACCATAGGGGTGACTGATATGAAGTTAAGGGAAGGTTTAGGGACTGGCAAGTGTGTGCACTTGCCCAGTCAGCATGACAGTACCAGACTGCACGCAGGTTCTGCAATGGCAGACCTTAGATACATTTTACCAGGCTGCTTCTGTGGGTGGCACAACCAGTGCTGCAAGCTCACCAGCAGCATTTGTATTTACAAGCCCTGGGCACTCCTGGTGCACTTTACTGGGGTCTGACAGTAAACCAAATAAGCCAATCATGAAATCCAACCAACATATACATTTTAAATAGGGAGCATTTGCACTGTGGCACTGGTTGGCAGTGGCACAGTGCTCTGAGCAGCTAACACCAGCAAAACACATGAGGCACAGTGACAAAAAGTGGAAGGGAGACTCACGCCAAGGTGCCAGGTCTAACAGAATGAGACTGAGGAAAAACTAGGCAGGTTGCAGTTACAAGTTTGCAGTCAAAAATTGTTTTAGTCAACTCCCTGCATCCCTAGAAGCTGTCCATTCAACAATCGATGAAAATACAGCCCCCTTTTCGCACTACTTGGGCATGGTCATCCTTTTCACAAACTTGCAATCCTGTCACTAAGCCATATCTGGACCCAGCTTGGTTCTCATCCAGACCATCCCTGGGCTCCTGCTTTTTTACCTTGGGGACATTAGTAATGATGATGTTCATTGAGCCTTGGACCAAAATCCCTGTCTTGCTTTCAGCCACTACATGCATCTCCCTTGTCATTTTTAGAACACCCCTCCTATTTGTTTATTGTTTTTAAACAAAAGACCCATGCATATACATTCAAGCTGTTCTTTTTTAATGTTTCTCTTTGGGATCTGCTTCATGTACCTTGCGCCCCTTTTGCTTTTCTTCCCTTTTGCCGGTAGGAGAACTTGATTACTTGTCTCTACAGTCTGGGTTTCTTTTTAATGTGATTGACGGTTTTTTGGGAATGATTTCTTGTGGGAAAAGACTATGTGGATTCTTCATGGCCTTTTGTCTCAAATAGCAATAGTGTCTCCAGTATCTGGTTTAAGAAGTTGACTCTTTGTACTTTTATCACAGACCATCCAGTACTAATAAGTGGGGGTTTGGTCCTAGGTTTTTGGGCTCTCTCTCCAATCTTAACTTTTCCTGGAGTTATCTATTGTGTCTTCTTGGGTGAAAATTAATATCAGTAGATCACCATAGGGGAGGTCCAGTATTGCAGATCCCCTGCATAAATGTTAGACTCAAAATGATCTCTTTTTCCTGTATTTCATGGTATCTTCCCTATAAGAGGACAATTGATGCTTACTCTGGACTGAAATATTTGTCAAGCGATGGCAACTAAAAATAATTCTTGTTCATACGTGAACTATGTCTGGGCATTGTGGCCTGCTCTCCTAGTGCTGTTTCTCTAGGTAGAGCCGGAGACAGGGGTGGAAATGAGGTTGTCAGTGACAGAGGTGGTCACCCTAAAATTCTGGAAGCATTTTCAGCTAAACCAAGGAATGCCTCAAGTTTTACATTACTTGGTATTTGCACAGTGTGCTTCTCTCCCTGGCTTTGCAATTTAGGGCTGGAGGCCAAGAAGGCGAGATGTGCACAATAAATGGTTTCTCACCCTTATTATGAGTTCCCACTGGCATATCACTCTCCAAAGCGAATTAATTAGATGTTATTGTTTGAATAGTGGGTGTTTCTGCCCAACTTAATGGACTTCTTTGAATCAACTCTGGAAGGATAAAATGCTGACTGAACCTAGTTGAGCTGCAACCCAATGATCTCACAGTCTTCCCATGTGTTGCTAAGTTTTTCTTTTCAGTAAATTTCAATTGGAGTTCCCCATTGCGATACCACCAGTGTTTTAAAGGGCCAGTCCTTTCCGGTACTGAGTACCGGCACTTTTTTGAGAGGGAGAGTACCTGCACTTCTCAAGAGTGACGTAATACTTTAAATTGGAGAGCACCAGCACTTCTCAGTAACAAGCACGTACTCTGGTACAGGGTTCCTGCACTTCTATTTACCCATTTCAAGCCCTGGATACCACTATATGCGTATAGATGACATGATGGTGTTACGGTCTGGTACAGCCTGTGAGAGGCCAGAAGATGACACAGGCTATGCTCTAAATCTGGTCGTGCACCTAAGATGTGTAGAAAACAGTCATAAAGCCTATCTTGTCCCAGTGGTTTAAGTGGGATGAAAAAACTGGGGGGGGTCTCTCGAAGTGGCGTGGCTGATGTAATTAAGGGCGTGGCTTAAAACACACAAGCTAAATATCTGTGATTAGCATAGTGTGCTGCCCGGCTGGTATTGTGCTGCGTCTGTCACTGCATCCAGATATATAATACAACAAATGACATTACAGCTACAACAAGCCGGGACTATTGGCTTTGTTAATGCTTGTTAGTTGCATAAGATAAATAAGCAACAACTATGGCTCCGTTGTATAGAACGTTGAAAGTGCTTCAATTGTGACATGGTGAGACTGTGAGAGAAACATAACGAGTATCTTTGATGTTACTTCAATGACAGTGAGGGGTAGTACTCAGGGCTTTAAGTGGGATGAAAACACTGGGGGGGGGGGTCTCACAAAAAGGCGTGGGCAATGTAATCCGGGGCACAGCTTAAAACACATGAGCTAAACATCTTAGCATACTTATATTTTCCTGTTTCTGTCATTGCATCCAGATATATGATACAACAAGTAACATCACAACTACAACAAGCCAGGACTATTGGCTTTGTCAATTGCATAAGATATATAAGCAGCAACTATGGCTTGTACATAATATTGAAAAATCTTCCACTTAAAGCCCTGGTGACACCACAACAATGTTGCTGCTTCTGAGTTTCAGAAAGAGAAGGAAAATCCCAAGAGAAAATGACTCTCTTTAAAGGATTTCCCATCCCCTACAAAGCTCACCTGGCATGATGTCAGGCCGTAACTTCTCCACTAGTGAGAAGTAAGCAGTGTGAGCGTGTGCATATCGATGTGCCTGCTGTCCCTGCAGTGCGCATGTGCCAGGGCACAAAACAGAGCCCGATAGAAAACCGTTTCGAGGCCCCCTTTAAAAAAACTGCACCAGTGAGACCCGGCCCCATTAAAGCCCTGGTGGTACTGCTGCAGAATTAATATTTTTTTCTCACGCTGACGGTAAGGGCATACATGAAGAGCCCGATGGCGACCCGTCTCTGCACCTGTTTTTCAGAACTGCCGGTGCTGAGTACCGGCGGGACCTAGCCCACTTAAGGCCCTGCTTGTACAGCCATTGTGTATATTAGTGAATAAAGCCTGTAGGCTTCCGATATATTTCAGGATACACAGCCTTGCTCTGCCTTTGCGAGTGGATGACCCCCGAATCCCCAGCTGTCCTTTTCCTATCCTTGTCACTAGGCATCTAAGCATCAGATAAGGAAATGGCGCGAATCCACTTTCCATTCCCGTCACACCCCATCAGCAGAGCGATGCATCACGCGCCAGGCAGGGGAGGCAGGCCGCGCTAAGAAGGTCTGATCGCTTTAATATTTAATGGTGCGCTGGGACAATTACTGCAGGCCCACAGCTCGAACTCTCTCTCTCACTAAACCCACCTCCCACGTAGGAACCCCTGCGAAAACATCATGGCCGCCTTCCAGCTAACGGGGGAGGGTAGAGTCTGAGGAGATGGGAAACAATGTGCCATCATTGTCCTCACAGAATTTTGAATAAATACCAATACTGTGAAATGATACGGGTTGTGTGTTTTATGTTGTATATTACAGTAGGAGGCTACACCATTCACCCCAGTAACAGTCTTGACCCTACATACTCACCAAGTAGTGGACTATGATCATAAGAAATGCCATAAAGAGACCTGCTGTTCTATGGCCTGGTACTCTCCCAAGTCCCCTCTTTAACTTTTGATACCCACAGACCTTGTCCAGATGAGGTCTCCCTCCCTTCTTTAAGGCAAGTATTGAGACCACACCAATGTTTGAATTTTTTGGATTAGGGGGTGTAACCCCCCGGCCGTATTTATTGCAAAATTAAAAAACATTATTTATTAACCTTATGTACAATTACGCAGAAAGGCCAAATATATTGTTAGACAGATGATGTCACATGGCTATCCTTAACTCTAATACACACGACACTCCTACCGTAAATCTAACAATGCATATATTCACTTTCTGCGTGTCCCCTCTAGAGCCTACGGCAAAGTCAATGACTGGCAGCCTCCAGATCCCAGCAAACTAGCAATTTACGCGAAATTATTTCACCGGAGTTGGCTTACGCAGGGGGTACAGCTTATCGGACGGATACTTTCCCCCGGGCCCCCCCTGCGCCCTGTGCCTTAAACTCCATGACGGGGCTGCAGAAAGTCTGCATACTTGCGCCCTGATGCGCATGCGCATGCGGGGGTGGCCACAGGCCCACTGGAAAGAATGACTCCCCGGCCCCCGCACCCCAACAGCCTACCTACCGGCTGTCACTGCCCCTGGAGTTACATGGTTCTGACCGCTAAGGACCGAAGACTATGCTTACCAATCATGACCTTACCGCCTGACCGGAGACACACACACAACTAAATACGACATTATTACGTGAAATCAAAAAACATGTACTGACATCTATTTAAACTTTATATTTCAATCACATAACTCTGTGTTAACCAATCCTGTACTTGACACGCTTACAAATAAGGACATTTCTATTATTATCAATTCACCAAAACATCATATTTTTCTTAACTATCTCCTGAGATACCTGTAAATAAAAGTAAAAGAGACAAGCAAATGCATTACTGCCCCACACATTTTAAGTGTACCTAATCATCAATTCACATTAATTCTATCTCCTGCGATACCTGCAATACAAGTAAACGAACAAAGCAAATACATTACTGACAAACACATTTACAATGTACCAAATCATCACATTTTCATTACTCCCAACTCCTGCGATACCTGTCATCAAATAAAAAGAACAAAACAAATACATTGCTGATAAACACCATTAAACGTACCCAATCATCAAGTTTGCATTAATGCTATCTCCTGACATACCTGCAAGGAAAAATGTTTTAATAGAACAAACCAAAATACATTCCTGACCAACACCATTAAATTGCCTGCCTTAGGGGATGGTGGGTGTGGAAAATACATTACGGGCCGCTGGTGGCCCGGGTGCTGTGCCCGTGGGTAGAGCAGAACAAGAGACTGCTCTGCTCCCCACACCCTCTTTTAAAAGGGGGGGCACAGGCCAGGCCGGTCTAAACCGGCCGGACTCCTACGCTGTATGCCCGCGTAAACCGGAAGCACTAAAGTGCTTCCGGTTCACGTCCGGCAGGAATGCCACCTATTGGATGCCTAATGGGGGAGGTGGGAGTGCTCCCACCTCCCCCTTTCCCCCGGGGACCGGTCCGACCGCCATAGGGACGGCGCGCGCTAGTTAGCGCTCAGCCTTGCGCAAAAGCTGCAAGCTTACTGAAAACCATAAACTGCACGCCTCTCTCTCCATTCACGTCTTCAAACATCACACTGCTAAACACTATGTCCCATAAAACAATAACGGCACCTTGGTGGTTGTCATACACAATAAAGAAAACTGCCTACACAGGATCTAAACAAAGACAGCACACTTACAACCACACACCTTACACTACAGCATGCTACCCGTCCTGGAGGTAAGTGCTTCAGCGCCTCACATAGAGGTAGTAAGCGCCTAATACATGTTGAGAATACAATACGTCACATGACCTCTTCACCTTGCATACTATCCTTCCCTTTCTTATTGTAGTTTTGCTAATCCCTTTACCAAACTGGCAACAGCAAGCCAACTGCAATGCTAATCATGGCCGGCTCTAGGGCACTGCGACCGGTGCCAGGGCACTGGGCGCTGACTTTGGGAGGCGCCGTGTTTTCAAATATATTTTGGATATAAAAGCCCCTGCTGCCATTTCTTGGTCTCCAGCAATTTACAGGCAACAATAACAATTTCAAGATAACACTGGTTGATTACTGGGTCTGCTGGAGATAGTTTGGGGTTTTGTCTGGGGGAGACTTTGAGGCATCATAAGGTAGAACAAAGGGTTAATATGCCTGCTGCAAAGAAAGTGCACCATGCAGATCACAGAAGTGCATATAATGTAAAAGGTTTAGTGGGTTACTGCTATTGTCACAGTGATCCTTTTGTTACTTGCAGTTTCTAAGTTAAAATCCTAATATAGAACAGTGAGCTATTAACTGTCATCATAGAGCTGCAAGACGACTGCAAGGAATAGATTAGAACATTATATTTTCTTACCCAGTCTTTCAGGATCCTAATGTCTCAAAAATAGTTCATTTGTGTAGAAATCAATTTCTATTATTAAAGAGAACACCCAACCATGGTGTTATGTTTTAAATTCTGAGTTTGTACTTCTCCAGACCAAGCACTCTTAAACTATACTGCCTACCAGAATGAATGACATGTGACTCCTACACCCTGTAGCCCTCTGTCTTATGGAACATTTCCTATACACTGATTCACGCACTTATGATTCATTTGATTCATTGTCTTTGTGTAATGTGTGTGTGATGTAAAGTGCTCAGACACCCTACATTTGCATGAGAAGTGCCATAAAACAAAAGAAATGCATGTGAGAGAGAGTGAGTATGGAGACTTGAGAAGCCCTGTTAAAGGGCGGGAGGGAATCTGTGTCGAAGGAGGTCATTGGGGACGCCATCAAAACATTGTTGTACCGAGCACCACCAACACTAAAGCCGGCCCTGATGCTATTATCAGGGCCACTGGAATTATGCGATTGTGCGGCTTTGGCATTTTTCGCATAATCGTCGATTTGCCACATAATTCATCATCTGCTACATGATCTGAACAATCAAAACAAAATAAATTGTTTCTAGCTAACACGGTTCAAAAGTTACTAAAACTCAGCAACACATGTTGCCATGCAGTGGGAGGCCCTTTGCAAAGGTTGAATGGTCACTTGTCTGATTGCTGTTTTTGAGTTATAAACCAGTGCTAATGAGGTACATCCAATGCACAAACAGTGTTTAAACTATAGTTAATACTATCACAAAATGTGTTGCATTGCACCACATAATTTGCCTTTTCTTGCCACATAATTTACTCAATTCTGCCGCATAATTTGGTCCTCCCCTGAAGCAAAATTTCAGTGGCCCTGACTATTATGTTATTTTAAGATTGTGTCGTAAACATTGTGTAACACGCCTCTGCCACTGCTTAATAGAACTTTACTAGCGGCAGAAGCATGCTATGTTCTGCCGCGTTGCATGCCGCGTTGTCTGGGCTGCCTGGTGTGTGCCGTGCACACATCAGGGAAGTATCATTAAGAGTTGTGCTGGCTCAGAGCAGAGCCCGCTGCCTGTTTTTATGCACCTGCAAAGTGTATTGTGAATTCAGTTAACCTGCTATTTTGTCAGGTCAATGCATTATTTTACACAGCATAGGCCAGAAACAGAAAGAGGCAAACCATCCTCAAATTCTCTTTACACACTGTAGGCGCACAAAAAACAGGTACTCAGCTCTTTCCAAGCGAGGAAGCCTTCGTGCTACCCCTGGTCTGCCTAGGTCAAAGAGGTACTGCAATCTGGGTCTCAAAGTTGAGTTAGCTGTTAGCTTGTGAGCGTGCAGGACATGATGTTGTATACATGTGTACAGATGATCGAGCAGAGTATGCTCTCACAAGTGAAATTAAGTTGTAACTATGGTAACAGATCTAGGGAATCTAGATGTATAGGGATGGAGCTGAGGTTCAGCACGTTGCCTATTGCTGACCTTTAGTGCCTAGGTAATTACACGCGTTCAGGAGAGTTTGATGAGAGACATGTAAGACTGATGACAGGGTTTGTATGGCATTACAGCGCATGCCTTTACCATGCATTTTTTTTTACAACGCATGCCCTTACCACGCAATGCATATTTTAATATATATATATCAGGTACAATTACTTTTGTTATTTTTTAAAACACCAATATTGCTATATGGATGGTAAATGCGTTTCGGCACCCAGCCTTCTACTGGACCAGTACAAGAATGATATATATATATATATTTTTGGAAGGGAACACCCAATAGCCCCCACTTTTTTTTAAATGAATTAGTTTAGTTTTGATTTTTACTGGGGAGAAATCCCCAAACCACCGTTTAGTAATTGACATTACCACCGTTTGCCCCTACCTACCCTTAAACCCTAAAAAATACTTTTATCACCCTATGCTCCTACCAGCTCTAACTCCTAAAATACCCTTATCACCCAATTCCTGTACCCACCTCTAAACCCTGAAAACTCCCTTACAATAAAACCCAATATCCTTACTCACCCCTAAACTCTAAAAATACCCTTACCACCCCATGCTCCTACCCACCCCAAAACCCCAAAAATACCCTTACCACCCCATGCTCTTCCCCACCGCTAAGCCCTAAAAGTATGTATTAAACAGCGTCTCTTAAGCTTCCCAGTGGTGCAGTGGGCAAGTGTTGGGGCCATTTCTGAAAGGGTGAGTAAACAAGTCTCCTAACCTGCTCCTGATGCCATCTTAGTAAAGGTAAGGAAGCATGGCTGTAGTCTTTTCTGCGACCAATCTAGTGTTTTGCAGCACACAAGATGTTGCCATAGTCTTTAACAAAACAGGTGTCTCTAACAAAAAGGAACTGATATATTTACTAATGGTGATGGCATCTGCTGTACGGCATATGTCAGATCATCCGACAGTTTTAGAGAACCACATGTCACCATATAGTTATTTTTAAACACCTTACCATCAGCACAAGCCGCTAAGCTTCTGCATGTTAGCGCTTGTGAAGAAACTTGGGATGCTTGCAGAAAGGGGCTTTCAATTCAGTTTTAACGTTTAGGTAGCACAAAGCATGTTCAAGTTGGTCTAGTTGTTATAAACTTGACTTGTCGTTTCACCAGATAAACTGGAATACACTGACTTTCTCCAAGTATTCTCCAATCCACACTGGGTTCAAGGCAGTAGTGGCTCCCCTTCATAACAAGTCATGGGCGGGAGGAGAAGTGTGGGGGGTAGGGGTGAATAATAAAAAAAAACCACTTACCTGACACTGCCGGCCGCCTTCTTCAGGATCTCCTGCAAACTGCGCAGGGTCCTAGACGCAATCAAGACGCTGCCCTCATACTGGAAACACAGCATGAGAGCAATACCGTGATTGTCTGAGCGGGCTTGTTTAATGCTCACTCAGGTCCTTGGAGCCTGTGCCTCTACTCCACCCGGCTGTACAACACAGCTCGGTGGAGAGAGATCATAGTGCGTTTGACTGTTGCCGGCCTTTGACAGCCGTCCAAACCATCATGCGCACTTACAGTGTGCACTACTACTCCTGCTGCTCTTGCCATGGCCCGCCATGCCCAGACTTAGCTATTCTTAGCAGAAAGAAAAATAAAATGAAATTAAAATGGTTTTATTATCACTTTATTTTTCCCGTTTCCCTCAGCTGCCTGGCTCTCAGCAAGTGGTGCGACACTCGTCCGCCATAGCGAAGGAACCGTAGCTGGTTCGAGCTCCAGTGAACTAAAAACAAAGGTCATCAACAATGCAAGTTCTGAAGCATGCTAAGCCAAGTGAGTGCTGGTATCATGCCTGCCGGACCCTTTGGTGTGTTCTAACCCAGATACCTCAGTACTTCAAAAAGCCCAAGGAACTAGCGTCATGAGTAGCCTTCCAGCTCTCCTCCCCTTCAACTTCCTCTTCAACTACTGGCACACAGGTATCTCTCAAATTTGCATGAGAGGCATTCCTGCCTCCCACATGGGGTTCTTGGGCATATCCTAATATTTCTTGAAAGTTCACCATGATATATCATTTACTGTCATGCCCTAATTCCCCTCACTCCTCTTGATTTCTACCTTATCCCCTTTCCTTCTCCTACCCATTACCTCTTCAGTTTCCTTCTAACCACCTACCAGTCACATGTGTAAAGGAAGGTAACTTCCGCACACAATGGCTCCTGCCAATGAGATGGTAGCATTTTAGAGGAGACCAATCCATCCATGAGGCATGCTCCCAGTGGCGTAACATAGGCACCCACAGCTCCCATAGTGCGGGGGGGGGGCCAAGCTCCAGGGGGTCCCCTCGGCACACTACCCTGACCTGAGAGCTCATGATTGAGTCTGGAGGGGGACCCCTCCATGTACCTTGCAGGGGGAGCCCCTCAAGTTTTGTTATGTCACTGCATGCTCCTTTCTTCTTGTCCTTTCCTTTACACCCATTGCAAATTAGAAGAGACTCTGGTTTTGCATATAGCGGTATGGAAATTGACAACATAAAAATGTTCCGGTGGTAAATCATCCAAGACACGCTCATTCTGCTCCACATCTTAAACTAAGCTGACATATATTCTCCGATGTCCACTCTGATTTGGCTGAATTTCTGGAATCCTATTCGCAAGTATTCACATTACTGTCATCTCACTACTCTTGCTTACTTGACTAGGACTTAAAAATGGCGATGATAAGCCAAAGTACTAGTTAGCAGACCACTCTGATTACATTGATTATATTAACATTAAAGTATCTACCAAGGACTAGCAAGCTCTTCTGAAGACTCAACAGCCTCACCAAGGTTTAAGACAGGTAGGGATAAGCGTATTACTCTTCTACATTGAGCAGGCTATGTGCACATGCAAGCCTGCAGCCGCTTGAGGGGCGCGCGTACCACTGCTGCATCTGTTGTTCCTGATCTATTGTTCATGCAATGCTTCAGTGGCAAATGCTTTGAGCTGAACTGCTTTGAAGAGGATCACAAATTCACACGCCAGGAAAATTAGCAATTACTAAAACCCTGACGAGACGTTCAAAAAGAAAAAGTGTCTCATCAACTGTAGGCGCTCAGAGTGGTATTATCTTTGACAGAATAAGACAAAGCCATCAGCACATCTCAGACAAAGTCTCTTGGAAGCTGGGTAGAGCAGAGAACAATGGCACATTAGCATCACTGGGACAGAACACCGTTCAAAAAGGGGGAATTAGAGCAGTCTCGTTCCCTCCCCTCCCCGATCACCTGATCGCTGCCAGCCACCCCGGTACGGCAGCCAAGCCACGTTGGCACATTATATATATGAGATAGCATAAGGATCCCATAAAATTGTCTCATTCTATTTTAAATTGCCTTTCAGGGTTTTGAAACAGCCTTTAAGAAGCAGAATGCTATACAAAAAGACAATAACGTAATACGATGCAACATTGAAGCACTGGAATTAAGGCCACATCAACGACTTATTTATTAATTTGAGATTTCTGTATAGAAACCATTGTCTGATGTGGTTACTATTACATTTCTAATAATATTAGTAGCTCTGGAAGATTTTCAGTGAACATAAATGATTCCTATTACTGAAAAGGTTGGAGGCCCCTTGATCTGAAATAATAGGCAGAAGTGCAGATATGGACTCAAGAAAATGGAGGAATTCTCAACCCATCATGTATGGGCTCAGTGGTCTTCAGGTAGAAAGGGTTGAATATGTAGATGATGAAAAGACTATCTTTAAATGTGATGCCAGTGAGAGTAAGTAGCCCAGATAGACCCCTCCATGTTTATACAGTATAGATGGAGCCAAATCATTCCCACCATGGGCTGGATGTCTCCACCAATTACCTAAATCCAGGTAGGAGCCTTCATTTCTCACAGTGAGCTTTTTGCGATCAATATATACGAGAAAAGGCTAGTCACGTCATGCCAGGGCTCATGAAGTGGATGCACTTAAACACTGACACCAGTCTGAGATAAATCCCTTCAAGGAAACCCAGCTATTTCTTCTTGAAAGAAATGAGCAAAAACAGTACCTGAGGTCTGTTGACATCTCTCCACCTTCTTCAGACCCAGACACGGAGTAGGTGATCAAGCACGATGAGAGCAGCTGGCAAGTCCAGCTGCCTCGGCTTGATCCAAGATCTCAAATAGTCAACTAAGGGCTTGATCTTAGCCATGTCATAAGCCCTTTGTTTGGAAAATCTCTACTGTAAAACGTTTGCTCCAGATGAATGTTGAAGCGAAGAGGCAGCAGTCAGAAAGTGTGAAGAATTCTTTATTTGCAGTCACACAGCGCCATGCCACAAGATAGAGAGCATAGACTACTATGACTGCAGGGGGGGGCATAAATCAGCATCATACATAATAAAGAGCAACACATCACAAGACCTGGGTGAGCAGACAAAGCATGAAGAAGGGGCAGGGAGAGGGGAGAGGAAAAGGGGAAGGGGAATATGTAAAATAAAACACAAAATACTTTAAAAACAGAACAGAAGGCTATACATATTAAGAACAACTACTTAAGTACTTCAAAAACAATGCACTTCCGTAAATACTGAAGAAATATCCCAGTAGGGTAAGGCTGGGCCAGCGGGAGATGGAAGGTCTGATTAAAGAACACGTAATTAATTTGGGCATGAATCCTTCAGATGTCTAGAGTTCTTGATAATTCTACAACTTTTATTCTACCTCTCACTCACCAGTACTAACAAACTCTCTCTCTTTTGATTCACACCCACAGATGAATTACATGATTTAAAGCATAGCGGTAGAAACCATGGAGAATTCCATATCCGAGAACTGAGATCCACGCTACTTTGACAAAACACCAAGCTTTTCAAATTCCACCATATTATGTTAGTCAATTTCGAAGCCAACCTGGAAACATTCACAATTCCTAATGGAAATCGAAAATTAGGAATCCCCGTTATAGACTAGTCTGGGATTTGTAACTTCAACTAAATCACCCAATTGGATCAGGAACTATTTAGCACCAATTAACTATTTATTTTGACTTGAAATTACCAAATTTCTGTTATTCTTCATGAACTACATTGATTCGTCTTTAAGAATTGTGGCATATTGGATAAGTGGCAAGTGTTCCTACATTTGTAATACTCCTTACCTAATGCAAGACAATTTCTATAATTTTCAGCATGCAGGCGAAATCCACAGAGGAAACACTTATATTGAGTAGACATACTGCAGGAAATTAACTATGCTCTATTCTTAGGTCTTGTTGAGCTGTTTACTCCTACTCACACACACATCCTCATTTGGTTGTTTTCCATCTAAACTTTCTCTAATCTAACTGAATAAAGAGAAATCTTTAGGTTTTTGATGATTGCAATAATTTCTTTGTGCACAGGGTTTCTGTGTGCTTTTGGGTCTTGATCTTCTTATTAAAGTAAGAAACTACAATTTTTTCCCTAATATAAAGCTCCAATGTGCCATCAAATTGGCTTAGAGTCATAAGAATGTATAGAGCAGCCACATAAGGCTCAATTGGATTGTTGAGTAGTTTATAATATATATAAAACATATCATTGCTCCATCACTATACGAAGATCATCGAAAAAGTGCATTTTCAATCTATCAACAGAGACCAAATACTCATTACATTCACCAGCTGCAGTGCCTCTGGGTAGTAATTGAAAAGGAAAATGTTCACAAATATGTTGGGCATCTTTGGTAATAAGTTTAATAATATTTTTTTTTCTTCAATTGTCACAGGTTTGCCATAAATTGCAATTAAATAGATGTTAAAAAGTTTGAACATGCACTCCACTTTATGGAAGCTTCTTGAGATTCCAGGGAGAGTTGGGGTTGATTATAGCATCGCATGTTTAAACTAGGCCTGGGCGGTAAATTCCGTTCCGCTCGCGGAATTTGCGTAATTTGGGTAATTTCGCGTTCCGCGGAGAACGCGAAATTGCCTAAAAATCTGCGGTCCGCTACTTTGCGAAATTTTTTGCTTGTTCGCGTTCTCAAAATGCGTGTTCGCGAGATCTTTCCCCCCGAGCACGCAAACAGCGATTGCGAATTTGCGAACAGGAAAAAAGCATCGCGAACAAGCAATTCCGCGTGTTCGCGGAATTTCTGCATGTTCGCGGGGATTTTTTACCGTTTCGCGGAGATTTGCGTAACACGATTACGCAAATTCCGCCCACCCCTAGTTTAAACAGAGGTTTGATTAACAAGAATCGGAGTAAAGAGGGTCTGCGGTTTGAGAACAGTGGAAGGAAATGTAGAAGAGTAACAAAATGGTGAATATTACAATTGGGAAGGCCTTGAAATAGGTAACATTAACCACAGTCTATCATTAATGAAAATGAGTCTGAAGCAAATCCACAAATGGGCAAAGCGTCAGCAATATGAGAGGCACAGAGCTTCACGCTTACAGAAGTATGCCCCAAAGCAGGGTGTGCTCAATTCCTTATTGCAAAATGGATGGAAGCTGGGATGAAGTGCAGAGGAGTGGTGGACAGATCTTTAGAAAATTAATGCTACTCAGGTAATGCTGTACTAGATGAGAAGCGCTGGGGACTGCAGGTGGTATCGCCAAATTGTTGAGGCACAGAGACAGCAGGAATAAAGTATGAAGCATCCTTGATTTGCACCATGGGGAGTGAAGGGGAAAAATACATATAAAATACAACAATCATCCTTATCCGTACAGTGGCTACCTTTTCAATTATCTTATAAATAAAATGGCTTTTAAATTTAGCCCACTACTAGGTATTTTGAGTAGGATTTCTGAGCAGGGGAGCAATCTAGGCTATTTTAGGCTCTGTGGGAAAGGTAGAAGTATGAAACAAAGAGATCAGCTTCTGATTCAGAGCAGCAAATGAGGCTACCAGTTTCTTAATAGTGGCTTGGCAGTAAATGGTTTTAAGTGGCTTGGCCACAAGTATTAATTCTATTTGATTACAGCTTAAACTTAAACGTGTTGTGCTGAATCTAACTGGTCAGCAACCCTTCAGGACACAATTAGGATATTCTAGACAACTCTACCTTGAAACACGGTGCCTTTGCATTTGGTTGAGAAGTGTTTTCCACAGCTATCCTAATATCTGTAATTTTATCTTTAAGGCCATGGGCGAAATAAATCCATACCTAAGGAAACCATTCAGCTGGAAAAGACTTGGTTTTAGCTTGGGTATTAGCTATTCTGTAATTTCACCTCGCATCAGCAAATTCAGCTCTAGGATTCAGTGTACCCGATATGGCCCAAGCATTCTCGACTTTACAAAATGTACATTCAATTTGCTTCGGTTTAGAAAGAATCACTTATTTATATTCATATATTCTGAGGCACATTCATCCATTTTCAGCAGTCAGCAGTCTACTTTAACAAATTTTCGAAACAGTCAGATACTGCGCTTATAAATCCTTGGATAGCAACTAAACCTATTTGAGAGAATATGCAAGAAAGCATCTGTAATCCACACTTGCTTGGTCCTTGCAAGATCACTTTTTGTGGCAGTATTGTTTATTACATGTATCCCACAGGTATTGTGCTTCCCAGGGGACACTGCAGGCAAGATGCCCCTTAGACCCATGACTTTCATCTGCCTGTATTGATGTAGATTCAGAAACCTGACCCAAGCGCTCCTTTGAAAGTGCTTGTGTTTCCAGAAGGCTCTCTGTTCGGATGTATGACGTATTCACGCATGCTTTTACACCGCATGTCTTTACAACACAGGCAATACAGCGAACACGTTGTTACCACGTGTTCCATTACAACGGAAGTCGTTACAGCGACTTGCCTTAGGGAAGCGCAGGAGTTTGCAATAGTATATTTTACTATTCCAACCCCAGTCTGTGCAAACGTATGGATGGTTTTGGATTTAAAATCCAACAATGAGTTCCCTAAAGCAAGTCATTGGAATGACTTGCGTTGGAATTGAACGTGTGATATTGATGCTTTCGTTGTAGTGCCTGCGTCATAATGGGACTGCGTAGTTCTGTCTGCATTGTAAATGCTGTTTCCCCTCTCTGCTCCCAGCTTTCATGCCATAACCCCGCCTCCAAGATTAACTTCTGGTCTAAAGCCCAGTCTATCTCTTTGGTTCCGTCTTCTCTTTTTTGCTTTTGTCCACTTTCAGATTCTTAACCACAGAGTAATTTGTGCAATTAAACACACTTTGCTACTCTGTCCTTAACCTCAAAGTTCTAGATGCTTTGTTCAGAGTAAGTACCTGATTGTCATACCTACACTCAGGAGTGGCTGCTTCCTTTGTGCAGCGGGACTCCCCCCCCCCCAAGTCTCTACCTTATGTGCTATTCACATTGGTAAATTAATCAAGTTTCATGTTCTGTATTATGATTATTTAATTATCATTGTGAGTGCCACATAAATCAGGAAAACCTACCTGTCAGACTCAAGATGCCGACGCTGTATTGGGGGTGCCTGCTTTCCTTCTTGGCATCATAATCTGTCCCTTATGGTATGTGAGGGTCAGGCAGCCAGGCATGCACTTTCACTGATACATGCGCTTGTGTGCATGTGCCAGACATTGTGGAGGCCCAACGGCTTAATTTATTGCAGTCCTGGCCTTGCCTTATCTGAGGTCTTAGTGGTCCACCCTCAGATGATGTGCAGTAGCATCACTTTTTGCAGTAGCCCCAGGCCGCATGAGCATCTGCCCAGGGCGTGGCCAATTAACAATGGCTCCCCACCCCACCCTTCCCCAAGTCGTCATAGGGTGGGGTGTGGTCAATAAGCATCACAGGCCCCAACCTGCTCAATGATGACTTAGGAAAGGGTAGGGTTACCTTACCTTCCTAGTTTCCACAAGACTTCGAACTGGAAATTCGCCAAACGCACTCCTCCGTACCACCATCACCCACTGCTGCTGCAAACCTGTTAAACAGTGCTTGTACAGCATAGGTAAAAATAGCTTACTCTGCAAATTACAAATTAGGGTGGGATTATGTGCAAATAGAGCACATCTCTGCAAGATATTTGATTCTAGACAAATGCCAGTGATAGGGGTAGAACTTTCCATTAAATGTATTGCTTTAGTTATAAAGGTTTTGAAGTTGTATTGTGTGGGACCCTTTTCCCTATACCCCTCCACCACCATTACTTCTGTGGAGGGTGAGCTTGTGGTTTCAAAACCCTAAACATTTTATTTTTTTTAAACTCTTTTTATTAACCCTTTGGGTGCCAGGCCTTTTCCCCCTCCTGTGCCTGGCGCTTCCCTAGTGGGTGGGTGTCATGACGAGATAGTCTCGTCATGGGCACAGCGCGACTGTGCTCCATGACAAGACCATCTCGTCATGGGCACAGAAGAGGCTAACAATCATCGATTTACAAATAATCATTGCAGCGATACAATCTCTGATCAGGTGTGGCAAAATCTGACAACAATTATGCACATTGTACACCGTTGGGACAACTCAAGGAGAAGGCAATTCCTCAAGTGCAAGCGACTGAGGTGGAGTACAAATGTCCCCTCTATACGAGTTCCAGGGCCCCCATATCCACGACCACTTCTTGAGACAGCCCCGAGCAACATATACTGTCTTTTCACGGAACATGCACCAGTCCATATTTGACTTCCACGCTCCCAACGTAGGAGGAGCTGTAGCCCCCCAAGCCTGGGCTATGTCCTTTTTTGCCACCATAAATCCCAGCTTGACCCATTGCGTTTGGTGTGTGTTCAGGTCAGTTGGTTCCCATATGTTTAATAAACATCTACGCACTTCCAGGAATAGAGGCACCCCCAGGACCAACCCCACCACTCCATGTATCTCCCTCCAGTAGGACTGGACGAGCGGGTACTCCCAGATGATGTGCAGAAAAGTGCTTATTTGGCCACAGCACCTACGACAGTCCCCGGTGAGTGCCCTTCTCATTTGCATCAATCTAGGCTCCGTCATACATATCCTGTGTAGGATTTTAAGTTGAACCAGTCACAGTCTTGCTGGGATCGCGACCACTCTGGGAGATGACACAACTTCCTGCCAGTCTTCACCATCCAGGTCAATGCCGTCCGCCACCCACTTTTGTCGTAGCAGTGCCAGAGGGTCCTCCATATTATAAATTAATTTGTTATAAATCAGTGAAATGGTCTTCCCCGGGAGTTGTCCATCTAATAACCTACTTTCCAATGGGGAGGACTCGGGGGGGGGGGAGGAACCCGTAGGAATGACTGAACGTAGGGCATGTCGTACCTGGGTATAACAAAAATGCTCTGAGTCAGCCAGTTCATGTTAACCCTGGAGGGCAGCAAGCGTTTTTATGTCTTCCTTCTCCCACTGGTCTTGGACACGAGAGATGCCGATCATATCCCACTTATCAAATCCCTTCTTCATCCACAGGCTTCCCAGCTGCGCAGAATTTCATAAGGGGGTGGCCAACGTCAGTTTACCCTCCCAGCCCAGGAACCTGTTAGCAGCATGCCAGACAGTTATCGAGTGTCCAGTAGGGCCTGACAGGGGAGGCCGGGCAGGTTTTGAATACAACAATCTATTATAGTTCCCTCCTGGAAGAATCCACCTGTCCATTCGGTAGCCCGGGTCTTCAGGGGTGCCGTAGGTGCAATGATTAATGGCAGCCATATGAGCAGCCCAATAATATTTTATTATGTCGGGGAGGGCAAGGTAAGTTTTCTGAGAGCTATGCGTGGTGTTCCATTCCATAATAACTCTCTCTGGAGGTGCTCAATTTCTTTAAAGTAGGCAAGGGGGACCGCATGAAGCGAGTTTTGCAGGGCGTAGAGGAAGTGGGGGAGGGACATCATTTTAAGTGCGGCCCTCCCCAGGAGGGACAAAGGAAGGGTTCTCCAACTGGCTATGTCACGTTTTAGGCACTGAAGGGGGGGAAGGAGATTGTTGTTGTAGCAGAGCAAGGGGTCTAAGCAAATGAATATCCCTAAGTATTTCAACCCTGATGTACTGACTTGAATTGGACAGTTACGGGGACATATTGTACTGATTGTCCATTATAATAGAGTGTGGAAAACCTTCCCTTTAGAAGAACTCTTTCAGAAACTGCAAGATAACAATGGTGTAGGGATCCCTCACAAACTCCTACTACAGCCACATCGAAAAATAATCATCCAGGACCACAGTGTATTTCTGCATGCTAAACTGTTTGGAAGGCCCCTCAGGAAAAGGAACAGGTACCAAAAGTGTTTTTTACAGCTTTAAAGGCTTATGAGACTTGGCACATACAACACTGTTTTTGACCAAACGTGTAACCATGTTGTCCATGTACAGCAACTACACTTAGGTCCTAACTAACGTTTTGGTAGCTGTCTCCCCTAAATGACCCTGCTGGCCACCCCAATGATAACACATTTGATGCATTCCAAAGGCACAAAGCTATCATTCAGAATTGTAATTTTATATTCTACAGTGAACTCCTCCTTAACCTCCAAACAACTTGGAAATACTTACTCAAATTATTTTCCCTGGGCCAATTTTCGTGAACAGATCCTTTAGTACCCTCAAGTACACAATCTTTCTATATCCCACACAACCCCTCTTCTTAATTAACATTCCTCTTAAAAAAACACATACAGCACACAGGCTTCAATACTCTCCTCAAAACACACATCATCTGTGTCATTGTTCTTGACTCTAGGTAGTCTGAACACATAAACTTCTCTTGCATTATTCCTTCCTGACATGTATTCTACAGAAAAACTGAACTTGTATAATTTAAGTAAAATATAAATAAATCTTTTGGTGGCTTGGGCATTGCAGTTTTGGTTAGTAAACATATTGAGGGCTTGATATCAGTCAAAAGGGTCAAGTGTTTAATAGCGGCATTTTGAAATGCTCTAATACTTATTTCTCAATCATAGGGTACCTCTTTCAGCTTCTGTTAGGGTGCTAGATTCAAATACCATAGTACAGTCTACCTGCCACTTTTCTCTAGACCTCTAAGAAAGAACCACACCTAATCCAATCTCATTGGCATCTGTGGTAGCCACACATTCTATATTCTCATGAAAAGCCGATAATGCCAGGCTCACAATGATTTTGTCCTAAACTATACTAAACTGTTTAGTAATTTGCTGTGACCACATATTTTTTTTTCCATAAGTGTTCTCATCGACTCTGTGTTCTTCAAGAAAATATCCACTAATCGTTAATAATAGTCATAAAGGCCTAGAAAAAAAGTCAACCATTCCTTGTCAGGAGTATGTACTTCTTAATTGCTTCCAGACTCCTTTGGTCTGATGCCACCTCTAGAAATGATGTGCCTCAGATATTCAACCTCCCTACACAAGAATTTAAATTTCTCTATTTGTAGGCTCATCACTTTGTCTATAAGAACCTTAGCTACTTCACTCAAAATACTGTTTTGATTCTCCAGAGACAATGCCAACACTAGGATGTCATCCTGGAAGTCAGTGACCCGCTCCATGACCCCAAATAAATTGTAAATCGTCCATAAACCTCTTGAACATGGAAGCAGACAATAACCCAAAAGGCATACCCCAAAAAAAGCAAATGGCCCATCAGAGGTCAGAAAGGTAGTCAAGTTTTTGCAGTTACTAGTGTGTTGAATTAAGTGTTTACAGTTCTCAGTGAGCTGAATTTGATGATTCACTGCTTATAGATCGAGCGTACAAAATACTTCAGCCTGACCCTTTGTAAAAAACTAATTTTGATATTAGTGAAAAGATGGTAAGCGATCAAAATGTGTTCCAGGACCTAAGATCAGTGCACAGTCTCATTCTTTCAGATATTTTTGCCACTAGGACTATTGAAGACACCCACTCGGATGGCTCAACTGGTTTGATAAACCCTTCTTTGTCTCAGGATTAACCATCAAACAAAGTGGAACATTTGTAAGTTTATGTTTAACTGCTGGATGTATAAAAGAACCTTGCATGCATTTCCCACGGGTGCCTTTACTCCGCAGTCACTATCCCGACTGCGATATTTCCACCCGCTCCTTTACCATACAAGTCATTATAAAGACTTGCCTTTGGGGGGCGCTGGACTTTAGAATAGTAAAAAATTACTATTCCAACTCCAGTCAGTGTATCAGTAGGGAAAGTGTTGGACTTAAAATCTAACACCAGTCCAACAACGCACTTCTTAAAGCAAGTCATTACGACTTGCTTGGTAAAGGAACACATTGAAACGTCGCAGTCGGGATAGTGACTGTGGAGTAAAGGCAAGTCATGTAAATGATGACTTTAAGTTTGTATCATGAGAAAAATCTCTAACTCTGCTTAACCCTTTTCTGAAAGTTTTTTTTGAAATAGTTTAAAACGGCTGAAACTTTGATAAGAAATACAAGAGATAGGAATTAAGGTTCTGGTCTGATCCTTTTATGTCCAACCCAATAAATGTTTTGCTGTTTGTGCTACCCACAATAAGAAAATGTTTTAACAGGTTCATGAAAAATTCTATTACTCCTTCTCTTAAAATAAGTAAAATATGATTGTATAAGAATAGCCAGAATTTGCAAGGACAGATGTTGGAGCACTATCTATAGTAATGGAACAGACTGAAAGGATTTACAGTTACACACGCACCTCTACAGCGACTTTTTCTGTTGTACCTTGGCTAATTGTTTTGAATGTCCTTGAGAACCATTGCTAGACTCCTTAAAGCATGCTTCCTCAGATAAATTTAGAATCATTTTGACTTGAAATTACCAAATTTCTGTTATTCTTCATGAACTACATTGATTCTTCTTTAAGAATTGTGGCATATTGGATAAGTGGCAAGTTTTCCTACATTTGTAATACTCCTTACCTAATGCAAGACAATTTCTATAATTTTCAGCATGCAGTCGAAATCCACAGAGGAAACACTTATATTGAGTAGACATACTGCAGGAAATTAACTATGCTATATTCTTAGGTCTTGTTGAGCTGTTTATGCCTACTCACACACACATCCTCATTTGGTTGTTTTCCCATCTAAACTTTCTCTAATCTAACTGAATAAAGAGAAATCTTTAGGTTTTTGATGATTGCAATAGTTTCTTTGTGCACAGGGTTTCTGTGTACTTTTGGGTCTTGGTCTTCTTATTAAAGTAAGAAACTACAATTTTTTCCCTCATATAAAGCTCCAATGTGCCATCAAATTGGCTTAGAGTCATAAGAATGTATAGAGCAGCCACATAAGGCTCAATTGGATTGTTGAGTAGTTTATAATATATATAAAACATATCATTGCTCCATCACTATACGAAGATCATCGAAAAAGTGCATTTTCAATTTATCAACAGAGACCAAATACTCATTACATTCACCAGCTGCAGTGCCTCTGGGTAGTAATTGAAGAGGAAAATGTTCACAAATATGTTGGGCATCTTTGGTAATAAGTTTAATAATATTTTTTTTTTCTTCAATTGTCACAGGTTTGCCATAAATTGCAACTAAATAGATGTTAAAAAGTTTGAACATGCACTCCACTTTATGGAAGCTTCTTGAGATTCCAGGGAGAGTTGGGGTTGATTATAGCATTGCATGTTTAAACAGAGGTTTGATTAACAAGAATAGGAGTAAAGAGGGTCTGCGGTTTGAGAACAGTGGAAGGAAATGTAGAAGAGTAACAAATTGGTGAATATTACAATTGGGAAGGCCTTGAAATAGTTAACATCAACCACAGTCAATCATTAATGAAAATGAGTCTGAAGCAAATCCACAAATGGGCAAAGCGTCAGCAATAGGAAAGGCACAGAGCTTCACGCTTACAGAAGTATGCCCCAAAGCTGGGTGTGCTCAATTCCTTATTGCAAACTGGATGGAAGCTGGGATGCAGTGCAGAGGAGTGGTGGACAGATCTTTAGAAAATTAATGCTACTCAGGTAATGCTGTACTACATGAGAAGCGCTGGGGACTGCAGGTGGTATCGCCAAATTGTTCAGGCACAGAGACAGTAGGAATAAAGTATGACGTATCCTTTATTTGCACCATGGGAAGTGAAGGGGAAAAATACATATAAAATACAACAATCATCCTTAACTGTACAGTGGCTACCTTTTCAATTATCTTGTAAATAAAATGGCTATTAAATTTAGCCCACTACTAGGTGTTTTGAGTAGGATTTCTGAGCAGGGGAGCAATCTAGGCTATTTTAGGCTCTGTGGAAAAGGTAGAAGTATGAAACAAAGAGATCAGCTTCTGATTCAGAGCAGCAAAGGAGGCTACCAGTTTCTTAATAGTGGCTTGACAGTAAATGGTTTTAAGTGGCTTGGCCACAAATATTAATTCTATTCAATTACACCTTAAATTTAAACTGGTTGTGCTGAATCTAACTGGTCAGCAACCCTGCAGGACACAATTAGGATATTCTAGACAACTCTACCCTGAAACACGGTGCCTTTGCATTTGGTTGAGAAGTGTTTTCCACAGCTATCCTAATATCTGTAATTTTATCTTTAAGGCCATGGGCGAAATAAATCCATACCTAACGAAACCATTCAGCTGGAAAAGACTTGGTTTTAGCTTGGGTATTAGCTATTCTGTAATTTCACCTCGCATCAGCAAATTCAGCTCTAGGATTCAGTGTATCCGGTATGGCCCAAGCATTCTCGACTTTACAAAATGTACATTCAATTTGCTTCGGTTTAGAAAGAATCACTTATTTATATTCATATATTCTGAGGCACATTCATCCATTTTCAGCAGTCAGCAGTCTACTTTAACACATTTTCGAAACAGTCAGATACTGCGCTTATAAATCCTTGGATAGCAACTAAATTTATTTGAGAGAATATGCAAGAAAGCATCTGTAATCCACACTTGCTTGGTCCTTGCAAGATCACTTTTTGTGGCAGTATTGTTTATTACACGTATCCCACAGGTATTGTGCTTCCCAGGGGAACTGCAGGCAAGATGCCCCTTAGACCCATGACTTTCATCTGCCTGTATTGATGTAGATTCAGAAACCTGACCCAAGTGCTCCTTTGAAAGTGCTTATATTTCTAGAAGGCTCTCTGCTCGAATGTATGACGTATTCACGCATGCTTTTACACCGCATGTCTTTACAATACAGGCAATACAGCGAACACGTTGTTACCACGCGTTCCATTACAACGGAAGTCGTTACAGCGACTTGCCTTAGGGAAGCGCAGGAGTTTGCAATAGTATATTTTACTATTCCAACTCCAGTCTGTGCAAACGTATGGATGGTTTTGGATTTAAAATCCAACAATGAGTTCCCTAAAGCAAGTCATTGGAATGACTTGCGTTGGAATTGAACGCGTGATATTGATGCTTTCGTTGTAGTGCCTGCGTCATAATGGGACTGCGTAGTTCTATATGCGTTGTAAATGCTGTTTCCCTTCTCTGCTCCCAGCTTTCATGCCATAACCCCGCCTCCAAAATTAACTTCTGGTCTAAAGCACAGTCCATCTCTTTGGTTCCGTCTTCTCTTTTTTGATTTTGTCCGCTTTCAGATTCTTAACTACGGAGTCATTTGTGCAATTAAACACACTTTGCTACTCTGTCCTTAACCTCAAAGTTCTAGATGCTTTGTTCAGAGTAAGTACCTGATTGTCATACCTACACTCAGGAGTGGCTGCTTCCTTTGTGCAGTGGGACTCCCCCCCCCCCCCCAAGTCTCTACCTTATGTGCTATTCACATTGGTAAATTAATCAAGTTTCATGTTCTGTATTATGATTATTTAATTATCATTGTGGATGCCACATAAATAAGGAAAACCTACCTGTCAGACTCAAGATGCCGATGCTGTATTGGGGGTGCCTGCTTTCCTTCTTGGCATCATAATCTGTCCCTTATGGTAAGTGAGGGTCAGGCAGCCAGGCAAGCACTTTCACTGATACATGCGCTAGTGTGCATGTGCCAGGCATCGTGGAGGCCCAACGGCTTAATTTATTGCAGTCCTGGCCTTGCCTTATCTGAGGTCTTAGTGGTCCACCCTCAGATGATGTGCAGTAGCATCACTTTTTGCAGTAGCCCCAGGCCGCATGAGCATCTGCCCAGGGCGTGACCAATTAACAATGGCTCCCCACCCCACCCTTCCCCAAGTCGTCATAGGGTGGGGTGTGGTCAATAAGCATCACAGACCCCAACCTGCTCAATGATGACTTAGGAAAGGGTACGGTTACCTTACCTTCCTAGTTTCCACAAGACTTCGAACTGGAAATTCACCAAACGCACTCCTCCGTACCACCATCACCCACCGCTGCTGCAAACCTGTTAAACAGTGCTTGTACAGCATAGGTAAAAATAGCTTACTCTGCAAATTACAAATTAGGGTGGGATTATGTGCAAATAGAGCACATCTCTGCAAGATATTTGATTCTAGACAAACTCCAGTGATAGAGGTAGAAATTTCCATTAAATGTATTGCTTTAGTTATAAAGGTTTTGAAGTTGTATTGTGTGGGACCCTTTTCCCTATACCCCTCCACCACCATTACTTCTGTGGAGGGTGAGCTTGTGGTTTCAAAACCCTAAACATTTTTTTTTTTTGTAACTCTTTTTATTAACAATCATCGATTTACAAATAATCATTGCAGCGATACAATCTCTGATCAGGTGTGGCAAAATCTGACAACAATTATGCACATTGTACACAGTTGGGACAACTCAAGGAGAAGGCAATTCCTCAAGTGCAAGCGACTGAGGTGGAGTGCAAATGTCCCCTCTATACGAGTTCCAGGGCCCCCATATCCAGGACCACTTCTTGGGGCAGCCCCGAGCAACATATACTGTCTTTTCACGGAACATGCACCAGTCCATATTTGACTTCCACGCTCCCAACGTAGGAGGAGCTGTAGCCCCCCAAGCCTGGGCTTGGTCCCTTTTTGCCCCCATAAATCCCACTTTGACCCATTGCGTTTGGTGTGTGTTCAGGTCAGTTGGTTCCCATATGTTTATTAAACATCTACGCGCTTCCAGGAATAGAGGCACCCCCAGGACCGCCCCCACCACTCCATGTATCTCCCTCCAGTAGGACTGGACGAGCGGGCACTCCCAGATGATGTGCAGAAAAGTGCTCATTTGGCCACAGCGCCTACGACAGTCCCCGGTGAGTGCCCTTCCCATTTGCATCAATCTAGGCCCCGTCATACATATCCTGTGTAGGATTTTAAGTTGAACCAGTCGCAGTCTTGCTGGGATCGCAGCCACTCTGGGAGATGACACAGCTTCCTGCCCGTCTTCGCCATCCAGGTCAATGCCGTCCGCCACCCACTTTTGTCGTAGCAGTGCCAGAGGGTCCTCCATATTATAAATTAATTTGTTATAGATCAGTGAAATGGTCTTCCCCGGGAGGTGTCCATCTAATAACCTACTTTCCAATGGGGAGGACTCGGGGGTGGGGGGAACCCGTAGGAATGACTGAACATAGGGCATGTCGTACCTGTGTATAACGAAAATGCTCTGAGTTGGCCAGTTCATGTTGACCCTGGAGGGCAGCAAACGTTTTTATGTCTTCCTTCTCCCACAGGTCTTGGACACGAGAGATGCCGATCATATCCCACTTATCAAATCCCTTCATCGTCCACAGGTTTCCCAGCTGCGCAGAATTTCATAAGGGGGTGGCCAACGTCAGTTTACCCTCCCAGCCGAGGGCCTGTTAGCAGCATGCCAGACAGTTATCGAGTGTCCAGTAGGGCCCGACAGGGGAGGCCTGGCAGGTTTTGAATACAACAAGCTATTATAGTTCCCTCCTGGAAGAATCCACCTGTCCATTCGGTAGCCCGGGTCTTCAGGGGTGCCGTAGGTGCAATGATTAATGGCAGCCATATGAGCAGCCCAATAATATTTGTTTATGTCGGGGAGGGCAATGCCTCCATCATACCATGTCAAGGTAAGTTTTCTGAGAGCTATGCGTGGTGTTCCATTCCATAATAACTCTCTCTGGAGGTGCTCAATTTCTTTAAAGTAGGCAAGGGGGACCGCATCAAGCTAGTTTTGCAGGGCGTAGAGGAAGTGGGGGAGGGACATCATTTTAAGTGCGGCCCTCCCCAGGAGGGACAAAGGAAGGGTTCTCCAACTGGCTATGTCACGTTTTAGGCGCTGAAGGGGGGGAAGGAGATTGTTGTTGTAGCAGAGCGAGGGGTCTAAGCAAATGAATATCCCTAAGTATTTCAACCCTGATGTACTGACTTGAATTGGACAGTTACGGGGCAGGACTGGTATTCCCCCATAAAGGGGATACAAATGGGACTTAGTACAGTTAATCTTGAACCCCGAATATCTCCCAAACACCGCCAAGATGTCCAGTAAAGCTATTACAGATTTTTTGGGGTCAGTTAAATAGAGCAAGACGTCATCAGCATAAAGTGATATGCGGTCTTCCCAATCCGGTGACCAGCGGAGTCCACGGATCACTGGGTCCCGCCGGATCCAGGCTGCCAATGGTTCTAGTGCCAATGCAAATAGGAGAGGGGAAAAGCGGGCATCCCTGATGGGTGCCCCGGCTCAAACCAAATGTGTCCGATTGTTTGTTGTTAACCACTACCCGCACCAATGGTGCCGCATACAAGAGGCGTACTCACCAAATGAACTCAGAACCAAACCCCTGCTTCTGGAGCACTGCAAAGAGATAAGGCCATTCAACCATGTCGAACGCCATAGTGGCGTCTAAGGAGACCAAAACCGCAGGATCACGTATAGTGTCTGCCCTGCCAAGCACCTCATGAACGCGGCGTAGGTTCAGCGCTGTATTCCGGGGTGGGATATAACCAGACTGGTCAGGGTGAATGAGATTTGGTATGATTTTAACTAAGTGATTAGCTAGGACCTTTGCAAGAATTTTAGGTTCAGCAATAAGAAGGGAAATAGGCCGATACGAAGTACAGTCGTTTTTGGGTTTTCCTTCTTTGTAAATAACTACAACGTTAGCTATGCGTTGATCCAGTGGTAATTCCCCTATCTCCCTGCTCTCCTCAAACATAACTTTAAGATAAGCTGCCAATTTATCAGGGTGAAGTTTAAACAGTTGTATGGGGATCCCATTGGGACCAGAGGCCTTGCCCGTGAGAAAGGGACTGATTGTCCCATATAATTGTCCTAAGACATCCCTCCCACTTGACCGTGCTGTGTATTGAAGTGACCTAATTGCCTGTGGTACTTCATCCGTAGTCAGAGGACTGTCCATTAATTGTCTTTCAGTCAAAGAAAGGGTGGGCAGAGTTATGTCTCTCAACAATGCAGCGTATTCGTCTTCAGTATAGGGTGCCACCGCTTTATACACTGCCTCGAAGTGGATGGCGAAGTGACGAGCAAAGGCTTGTGGGTCCACTATGCTAGTGTTGGTAGTATCGTGAAGGATCGGGACAAGACTACTAGCCCATTCCCGTTTGTCAAGCCAGGCTATTAGTTTCCCAGCTTTGTCACCCAAATCGTAAATTCTCCCAAGTTTTTCTCTCCCCAGTGTTCGAGCTGCGTCTGTGACTATTGCCTTATATTCATTCTGTTTAAGTCGCAATAGATGGAGTGTTTCAGGAGTATCCTGCCTCTCCAACTCCCTCTCAAGTCTGTGAATGCTGTCTTCTATGTCGGAGACCTCCCTCTGTTGTTCCCTCTTGTGACCTGATATTAAGGATAAGGCTTCCCCCTGATCACAGTCTTAAAGGCCTCCCAGAGCATCTGGACGGAGGTCACAGTACCCTCATTCTCACTAAAATAGCTGTCCATTGTGGTTAGAAGACCCTTACAGATTTTGGGATGACGAAGGAACCAGGGGTTGATCGGAGCTACCCTGCCCACCCGTACGTGATCCAGGAATATATGTACCCATAACGGTGAGTGATTGGATATACTTCTGGCTCAGTGCCGAACCTCATGAATATGTGGGACTTGAGAACTGGGAACCAAAATATAGTCAAGTCGAGAGAAGCTGTGGTGAGCACCGGAATGGAAAGTGTATTGTTTTTTCTCAGGGTTAAATGTGCGCCAACCATCTACCAGCCCCATAGCCTCGAAGAAGTCAGGTAGCCAGCGAGAGGCGGGCCTCAAATCACGAGGGGGGTGGCGATCCAACCCACCTGAACCCACAGAGTTAAAGTCACCTCCCAGCACCAACAATCCCACCGGCAGAGAAAGAAGGGTAGTGCGGAGGTCCTGATACGTGGTGGTCTGGAGGCCAGGAGGAACGTACACGGACAATAATGTAATAACACGCCCCTCCCAGGACCCGGTGATGCCTACATATCGACCCCTATCGTCGGCCCGAATGGAGTCCACACTAAGAGGGAATGTGTTCTTTACCAGAATGCCCACACCTCTGGAACCAGACTTAAACCCTGCATGCGCCATTAGTTAATACCCAGCCCTGCTCAACGCTCTACAGGAGTGACCCATTAAGTGCGTCTCTTGAAGAAGCACAATATCTGCGGTCTGTTTCCTAATATATTGAAGGACGATACTTCGCTTAACTATGTCCCCAAGCCTATTAACGTTCCAGCTTAAAATTTTGGCACTTTTATCCCACTGTGTATGCATTGGTAATGTAGGGAGCCTTTTGATCGTCCGCTGCGCCAGCAACATTTTCGTCGATGAGAAAGATGACAATAAAAAAACCACTTCAAACCCCCCCCCACCAAAACCCCCCTCCCTGCTTCCCTGCCCTCTGGACTTGTAACTTCCCATACCAAACTGGCCTGTGCCTGTCGCCCCACGTCTAATACTAAGTGAAGAAAATTGGGGAGTGCAACGTCCCCGGTTCCCCCAACCCACACCCGGTAAGCATTTCACTAGGCTCTGAGAGGAAACAAACAATCATAGAGAGTTACGAAAGTCTGATCGGCATCACCCCTTTTACCATTCACAGCAATTGTCCAAAAGTGCCCCCCCGGATCCTCAGTTTTCTGGCGGGACACACAAGTGTTCAATTGGCACCCAATCCATTTTCAGCACTCTGGAGCCAGACTCTCCGGCCCCTTTGTTGCCGCACTCACGGCTTGCGGGACTCCAACCAGTGTACCGCCAGCTCGGGGAGGTCAAAAAAACAGGCCCTTCCATCACTCGAAGTTTAGCCGGGAAATGCATTGCATATTTGAGGCCTTTATCCCGTAGCTGTTTCTTAACACCCAGAAAAGACCGTCGCTGTTTCTGAACCATCTGAGTGAAGTCGGGGAAGAAGGAAATGTCAGCGTTTTCAAATCGAAGCGGGCCCCTGTTCTGGCGCGCTGAAGTATGGTGTCACGGTCCCGATAATTGAGGATCCTGGCCAGGATCGGATGTGGGGGGCCCCCGACTTCGGACGACCCCCTGGGACCCTATGAGCCCGCTCCACCACGAAAAAGTTCCCAAGGCCTTTGGGTTTGAGGTGTTGAAGGATAAGGTCCTCCACGAACAGGTCCGCTGCCTCACCCTCCGCCTTTTCTGGGACCCCTAGTATTCGGACGTTGTTGCATCGAAGACATCCTTCATAATCATCCATTTTTATCTCTGCGATTTTCTTGAAGGCTTGCAGCTCGCCGATCTCGGATTGTATGTTAGAAGTGTCATCCACTAAGCTGTTAGTCTTTAGTTCCACCTGCTTAAGTTTTTCATTATTCTTGTTAAGATCTGCTCGAATAATGTTAACTTCAAGGGATATAGTGTCCATTTTTTGTTCAAGGGAGGTTTTAATATCAGCAATTGCCACCATGACATCCTTGAGTGTGGGGTCTTTTCCGGGTTTCCCCTGATCACCGGCTGCCTTGTGCTTGGGGGAGTGATCTTGCACGCTTTCTCTGGAGAATACATATTTATCAAGTTTGTTAGCTTGAATGGACTGAAAGCCTCTTGTGGACGCCATATTGTGCCCTCGCAGTAGTAGGCAGCACTACGCAAAAGGGTCACACGCAATGCAAGAGTGGAAAAGGCACTGTGATAGGGCCCGCAGGGGCTCCCAAGTTATTAAGGCTGAGTCCAGCTGTCACAAACCGACCATATGGCGGGAGACCTAAAGCATTCAGCGCGCGCACACACGTAAGACCCCACAGTCTTTTCGGCTTTATCCGGAATCTCGATTAAAGGTAGGTAGGTGTCCCAGTTCGATCACTGTGGAGCGGTCTAACGCCTGTCCTCTGGGGCACTCCACGCCGGTTCACTGTGGCTCCCCCTCTCCCTTTCCCCCCGTCCCAGCACATGATGGGGTGGCAAGGAGATGATGTAGCCGTACCGCTGCGTCCAGACCCAATAGGGGAAGCAGTCAAGAGGTGATTCGGAGAGGGCAGCTCCTTCGCCGGTAGGGGGAGGGGGGTTCTCTCACTGCAATTCAAGCACCTCCCGTCCTCCGGGTGCGTCCCCTGTCCGGGTGCAGGATCAGCGCCCTCACTCCTTCAATGCCGATGCTCCCGGCCAGTCTGCCGTGCCCCGCTGCCTCAGCGCCGCATCTGCCTTCCAAAAGCCTCCCGAGCAGTCAGTCCAGCCGTGCACCGCAGCGGGGACACAACAGCTGGGAGACCGGACGATGAGGCCAGGACCAGGCTCCAATTCCAGCCGCTCGCGGCAGCACGTATGTGACACACGCCAACACTTGAGGCCCCGGCTCTCACTCTCCGACAGGCCTCACCACGTCAGCTGCGTTAACTCAGTCCAGGGAATAGTTGCGATCTATGTTTTTCCGGTAAAGGGGTCAGGATGCCTTCTGGTCTACAGTTTCCTCCGCAGATGTACAGGATCAGTCAGAAGGATATGTGGGTTCGGCTGGGTTCACCGGAGCTCCACTAAGCGGCGACCATCACGCTACGCCGCATAGCCACGCCCCCAACCATAAACATTTTTGAATATTTCTATGGGTGCATCATCAGAGTGGTCTGTAAACCTGGGACATGTTGCCAAACTCATTTGAATTTTTTTATTTAAAATGCAGTGCTGAGGTCTCATTTTTCCCAAACTTTTCTTGGGAAGTAGAGCTCCCCCCCACAACAACCTCTAAGTAGAAAGTCTGGCTGCTCCTGTAGTTATGCTCCACCAGTTTCAGGGATCACCAGAGGCCGCTGCCTCCACTTACCTCAAGGATAACATTGGGTATTACAATGCAAACCATGTGCTACAATTCATTATCAGTGTCCCTAACTACGTTTCCAAAATAAGTCACCGATTTTCAGTTTACAGACCTTTGGGTGAACATCGCCCTGCCCCTTCACCTCAGTTTCAATTGCCCTACAACCACAGCATCAACACAGGAGCAGATTTGTCAAATGGCCCAAGTCATGAGGATGACTTTAGCTAGCCCTGGTACTTCAATCAACATAACTAAGAAAGCTGGAACTTGTAGGCTCCATAGGCAAAATAGGAAAAGTCAGACTACAATTCCCAACATTATTTGCACAACTGACTGGAAACAACAGGACTGCTGACTCCTTTCAACATCCGGTCAGCTGACATCTATGAAGGTAAAGCATGAAGCTCCCTCTGATAACTGAATCCATTGTGTGACGTCAATCACGTCTTTTATCTGTAAGGGTATAGATGAAATCATTTCTGGAAAAGTGTGTTATCCAACCAAAGGTACATCCGTCAGCATGTGCATGGAGTGCCAACAGCCTTGATGGTCAAGTGGCACCAGGTCATATGTGAACTATTCGCCCAGTCCTGCCTTTTAACCAATCACACTTGGCATGCTGAGTATTGTAGTTTAACTTTCCCCATGATATGTGTGGACCGACATGTTGCCTAAAACGCAAGCACTGGTTGAATAAGATAACATTGGCAGCCATAATGCATACAATGAGCAAGGTACCAGCGAAAAAGGAAAGTTGCATGTCAGTGGCACAGCAGGGAAAGAAGAATGAGAAGGCTGGGAAAAAGGAGTAACACAAGTGTGCACATTAGCCCTCCATTGTCTGTGTTTAGTCAGTGCTCAAACTGAAATTTCGCCTTTTTACTTTATTTTAATTTTTTGATATAGTATAAAACTAGCTCCAATGGCCTGTGGAGGAAGTGATCAAATTCCAGAAGTGTACCAAGAATTCATCTTCTAAATAGAACAGCATAATTGCCCAAAAATATTCAAAAGAAAATATTGGAAAATATACCCAAAACAAATAATTCTCCAATTTAGTAAAATCACCGACTTTACTACTTCAGAGTTGAAAAAGATGGCTCAAACTTTGTACGTATTTTCCCTTCAGTCGTTAAGACCCCTCCCAGACAGATAACATGCGCTGCTGCTTTGCTCAAATATATTTGAGAAAAATGTTTAGCCATGCAACAGTTGCATAACTAAATACTTATAAGGTCCCAAAGCGAGACCTATTGGCTATGCAAAGCAGCCGTGGGGCCGTGAAAGTGAAAGTGATCGCGATCACGATCAAACATCAAAGCGGCCGCGAAAGTGAAAGTAATCGCAGTAAAGCGCGACACGCGCGCCCGCGCACATGCACTGTAGCTCTAGGCTGGCCTGTTAGCACTTTTTGGAGCCCTCTCAATAAGTCTCGCCAGACCAGCGCATGCGCTGGGTCAGGCGAGACCTAAACAGGGGAGGCAGAACCTTCTCAATCCTTAGTCTACTGTTTTGGAATTCCTTGGCTCATTACTTATGACGTAGGTACGCCATCACTTGCTTTAAGAAGGCCATGAAGGATCAGCTGTTCTAGAGGACGAAGGTGACCTTCACCACGAAAACAGGAGCCTATGCTATCAATCAATCGATAGATCGATCATTCAGTGGTAATGAAAGAGGTGGTGTGCAATGCACTCTCCAAGCTCACACAAAATATGAAATTTGACACATAGGGGGGGGGGGGGGGTGAGAAAAAAAGAGTTAGATAGGTTTGTTCTTAAGCACCATTTGGCAGAGTCGCTAAATTAAATAAGAATGTCTATGGGCCAATAAACACTGTAGTGCATGCTTAATTATAGCAAACTAAAACTTGTTTTTCAGTTTATAAAAATAAGTGTTATTTATCATTTGAAATCTCCAAATAGGGTGATTACCGCACTCTATGTCATTAGGTACATTATCTACAGTCCTGAACTTCTCACATGCAAATTAATGTATTTTAGAGTGCTTGTCTAATCAGCGCAATCGTAGCGAAACAAGACCATCACCCAGAATGCATTTGATTGTCACATAAATGTCCAGGACTGAAAGCAGGATCCTTAAGGACCTGGAGCGTGATGATCACATTATCTCCAGTATTCGCCCTGTGCTACCAGAATCAACTCCTAGGGTTGGAATTCACTGACTGCTGGCAGTACGAGGGGCTGCAGGTAAAAGACTGAAAAAAGATTTAGGCCCAAATTTACTAAAAAGTCACGTAACGCAGCAAGGGAACATGCTGTGCTGAGTTGCGTAACAGAGAGAGAGCAGAAATGCGCTATATTTACAAATACATGATACATTTCTGCAGTCTCCATGGCCATGATGCAAGGGTGCCTGCGTTATGAGCAGGATTGTTTCTGTGAAGGAAGGAATACCTTCCTGCACAAAAACACGCTGTAAAGGCGTGTTCCTCTTTCTAAATGTATGCCGCAGAATGCCGAATACATGGAAAGCGGAAGTAACAGGGAGAAATAAAGTTATTCCTCCTCGTTATGCCAGGGTCTGAGAGGTGATGTCATTCCATATTTTCTAACCTTATTAAATCTGGGATTGCATCCAAATCCATGGGCGGATGCATGGAAATGCCCATGCGTCACTCATGGAGCGCCTCCTTGATGCAGGGTAACACAAGGCAGAAATGTGCGCTGCCTTGAATTCCTCTGGGGCCCAGATTCTGAAAACTGTCATGGAATGCTGTGCAGCCCCCAAAGAGGCTGCACTGCGTTGCCTGACAGGATAAGGGCAGGAGAGCGCCATATTCACAGAGGTATGCCAATCTCCTACCCTCTTCCTAGCGCCAGCGTTGATTTCAGCTGCAGTGCGCAGGCACACACCTTAGTGCCATAGCACTAGGATGCGTGCCTGAGTCTACCATAGGTTTTGTACAGGAAGGGTACCCGTATGCGTGGACATACTTCAAAGCTTTTCCTGATGTGTATCTGTGCTGCACAGTGCAGCACTCATGCAAAGTCGGAATATAAAGAAGAAATGAAAACAACTAATGTTAGGAGATAGGGCTTAGCATCAAAAAGCATGGGTGGTTGCATAGGAACGCCGATGTACCACGCATTTAACACCCTCTTGACACAAAGTAATGCAAAGCAGCATTTAGAGCTGCTTTGCGTTACTTTGCCATACAAACCAACACTAATACCAATCAGCCTTGGTTTGTTACTCCCCAAATAGGTTTAGCGCCAGGTTAGCATTACAACCCGGCGCTAAACCTGTGAATCTGGACCTAGATTTACTAAATCATGCAGAGTCACACAAGGTGACTTTGCGTGGCTTATTAAACCTCTATTAAGGGCTCGCGTGGATTTGCGACGCCGAGGGTCTTGGTGCTCCATGGTTGCCGTTTCAGTATAGACCAGAACCACCTCCAAATGCTTCAGTTCCTGACCAATCATAGTTTTGCATCTCGGTCCAAAAAATACCAATGGGACTAAGTTCTGAAATAATTAAATGGTTTCATATGAATCATGAAATATATGTTAGAGTACTAGATATGCTAGACGAGGGCAAACACATTGTGGACATTTAACAAACAGACTTGACACCATAAATATTCGCCCGCCACGGGGCACCACAGTAGACATAAATCTATGTTTTTGGAATTGTGTATTCAAAAACTGCTCAAAAAGAACTTCCTTTCATTTTTGTAAGGTTAATTTGTGAAAGTTATTAAGTCAGCATACCACAATGATTTGCTCACAGTGAGGCTGCTTCACCAAACATTTCAGCTCTGCAGGCAGAGTCATTATCTTTAGGAACTTCAGAGCTAGAATGTCTTCCGTTGATCTGAAAACATCAATTTATATGCTGTTCCTGCGATAATGAATCTCCTGCAATGTACCCCAAGCACAGCTTGCTGCACATGCCTTGTGCGTCCCCATAAATCACCACCGCACATTCAACATTGTGGCAATTAGCTGAAGATATGCTGGGGTGGGCTCATAACTTATTTGACACACACTGAAGGGGACAGTGACGGTTGTTCCGAGGTTTTATCCTACAAAAAAGATAAATGCCCCTCTGCCGTCTGAACCAATCAAAAGTATGGCTAGGGGTTACAGTAGATCCAAGTTGGGTATTTGGGATATCCACATAAAATAAACTTACATATAATAGGTAACGGGAAACATACGTAAAGTCAGCGGTTATCAAGAAATTCTGGCTTTAGCATCAGCTTCGTGAACCTATGTTCACATACCTGGCAACTTGAAGAATAATCTCACCTTGTGAGGAGGAGACGGGGCCTTGAAGAGAGCGATGCCTCGTGCCGTGAAGTGCATACGAGGAACTTTAGAACCCCCATCCCGCACCCAAGCCCCCTCCTCCCCCTACAAAAAAACCTTGCTGAGCCTGGTGCAGATGTCCTGGGGTGTTTTCTTACCCCTTATTGGAATTCGGCAGTTCAAAACCTCCGAAAACGAGCTGGAAAATCTCTATTTACAGTGGTTTTCAGCACGTTTTCCCTGCCACCTTGTGATGTCGGCTCCTCACCGGCACACTGTGTGATGGGAGTCAATATCGTGTGTCACACGGTGGCACTATGTGAGTTGGCAGGTATGTGTTCAGTGCTTTGAATGGAAATATAGACATGCAGGTATACACTATTTATTGTACCTGTTTGCGCATGAGAAGTGCTGAATCTCTCCCATTAAATACATTGCAGCAGTGCCAGAAGTACCAGAAGTGCTGGTATTCTCCCATTAAATGTACTGCAGCAGAGCTGAGAAGTTCCAGAACTCTTTCATGCAATGAACTGCTGCAGCGGTGAAAAGTGCCGATACTCTCCCATCAAATGAACTGCAGCAGTGCTTATAAGTGCCAGAGCCCTCCCATTAAATGAACTGCAGCTGTGCCAAAAGTGCTGGTACTCCCCCATTAAATGAACTGCAGCAGCGCTGAGAAGCACCAGAGCTCTCCCATTAAATGTACTGCAGGAATGCAGAGAAGTGCTGGCGCTCTCCAATTAAATGAACTGCTGCAGCGTTGAAAAGTGCCAAAGCTCTCCCATTAAATGTACTGCAGCAATGCCGAGAAGTGCTGGTGCTCTCCCATTAAATGAATTGCAGAAGTGCTGAGAAGTGCCGAAGGTCTCCCATTAAATGTACTGCAGCAATGCCGAGAAGTGCCGGTGCTCTCCCATTAAATGAACTGCAGCAATGCTGAGAAGTGCCGGAGGTCTCCCATTAAATGAACTGCAGCAATGCCGAGAAGTGCCGGTACTCTCCCATCAAATGAACTGTAGCAGTGCTTATAAGTGCCAGAGCTCTCCCATTAAATGAACTGCAGCAGTGCTGAGAAGTGCCGGTGCTCTCCCATTAAATGTACTGCAGCAGTGCTGAGAAGTGCCGGTGCTCTCCCATTAAATGTACTGCATCAATGCCGAGAAGTGCCGGTGCTCTCCCATTAAATGAACTGCAGCAATGCTGAGAAGTGCCGGAGGTCTCCCATTAAATGAACTGCAGCAATGCCGAGAAGTGCCGGTACTCTCCCATCAAATGAACTGTAGCAGTGCTTATAAGTGCCAGAGCTCTCCCATTAAATGAACTGCAGCAGTGCTGAGAAGTGCCGAAGCTCTCCCATTAAATGTACTGCAGCAATGCCGAGACGTGCCGGTGCTCTCCCATTAAATGTACTGCAGCAGTGCCGAGAAATGCTGGTACTCTCCCATTCATGGGCGTCTGCAGGGTTGGGGGCAAGGAGGGGTGCTTGCCCCCCCCTGGAGCGCCCCTCCTTGCCCCCCCTGCGGACGCCCATGCTTTTACAGATGCTTTTTGTCCGTAAATCTGGGCCTTGCAGGGAGCAGAGCTGTTCCCTGCCAGAGGCCTCAACTCCCTGATGGGGCGCCTTGCAGTCCTCCTCGCAGCCCCTCCTTCCCAATGTCATTCTGTCTGTGGCTGATTATCACATACAGAATGACAATGGCCAGTTTGAGCTGCTAAAGCATACATCCCATCCTGAACCTTTAAAGCGCCTTAGCTTAAAATCATTGAGGAGCCCAGCGGAAGGTAAAGTTCAAAGTTGAAGCTTAAATATGACACAAAAGGTAGGAGAAGCAGAAGAGCACTGCGGGGTTAAAAGAAGCCTCCTCTTGCAGTTGGGGCGCACAGTGAAGGCAGGGGGTGTACCCTGGGGGCTTTCAGTCCTGGAAAAAATGCAAGTAGGGGATCCGTGCAGTTGAAAGCATCATCTCACCCTTCTCTCATCAGAAGACGCGTATCTTCCAACAAATGTACCTGCTTGTGTTCGACAAATTGTGAGGTCTTGTTACTCTCCATTGCCATTTTATTTTGTTTCATTTTGTAGTGGGAAAGGAACGGACAACGCCTTATCTCGCTATAAAACTGTTAAAGAAATGTAAATCAATCTGTTGTTTTAATTGTCTGTAATGAAAGAGAAAGAGAAATGTTTGTGCATGTCTGTCTGTATACAAGAATAAACACAAACAGCTCCAATAAAAATGCAAGGGCTATTTAGAAAAATACCAGACTGACTGCAGGCAGCAGTAGAAAAGATTTGATTGTGCCAGTAAAGGTGAGCAGTAGGGGAAGTGAAAGAACAGTAGTGTGCGCATGTGTGCGCTGTCCTGGGGGTTCCCACCCTTCACGCCACCAAATATGAAAGATAGATCAGTAAAAGGAGGGATTGATGAGTGAAAGGATGGATGATAGGCGACTGAATGGGTGGATGGATGAGAGAAATGATGGATGGATTGATGAATTAATAAGTGAAAGGGTGAATGGATGGATGGATGACTGAATGGATGAATGGGTGGAAGAGTGGATGGATGAGTGAAACTGTGGCTTGGGTGAAATGGTAAATGGTTGGATGGATGAGTGAATGGAATTCATGAGTGGAAGAGTGGGTGGATGAGTGAGAGGATGGATTGGGTGAAAGGGTGGATGGTTGATGGATGAGTGAAAGGATGGATTGGGTGAAAGGGTGGATGGTTGATAGATGGATAAGTGAAAGGGTGGCTGGATGGGTGAAAGGGTAAGTGATTGGATGGAGGAATGAATGGGTGGAAGAGTGGATGGATGAGTGAAAGGATGGCTTGGGGAAAGGGTAAATGGTTGGATGGATGAGTGAATGGATGGATTGGTGGAAGAGTGTATGGGTGAGTGAAAGGATTCGGTGAAAGGGTGGATGGATGATGGATGGATTGGGTGAAAGGGTGGATGGAGGGATGGATGAGTGAAATGATGGATGGAAGAATAGACGTTGGATAGGTTTACAAATGGTTGAAAAGGTTTGGATATGGATGGGAACACAGATGGAAGGACAGAATGAATGGTGAAAGACTGAATGGTGGATGAAAAAATGAATAGATAACAGAAAGTACATTTGAAATGGTGGATGTCAGGGGTTTGATAGAAGGATGAATGGCTAGATCCTTGGACAAGTGAGCTCTTCTGGGGAGGGTCGTGATGACTTACTTTGCTTTCTTGGTGCCATAAGAGCTTTAGTTCAAAGTGGGAGGTATTTCAATTTTCGGGCTACTCCCTTGCCTATGTATTACTATTCTGTATTTGCTGTGTGCTTATGTGTGGGATCCATACATCATGCATACAACATTTTGAGTGACACCCAACTACTACTTGAATGTTACACTAGTAATTGTAAATGTTTGCATGCTTTGTTTTAGGTGTAAGGTTTTAGGGAGAGCCTCATAGTGCCATAAGCTGTGCTTGAGATGTATATTGTGTTTGTAACAATAGGCAAGGTGTCAAAAATAAACTATGTAAAAGTGTATTGACAGTGCCTTCTTTAAGAAAGCTGCAGAGAAAACCACCTTTGTGACTTCCGTCAGCTAGTACAACTCTCTGCGAAGCCCCCATAAGCAAAATCTGATTCCATATTTTAAGTTCCACTTGCTGAAACACCCATAATGCATCCCCTATTGTGGGTTCATCACAGCAATCCTCCCTTTAGTTCACCTATGCGTGCCGCTTTACATCTCACAATGGCACTCAGATATGAGATGCTAGTAACAAAGTCTATCCGAGCAGATCTTCCTGAGCACTTCTCTCACCATACATGTCTGCTCATGACCATGAGTTGTAAACAAAATATCAGACTGGATAACCCAGTGCAGTAACCATATAGATAGATTATTATTATATGAAATACCACAAAAAGACCTGCACAGATGCTCAAAGCTGTATGCATACAGAAAAACCGTGAAGTGCACGATTGTCTCAACCTAATATAAACTTACTTTGACTTGTACTTAAGTGGTTGTCTATTTACTTACTTGTATACTATTGCGCAACTTCATCTGATGTGTCTGTAAAACGTACTTTTTGTTCCGAAGAGGTGCCCTGAAGTATGACCTTCTGTCCTGAATTTTCGTCTTGAATGTTGACCCTTTGTCCTGAATGTTTACACTTACTGTCCTGAATTTGCAACTATGCCAGTTGGTCACCCTACATTAACTGGTGAGCTCACTTCGGGGCGCTGCGTTCACCCATGGGAGTAATTTTAGGGTTCAGGGTGGGTTAGGGATTGGGGTGCCAGGGGGTAATTTTAGAGTTCCGGGTTTGGTATGGGTTTTGGGGTGCCAGGGGGTAATTTTAGGGTTCCAGGCGGGTATGGGTGTTAGTGTGCCAGGGGGTAATTTTAGGGTTCAGTGTGGGTATTGGTTTTGGGGTGCCGGGGATAATTTTAGGGTTCAGGGTAGGTATGTGTTTTGGGGTATCAGGGGATAATTTTAGGGTTCCGGGCATGTATGGGTTTTAAGGGGCCAGGGGGGTTATTTTAGGGTTCAGGATGGGTATGAGTTTTGGGGGGGCAGTTGTAATTTTAGGGTTCAGGGTGGGTATGGGTTTTGGGGGCCATGGGAATAATTTTAGGGTTTATGGTGGGTATGGGTTTTGAGTTACCAGGGGGTAATTTTAGGGTTCCCGGTGAGTATGGGTTTTGGGGAGCCAGGGGGTAATAGTAGGGTTCCAGGCTGGTATGGGTGTTGGTTTGCCATGGGGTAATTTTAGGGTTCAGTGTGGGTATGGGTTTTGGGGTGCCAGGGGGTAATTTTAGGGTTCAGGGTGGGTATGGGTTTTGGGGTACCTGGGGGTAATTTTAGGGTACAGGGTGGGTATGGGTTTTGGGGTGCAAGGGGAGGACATTTTAGGGTTTAGGGCGGGTATGAGTTTTGGGGTGCCAGGGGGACACATTTAGGGGTCAGGGCGGGTATGGGTTATGGGTTTTGGGGTGCCAGGGGGCTAATTTTAGGGATCTGGAAATGTATGAGATTTAAGGGGCCAGGGGGTAATTTTAGGGTTCATGTGTGCTCTAATTGTTGTCCAGTTTCTAATGCAGAATTCACAACTTTTTTTTCTCAGCTTGGCCTGAGCATTACCCGATCCTGATTGTCTGCCATTTTAGCCCCGCGCTTATTGATTAACATTAGCCACGCCCCTTCATTTGCCAGGTTAGCCCCCCCCCCTGGAAAAATTGCTGCGGATGCCCATGCTCTCATTAAATGAACTGCAGCAGTGCTGAAGTCAAGGCCTTCCGTATAGGACAGTGTCTGCCTATTTAAACCACTGCCTATGGGCAACCTCAACTGCCTCTAAAAAACACACACAATGTAGCCATTGTTCACAGAGGCAGAAGGAGCCAGTGGCTCGTGCATTGCGCATGTCCCAGACCAAGAGAACTTTGGCGCAAAAATGCGTAGGGTGTTCAGATGGCTCTGTTTCACCAGGACACCGCTTTTCCATTCCTGATCTTTGATTTAACATATCATTCTTATCAGGAGTGTTGATCCGGCTGGCTCAATTAGAATTAACCAGAACTACAATTCCCAGAATGCACTGTCATGTAAAAGCAAAGTCCAGGAATACAAAAAGTGGTGACGAGGCCCCATGGGGATTTCTAGTACCTACATTGAAGGATGAAATATTATTGCCGCCTTAGATGCTTATGTAGCAGAGGAGAATTGGTCTGCCTTTTGAATGTTATATTAAATCCCAACATGGAATTTCTCTCGATCTTTCAGATGTGCAACATCAAAAAGAGCCAATAGACACATAGCACCCCCGTCTGATAAGGAAAATAGAATTTTCAGAATTTCTAGTGTGCTAGGAGCGAAATGCAAGCCCTTTCATCACGCATTGCGGACCGCCCGCAGATTTATATGCAATGGAGGGGCCTCCAGGATTACCTTTAATGCAGCCGCGGTCGGTAGTAGGAGTAACTGCAGGGCGGTGAAGTGGGCAGAGGGAGGGGCAGGGTGGGGGGGTAGTAAACTATGGATTACGGAGGTTTACAGGTAAGTTAACATATAAATTAATAAAACTAATTTCGTTATGTGCACTGCATCGCATTTGGGGATGCAGTGCACGCAACGAAATTTGTTTTATTAATTTATATGTTAACTTACCTGAATACCTCAGGAATCCATAGTTTCTACCCCCCACCCTGCCCCTCCCCCTCCCCACGTCACCGCCCTGCAGTTACTCCTACTACCGACCGCGGCTGCTATAATGGAGGGGACTCCACATTCATCACTGCAGCCATCTGTGCACAGGCATGCGCAGTATGGAGCAGTCAGACCCCCGCCTGGCCAGAGCGTGCTCTGTGGAAGAACTGGCTCGTGGCCTTCCCTGATCACAATACCGTTGTTAAAAATGTTTTAAAATAATTGTTGCATGCAAGGACTGCGGCGTTGAGAAGACTCTTTGTCTCTAGCTGAGCGTGTGAGCAGAGAGCAAACTACAGAAGCCGGGGGGGGGCGGAAAGATGAGAGGGAGGGGTTACGGGAACACTGCAGGAACACAAGGGAGAGATGGAGGGAGAGGCGAAGCGATGGGCAAGACGAAAGAGTAAGCAGTAAGAGCAAGACAAGAGACAGATGTGAGAGAGACCAATTAGGTACAAGAGTGAGGTGAGAAATGGTCAGTTGTAAGAGAAGAAGAGGAAGACAACCATGGTGGAGACAGGTGTGTGTGAGAGCAACAGGTGAACGAGGTGACAGTGACATGTTAAAAAAAAACAGCTAAGAAAGAGTGAGGGAGAGATATATGAGAAAGAGAAAAAGGGTAAGACAAGTGAGAGAGAGAAGGGTTATAAAGACGAGAGGGAGAGAGAAAGAGAGAGAGATGAAAAATAGATGACAAGTAAACATAGCTCTCATAGGAGATATATGTGTGAAAGATCAAGTGATTGACAGGTGATAGATTCTTAGAGAAAAGAGGAGGAAAGTGGGCACTGAAAAATAGACAAGGAGACAGATGGCTGGGAAAGCGGAGAGATATCAGATAGTGAAGTGATACCAAGATAGGTGAGATATACAGGTGAGGGAGAAGAGGAATGTAGGTAATTGGCTTACTGGTTGAGGGTGTGAAACCCTACCCAAGCAGCAACCGCAATCCTTGTCAGGGTGAGGCACAAGCAAACCCCAAATCAACCTGTGCTTAACCCTCTGGCAGGACAACTGCGATGGAGCACGGGTCGGATACAGGGATCAGGTTAGTCCTGCTTAAAAGTCACCTTCTCAGTCTAGCACAAAGCGTCCCATTCGGGGTGGAGGGAGCCGCAAGGAGCAGGAAGCATCGTGGGCGGTCACTGTTTTAACGTGACGAGTGTTGCAGATGGTAATCAATGTAGCGCAAAGTTCCTGTTGTCGTTGCAGACGGTCGGGCCAAAGTTTTGCAGTGGCGCTCCCTGCGAACGACTGATGCCGTAGCGTGAAGGGCCGGACTGACGGAACTTCACATTGATGGGAAGAGCAAGTGACAAGGTTTTGTCGCCAACGGCCCCATTTGTAGTCACGAAGAGCCAAAAAACTTTAATTCAACTCCACTAAGGCCACACCAAGGGTTCAGGACCTGAGGGACACAACTTGGTGGGTCAGAGTGTTACTCCAGAGGGATCTGGGTGCTGGTTCAGGTGCCTGGTATGTCCCTGTGGCTCCAAACAGGAAGCCAGCAGAGTCACCCTTGGAGTCCCCACAGTTATAGAAGTGTAGTGAAGAGTTGTTGTCTGAGGTCAAATACTTATACAAGGGGCCTCCAAGTGGGAGAGCTTCTAGAGGTTTCCCTTTGAAGTGCACAGGTTTCCTGCCTCCCCTGCCCTGGCTCTGGACTAACTACAGGGGTTATGCAGCCCTTTGTGTGGGGGCAGGGCACTGGCTATTCAAGTTTAAGTAGGGCTGTGCCCAGCTCTGCCCCCCTACATCCTGCCATTGATAGCCCATCCAGGCACACCTAAGATCTCTATTGTGCGTGACACCCAGTCATGTGATCCAGAGACAGGCTGCAGTCACAAAATGGCTAAGGCAGGAAATCTTCAACGTTCTAAAAGTGGCATTTTCAAAATTGCAATTTAGAATCTGACTTTACCATAAGTTAGTATTTTTCATTACGGTTCCAAAGACACCAAACATGAACTGGTGCTCCATTTAGAAGTTACAGCTTATTAAATGTAATAAGGTAACTTCATGGGAGCAGTAGACTTTGCAGTAGTAAAAAACGAATTTAAGAGTTTTTCACTACCAGAACATGTAACACTTAAAAGTACATGTCCTACTTTTTTAATACACTGTACCTTGCCCTCTTGACGGTGCAGGGCCTGCCGTAGGAGGTATTTATATCCATTAAAAAGAAAGGTTTGGTCAGGCAATAGGTTTATTTTGCCAGGTTAAAATGGCAGTTTAAAACTACAAACTGGCTGCAATGGCAGACCTGAGACATGTTTAAAGGGCTGCTAAGTAGGTGGCACAACTAGTGCTGCAGATCCACCAGTAGCAGTTAATTTCCAGGCCCTGGGTACATGTAGTACCACTTTACGGGGGACTTACAAGTAAATTAAATAAGGCAATTGGGTGTAAGCCAATTGTACCATGTTTAGAGGAGAGAGCACAAGCACTTTAGCATTGGTTAACAGTGGTAAGGTGCACAGAGTCCAAAGGCCAGCAAAAACGAATTCAGCAAAAAGTGAAGGTTAAAGGGAAAAGGTTTGGGGATCGCCTGCAGAGAGGGTCAGGTCCAACAAGGACAAATACGAGTGAAGTGAGAGGGGGAAAAGGGGACATGACATGATGAAGACACAAATAAATAAGAAAATTATAACTGATAAAGTGACAGTGAGAGGCCGGAGAAGAAAGCAGCTGAAATGAGATAGTTGATAGGGTCACAGAAGAGAGAAGGGTGATAGAGATTTTAGAAAGAAAGCTAAGATGAAGGACAGCCGAGAGATAATGAGGTGATAAAGAGGTATAGGCAGCGGAGAAGAGACAGCTGAGATGAGGAATAGGTGAGAGAAATGGGGTAAAGAGACAGATTAAATCACAGTCAAGAGAGGGGGAGGCAGGTAAGAGAGGCGAGAGAGAGATATTCACGAAAGCGACAACTGGAAGCGAGAAGTGAAGACAGGTAAGACGAGAGCTGAGAAAGATACTGAAAACAGGTGCAAAAAAGATAGTTGTGGCAAGAAAGATGTGACAAAGCTAAAAGTGATATTGAAAATGGAGAGAAGAGAAAGGACCATATGGAGGAGACAGGTGAGATCGGAGAGAAAAAAGACACGAGGACGAGAGGGCAGGTGAGAGGTGTGAGAGCTGAGGCAGACCTTGGGAGAGGAGTATGACAACGTAGGAAAGATGTGAGGGACAGAACAGAAATTTTACAAAGGAAGGAAGAGAGATGGGAGAACAGTGGTGCAGGGACAAGAAAAAAGGTAAAGGAGAGAGAGGGAAGGGAAGGGAGAGAAAAGTATGCATGCTATTTGCCCAACATATATTCATAATCTGGCACAGCATAAAGGGCATTATGTCATGGCAGATTTGTATACATGCATATTCAGCATGTGAGTCACTTCAACACATGTAGCACAGAAATACCAGCCCAACCAGTGACAAGTACATTTGTAATGATCTAAACACCCATAGATAAGCAAAGGCAATAGGCTCCATATTGAGGCCATACAGGAGGTCAAGGAGGCTCCAATGGAATTAGATTTTTGGCTTCTGGGAGTGATAAGACTCACTTGAGTCGATGGTCTCCATTGTTTTCTAGGGCAATATCTTATAGACTCTTTTACGATAGGAGGGCCTTTCTCCCAAAGAGCTCTATGGGCCAAACACAGCTTCTCAAATTCTGTTCATTGTTGCCAGAGGTGCTAGTGAAAAGGTTGTCCAAGGGGCATTAACCATTGAAAGCCTGAAGATCTGTCCCCTTCCTAACCCCACAAAAAGGGCAACGACGTACTCTAGACAAAATGGGAGCCCTCATAAGCAGCCGCGGCCTGTGCAGGTAAGAGCAGTGGGGCTGAGTGGGGGATTTCGACAGACGATGGCGAGAGAAAATTAATTGTTTATTTAATTTTCTCTCTTCATCGTCCATTAAAATCCCCCCGTACACCTGGCCCACCGCTCCTACCTGCACGGGCCGCGGCTGCTCTTAAGTGCAGCCTTGTTTGCCAAGTCCATGAATGGGAGGACATTCCTTCCCAGTCAGAATTAATCCCTACAGCTTTCCAAAACGACAAAAAATTATATGTGCAGAGAGTTGATGATCATTATGTGCCTAGGTTCTTAATTACCAGTCGCTGATTCATAGTCAAGGTACCACTGACCATAAAAAGAGAGGTGGAGATGGAGCAGCTTTTTCTACCTGTGCTGGTTCTATTTTCTGCCACTGAGGGCTAGCTTACTCACTCTCTTCAGCTAATGGACTTTGCTCAGGCACACATCAAGTGGTTCTTTTACCTCTTTACCTCATGTCTTCTGCCTTACTCACTCTCTTTAGCTAACGAACTTTGCTGAGGCACACATCAAGATGTTCTTTTTCCTGTCTACCTTCCTCTAGACGAGCCCTCACTTGGGTGCCATCTGCCTAGAGCTATAATTCCTGCTCAAACATCCTAATTTGGTTTGCTAAAGAGGCCAGTTGGTCATTCTAACGTAATGCAAAAATTGTGGATCTGTGAAGGAACAATGGTAGAACTGTGGCCAAGCACTGTATACTCAGAGTACACATACCCCTGAGGGGGAAACAACTGGCATTACCACGTTATCACCCGCTCGGAGGTGTGTAAACTAGAATGGGGCTGCAATAGTGCACCCAGTAAACAAGCACCCAAAGGTATTTTCTAAGTCTGCTATTACCTTCTGGGAGTGAGAAATACAACTAATTAGGCCCTTAGAACAGTGATGAGGGAAGATGAAACACAGCTGGAGCCAGTGAGTTTGTGCATAGATGTAGGGTGTTAATGCACTATGCATGACCCACACTTTCTACACCTAACGGTGATCAAAACAATCCAAGTGAGCTATATTGAAATCCATATTTTATCATCCATCTGAGAAATGTGGAGGGTGAGCATAGGGTACGTAGAGATTCCTTAGAGGTTGAGTTCCAAATATTGTGATCACTGCGCCTTCCTGATACATAGTGTGATCCTGCACACATTTCTCACTGATCTAAGTGGTCTTTAGGCAGCCATGCAAAAGAAGCGGTGTATCTAAGGTATATATCTGCTGCCAGGGTGCTCAGACCTTCACAGTGCTGTAACCTGAGAAATAGCACTGGTGTGTAAAGCCAGAGTCTGAACCTCCACTTTTATCTGATGAAAAGCTCAGTGGTCTGAATCTAAAGCATGTGGCCTGTGTAATCTGTTGGAAGGCGCAACTCTCTGAGACCCCCTGAAGGCGGAAGGTGGGGAATACTGATTGCCCTAAGGTGTGAGGAGTCCTCTTATGGTATCTTGCATGGAGGCCCCAGTGGTTAATTTGTAAAAAAATAAGTGCTGAGGCTCTCGTCAGGAGGCAGCCTGCACTAGTCCATTTCTCCTGTTAGTGCTGCCTAAAACAGAAGCAACTTCTGACCATGAAAGTGGGGAGAGGATGAGGCGTAATAGCAAGAGCTGCCGACTTCGGAGCTGAGGACCAAGGCTCAAGTCTCGGTTTCGGCTCAACTTCCTGTGATTCTGGCCAAATCACTTAATCTCCCTGTGCCTACCATAAATGAATGTGTCCTTAACTGGTGCTCATGAAAGGTGCCGGTGTTGATGATTAAATTAAACCACTGGCTCATATTAAGCAGCGGGAGGCCCCTAAAGGTTTTGTTGTGCCACAGTAGTGTACCCACTCATGAAGCCAATATGGAGCATCTTGTGGTGATATACAGACCTAAATGCTATCCAACATTGGTCCAGGAGGGTGATTGCCATGCCAGATGCAGTCTATAAGCGTTGTGTCTTACTTCTAGAGAAGCCCTATGGAGATGGTGTCCATTGACCTGCTCTTTCTGATCGCAGCCTTCTGGATTAGGCCCGTGGCTCTGTCTGTGGTGGGCAGGAGAGGGATGGGACTCTTCACAGGGAGTTCAATGATGAGGCGGTCACTGTGTGACAAGCTGATGCCTGAGGAGATGGGTCTTTAAACTGCTTGCCTGTCGGATTTGAACCAGGATGAGGATTAAGAGTCTTGGCATATTTATGACATTTGTGGCGCAGGGCAGCTTGCTGCACTGCCCTGCATCACAGGGGAAGGGCAGGTATGGATAAATATGGCGCATTCATGTTCTTTTCCCTTCTGCTGGAGCTGCTTTGGAAGTCTAGTGTCAAAGCAGGCATCCTTGCACCATTGGAGCAAGGGTGCCTGCGTTGCTTGCTGGATTGTTTCTATGCAAGAAGGGGCACCCTCATGCACAAATACACTCCTATGAGGCGTTTTCCTCTTTCTATGTCTGCTGCATAATGCAGCACACATAGTAAGAGGAAACACCAAGGAGACATAAATATATTTCTCCTCGTTACTCCTCTCCTGGGTAGATGTATCTTTTTTGGGCATTCCCAGGTTTACAAGTTCTTGTAAATCTGTGAATGTTGCAAAATCCATGGATGTTGCATGGGAACACCCACGAAACACCCATGGAAACACCTCTCTGGCACAGAGAAATGCAACACAGATATTTGCGATGGGTTACATTACTTGAGATGTATAAGGCATGCAGAGCCACGCAAGATGGCCTTGTGTGGCTCCATAAATCTCATTTTACATTTGTGTCGCTCTTGCACTATGTTGTGTGGTGCAAGAGCGACGCAAAGGGGCATATAGATATGCCCCTCCGCGTACAGCAGGAGAAAGTTGAATGTCTTGTCTTTCTGCGCTTACTAGTCCTAGTCTTGGTGATGCTTATTCTGCGGGTAAAGTGTGATCTGCAGGAGATCGTGACTTTGGTTGGCTGGTAGAGTGGAGTGTCGGAATTAACTGTAAAGTCGACGATGCACCTCAAACTCAATGTGATGTCGGCAGGCAGGGGGAATCAATGGAGTTCTCAGAGGGTGGGGCGTTTTTATCAAACTTGTAAAGTACCTTCATAAGGTAGTAGGGTAAGCACCTCATTCCAGGACATTACAGAAACAATTTACAGTCTTGAGATTTTGTGAGTCAGCATTCTGGGTATTGTAGTCCTAATTCGCTTCAAATGAACCAGACTTGATAGGAAGGAATTTGTGGATGGAGATTTCAGTATTGATGACATGGAGTAAGGTGGCACACAGTTAGGTGGGCAGTAGTTGTGGGATGCTCTTCTAGGCCTCAGGTCTGACTCAGAATCGCAGAGTATTCGTGTGTCTCATCTCCAACCAGGCGTGTCAGGATCAACTTTTGGGGGGCAGGGGTGCTGAAATTCAACTCAGGCAGTCAAACCTTCATTTGGTGGAGCTGAGGCACTTGGTGTCAGACAGTTATCGTCTTGTGTGCGTCTGTGAGTTCTAAGCAGGGGTGTAGCTTCGGGGGGGGGGGGGGTATTTGGGGTGTTACACCCATCTAACAAATGTATTAAGTAAAACATAGTTGGGTACAGACCTTTCAGTCGGGTATGGTAAGGTGTATTTTGGATTTCACATGGGGTTTTTGAATACCTTCTCAGAAGAAAAAAAACACACACACACACACATTCTCGTCTCTGGTTTGGGGGTCTTAAAACATGGCCCTTTCGCCCCCCTCATATGCTGCTTTTCATATAATGATGAACATGATATGCCATTGGGATTGTCGGAAAACCTGAAGCTCCCCCCCCCCACCTCCGGCCTACTGACCCCTGGTTCTGAACTGAGGCAGTGGCAGAATATTGATCTATGCAATGCCTTTCAAATGTTCCAAAACACCTCACTCCTATGTGAGGCATTTTAAGGAGCCATATGTATTCGTAATGGTCAAATGGGTATACACAGGTGATACACAGGCCTGTCCCACTGCGTACATCGGTGTATTTCCCTACAAAAGCCTCCCGCTTGGGAAGATAAATGCATTTATATTCCATCTCATCTCATGGTTTTCTCATTAGTTCTCCAGGGCTTATTCTTACTATTTACGTGTATTATTTACCACCTAACGCGCAGGAGGGAGATGGGTTCATGTGGGTGGATTTCCACACTTTTCTTCAATCTGTTTCGCTATTTCAGCATATGTTCCTTGCTCATTTACTTACTTTCCTCTTTCTATATCGTCCAATTATGCTTTTATACCTCCTATATGGCCACCATATGCTGATGTAGTATGCTTCCCTTCGTCTTTTTCAATATGATTCTTTCACATGCCGCAATATATTGATTTTGTTTTTCAGCAGAGAACATGGTCCTTCCTATTTATACCAGGGATGTTCAACTCAGGCCCAGAAGAGCTGCACTCAAGCCAGATTTCCAAGATAATCACTGACTATGTGAACGCTCTCCACTGAGATTATAGTAATTCATTGGCGTAGCTAGAGCTTTTGCTGCCCGGGGCGGTCCCTGAGTTTGCTGCCCAGTGACTGCGGGTGGAGGTAAGAGTGGGGGCGGGGGATAGTCAACAAATGACGACGATGGAAAATAAAATTAAAAAAAGAAAAACACTTACCTTGCACTCGCCAAAATAGCTAAGCTCACGTGAAGTGCCGCTGCCCCCCAAAAAGTGCCGCCCGGGGAGGACCGCACCCATGCTCCCCCAGCTACGCCACTAAGTAATTGTAGGTTAACGTATCTTATGTTGACATCACTGTGGCATAGGTCCGGCCTTTAGAACTACAATACATACCCTTTGGCCTCCACACTCTAATGAGGACCTATCTATTAAATTACTGCCTGTAAAACTGAGAGGGATAAACAAAGGTTGTGGTAACACAAACAAAGCAGCACAGAACTTTTCACAGGTGTGGCATTTAGTAAGGCTGCCTTCACTTAGCATTGTAGTGCACACAGTCCTTGCAAATTTAATTTCCTTTTTTAATCTTCCTTTAGCAGTAAAATACTGATCAATTTTTCATGGGATGGCTTCCTTTCATTTGAACAGTTAGGGTCTGATTTAGAGTTTGGCAGATGGGTACTCCCTCACAAATGTGATAGATATCCCGTCCGCCTTAATATCAGTGCATCAGGACACAGTGCACTTGTAATAAGGCAGAGTGGATATCCCGTCCGCCTTAATATCAGTGGATCAGGACACAGTGCACTTGTAATAAGGCAGGGTGGATATCCCGTCCGCCTTAATATCAGTGCATCAGGACACAGTGCACTTGCAATAAGGCAGAGTGGATATCCCGTCCGCCTTAATATCAGTGCATCAGGACACAGTGCACTTGTAATAAGGCAGAGTGGATATCCCGTCCGCCTTAATATCAGTGGATCAGGACACAGTGCACTTGTAATAAGGCAGGGTGGATATCCCGTCCGCCTTAATATCAGTGCATCAGGACACAGTGCACTTGCAATAAGGCAGAGTGGATATCCCGTCCGCCTTAATATCAGTGCATCAGGACACAGTGCACTTGGAATAAGGCAGGGTGGATATCCCGTCCGTCTTAATATCAGTGCATCAGGACACAGTGCACTTGTAATAAGGCAGAGTGGATATCCCGTCCGCCTTAATATCAGTGCAAAGGAGACAGTGCACTTGCAATAAGGCGGAGTGGATATCCCATCTGCCTTAATATCAGTGCATCAGGACACAGTGCACTTGCAATAAGGCGGAGTGGATATCCCATCCGCCTTAATATCAGTGCATCAGGACACATTGCACTTGTAATAAGGCAGAGTGGATATCCCCTCCGCCTTAATATCAGTGCAAAGGACACAGTGCACTTGCAATAAGGCGGAGTGGATATCCCATCTGCCTTAATATCAGTGCAAAGGACACAATGCACTTGCAATAAGGCAGAGTGGATATCCCATCCGCCTTAATATCAGTGCATCAGGACACAGTGCACTTGCAATAAGGCGGAGTGGATATCCCGTCCGCCTTAATATCAGTGCATCAGGACACAATGCACTTGTAATAAGGCGGAGTGGATATCCCATTCGCCTTAATATCAGTGCATCAGGACACAGTGCACTTGCAATAAGGCGGAGTGGATATCCCATCCGCCTTAATATCAGTGCATCAGGACACATTGCACTTGTAATAAGGCAGAGTGGATATCCCATCCGCCTTAATATCAGTGCAAAGGACACAATGCACTTGCAATAAGGCAGAGTGGATATCCCATCCGCCTTAATATCAGTGCATCAGGACACAGTGCACTTGCAATAAGGCGGAGTGGATATCCCGTCCGCCTTAATATCAGTGCATCAGGACACAATGCACTTGTAATAAGGCGGAGTGGATATCCCATTCGCCTTAATATCAGTGCATCAGGACGCAGTGCACTTGCAATAAGGCGGAGTGGATATCCCGTCCGCCTTAATATCAGTGCATCAGGACACAATGCACTTGTAATAAGGCAGAGTGGATATCCCGTCCGCCTTAATATCAGTGCAAAGGACACAGTGCACTTGCAATAAGGCGGAGTGGATATCCGCCACATTTGTGTCAGAGTATCCGCCTGCCAAACTCTAAGTCAGGCCTTTAGTTATTAAGCTAATTTTATTAAGAATTTTATTACAATTATTGTTGCTACTTTTAATAAAACCACACAAATAGCTGGAAAAAAACATTTGAGTTTTCTAGTGAAAAAATTGCAACATTCAAATTTCAAATGAACACAGGCTTTTTTATTGCTGATCACCCATCGGCTGTATCAGTCGCTGTCGTTCGAATGGTTGCATGTTTACATGGCAACTGAGATGAACGTATCAATTTTGAGGCAGTCCCTATGTGACCTGAAATTTGACAGAAGATGATAACTTATGTGCATGTCCTGCCAGCTACCTGATCACCCTTTGCTAAGAGCATGGAGAACAATTTCTTTCTATATGATAACAAATGGGGACAGACCCTTGTGATGTGAGGAAGTGATCCTACCCCACTCTTGCAAGTCTACCGGTTGCGCAGTCTTCATAGAGGCTGGACTAGGTACCCTTGAACTCCAGAAAAGGCAAGATTTAGTGAAGTACACATTTCACTGGGGTAATTGCAATTTTAGAATAAGTGTCTTACATAGGTGCATTGCCAATGACCCAAATATAATAAGCGATTTGCTTTATTCCAATACAACATATCAATGGACATTTCTAAAGGTGTTTTTCACCTAGAACATTTATTACTGATTCTCCCGGAATCAACTGAGACAGATATTTTTTTTTTTAATGGACTGGGCTATGTGAAGAACAAATACTGTTTTTGGCAGGGCTTTGCTGGCTGCACATCTGAATTTCTTCTAGCACCAAGAGTCATGGAAATCTGCTTGCCAGAAGGCAGCAACGCATTCTTTTCACGAACATTCATGGGTTAAATGGAATGAAATATGCTCTCCGGGCATATGCAACTAGAATTCTGATGAAATGATTCACTTAATGTCCCCACGCTCAATGTTTTATAACTTGAATCCAATCAGACTAATTATAATTATGTGATAAATCAAATTAAAAACATGGCAACGCCTCTCAATAACAGAAATAATTAAAACGAGTAATTTCACAATGATGAAGTAGAGGGAATGGGATGTATTGAGCCCTTTGAGGGTACATGTGCCTGCCCTGTCTTCTTCCCTAGGTACTACACTAACCCACTGTAAAAAAAAGGGTTATTGTGAAGGATGCGAGTCCTGCACAGGTAATAAACCCCCGATTGTCTGTTTACTTGGAACAAGTACCACACTGTTGCTCGACTCTCTCAGGGTAGTGATGCAAAGCCGACTAAGACCTACTCAGGGGATGTGGTGTGGGCATTTGCTGGCAAGCAACAACAACATTCAAAAAATTATTGTCCTGTTGGTGTTTTTTTTTTAATTAAAAAAAGGGAAAGAACATTTATTGTGCACACACTACTAAATACTACACATTAAATTCTAAATATATACCTCAGGTAGATGGAAATACCTATGGTAACACTATAGTGTCACATTTCACCCCAGTAGGCGCTGAACCCCGTAATCACAATGCCGTCCCACAGATGTAGCACCACACTACTATAAGAGGGTGTCATTATTTATCAGGCACGCCTACTTGCTTTGCCATGGGGTCACCACATCAATATATAGATATCTGAGGCAGGTGTGCCACGATCATTTATAAGACAGGCCTATCAGCTTTGTCAGGGTGTTATCACAAAAACAACCACATATTACCCTTTGGCAAGATACCACCATGATATCTCTGTTAATACCAACAGGAACATTAATAATATTCAAATGCAATAACTTTAAGTACCTACACTACAGGATGTGTCAATAAACCTTCCTGCAAAACATTAAAGTTCAAAACAATCGCAAACAAATGTGTCAGAGTATTCATACTGGTTCAGACCACATAATGCAGACATAGGAACAACCACTAGTCAAGATCAAATCTCAGCCCTGAGAGTGCTTATAATATACACAAGCCAGTTTGGGATTCAGGAATCCAATCCCATTGGGAGAGGTAGGGTGAGGATTCTAAAATCAGTCCTTGGGGGCTGTTGCACCTTCTGCAGACCTCCATGTCACGTTTAGTCAATGTTGGTATCCTCCAGCTCCTCCATGGGTACCAGAAAGATGTAAAATATGCAACTAGGTCCTTCGCAGGGCATTATGGGGCACTCCTTGTCCATTTGTACAAATATGATATTAGCAGCATTTGACAAGTAAAGGCGACCCTCGCTGCCATCTTCTTTTCTCTTTTTTAGTTTTTGTTTTTTATTGGGTGTCCTGGTCCCACCAAGTGCACCCCCAGCTTCATATAACATTGGGGCTGTGCTGGGAGCCCACTTCAATGCTGCCCTGCTGGCTCACCAGCCCCGCTGCTGATGCAGGAGCCAGATTGTGCCTTTTCATGCATGTGTCCTCATTGGCAGGTTGTAGCCTTGCTAAGCCTGTCCACTCCCCCGGTCACAGGAACGGGGAGTGGGAGGCAGCACAGCTGGATGGTGGGTTGCAGAGGCACCCCGCTTGCTCTCCTTTTTTGTCCTTGGGGATGGAAGCTCCAGGACAGTGTCTACTTGTGGCTGGTCCCGAAAGAGGGGGTTCCAGAGTCCAAAAGGTTACTCAAGGAGAGGGGCAACACACATGTCCCTTAAACCTACTAATTAAATAAGTAATAATGCACTCACTAAAAAATGGACCACCTTGTGGGTAATTTTGAGAAAATGACACAGATCGTTATGAGATGGTTTCTTTGTTTAAAGTTGAAATATTGCGGATGCATATCTCAGGCCCTGTTGAGATGATTTTCTTTATTTTTGGCTCGTGTTCCTCCTGGTAGCCAGGCCTAGTCAGCAGGAGCATTTCCAACAGGCTTCTTTAGCCTCCAAAGGGGCGCATTCTGCAGAGAGCTTGATTTTTTCACTCCACCACACTTCTCCTGCTTGGCTCCTAGTGCTCCCCCCCTGCTGGTCAGGGCATCTTACGCAGCCCACATGCTACCAGCCAGCAGAACACCTTCCTGCCTGCACTCCCCAGGGCCAAGAGCCTCCTGTCTGCCTAGCAGAGCACCTGTGGGAGGGCAGTGGAGTCAAGGTCATTCCCTTTACTGGTTCTCCTGGAGCAAAAGGGCCTGCTCCAATGGCCATGGAGAGATCCAGCCTAGGCCTGGGGGTTAGCTGGTGACAAAACCCTTAGTCTATCTTTGCAGGGCTTCAGGTGGCTTCTCCTTCCAGCTGGCCATAATTTCTGCAGTCCTCACCTCCCAGGTCCAGGGTCTTTGTGGCTGTCTCTCCCTTGTTCAGGGGCTTTTAAGCAGGGAGTGGGTGGTGGTGTTCTAGATGCCAGCCACCCCTCCCAACCCTAGAATTCCACATCATACCTCCGCCCCTATCCCAGCCCTCCGTTAAGCATTCTGGGACAATCCATCATAGTGACTTTAAGTTGTCTCTGGATCAAGCTCCCCTGAGGGCCTCAACTCTGCCCCTAGTTGGCAACACTGCCTGACCACTTTCCACCAAAACTTTAAAAGCAAGCACCTCCTCTGCTGGCTCTTGAGATCTGTCTTCCTATTTGTTCTAGAGGGCCTACACTGTCCCAGTCCATGGGCAGTGTGACAAGCTTAATATCAGCTGCATAATTTTTAACGCCCCTGTCCTCTCCCAAGAACTGTGTCAATCACTGATAATTGCGCCTTTTGTGTTGGAAGGCCTTTTACCTTTACCCAGTATGGGGGGACAAAGGCCTGGAATCTGATTATGAGCTGAGCCTGAGAAATATGACAATTCCTGACGTCGCATAAGATGTGGATGTAGTACATTGTGGATTGCAAATTCAAACTCAGCGTGCATGTTTTACCCCGGTTTGACACCATGCTGGGCTTTGTAGGCCCATGTGGAGCGAACTGCACTGTAGAGCAGATCTCACCTATATGTATAATACTGTAAAAGCACGACAGATTTTCCAGTAAACCCAACTTTCCTTTCTATGAATGCCTGATAATTTTAAACGGCCTACCTCAGGTCAGCACTAATATTTCCAGAGTCCTTTTTATGCCAGGCTACATGTATGCAATTACCAGGTAGGGCACAAAGGTAGCCTCACATGCGCAGCCCACATACATGCAACCAGCATAGTGCCTCTTACTATAATTGTGCAGCAGCTGTCTTATCGTAAAAAGTGGACACTGGGGTAAACACGCTCAGTCCAATTACCATGAATTTGCCATGTGTGAGACTCAGGTAGTGATACTCATCGACTATAAAAAGTAAAAAGAAATGGGTAGTCGAATATGAAAAATCCTTAGGGACTGAATGGGTTGAAGTAATTTGTTACGCCTACCAGCCAAGACAATTCTGTTGATTGGGAGGAAGAGGAATCTGTGATTAGTTTTAATTTCTGTTCCTAAATGTGAATATGTAAGCCTCGCGGTTCACTCACTAACGTTCAGATTTACCATGCTTTTGGTTCGGGTTCCATCCCTTATCTGGCACTGCCCAGATGCAAAATGTATATATATTCACTGAAAATACAAAGGTTACGGGGACATTATAGTTTGGCTCAGATTTCACCCATACAAAACCAGTGAAATTCAGCATTTATAGTTACCTGAGCTAACTCACCGGCAATACACTGCTTATGACCTTATATATTACATAACTCATAACTGATTACATTACTGGTGACATTTCAAAGGACTGTGGCTAATTATTAAGGAAGCACAATAGCCTGCTTTTTGCTTTCTAATACATTTTCGGTGGGATCCGCGGATACCGTGTTTAAAAAAAAAGAATTTTGGGCCCTCTGAGTCTCTATGGGGCTCCCCCAAGAGGCCTAGGGGGGCAGGGTATTTCTATTCTGCCCCCTTTTCAATTATTTAAAATGCTTTTCCTGGGACTTGGCTCAATCAGAGTCCCAAGGTGGCTGCCAACACTTCCTGGTTTGAAGTGTTGGCAGCTGATCACATCTCAACAAGAGATGGGAAGGGGTTGCGGATCCTCCACGTCCCTATATAAGCAACTAATGATTTCTTTAAATTACTCCGCAACTACTGATCGGATTTACACCAAATCACAAAAAGGCACTTTCCTGGACCAACATCTACCTTCCTGCCATATTTGGTGTAATTCCGTTCAGCAGTTCGGGCTGTAGCCGTTTCTAAAGTTCCTATGGAAATTAGCATGAGAAAAAATGGGTTTTGGGCCCCCCCTTTTTCTCGGGCCCCACTTGACGGATCACCACAAAACTTTCAAGACAGCAGATGAATTGAGCGGCAAACTAGTTTTGAAAATTTTGCGAGGATTCGTCAAATGACACAAAAGTTATTGGCACATATATATATGCGTGTATATATTTATCAGTTAAACAAAAAAGTAGTACATCTGCACCCAATGGGTGCAAATGTACTACTTTTTGGAACTCACAAACATTGGCAGTAGTAGGCCTAGAAAGCTGGGCCAGTCTTGAGTTTCCTGGCATACTACTGCCAATTGAACTCCCAAAGGTTGATTGGATGAATGCTTGCAAATATTCTAACCAGTGGTATTCCAACCCATTGTTTCTCACCAGTTTACCACTCGAGACAGAGGCCCACCTAAAGCAAATCAGTACTGACCCTGTTCCTTGGAGAAACAGTCCATCCCGAACCTTGGTTATCTCATTCCTTCCTCCTGGAGCCTGCTGCTTTTTTAGTTGGAAAATTTGAGATACACCCCCCCTCCCTGAATGTTACTAAGCTGCACCTATGACAATGAGCTACAATAAATCTACTGAAAAACAAATGAGTGGATTTTCACTCTACACAACTGCCTTGAAAGACTTCATACATTGATTTTGGAAAATTTCCTTAAGCTCAACCCCCTTCTCTTCACAACCTCACAATCATGGGCTGACTGAAGTCAGAGGACTTCTTCCCTTCTCTTTCCCCAACCGTAAAATGTGTCAGTTTTATCCTCCAATCTTCCCTAACTTTCATGTTTCACATCTACCAGGTGACTTAGGGCTTTTTGTGGCAGAGGGTTTACACCGTCACATATGTAAAGGATATTCGTACCACCTTATTATAAGTGCTACAGGATATAATGCACTTTTAATATGGCAGACAGGGTATGAATCACATTTGTCATGGAGTATCCTGACCACCAAAACTCTTAATCAGACCAGAGTCAGTAAACATAAACCTTCCATGACTCAAACGCATAAAGTACCTAATCTCCTCGGGCCATCTGAAAACAGCATTTCAAGTTGTTTGAATAGTCTTCAGGCTTGGCTTTGGGAATTTAATTTTTGAAGGTTTTCCACAGTCTCTGTTTCCCCTAAATAGGCAGTACTTCAGTTGGAGACCAGATTAGTCACAACTAGTCAAGAGACCTCAACTGCATCACTCCCATACTCCTTGAGCTACAATAGCTACCATTTACAGTGAAGACCTGTTTCAATTTGTACTGCCTTGCTTACAAAGGCAAACACCACAACAAATCCCATTATAAAGCTTTTCTCGATTTAATGCAGCCCTGGAGACACCAGAAGACACAGAACCTCTCTTCCCAAAATCACTCTTCCACTGGTGTCACAACCTGCCCCTCAACACCAGAAAAGATACCACCTTTCCCACGTTCAGAAAACGCATAAAATTCACCTTAAATAACTGCTTCTGGAAAACCTCTGTTTTTCAGTGAAATGCTTACCATTTTTGGTGATTCTCTTCATACATTCCCCGTAAATTTCGTATTTTCCTATTGTAGTATAGCTTGGTTTTTAGAATGTTTGATCTAGCTCCTGTTTTTTCTTTGTAATATATGAAAAGAAGTGCAGTGGCAGCTGGAAGTGGTGAGGTGCAAAAGCATACCCCAAATGCAATGTAAGCCGGAACTTGTAGAACAAGCAAGTTCATCCTAACCCCATCCTGCCGGAGAGGTCATTGAAACCTTTTTAAACAGAAAAATGAGCCACAGAGATAATTTTCATTGTATTTTGCCAATGAAGTACTCCAAAAGATATCGGGCCTCATGTAGGTAAATAAATATTACCGCTTCTTAATTACCGAGCCGTACCGAATCGGTATTTAAGAATCGGTAAGTTATATGTAGGTAAAAATTCGGTAACAAATACCGAATCGGTAACGTTCGGTAATCAAGAATCGGAAATCACCGATTCGGTAAATACCGAGGTGGTATTTACCGAATCGGAAAATACCGAATCGGTATTTACCGATTCTGAAACTACCGAATCGGTATGTACCCAATCGGTAAATATTAACACATGACTTGAGGAAATAGCCAATCCTGTGCAACCACACCCCACCCAACCAGGAAGTGGCCACACCCAGGCAGGTGCACACAATTAACAGACCCTGGAGAGGCTTGGAGTGCAGAGGAGAGGCAGGGAGCCAGTGCCTGTTCGTGCAGCAAAAATAACATCATGTCCAGCCAGAGGACACAGAGAGATGGAGGGGAAAGGAGGAGGAAGCTGAAATTCAGCCCCAAGGAACTCCAGGTGCTGGTGGAGGAGGTGGTGAAGCAGCACCAGAAGCTGTTTGGGAGGCAATCCCTGCAAGTGCCTGAGGCTGAAAAGCGCAACATTTGGCTGGCCATCCAGGCGCAGGTCAATGCTGTGGGAGTGACCCACAGGGACATAGAGGTCCTCAAAAAGCGCTGGTATGACCTGAGGATTGTAACCAAGAGGAAGATGGGGGACATCCAGAAGGAGGCCAGCCAGACTGGAGGTGGAACCAACAGGGCACCTGCCCTCACCGAACTGGAGGAGCTGGTGGGGGCCACAATCGAGCAAGAGAGCGTCGTGGGTCTTGGGGATGCTGACAGCTCTGCCAGAGCCGCCACCCAACAAGGTAAGACGAATGCACAGCAATGTAGCCCCCCCTACCCCTATCCCACATCCCCCATTGTAAAAGGAGAATCCCACTCCAGTCCACATGTGTAAGTGCAGACAGGCAATACATTCTGGGAGACGTAGTCAGGGAAACACCAACCATGAAGTTAATGGCACAGGGCAACAAGGCATGTCACACACATGAGGCACAAGGAGGCAGAGGACATTTTGGAATGTGAAATGATTTATTGTGATGCTTGCAATGCAGCCCTTCGGGGACACTGAGCCGATGTTGCATTTCTGTCCACAGATGTGACATCACGCAGGACAGGGCATGCTGCAGGAGAGAGGGCACACCGGCCACAAAGATCATCTCTGGCCAGCACAAGTTCAGCCCAGGGAGCAGGGCCACAGGCAGCCGCACCACCAACACAGGCAGCCTCGCCTCACCCAGAGCCAGCATCACCGCACCCAGAGCCAGCATCACCTCACCCAGAGCCAGCATCACCTCACCCAGAGCCAGCATCACCTCACCCAGAGCCAGCATCGCCACTCATGTTTGAGTCACCGGCCACATCACCGACTGCAGGTGTGAGAATGAGGAGGCGTCCTGCAGCCAGGCTGCGAGCCTCAGACACCTCGTCTGACGACAGCAGGGGCCCTGAACAAATCACCATGCCCCAGGATGGGAGCCATGCCACTGTGCCCTACACCTCACTGGCAGCACAGACGGGAGCAAGAGGGCGCCGCAGGTCGCGTGTCCAGAGTCCACCAGCAACCATTGACAGCCATGGTGTCTTCTCGGGGCTCGAGGGCCAAATGTTAAAACAACAGCGCCTGCAAACAAAGGCAGTCATGTCAGTCCAGAGGCACATGCGGTTCATGAAATCTACATTAGTAAACATGGACAATAACATCAGCGCTATGGCAGCGGGCATTCGGGACATGTCCCAGTCAATCCAGCAGTTGTGCAGCAAATTAGATGCTGACATAGATGCACGGCGCCGGGAACGGCAGAGGAGGGACACTACCACCAGGGCACTCAACCGTCTGGCAACTGCCACTTCTCTACTCTGCCGGCGCTCTGTGTCGATGCAGGAGGGCCTGACACACTGCTGCAGCGACGTGTCTCGGGGGATGGTGCAGGTGACAAGTGCACTAGAGGTGCTATTAACTAGTCAGGCGGCGACAACTGCTGCAGGGGATGCTGCGGAGAGCATCGACACCAGCAGCAGGAGCAGCATCACACCCCCTGTTCCAGAAGGACGCAGGAGCAGCAGGCGGCTTGGGGTTGGCTCTAGTGAGGATGCTCAAGCCGTGCCATCCAACACTGCAGCGCGTATGCGCAAACATTGATGCAGCCCTGCGTGGCCACTTCCCAATGGGTGACGTAACCCTGGACCTACTCCTTGTATGTATGCTATGTTGCCAGATTGGCTTGATCTTGTGTTCATGGCGTAGTGCCGCATTAAAACTACGTCATAACATACCACAACTGGCTGGGTCCCCTTACTTACTCAGAAATAGTTGCATGTGATCTCTGCCTGTCTCTCTCTCCCATCTATTGCAGTTGGCACTCTAGCTGCATTGCCCTCTGGCTGGCCTGACTCATCCTCGTTGTCCTCAAAATGTGTTAGTTCCACATCTGTACCTTTCTTCGTGGCAAGGTTGTGCACCATTGCACAAGTGGCAATGATCTTGCAGCAGTTGATGGGTGTGTACTGGCGTGCGCCTCCGCTCTTGTGGAGGCAGCGGAACCTGCTTTTCAGTAGTCCAAACGTGCGCTCCACCACGTTGCGTGTAGATTTGTGTGCCACGTTATATCGTCTCTCACTCTGGGTTGATGGGTGTAGGTAGGGAGTGAGGATGAATGACCGGCAGGCATATGCACTATCGCCTAGGTGAGTAAAAGGGAAACATCAGTCACATGCCTCTTTACACTATGATTTGCAGGTTGCAAGGGGCGTCACTGTTACTCACCTAGCAGGTATCCCTCTCCAAATTCTCCGCACTCAGTCGTGTGTAGATCCCACTGTTCTGGAAGATGTAAGAGTCGTGGGTGCTCCCAGGAAACTTCGCTACAATATCAGTGATGATGTTCCCTGCATCACAGATCACCTGCACATTGATGGAGTGGGTGGACTTTCTGTTCCTGTAGATGTGCTCTGTGTCAGCTGGTGGGCAGATTGGGATGTGTGTGCCATCAATACAGCCAATGACATGGGGGAACTGTGCCATGTGATAAAAGTCAGTTTTAGTTTTCTGCAGTTCAGCCTGTGTGTTTGGGAAGCTGATGTAGTGGTGCATTCTCTGCATCATGGCATCCAGGAACTTCCTGAAGAAACGGGACAGGCAACTCTGGGATACACCACCCACCGCAGCTATCACCACCACTGCCGGATGCCAGTAGATGTAGGCTGCAGAGCACCTGCACATGTGGTGGTATGGCATGCGCCCTTCTAGTTGGCTGGTCCAGGAGTGGGTGCAGGTCCCTTATCAGGTCCATGATGGTTTGGGGGTGTAGCCTGTACCTTTCATGTATCTCTGCATCAGTCAGTTGGAAGAGTGTGATGCGCTGTCTGTAGATTTGTTCCTCCCGTCTCCATGTCCTCAGACCTGCTGCCTGTAGACGTAGGCGCCTTGCAATGACATACAGAGCGGCCATGTTGTCCACGCTGTTGCATTTTGGGATTGCTTATATGCACTGTTGATGGTTACCACCTGCTTTCAATCCGTGTTAATTACCGACTCTTAATTACCGATTTTCATAGATTTCTTAATTACCGATAGTTCCTACATGTCATTTTCAGTTTTACCACTTCATATTTACCACTTCATATTTACCGAATCGGTAAATATGTATTCGGTAAATATGAATCGGTATTTTTGGATTCGGTAATTATGATTCGGTATTTACCGCTTCATATTTACCGAAAAGTTGTTTTTGGACTCCTACATCTCACTTGTCTAAATACCGGTCGGTAACGGCATATTTACCGAAAATCGGCCGTTACCGACCGGTATTTGGCGACCTACATGAGGCCCTCCGTGTTTTACTGGCATTAAAAAAAAAATACTGCTCTCGAAATGTTTTACAAACATTCCAACCATCTCAGAATGTAGGCACTTGGGAATGAGGCACGAGAAATAGAATTAAAAGAGCAATATGGGGTAAACACAGTGTAAGAAGGTCCGGAAATGACATAGGACTAGGGGAAGAGGTGAGACAGGACAGAAAAAGAAAGACATTAAAAAAGAAGAGGAGTCACCCTGAGTAGAGAGCAGGCAATGGCATCTGGTACAAAAATGGTGAGATGAAGAGAGGGACACAGTGAAGATATAGGTATAAAATACAAGGAAGTGAAAGTAAGGAGTGGCATAGAGACCAAAGGACAGAATGTGACAAACTGGTAAGAGAGAGAGTGTCGAGGGAGGTAAGACTTGGCAAAAGCGACAGAGAAACACAAGAAAAGGGTGGTCGAAGATGGAGGTTAGAGAGCTGGCGCCAGAGGGAAGAGGAAAGACAGTCAAGCGAGAGAGGATTGAGCGTAAGAAGCTGGAGAGAGGGGATACAAGAAAGTGAATGGCACTTAAATGAAAAACATATGGGAAGACACGGTGTAGGAGACAAGAGATTTAACGCACTATAGAAAGGGCAAACACTCATAGGGAATAATCAAAATATAGAAAATGAAGAGTGGGGAAAGAGTGAAACAAATAGGAGAGACACTGAGATGAGGACAGAACGTGATAATGGGATAATTGACAAGGAAAGGCATGGAAGACAGGGCAGAGAGTGAAGGGGTACAGAATACCTAAAAGGAGACTTGAAAAGAAGAGGGAAAAGTGTGACATGGTCATAGTAGAGAGACAGGGACATTCAGAAATCTCCTCTAGAAATACAATCGCACCATGTGGCAGTCAACCTCTCCATCACAATATTTGGTATCTCCTTAATTTGCACTCAAACAAGTGCGGCGTTTGAAACACAATTGTGAGTCACAAACATTAATGTGAGATACATTTTGGGGGTAGCATTACAGGTCTCAACTGGGCATTGGCAGTCAAATAAGACATAAGCAAAGAGAGATGGAAAACCCTGGAGACTGGTGGATGGCATAGTTGGATTGAAATAGTCAATGCCTGCTCTCTTCCTCTTTTTAAATGTCCAGCCTCCACCGCACACATAGGAGAAATTGGGAAGACAGCAGGCAAGTCCCCTAACTACCCATTTTTTTTCCTGGAGTTTTATATAGTGCGAAATTGACCCGACGGTATCAGAGCACTGTATATGAGCACCAGTTGCATTGCTCAAGGACACATTCATTTTTGATAGGCACGGGGAGATTAAGTGATTTGCCCAGAATTACAGGATGTGGAGCGTGGTTGCCGATACTCAAACCCGGTTCCCCAGATTTGAGGTCAACAGCCCTAGCAGTTAGGCCACATCCTCTCCCCAATAGAAATGCAAAGCATTTTACGTTTTTTTGTGCCCAGCAACTTTTTCTTCTGAGTGTGAAGCATCTATGTGGTTGTGGTGTCTTTCTGGCTGCAGGTGCACTCCTGCTTGGACACCTCTGTATCTGTATTTAGCAGAAATAATCAATCAATCAATCAATCACATAATTTGTAAAGCGCACTACACACCCGGTAGGGTCTCAAGGCACTGGGGGGGGGGTGAGTGGGGGGGGTGCTGTTACTGGTCAAAGAGCCAGGTCTTGAGTTGTCTCCTGAAAGTCAGCAGGTCTTCGGTTTGTCGCAGGTCGAGGGGGAGGGTGTTCCAGGTCTTGGCGGCGCGATGGGAGAAGGATATGCATCGGAAGTGGCTCTCCGGATGCGTGGGACCGTGGCCAGGGCGTGGTCAGCGGAGCGGAGTCTCCTGTTGGGTACATAGAAGGAGAGTCGACTGTTGAGATAGGCTGGGCCGGTTTTGTGGAGTGCCTTGTGTGCGTGGATCAGGAGCTTGAAGGAGATTCTTTTGTCGACGGGGAGCCAGTGCAGGTTCCTCAGGTGGGGGGTGATGTGGTTGCGGCGCGGGACGTCGAGGATCAGGCGTGCGGAGGCATTCTGGATTCTCTGTAGTCTGCTGATGAGCTTGGACGGGGCTCCGGCGTATAGGGCGTTTCCGTAGTCGAGTCTGCTGCTGACTAGGGCCTGGGTGACTGTTTTCCTTGTGTTAGTCGGGATCCATCTGTAGATCTTGCGGAGCATGCGGAGGGTGTTGAAACAGGTGGAGGAGACTGCGTTGACTTGTTTGGTCATGGAAAGTTTCGAGTCGAGGATGACTCCCAGGTTGCGTGCGTGGTCGGTGGGGGCCGGGGGGGACCCCAGTGATGTGGGCCACCAAGAGTCGTCCCATGCGGAGGGGTTGGATCCGAGGATGAGGATTTCCGTCTTGTCTATGTTCAGTTTGAGGCGGCTGTCCTCCATCCAGTCGGTGACGGCCTTCATTCTCTGGTGGAGGTTGGATTTGGCGGTGAGGGGGTCCTTTGTGAGGGAGAGGATCAGATGAGTGTCGTCGGCGTAGGAGATTATGTTGAGGTCGTGCTGTCGGGCGATGCGTGCTAGTGGTGCCATATAGACGTTGAACAGTGTCGGGCTGAGGGAGGATCCTAGAGGGATGCCACAGATGATTTTGGAGGCCTCGGATCGGAACGGGGGGAGGCGGACGTTCTGAGTTCTGCCGGAGAGGAAGGAGGTGGTCCAGTCCAGGGCCTTGTTTCGGATCCCTGCGTCGGGGAGGCGCGTGCGTAGTGTGCGGTGGCAGACGGTGTCGAAGGCGGCGGAGGGGTCCAGGAGGATGAGTGCCACCGTTTTGCCGTTGTCTAGCAGGATCCTGATGTCATCTGTGGCGGCGATGAGGGCGGTCTCGGTGCTGTGGTTGCTGTGGAATCCTGATTGGGACTGGTCTAGGATGTTGTTGCTGGTGGCAGTGTGTTGGAAAGGCAGGTACTATAAACCTAAAGAAAAATCTAGTGCCCGACAGCAAAGTCACATTATGCAGGCTTGTGTGTGCCTACTTTGAATAGCAAAGAGTGACTGACATAACAGATCACCATAGACACAGCTTTTCAATGAAGCAACCTGAGATGCGCTATACTGTTGTCATGGTACCGATTGCAGCCGCAACAGCCCCTTCATTTGGAGAATGAGACTGTTCTAGGTGAGACCTTTGGCATGATGTCACTCCAGGAATGGCATACATTTCATGCACACTTATGTTTGTACTACCCGAAAGTGCCTGAATAGCTGACCTTGTCTGACCGAGAGTTAACCCTGACACTGACCATAATGTATTAAAATTGCTAATGTGATCTATGCAAATGATAGAAATGCTATAAGACTACAACTTGGAGGGGGCCCTAACATCCAACGCAAGTGCTGAACACAACATATACAGAAGGATTTCAAAATCGTCACATTCTATAGTCAGAAATTGTATGAGAAACTTTAATTTATTTGGCATAAAAAAGTTAATGCATGAGTATATAAATAGAAAGAAGGTATCTAATTTGGAAATACAAATACAATCATAACAATGTCCAATTCATGCTATATAAAGGAAATACAGATGTTAACAGCCGTGGTCCGTGCAGGTAACAGCTGTGGGGCTGGGTTAGGGGGTATTTCGAGGGACGATGCAGAGGGAATATTAATTATTTATTTCATTTTCCGTCAGCTTTGTCCCTCGAAATCCCCCCTTAACCGGCCCCATCACCCCAACGCTGTTACTTGCACAGACCGCAGCTGGATATTAACAATGTGTTGTTCAGTCCAAGCACAGCCTTAACAATATGTTGTTTATGCTGAGCACAGCCAACACGTGTTTCGTTTTTATCCAAGACTTCCTCAGGGCTGTTGAAGCAGAAAGACACATATGTCATGTCATAGACATAACTTCATACACTGGTAAACACCTATATAAAAAATCCAGAGGTGTGGACCATGCTGACCCTAAACAAAAAACACAACCAAACACCAATGAGTTAAAAAGAGAAATGTGAGACAATATCATTCGAGTTAGTTCTGTATTCAAGGGCCAACAGCGCAAAGTAAGTGAGCCAGTAACAAGTAAGCCCGCAAAAAATGAACAGAGAAGAAACATCTATTGGGTTGAAAAATCAACCATCACCAAATATTAATGAAGAGATGAAAAGTTCACATATGCACATTACCTACTAAGGTAAATGAGAAAAAACCTATATCTTTATACGTATTCCCATTGTGATGGTCAAATAGCAATGTAAACATTCATCTGTTAAGTGCCCTAATGTACAAGCCACCCCAGCACAAAAATTATCTGCAAAGCACACTTATACATTCTCAGTACAGGAGTGCCAAAATAATTTCCAAAATAAGAAAGGAATAGCTCATCTCTTTCATTGGAAATTATATAAACATTATAAAATATCAGTGGCAGACATACATTTTGTTCATGATTCAGTCAAATTTCCAAACCAAATATTGGTAAAGCCGATAGGTCTAGCTTTGCCAAGCTGGTGCAATGATTAATTGTTTTAAATTGCAAGAACAGGTGACACAAATGTAAAATAAGAAAAAAAGTAAACCTGCCACTGCCTACATGTGCACATTTTAAATTAAATCAAAGTAACCATACCATATCATTTTAATAGAATAGTATAGGCTTTTTAATTTTAATGCACATTGCAGAAAGACATTACTAGGACAAAGTAAATGCACTATTAGCTGTAAATTACTCTAATCTGAAGAGAGAATTTAAGCACACGAGGATGACTAAAAACATAAAACAGGTTAAAGAAAAAAAAATTGCTAGCCCACCAGCCCTGCCATTGAAGTGCCCATGTCCTCATGTAATAACACAATTGCTTAGGCGATCTGACCCATTACTTCACATTGTATGCTGTAGAGGGAGGAAGCGAAATGTGAAATGATGCTAGCAAGAAAGCAAAAGATGTCTCCAGACCATACGTAAAAAGAATTTTCAATAGCATGGGGCAACCCAGTACTAACGTATACAATGATTGTTGCCAGACACCCAGCCTTAGTAAGAGACAAAATTGTAAAAACTGCAATGATGACTTTGCCAGTGAGTTAAGGTCACAAGAGGATGAAATACTTGGAGATGCAATCTCAGATTGATGAAATCTAGAACAGAAATGAGTTCCCTTCATCGTGGGTGCAACAGGATTAATCAAGAAAAGCTTGCTTCCAACAACGTGGGAGGTTGCCTACACAGATGGCAGCATACAAACTCAAGAAAGAAGCTGTATTTGCATGCATTAATAAGCACACTTGCAGCACATTTGAGAAACTGATGCCAATCATCCACCGATTCTGGAATAAGGTTGCCATGACATATATGCCAAACACCAAACTGAAGACCTGCAGGAAACAAGCATTGGCATAGCCAATAGGTCTCGCCTTTGGGACCTTATAAGTGCATAACTAAATACTTATAAGGTCCCAAAAGCGAGACCTATTGGCTATGCAAAGCGACCGTGCGGCCGCAAAAGCGATCGCGATCAAACACCAAAGCGGCCACTAAAGTGACCGCTCAGCCCTCCACAGGGCTTGGTCGCCCCACTCACTGCTGCCGCTCCTGCCTGCCTTTGCCGCCTCCTGCCTGCAGATTCCTTCGCTCGCTGCCCGCTGATCCTGGGAATTTCCCGCTGCTCCTGGGAATTTCCCGCTGCCCGCTGCTTCTTGGAATTTCCCGCCGCTGCCTCCCTGCGGCCCCGCCCCCCTGTGATTCCATTCGCCGCCCCGCTCCCGCCACCCAGCTGCTCCTCCCTCCCGGCTCCTTACTTAAGGGGACCGTAGGGGACGACAGAGTGTGACCGCTCAGCCCTCCACAGGGCTTGGTCACCCCACTCACTGCTGCCGCTCCTGCCTGCCTTTGCCGCCTCCTGCCTGCAGATTCCTTCGCTCGCTGCCCGCTGCTCCTGGGAATTTCCCGCTGCTCCTGGGAATTTCCCGCTGCCCGCTGCTTCTTGGAATTTCCCGCCGCTGCCTCCCTGCGGCCCAGCCCCCCTGTGATTCCATTCGCCGCCCCGCTCCCGCCACCCAGCTGCTCCTCCCTCCCGGCTCCTTACTTATGACGCCCCCAGAGCGACCGCGCAGCAGACGCGCGCAGCGGGAGCGCCGATTGAGCGCCGAAGGTGCGCCAAAGGTAAGCCCGTCTGTGCCCGTCCGAGCCTGGACCGCGCCCAGCGCCAGACCCCCTGGTCCTCGCCCTCGCCAGCACACCCTGCACATCTACAACGCCAAAACCCTCCACGCACTCAACGCCGGCCGAAACACCGCCTGCTACCGAGCCACCCCGAGACGCACCCACGGACCCTGCACCTGCCTGACCTGCCGCTTCACCGGCCTCCGACCCAACACCGCACCTGCTAAACCTAGACCCAGCAACAAACACCTGATGTGCATCCTGCTCAACACCCGCTCCGTTCACAGGCATGCCGTCGAACTCTGGAACCTCCTCGACTCGACAGCACCAGACATCGCCTTCCTGACGGAAACCTGGATGAATGCCTCCTCAGCGCCCGACGTCGCCATCGCCGTCCCGGAAGGCTACAAAATCACCAGGAAATACGTCACCTTCAGCCACTCCACCAATCTCCAGTGGACTGACCACAGCTGCGTCCACTTCAGCTTCAGTAAAACGACGACCCACCACCACCCTCAACACGCCCCCCGCAGGAGCTGGAACAAGATCACCGGCGACCAGCTCACCACCTTCCTCAGCCAGAATCCCCCCACCAGCTCAACGGACCCCAACGAAGCCGCCAACAACCTCACACAGTGGATCACCAACTGCGCAGACGCCCTCGCACCACTGAAGAAGAACCCCCCCAGCAGACGCGGCAGCAAAAAAGCCTCCTGGTTCACCGACGAGCTCATCACCTCCAAGAAGAACTGCCGCTCCCTGGAGAACACCTGGCGCACCAACAAGACCACAGACAACATGACGGCCCTCAAACACGCCACCCGCAAACACCACCAACTGATCCGCGCCACAAAGAAGACAGCCTTCAAGGAACGACTGGACAACAACACCCACAACAGCAAGGAACTCTTCAGCATCGTCAAAGAGCTCTCCAACCCCGATGCCGGAAACAATGACATCACTCCCTCGCAAGACCTCTGCGACTCCCTCGCAGCCTTCTTCCACGACAAGATTGCCAACATTCACAACAGCTTCGGCCCACCAACCACGAACCCCACCACTGAACCGATGCCCCCCACCGCCACCCTCCGCACCTGGACCCCAGTCAGCACCGAAGACACAACACGCACAATGAACACCATCCACTCCGGATCCCCTACGGACCCCTGCCCACACCACATCTTCAACACGGCCGACCACATCATCGCACCCCACCTCCGCGACATCATCAACGCCTCCTTCAACACCGCCACCTTCCCGGAGTGCTGGAAACACGCCGAGATCAGTGCCCTGCTGAAGAAACCAACTGCAGACCCCTCCGACCTCAAGAACTACCGCCCCATCTCGCTCCTCCCGTTTCCTGCCAAATTCATCGAAAAGACCGTCAACAGACAGCTAGCCGCCTTCCTCGAGACCAACGGATCCCTCGACCACTCGCAATCTGGCTTCCGAGCCAACCACAGCACGGAGACCGCCCTCATCGCAGCCACAGACGACATCAGATCCCTAATGGACAACGGGGAAACTGCGGCCCTCATCCTCCTGGACCTCTCCGCAGCGTTCGACACTGTCTGCCACCGCACCCTGGTACAGCGCCTGAACAACACCGGCATCCAGGAGAAGGCCCTGGAGTGGATCACCTCATTCCTCGCCGGAAGAACCCAGAGAGTCCGCCTCCCCCCGTTCCGGTCAGCGGCCACCGAAGTCATCTGCGGCGTTCCACAAGGGTCATCGCTCAGCCCCACCCTCTTCAACGTCTACATGAGCCCCCTCGCAACCATCGCACGTCAACACAACCTCAAGATCATCACCTACGCCGACGACACCCAGCTGATCCTCTCCCTCACCAGCGACCCGGACGCCGCCAGAGCCAGCCTACATGAAGGGATGAAAGACGTCACCGAATGGATGAAGAACAGCCGCCTGAAACTGAACTCAGACAAGACGGAGGTCCTCATCCTGGGATCATCACCCTCCGCCTGGGACGACTCCTGGTGGCCCCCCGCCCTGGGAGCCACCCCCAAGCCAACGGACCACGCACACAACCTAGGCTTCATCCTGGACTCCTCCCTCTCGATGACCAGACAAGTCAACGCCGTCTCGTCTTCATGCTTCAACACCCTGCGCATGCTTCGAAAGATCTTCCGGTGGATCCCCACCGAGACCAGGAAGACGGTCACCCAGGCCCTCGTCACCAGTCGGCTGGACTACGGGAACGCCCTCTACGCCGGCACCGCCGCCAAACTCCAGAAGAAACTCCAATGGATCCAGAACGCCTCAGCACGACTCATCCTGGACATCCCCCGACACAGCCACATCTCCGGACACCTGAGAGACCTGCACTGGCTCCCCGTCAACAAAAGAATCACGTTCCGACTCCTCACCCACGCACACAAGGCCCTCCACGACCTGGGCCCCAAGTTCCTCAACAGCCGCCTGACCTTCCACAAGCCCACCCGCCAGCTCCGCTCCGCCAGCCTTGCTCTCGCCACCGTCCCCCGCATCCGCAGAGCCACCGCCGGAGGAAGATCCTTCTCCTACCTGGCAACCAAGACATGGAACTCCCTCCCCATCCACCTCCGGACAACGCAAGACCATCTCGCCTTCAGGAAGCAACTGAAGACCTGGCTGTTCGAGCAGTAGCGTTCCCCCCCCCCCACCGCCTTGAGACCCTCCGGGTGAGCAGTGCGCTATACAAATGCCTATGATTGATTGATTGATTGAAAGTGAAAGTAATCGCGGTAAAGCGCGGCGCGCGCCCGCGCACATGCACTGTAGCTCTAGGCTGGCCTGGTAGCACTTTTTGGAGCCCTCTCAATAAGTCTCGCCAGACCAGCGCATGCGCTGGGTCAGGCGAGACCTAATAAACACCTACATCTGCAATTGTGGCTGCAAACGTAGGTATGTCCCAAGTGAATAGAAGAAGATTAAAAGAGAAGGCAGTGAGTGTGCTGGACATATGGGATAAGAAACACATTGCCTTAGTACACGTTTATGACTTGCAAGCTGCATTAGCTGCACACTTGCAGACCAGCCACAAAAAATACATTAGCTGATCTGAGGTTCTAACAACTTACTTTTGTCTCGTTTGTTTACAACTTACTTTCCTACCTTTAGCCCACCCCCAATTAGTTCCTGCAACCCCGATTAAAGATTCTAGACGCATTTCCAGCCCAACAGTCCCTGGTGCGCCGGTTTAACCAGTATCATGAGTGGAAAGTGAACTGCAGAGAAGGAACGACAACTAAGCCAGTTAATACCTAAACAGAAAGAAAGAAATAATTAAAACAAAAGAGATTGAAAATCAAGGCAATGAGACGAAGGTAAATTATTGAGAGGCGGCAGGTAAAAAGAGAAGAATGAGTAAGAGAAAGGGGATTTCACAAATAAAGGGAGGAGCTCAGAAATACCAGAATAAAGAATAAACAATGTGAACGAGAAGGATAACCCGAGAGATAACCAAGACGGAAATAAGGTTAGAGGGAAGAAAGATAAGAAGACAGGCACAAAGAAAGCACCAGAAATTAAAAAGAAAAAGACTTTGAAAAGATAACACAGAAACCGAGGAATTAAAGATTAAAACAGAAGAATGAAAAAGAAGGAGACAAGGCAGTTACCTAGAGATAAAGCAGTACGAACAACAGAACACATATAAGAAAACGAACCGCAGCGTACTATGGGAGGAAACCTAGTCACAAAAATTCCTTAGAGAAAGGTTGTTCAGGCATGAGTGAGGGATGGATGTCAAACAAAACATCAGGGTTTAGGGCCTAGATTAAATTAAAGTAGGGCCCCACAAAGACAAATACAATAATGTGAGGAACATTTTACCGTATTGCCGGCGCTTCATTTACCCTTACAACATATGACCGCATTACAAGGGCTTTACAAAAAATGTGGTCTGTAGTGCGTTTATGTGGGCTTTTAAATAACAGATAAAGTGGCACCTTGCACGGTTGTGTTTTTTTTATTTTTTGTATTTACCCTCCACCGACGAATCCTCCTCACCAAAAAACTAGACATGAAACCAAAGGATGCTGGGGCGTCGGGGCTTTCCAGAGTACTTCACTCTCAGTTTCTGTGTTTACACTGCAGTCTATTTATTTCTAACCAACCGCTTCATTCAGCCTTGTTTTGTCACTGGGATATTGCGCTCGCTTTTAACTTTACATCTGTTTTTTCTCCCTCCCACTGTTCTTCTGCCAGGCTGATGACTCAGCAGGCAGCCTGAAATGAAACAGAGCGTGATTCTGTTATACCTCCCTCCTTTACCGTGCTGACTGACATCCCTCAACCCCCATCCACCCAGTTTTTTAAGCGCACAGGAGGGGCACATTTGGGGACAGTCTCTGTGGTAAAGGAACAGTTCTGTAAATAGCCCTTAAATGTTGCCATTCATTGTGATTCTAAGTGTTCTCAATTTAGTCAGAGGAGAACAATGAGGCACAAAAAGTCAAAGCGATTTGCCCAAGTTTAAAGTATAGTTGAGTAGGGATGCCAAGATTGGAACACATGTCTCCTGGTACCAGAGTCTACAACTTAGCAGATATACCACGTCACCTTTCTCCAGATGTAATAAGACTGTGGTGACGCTCTGTCACCACTTTTGGTTTGCATAACACATATAATAATCTGCACCATATTTGCATATACATAGTGCGGTACACATTAAGGTTGACCATAGTTAAAGATGTTCACCTTAACTTAGCCATGGTTAATGTAGGTGGCCTTATGGCCAGGGCAGTCAACCTCGAATCTGGGGAACCGGGTTCGAGTCTCGGCAATGACGCTGAACATCCTGTGATTCTGGGCAAATCACTTAATCTCCCTGTGCCTAACAAAAATGAATGTGTCCTCATGTAACGCAACTGGTGCTCATGTAAAGCGCTCTGATACCCGATACCTTCGGTTCAAGTTTGCGCTATTTAAAACTCGGAATTTGTAAAAAAAAAATAACACACACTAACATGGAAATGTACCTTTGCTTCTGTGCTCTGTCTCTCATTTCAGAAGCCTAGCTGCAGTAGCTTGAGTTAATTAAATTGTTAAAATCTTATGGTGTCTATGGGAATTGTCCTAATGCGTTCCATAGAGAGTGAATATTAAATTTCCACAACTGTGCCTCAGACAGGCTGACAATGATGTACCATCCTGCTAGGTCCTGCACCTGAAAACTTCCATTGAGCAATGGCTGGAAGAAGGGTGAAGCCATTTTATCACACGTTCAATCCTGATTGGTCGTCTCTCCCTGAGAACCATGGGGCGTGTTACATCTCACCCAGTATGGTATGTTTTAATTGTGTATTGCTGAGCTAGTTAGATTCAGATTCCGCTTTCCATTTTCTTGAGACTAGACGTCCCTGCTCCTGCTCTGAGAGTTAGACTCCTGAGCAAATCTACTTTCACTTACCTGACTGAATCTTTATTTAATTCTTCTTTTTATAGGCTTTACTTGCTGACGCCTTCTGCTTGACTCATCTTATGAATTTCCCTGATTTCCAAGCTTAGAATATTAGGACATCTTCCCTTCAGAGGAAACTTATTTTTCTCGCTATGGCTCAATGACAACTCTTAGTTTTTTGCTTTGTATTTGTTGATTTTTAATTGATTTGAATTATATAATGATGACCATTTATCTCTAATGATTTGAGGTTCTAACCTTGCTAATCTGCTAATAGATCTTCATAGTTTGCAAATCTGCTAATCCCGTGGCATCCTTGTGGTGTCTAATGTGCTTCACTGTCATTGATGCATTGTTGATCTGTTGACGTTAAACTTCAGTCCTGAACTAAAGGTCCATCCATTCAAGTTCATCTTGTGCTTGAGTTTACACCAAGCAATCTACATGGTGCAAATCCCTTCCCAGCTCTGACAACTGCCAAGGGAATATAGTCAACTGGAGAGGAGTCATCCAGTTTTCCAACAGTATGGGCCTCATTACGAGTGCCTCAAAGCGGGGATTCTATCCTACGCTCATGAAGCCATCAATACCGAGGGTCCTGTTACCTTCAAGGTGTAGAATTAACAGTGCTACTGATTGAAGCCTAAGAATTCCCTAAAATAGGAAGAATTAGTATGAATTTTCCTTGGATATTCCTCATTCGCCCACAGTCTCTCCGTGATATTTACCCTGCTTCCACCGCCAAATTCTCTGGGAGAATAAGGACAAGTAGTTGGTGTTTCCACTGACCTCATAATACACGGCTGGATGGCGAATCCTGTTACTAGCCCCTTGAGAAATTCAGGCCACCCATACCGATGCTGTATGTCTCTTGAATCTATTAGATTTTCCCCAACAAAAAGGATAATCAAGTCCCCTTTTAAGCATATTCTGAAAAGATGGCGATTACACTCCTTTCTGCATCTGTAATTGTGTAGACTTAAATGAATTATCTGTGCTTTCTCTTGATTTGATTACCTCTGAGGCTTTCATAAACAAATCCACCACTGATAAGCTGCAATGGTTTACCATCTTTGAATACTATTCTGTGAATTTGATCTTGTATCAATGCTCTGTAGGCCCAAGATTATGATTATGCAGACCTCTGGCGTAACCAGAGTACTTCTGCTTTGTTGTGGCTTAGTGAGGTAATCAATCACTGGAACTTCCTGAGATTGCATCTTTCAGAACACTGGCTGCATACCAAGTCAAGCACAGGCATTGCCGCCGACCTTCAGAAGCATCTCGATGATCAGGAGAACTACACGCGAAGCCACTGGAATTATGTGGCAGTGTTTGCTAAATTATGCAGCAATAAAATGCACATTATGGGGTATCATTTGTGAAGCATTCACAAAGCCAATTAGACTGGCTTGGACTTTAAAAAAAAATGAAAATGTACTTTATGCAATCAGATATACACTTGCACATACCCACTAACTTCATCTACTTTGGGTAGACAGAAAGGCATCAAAGCCATTTACACAGCCATATTTGTGCTATACGCCCTATGAAGCCACAACACAATTTATGCTGTAGGTTAGTGCACCAAGACGTGAATGGACAGATTTACTAATTTATAGAGCAATGTAGTGCAGAGCAGCATGCAAAGATATATAACTTAAGATGTAACATTACACTTACAACAAGCCAGGACTATTGGCTTGTTGTAAGTGTTAAGTTGCATAAGATGAATAAGCAACACCTATGGCTTTGCTGTATAGAATATTGAAAATGCTTCAGTTCTGAATTGATGAGACTGGAAGGATTATATCGAGCCTCTTTGAAGTTACATCAGAGGCAGTGAAGGGTGGTCCTGATGCAGAGTCACGATTTTTTTTCATCCTGATGGTGAGGCCAGGGCAAAAATGGAAAGCCCGGTAGGGACCCGTTTCAGCACCTGCCTTTACAACTGTCGGTTCTGAGCGCCTACAGCACCCGGCCCACTTAAAACCCTGTCTAAATGAAACATGTTTACATAATTGGTATTTATATTGAAAATCAGGTATGGAAAATGGCAGAATGAGCTTATTTATTTTATTTGTTGCATATTTATATAGCGCGATCTCGACCCGAAGGTATTGGAGCGCTTTACATGAGCACCGTATTTACATTACGCATTCAGGCACGGGGAGATTAAGTGATTTGCCCAGAATCACAGGATGTGGACGCGACCCCGAGGCTCGAACCCTGGTTTCCAACACCAAAGTCGGCAGCGCAGCCGACGGACCACATCCTCTCCCCAGCTTAGACTGCACTATAGACAAATACTGAAGCATTTAGGGATGTAGGAATGGAAGAATTGGAAAAACAGAACTTGCACAAGGTCAAAACGTGGACCAGCCTGATGTCATCCTATGTCAGCTATTTATCTGGAAAGAAATAGTGAAAGTATATTCTCACCATTTCTCAAATGTGAAAGAAGTGCCTGAGCTTCATGCATAATCTGTTCCATTATTACAAAAGTGGCAAATATAGTTAAAAAACAGTACTATGTTTATTTTGTTTTTTTTAGGTAAAATACTGATGGCCTGGGAATTCTTTGCTAAAAAACATTTTTACACATTTAAAATATTTTACAGCAAAGAGATGTGTCACACATGTTTAACATAGGCCTCCATATTTATTTTCTTTAGCTGTACCCTGGTGTTAAAATCTTTCAGTATCATGCACCCGAGCCACATTGGTGGGCTCCCTTCCCTAATAAGAAAGCAGCAAAATAGGGCAAAACGTATTTGCCTTTTTTTTTTATATCCATGCCAAATTTCTGTAGCATTGCCCAAAGTCACATTAAAATCTCGACTATGTGTTCTTTGTAGGATTGGCAACTGAACCTCAAACTCCTAGCTATGAGAAAGAGCTTGGAAAAAATAGTATAAGTCCTTCTATCTCAAAAATAATGAAACAGACACAGTCAGCAGCACTTATGCAGCACTTGGCTACTCCAGAAACATAGAGTGACTGTTGCCTTGTTGGCTTCGAGCTGCTAGCCAGCACTCATGAACTGGCTTCAAAGTTGCATTGGAATTAATGTCCAAGCCCAATGCTACCAGATGTAAATATAATTACAGCAAAAGTCACTTAAATGGACATAAATGAACACAAGAAAAATGATGTAAGAAATGTATTTTATGTTTTTTGTCACCAGGAAAGATATAGCCTATAATGGATGCATGATCTGAATCAACTATTTCTCTGAACCCTTTGTTCTTTAGATTGAAATTTCACATTGTGTTTGCAACACCCTTCACCATGCAGGCTTCCTATCTGACCCAGAATTCCGATTGAGTCTTTATAGATAAGGTGAACTATAATAATGAACTTCGATTCACCAAAATGTCAGGGGTCACGAAAGTGACATCATACACCCTTTGTCCACAATGACATCACAGGAGGTAAAATCATTTGATGGCACTTTAGCCCTGAATCTAAGGAATTGATGCCTTGGTCCTGATGACATTATAATAATTGATGTCGGTGATGCCTAGTGCCTATCTCAAAGAGAAAATGTATTCCTAAAGTACTAATTCATATGGACCACATAGTGCATATGAACTATCTTATTAGTTTGAATTATTCCTTATAATTTTTAACACAATTTAGTTCATGACCATTTGAAAGAACTGTCACAGCCCTTCATATTCATATACTAAGAATAATGTATTGAGTTAACAAGTTTAAAAAATCTATGCATGTTTTTTAATTTGCTTACATTTATTTTACATTCTAAATGGTGCACATTGTACTTCTGAATGTATTTATTTGACCAAAGTATAATTTGCCAGTGAAAGATGCAGAAAGTAAACCGTGTTCATCAGAACACTGTTTACCTTTTGGTCTTGGCACTGCTTTTACAACCTCTAAGGCCAGGGGTAATAAAGGCAGTGCCAGGGGTCGCAAGGGACAAGACAGGGGCAATCAATCAATGAATTTGTAAAGCGCGCTACTCACCCGTAGGGTCTCAAGACGCTGAGGGGAGGGGGATCCGCTACTGCTCGAAGAGCCAGGTCTTGAGTTGTTTCCTGAAGGAGAGATGGTTCTGGGTCAGTTGTAGGTGGGTGGGGAGGGAGTTCCATGTCTTGGCCGCCAGGTAGGAGAAGGATCTTCCTCCGGTGGTGGTCTTGCGGATGTGCGGGACGGTGGCGAGGGCGAGGCTGGCGGAGCGGAGGTGGCGGGTGGGTGTGCAGAATGTGAGTCGGTTGTTGAGGTATGTGGGTCCCATGTCTTGGAGAGCCTTGTGTGCGTGGGTGAGGAGTCTGAACGTGATCCTCTTGCTTATGGGGAGCCAGTGCAGGTCTCTCAGCTGGGGAGAGATGTGGCTGAAGCAGGGGGTGTCCAGGATAAGTCGTGCAGAGGCGTTCTGTATGCGCTGGAGTTTTTTCTGTAGTTTGGCTGTGGTTCCAGCGTAGAGGGTGTTTCCGTAGTCCAGTCGGCTGGTGACGAGGGCCTGGGTGACCGTCTTCCTGGTGTCGGTGGGGATCCACCGGAAGATCTTTCGGAGCCTGCGCAGGGTGTTGAAGCAGGATGACGAGACGGCGTTGACTTGCTTGGTCATCGTGAGGGAGGAGTCCAGGATGAAGCCCAGGTTGCGAGCATGGTCCGTTGGCTTTGGAGCAGAGCCCAGGGCAGGAGGCCACCAGGAGTCGTCCCAGGCGGAGGGGGATGTTCCCAGGATGAGGACTTCCGTCTTATCTGAGTTCAGTTTCAGCCGGCTGAGCTTCATCCATTCCGCGACGTCTTTCATTCCTTCCTGGAGGTTGGCTCTGGCTGTGGCGGGGTCGTTGGTGAGGGAGAGGATCAGCTGGGTGTCGTCGGCGTAGGAGATGATGTTGAGGTTGTGTTGGCGTGCAATGGCTGCGAGGGGGCTCATGTAGACGTTGAAGAGGGTGGGGCTGAGCGAGGATCCTTGCGGGACGCCGCAGATGACTTCGGTGGCCACGGACCGGAACGGGGGAAGGCGGACTCTCTGGGTTCTGCCGGCGAGGAACGAGATGATCCATTCCAAGGCCTTTCCTTGGATTCCGATGTTGCTGAGGCGCTGTATCAGGGTGCGGTGGCATATGGTGTCGAAGGCTGCCGAGAGGTCCAGGAGGATGAGGGCAGCTGTTTCCCCGTTGTCGAGCAGGGACCTGATGTTGTCGGTGGCTGCGATGAGGGCGGTCTCGGTGCTGTGGTTTGCTCGGAAGCCGGACTGCGAGGGGTCGAGGGATCCGTTGGTCTCAAGGAAGGCGGAGAGTTGTTTGTTGACGATCTTCTCGATGACTTTGGCCGTAAAGGTGAGGAGCAAGATGGGGCGGAAGTTCTTGAGGTCCATGGGGTCCGTGGTGGGTTTCTTCAGGAGGGCGCTGAGCTCGGCGTGTTTCCAGCTCTCCGGGAAGGTGGCGGATGCGAAGGAGCTGTTGATGATGTTCCGGAGTTGGGGTGCGATGATGGAGTCGGCTTTGTTGAAGATGTGGTGTGGGCAGGGGTCGATTGGGGAGCCGGAGTGGATGGTGTTCATCGTGTGGGTGGTATCTTCGGTGCTGACCGTCATCCAGGTATGGAGGGTGGTGGTGGGGGTCGCCGGATCGGTGGTAGGGTGCGCGGTCTGTGCGCCGAAACTGTTGTGTATGTCTGCAATCTTGTGGTGAAAGAACGAGGCGAGTGAGTCGCAGAGGTCCTGCGAGGGTGTGATGTCGTTGTTGCAGGTGCTGGGGCTGGAGAGCTCTTTGACGATGCTGAAGAGTTCCTTGCTGTTGTGGGAGTTGTTGTCCAGTCGTTCTTTGAATGTGGTCCTTTTGGTGGTGCGGATCAGTTGGTGGTGTTTGCGGGTGGCGTTCTTGAGGGCTGTCATGTTTTCTGTAGTCTGGTCGTGGCGCCAGGCTTTCTCGAGGGTACGGCAGGTTTTCTTGGAGTTTTTGAGGTCGTTGGTGAACCAGGAGGCTTTCTTGCTGCCGTGTCTGCTAGGGGGGTTCTTCAGTGGTGCAAGGTCATCAGCGCAGTTGGTGAGCCACTGTGTGAGGTTGCGGGCTGCTTCGTTGGGGTCCGTCGTGTTGGTGGGGGGGTTCTGGCTGAGGGAGGTGGTGAGCTGGTCGGCGGTGATCTTGCTCCAGCTTCTGCGGGGAACCTGTTGAGGGTGGTTGTGGGTCGTGGTTCTCCTGAAGTTGAAGTGGACGCAGCTGTGGTCTGTCCAGTGCAGTCCGATGGAGTGGCTGAAGTAGATGTGCTTGCTGGAAGAGAAGATGGGGTCAAGCGTGTGGCCGGCGATGTGGGTGGGGGTGTTCACCAGTTGCTTGAGTCCGAGGTTGGCGAGGTTGTCCAGCAGGGTGGCGGTGTTGCTGTCATTGTTGTTCTCCAGGTGGAAGTTGAGGTCTCCTAGGAGGATGTAGTCTGAGTAGGTGAGGGCGTGCGGGCTGACGAAGTCTGCGATGGCTTCGCTGAATTGTGTGCGTGGTCCCGGTGGTCTGTAGACGAGGGTGCCTCTGAGGGTGGTCTTGGGGTCGGTGTGTATCTGGAAGTGAAGGTGTTCGGCGGCGGTGAGGGTGTCGTCGGAGTTGGTCATGATTCGGATGGTGTTTCTGTGGACGATGGCGATGCCTCCTCCGGCTTGGTTGACGCGGTCCTTCCGGGTGATTTTGTAGCCATCCGGGATGGCTATGGCGATGTCGGGAGCTGAGGAGGCGTTCATCCATGTTTCTGTGAGGAAGGCGACGCCTGGTGATGTTGTGTCGAGAAGGTTCCAGAGTTCGACGGCGTGCCTGTGGATGGAGCGGGTGTTGAGCAAGATGCACTTGAGGTGGTCGTTGCTGGAGCCTGGCTTGGTGGGTGCGGTGCAGGATCGGGTGCAGGTGAAGTTGCAGGCGTGGCAGGTGAATGCTCCGTGGGTGCGTTTCGGGTTGGCTTGGTAGCAGGCTGGCTGTCGGCCGGTGTTGAGTGCGTGGAGGGTGGCGGCGTCGTATCTCTGTCGGGTTGGCTCACTCTGGCGGGGTCCAGGGGTTCTGGCGCTGGGCGCGGTCCAGGCGTGGACGGGCGTAGACGGGCTTGCCTTTGGCGCGCAATCGGCGCACCCGCTGCGCGTGGCCGCTGCGTGTACGCGCAGTACCCGCCATATATGGCGAAGTGGGAGGGAGGAGCAGCTGGGAGGCGGGAGCGGGGCGGCGAATGGGGAGTGGGTGCCAAGAGAAGGGGGCGGGGCCGCAGGAGAGCTGCGGCGGGGAGCGGAAGGGGGGTGGAAAGAGCGGGAAGACAGAGCGGGAGAGCGAGGGCAAGTCTGGGCAAGCCTGGAGAGCAGGGGCCTTAAGGAGAGGCGGCAGCAAGAGAGGCCAAGAAGGCAGCAGCAGCAGAATCTGGGCACACGGGGGCCGTGCGGAGTGGAGTGACTGGGTCAAGGGATCGCAGCTATCACCCCTGGTGACCCCTTACTGAGGTCCATGACTATAATACTCCTTTGTGGCAAGGTGAACTATATTACTCCATCAATTATTTTTCAGCCATGAGTATTTCACCATTTGCTATAGTCAATATAGTGATGTCTGTTAAAAATAACATCCTGGGAAGTAAGAGGAATGTATTTACATCTTGGGGTGAGTACCTGGCCTCCCTCAAATTTCAAAAAGATCAAGGATATGCGGACCTCTAAAATTGGCTCCATACACCTCTGACAATTATGCTATCTTGCTACCCAGCTAGCTAGTTATTAAGAGAGAAAATGTGTTCACTTTGAAAATGAATTGTTATGACTTACTCAAGGCCCATGAGAGGCGATTACTAATTTACTAAAGATCAGTGCTGGTAATGTTTAACATCCCTGTACTAGATGGAATTGTCTTAAATATTTTGTGTGAGGTAATTTTGTATCTGAATTACAGAGAAAACGGAAAAATTCCAATACCAGCTTGAATTGTGAATTATTTGACTTTGGGGTAAAAGACAAAAGTCTAGCGGACAAACTGAGAATACAGATAATTAAGGTCATATATGAATTAAAAAAGCTATATAAACAGAAAGCTGAATTTTCTTTGCTGCAAACTTAGGGCCTGATTATGAGTTCAGTGGTCAATGGGACCAAACTAGCGGTGTACCTGCCGTATTACAAGTATGGTGGTTGGACCACCACTGGACCGCTGCTACTACTGGGATCCTTGATCCTGCAGTGGTGGTGCAGCAGTCTGAGGCAGCTATAAGCTGGCAGTGCTGCTGCAGTGCCGCCGTGCATATTACGAGTTGACTCACTGCGACCTTTTGCACTGCTGTGAGCTCAGCCATGGAAAGGATGGCAGAGAGGCATCTTGGGACCCCTGATGCCTCTGTGCATGGGGCTGCATGCAGGGGGGGGGCACACCACTGTATTTTTGCACCCCTGGTAACTGCACAGAAAGAAATTGACAATATTGTGCGTTTCTGTCCTTGCCGTAATGAGCTGCAGCGTTCCTATGGCGGTGCCTTTCTAAGGCTCTCCTATAAGCCTTCGTGGGACCACTGCCTTAGGACTGCCCACCTTGATTATACTCATAATGCGGCAGGCGGTCAGATAATGGGTTTGGCAGTCTTGCAGCGGGGCACTGGCATGTCGGCGCGCTCTGAGACCACCAAACCTGTAATTACATTATAAATCTAAATATTGGGCAGGAGGTGACCATAGTGGAAACTGTTGACAGATAAAATGAAACAATTAGAAAATAACAAAATGATCCACTTCATTAGGAGATGATCATGGTACACAACATTCAGATATGAAAAATTATCTAAAAAAACACAAAGAGGGGGGACAGGGAGCTAAAAGCAAAACAGGTCCAGTCCCCACGCTCCCAAGCCTAACGTAATGATCATTAAAGGTCGACTGTTCCTAAAGAAAAGAATAGCTGGTGAATTTGGTCGCTGGGAGAAATTGTGAGTGAGACTAACTCACAGAGTAGGTTGGAGGCAAAAACAGTATGGAGGTGGGGGAATTCCTCCTTTTGGAAAAAGTGCCCTCACACACCAATGCGGGTGTCATGCTACATCATCAGGTGTTGCTCCTCGTGGGGGTGGCGCTGCAGTCCCCATGGGTCCTGCGAGAGGGGTCTTTGTTGCAGTTCTTTTCGGAGTAATGCCGCAGTGGTGAGTGCGGGTGTGTGGGGTGAAGGTGAGTGAGTTAAAATTCCCACACTGGTACCCTAAGAAACCTTTATTCAGGAGTCCGTGTGGTAAGGTTAAAACTGATGACAATGAAGGCCTCTAGAAAAATTATATCAGAGGGGTGAGTATTTTCCTTCACTTTCTATTGCCAACAAGTGAAAGTGATAGTGATGAGTGAGTACGTTAGGTCGTCATGTTTCATGCCTTACATGGGTCCCTAGTGGATCCCGTGGCGTTTCATCTGGACCGTGCTAGAAGTGAAAAAGGGTTAAAAATATGAATCTGAGACGGCGACACCCAGTATTCCTATAGTACCTATATTCAGGTTTTTGGGCGTTAGTGCACCTAAAGGAACTCTGAGTGGACTTTCCTTTAGGTGCACTGACGCCACAAAAAAACTGAGTTTTAACCTTACCACACGGACTCCTGAATAAAGGTTTTTTAGGGTACCAGTGTGGGAATTTTAACTCACTCACTCAGAGAGCCTAAAAAAATATTAGCCTTTATTATCCCTCTAGGACCCTAGAGAAGGAATATATATGGGAATAAAATGTACGTGAAATATTGAGAAATTGTGTGAAACATGAAATGTTTAGAAGAGTAAAATACCCTCAACACTGCGCAATGGAACTAACTGGGCCAGAGCAGTTGGGACATGCTTAATATAGTGAAAATATACCTTTTACCAATGATTCTTAACCTGCGTGTACCCTGTAATAACTTAGTTTACAAGCCACGGGTGCAAACATTCCCATATTCTGTTTGGGGTATTAACTTCAAACCACTCTTTTCCACCAGAACAATCAAAATCCCAGCCTCAAAAGGGTGGTTTGAATTTCCAGACCTAAGAAACTATCACCAGGAATTATTCTTTTTTCAGGCTACACTGGCTACTGGTAATGGTCCAAAATTGGCCACCTTCATCAGGGCATCATTTACAAACATCACTAACAGCAGATGTAATTGAGATTCAGCCACCCCCATTGAATGTTTTAAGACCACACACTTCATTTCTTATGTATGTGCAAACTTCAAGATGAACTCAGGGTTACTCATGTTAGCTTGAATTTGGACAATACAGAACTTTGCTTTGAAGGTAAAAGCTTACTTTCACAAACCTGGGTGGAAAGAGACATTTTCACTGCAGATAACAAGAGGTCTATAGTTCTTCCAAAAATGTAAAGGCCTGCTCACCCCAAAAATTGGCAAATTGCAGAGCACTTTATTATCACTATCCGTTTTGATTTCACATAACACGTATAATGTTCTCAAGACAACAAGTCTTACTGGACCCAATGGCAAGAGGCCAGCCAGCCACTGAGTGATACAAGCCATTAGTTTGTGCATGATTGATGGCCTAAAATCTTGTAGGAACAGGTTATGACAGCCACTTCACAAGGACCTGCAAAACACATTAACACAAAAAAAACTGCATTTCGCTGTGTCTTTTTAAGGCATTATTAATATGTGTATCAGATATCATCTTACAAAGCAATAAACACATATTTTGTAAACAGCATATTTAAAATATATCATGGCAACTCCTCCTGATCGAAGGGGCACTCTGATTTCCATAGCATCCTTTAGGATTTCTGTTTGCATCCTCCCAAGGTGAGATCCTTTGTGTAACCCTGAACAGCAAACCACCTGTCTTCCCAAATTGGCACTTTACTCAATAGCACCTTCAACCATGTCTCACAAATTAACAAAAGTCTTGCAGCACTTTGATTACAGCTTCCATGCATCTGTCACCAGCACCACTGTAAACTTCAAACTGGAGCGGGGAACACCTGATATGTTGGTTCAGGACGCTGGTGACTAGCCTTAAGAAAATGGCTATATTTCTACAACGCCAACTCATCTACACTAACTTCCCTTCAGAAGGGGAAGGAAGTTCACAGCGCTCTGTCTCACATAAAAGTGCCAGGCTAAGGAGGCCTCGGTGAAGACCCTCCATTTAGTTCCCAAAAGACCACTCTCAGCTAACCCTGGGCTTAGTTCGCGAAGTAGCACTACGCGAAGCTACGCAAAGTGCACTTCGCACTACGCGAGCTACGCGTAGCACTTCGCGAACTGCGTAGTACCCTGTTCGCACTGTGCAGGATGCCGTTTTCAATGATTGCACAGTGCGAATAAGCATCCGTCACTGTGCAATCATTGAAAACGGCATCTTGCACAGTGCGAGCTGTAGTTTTCTGCTGCTCGAGTAGATTTTTACTCGAGCGGCAGATTTCTCAACGCGGACTGGTAGTTTCTCATCACGAGCGGTCGCGAGCATACGCGACCACTCGCAATGAGAAACCTGACCTCCTCGCGTTGAGAATCTCGCCGGGATGTTTATTTTCCATGCTCGCGATCGGCAACTTGATGTTGCTGATCGCGAACAAGGAAAAAGTCTCGCCGGGATGTCATTTTGCTTGCTCGCAGTCGCCAACTTGTTGTTGAGGACCGCGAGCAAGCAAAAAATGACCGCTGCACTACGCAATGCTATGCTACGCATGTTTGCACTGTGCTACGTACAATTCACGTAGTGCGAAGTAGCGCAAACTTCGCAAACTACGTGAGTGTAGCGTAGTGCTTTGCCCAGGCTTACTCTCAGCAACAAAAGTCAAGTTCCTCCCTGCACCAACAACAGGCCTGGTCAGGAATGGGGTAAACGCTTCCCAATGCAGTCCAGATCCTTAGAATTGGGTCTCTGCTCAGACGTGCCCTACCTCCACACTGGTATCATTCAAAATCCCTCTAGGCCACCTTGTCAGCCGCCTGAAACCGTGATGTCATTCAGTCAGCAAACATGACCTATTTGTTGCCACTTTGCTCTGAAGACAACTTCCTCAAATTCAGGAAAGCACTGAGGACTCACCTGTTCTGCTGCTCCCTTGCTGACATCGAGAAGATTCCTATTTACAGAGGAGCTTGCTTCACTGATTTCTATCCCTCCCGCCTTTGTCTTCCTCCCTCCAAGAGCTTGAACCTACCTTTGGGTTGACCCAGCAAAATAAAAATCTAATAAATATAATGGCTAAATAACATTTTCCAAGGGACAGGTAAAAGTGACATAACACAAATCTCTACAGCAAGCTATGAATTTCCGCCATGTTTAACCTTCTCTGCCAGCAATTCGCAAGTGCTACATCTACTACGGCACCACAGTCTACACCGGAATCTCCAAGCATCTCACACAGAGACCCAGACCATAAGACTCATCCTCAACCTCCCACGCTGCACCCACATCTCACCCCACCTCACAGAGCTCCATTGGCTCTCCATCCACAAGCGCAGCCAGTTCAAACTCCTCACGCACACACACAGCCTTGCACAACACCAGACCTTAATACCTGAATGTCCGAATATGCTTTCACCAGCCAGGCAGACACCTATGCTCAGCCTCACTCTCACTCGCACATACCCCCTGCATTTGCAAAAGCACAGCAGGAGGGCGCACGTTCTCCTACATCGCACCCAATACTTGGAAGAAACTCACACAGCACATTGGAGCCTCCTCTTCAATTCTTGAGTTCTGCAAGAAACTGAAGACCTGGCTATTTGGATAACCTTGCGGGAACCCCTCACCTTACTTCCGCTCGGCATCTGTATACCCTCACGGGTGATTACCACGCGCTCCTAATCAACATAACATTACAGACCATAACATAACGGTACCTTAACACAAATAGCTTTTCAGTGTCCTCAATATAAGCATTAAAAATGAATTGGTCAAAATGAAATCCCCAATAAAAATAACAACGGCATCGCAAAGTATGTTTAGCACTGTATGCCTGTATGTGGTATTCATATAGGACAAACCTGGTCAAAAGACCATTGAGTTCTGTAAAGTGTGAAAAGCACAGAGTGATTGGAGAAGCTGTGGGTCTGAGAGCAGAAGTGGACTGTTACTGCAGCATGATGTAGTATTCTTTCAGAGGTGTGTCTTCAGTTTTTGTTTCTAAATTGGAGCAGGATTGGGCCTCATGGATTTGGGGATGTTGTTCCAGATCCTGAGTACTTAAAGCGATAAGGCTTGTCGCATTCTGCCTCTTTGGGCCTGGCTATTGATAGTTTAGCACTCTATTTTATTTATTTATTTAAAGAGTTTTACAAGAGTGTGGACAATACCACAGGGGGTGTCAGAGCGCTTTACAGAAGGGTAGGTACAAGGGTACAGGAAATAAACGACATTAGCAAAAGGACCAGAAAAGGACATCGGTCACAACAGTTAAACATTTCAAAAGGAGGGAAGAGTAAGGGAGCGAACGCTGGGTTGAGACTGAAGGTCTGACCAAAGATTCTTACAGCAGAACCCTTTGACTTTCTTCATAAGGGAGCAATAGATAAATATCACTCTGGCAAGAGCTCTTCCTTCAAAAAGCACACAACACACATACAGAACACACAACAATATACGTCATATAAGAAACAGAAAGGGGCTGTGGGTCAGTCACATTCAGCAAATAGCTTGCTTGGTCCAACCTCCTTCAGACAATGGCTTGCTGGGTTGTCCTTCATCTTTTGGAATCAGCCCCTTGCATTTCATGGAAGTTTGCTTGATTGCAGTTCACATAACATTGATCATTGCAGTGTTCTCAGAGGCACGTAGGAAGTGGGGAAAAGGGTACTGGCGGCAGCAGCAGCACAGAAGCGCTGTAAAATGTTCTACCTTACCAAGAACAATACAATCTTGCATTCACAGTTTGTATGGCACAACAAAGTGTCTTGCCAATCACAGGTCATTCTTCTCCTTCTGGGTCCCAGCGATGCGGTCCCAGGACCCCATTCATCACATGCACCAGCCCTCTTCTTTTCTTAATGTTTGCCCCAGGGGGCTGTGGTATAAAGCAGTTTGGGAAAAGGGCCACATGCACGACTCCACGACAGGGGGTAAATTTAATATAAGCAATCCACATTCCACAGACCCTGTGGGCCCTGTACTCCACAGTGGTTTTTTAAGAGATCATGGCAGAATACCACACTTTTGATTTCTTTGTTAAAAGGTCAACTCTTTAAGTATGTTTACCTCAAGCACTGTTAAACCGAATTTCTTCATTTTTGGTGGCCAGTCCTAACTTCTAGGAGCATTTTCAGCAGATCTCCTGGCCTCTGAATGGGCACATTCTGCATGGAGGTGGACTTGCTGTCTCCCTGCACCAGCCTTTTCTTCTGCCTGGCTCTTGGTGCTCCTCTCTTACTGGTGGGGGCATCAGGGGCAGCCCCTTCACAACCGGCCAGCAGACCACTCCCCAGGCCCCGGAGCTTGCAGGACACCTGTGAAGGGAGTAGTGGAGTCCAGGTCTTTCCCTCAACTAGACTTCAGGGGGCATAAATGGCATGTGCCACTGACACTGGAGAGACCCATTCTAGTCCCCAGGATCAGCTGAAGTCAAAGTCCTTAGTGCAAAATTGAAGGGCATCAGGTGGTTTCTCCTTCCAGCTAGGCATCCTTTTTGCTGTTGTCACGTCCCAGGTCCAGGGTGTTCCCAGCTGTTTCTGCCTTGTGCACGGGTTTCTAAGTGAGGTAAAAGGTTTTAGGGGCCAGGCACACATGGCCAATCCTGGTATGCCACATCATCCCTCCAGCCCAATCCTCCTGCACATAATTCTGGGACAATCCAACATGATAATTTCAAACTTTCTCTGGAAAGACCTCCTCTGGGCACTTCAGCTCCATGCGTGGTTGACATCACTTACTGACCCCTTCCCACCAAAATTCCAAAGGTGAGCCCCTCTTCAGTTGGCTCCAGACGCCTGACCCACCTCCTTTGTTCTCGTGGGCTTGGGCTATCCTATCCCAGGTGCTGTGTGACAAGATAATTATCAGATGCAGAATACACCTATACTTCATCTTTTCCCAGGAAGAGTAAATTGCTGATAATTGCTCCTTTTGTTAGTGAAGACTTTGTTCCCTCTGCAGAGTAATAAACCTGGCCTAGTAGTTAGGATATAGGCCTGGAATGTTATTATGAGCTGAGCGAGAGAAATATGACAATTCATGAAGTCCCATAAGATGTGGATGTAGTGTGTTGGGAACTCAAAATTCAAACACAGTTTGATACCCTGCTGGACCTTGTAGGCCTAGGGGGAGTGTCACTGTACTTTAGCGAGTTTTCTCCTATATGTTTAATTCAGTGAAATGACTAAAGTTATGCCAGTGAGCCCTACAGACCTACACTATGAATGCCCACTCATGTTATAAGGTCTACCCTAGGTCAGCACCAATCCTTGTAGAACCCCTTCTGCAACAGGCTACCTCTGCGCAAATACTGGTCTGCACATGGCAGTAGTCTCAGATGTGCAGCCTTGCAGCCTACATATGTGTACCCATGGTCGCACTGTTCATGTGTAAACAGCCCAGTACCTTTGTGCCCTAGCTGCACTGCAGCAGCCTTATGTTAAAAGGCCGACACTGACAGTTAACACACTTAGACTGATAACATTGAATTTACAGTGAGTGAAACTCAGATAATGAGTAATAATAACCCACAGTAAAGGTAAAAAAAAATGGGTAGTCATTAGCGAAAAATCCTGGTGGACTAAACGGTTGGAACCCATTTGCTAACATGTTCCATGAGAAAACTGTGCACCAAACAAATCTGCATGCTTAACAGTTTCTGTGGGAGCATGGAGGCACTCTGGTATGCCATTATAGTGTACACAGGTAGACTCCCACGTCTCTTCTTCACTTGGAGAGCTGGAAAAATGTTGGGGGCCTTACACTGCTTATGGGAATAGTGCATAAACCAACATTACAGTCTTATTAGTCTGCTTGTATGGTTTGGGCAACCCCCAGCTTCCCACTGGTCATCACTAGAAAATGTTTTTTGATTATGCAGCAAATGCTGTGTTTCAGTGATAACTCTGCGGCACCTCCAAGGAACCTTCCAGATCATGACAGGTTGTTAAAATTTGGCCTGAGGTTGAACTTTTGTGTACCAAGATTCCAAAGCTATATCCTCTAGGGAAGAATACATCCTCTACAAGGGGCAGCTGCTGCTCAGGCAGTGCCTACCTAGCAATATAACGTATTTACTGCATCAAGCTGTGTACATGCTGCGAGACAGCTTCACTGGTTGTATATATACAGCCTGGGAGTGGATACTGGGAAGGACTTCCACTTTAGGAATTAGTGAAATGATTGTATGAAAGCTTGTACAAACATTCTTTCATAAAGGTTATAATTCTTATGTGGAAACTTTCTATATTGAGCAAGCTGCACAACTCTGACACTGGGGCCTGTAGTACGTTTCAAAGTGACCCAGAGGATTCCCTTAGGAACTTTTTTGTAAAAAAAACTCTATAACAGCCACAGCAGTGCACTGCGTTGCAGCGAGCGGATGTCAGTGAAATTCTCAAACAGGCCACAGGCATAAGTGCTCAATGTAATTAAGGATGAGAGATGAGAAAACGTTGGGTCAGTTTGCAGAATGATGCAAGCACAACTGTATACCCGATTAAGGCAAATGTAAGAGTGAGGTGGATACAAATGCCCAGCTACTTCAAATAATATAAAGCTGATTGAAAGACTTACACATGGAAAATCTTTATAATAGCTCTCAGTCAAAGCAGTAGCATAGTCTGAAACTGGTTTTCTTCCTAAATTAGATTGTAACCACTGTGTCTTGCTGACTTCAGTAAGTAGGTACACATTGGTCATATTTGTGGCCTGCATGCTATCTTCATCATCCTTTGAAGCATGATGGATGATCTGTTCGCCATATTAAAAATGAATTATAGTCAATGAACTGTACATAATGGTGGAAGTGACATCTGCCACATTTTGACGGAGTATTCTGTTCCCCAAACGCTAAAGCCCATAGTTGTTCTAGAAGTGCTTTTAGGGAACTCACGACAGCCTGCCCCAGAATGTTTTCCTCAGTTTGCAAATGTAGGTATGCCCACACTGTCCAAGAAATGTGAAATAGGATGAACTTGGACACCCCCAACTTACTGGTACGCACTGAAAGGAGTTGGATTTAGTGCAGTGAGTGTTCTTAATGCATATGAATGGCAATCTTTCTGAATCTAAGCAGGCTGCAATAGGTAGACATTAGTAAAGGTTCATCTGGGTCCCATAGAGTATATGTCATGACACTGAATGAGAAAGAAACATGAAGAGATAGTCAAACCTTAGCCCAGGCTTCTTTTCATTGGGATCTCATGAATTGAATTTTGTTCTGCACACTCACCTGGGGCACTTGCTTGCCTTGTGGCTACTCTCCGGTCCATAACGGTCTCATCAATAGGCCGTTTGCGTGGAGAGAGGCAGTCCTGTTGGGGGTTTGTTTGGCCCGTTCTGACGACTGCCATCTTGGTGCGGTTGACGCTCTAGTTGTTTTACTGTCCTCCGTGGCCCACACACATAAAAATAGCATTCTCGTGGATGCGCAGCGGATGCACGCAGCGGGCTCGCCGCTGGCGCACCTAAGGCAAGCCCGTCCGCGCATGTTCGCCGCCCGCCGCCAGAGAGGCTGCCTCTTGTGCATCAGAGGTCGACCACAATGTCCCCATGCACCTATTCGAAATTTATGCTCCTGGAGATCGGCAAACATATTGGAATCTCCATATGTAGGGAGCATATTCTTTTGAGGCATGACCCGCCTTTCAGCAAGTGCGCTGGTTGCAAGGGGTTATAAGCTCCCACCCCCACAGCTGCTACCTATCCCCCTTCTTGCCCCTCAATCCTCAAAGGCCATAATAACAATGCTCCCAGTAAGAAGTCTTCTGGCAAGGGTGATGAACCATCTAAGCTGCAGGGTCTTCATTTTAACGCCCTGTCTATTCCTAAACATGCAGCAGAAATCTGGGATCTGTTAGACTCCATCAAACCGGACATATGTTTCTTTACTGAATCCTGGCTGCATAAGCTCACCGCTCCCTCCTTGGCTATTGCCTTTCCGGATGATTACAGAGTCTCTAGACTGGACAGAGTAGGGAAGAAGGGTGGGGGGCTAGCCATCGCGACCCGCCTACCTTTTGGCATTAAGCTTTTGGACTCCATCTCCACCCCCAGCCTGGAGCTGATGGCATTTAAACTTGGGATAGCTCATGGCCCCAGCTGGATGGGAGCTGTGGTTTATCATCCCCCAGGGGGTAACAAAAAAGCTTTTTGCACTTCACTTATGGAATCCCTTGCACCTCTCTCCTTGCAATCAAACAATTTTCTGTTAATAGGAGATTTTAATCATCATTTTGACATCACCTCCGACCTAGATTCTATTGGGTTGATAGCAGCGTTAGAATCGCTTGGCCTTTTACCCAAAGTTTTCAGCTCCACTCATATAGCCGGACACACACTGGATAACATCTTTTCTAATACTCAAGATGTAGTAGTTGATCCCACTACAGCCCTGACCCGGACAGCTCACTCATCCCTAAAATTTGTGTTAAACCTATCAAAGGCATTAAATAAACCCCAATATGTCCAAAGTCGGCAGAGACCATGGAGGAAGGTGACCCTTGCCTCATTTATCCCTGTATTTAAAGCCCCGGTTTTTCAGAACTCTATGGACAGCGATGTGGCACTGGGAACAATTGAGGGCTCTCTTTCCAAAGCTCTGGATTTGATTGCCCCAATGAAAGTTGTCAAGACCTGGAAAAAGCCAGCTCCAGCACCTTGGTACAATGACAGTCTTAAAGAAAAAGATGTCTGCAGAAAAAGGGAAAGGAAAGGGAGAAAATCCAAACAGGAGGTAGGTAAACTAGCATATAGAACGGCTCTCAGACTATAGCTAAATAACTGTAACTGCGCTAGAAGATCTCACTTGGGGACCATAATTACCGAAGCTGAGAATTCTTCCAAAGAATTGTTTAAAATTATGAAACATTTCACCAACCCAAGGGTGAATAACTCATCCATCCCACATACTCAGCAGCTCTGTGACGATCTGGCCAACCACTTTAAGCTAAAGATTGATATAATTTACAGCTCCTTTAACTTACAGACGGAACCTAATGTGGTCTCATACAACCCCGAGGTTCCCTTCTCTTCCTCATTGGAAACATTTAAGGCCATCACGGCGGACCAAGTCCAGTCATTACTGGCTCACCTAAAATCTAGTTCCCCTCTCGACGTGGCTTCCCCTTTCATCATCACAGCATTGGCCTCGGCTCTAGCAGCCCCCATTGCTGAAATATGTAATCGATCTCTAATGACAGCCACCTTCCCTCAGAAATGGAAGCTGGCACAAATTAGACCTATTTTAAAAAAAGCCCTGGCCGATCCCCTGGATCTTCAAAACCATAGGCCTATCTCCCTTCTCCCTCTGTTCTCAAAAGTCATGGAAGCCTTAGTCAATAAGCAGTTAGTTCAGTATCTTGAACTGAATAATTTGCTTGATTCCTCTCAGTCAGGCTTTCGTGCTTCGCACAGCACCGAGTCCACACTAACTAAAGTCACAGATACATTCAAGTTGTCCCTGGACAATGGGATTCCTACTATGCTGATCCTTCTTGACCTGTCAGCCGCATTCAACACCATCTCTCATTGAATCCTAGTGCACAGATTACAAGAGATTGTTGTCAGAGGAATGGCACTTAGATGGTTTGAAAGCTTCCTTGCCGACAGAACTCAGCAAGTCCAACTTGAGTCGTTTACGTCTCAGATCTCGGCTGTTGAGAAAGGGGTCCCACAGGGCTCCATTTTAAGCCCCACGTTATTGAACATTTATGTATCTTCTCTGGGCTCTATTATTAGATCCTGTGGTTTCAACACTGTATCGTATGCGGACGATACTCAACTGATCATCACCATCGATTCAGATTCCACATCGACCAGAGTAAGATGCAAAAAGTGCATTTTAATGACGTGGCCATGTTGACTGCTAATTTTTTGCAGCTGAACATAACCAAAACTGAGATTGTGCTGTTTGGGAAAGCAGAGGAGTTTTGGTCTACTGACTGGTGGCCTCCTGAGCTAGGTGATCCCCCGACCCCCCAAAAAATGGGTGAAAAATGTAGGTGTTGTCATAGATGATAAACTCTCCATGGAGCAACACGTGAAAAGCATCTCGGGCACCTGCTTCGGCTTGATGCATATGTTCGGAAAGATATTTCCTTGGCTTCCCATTTCTGCCAGAAAGTCGCTCATTCAGGCATTGTTAGTAAGCAGGCTGGATTATGGCAATTCCCTTCTGGTAGGGAATAGGGAAGATCTTCTCTCTAAACTACAGGTCGTGCAGAATACTGCTGCACGTCTTGCCCTTAATCGCCCATCCGTTCTCCCTCAGAACCTCTCCTGCATCTACTTCACTGGCTGCCCATCAGGAAGCAAGCATAATTCAAGCTTCTATGTGTGGCATTTAAAACTCTACAGGGGCATGGCCTGGTCTACGTCACCAGAAGTTAATACCTTATATCCCTTGTCATCAACTGAGGTTGCGCAATCGGTGGTTATTGTGTCTAAAGAGGATCAACAAAATCAGAATGGAAGGTTGCTCATTTTCCTATCTTGCGCCCTCCCACTGGAACAAGCTGGCAGACGACATTCGAGCTAGCCCCACCTTTGGGCTGTTCAAAAAATATCTTAAAACCTGGCTGTTTAGTCACTAATCAGTTGTTTCTGTCCTTCACTCTTCTGATATTGTGGCGCCGAGAGATCCCCGTGGGGATGATTCGTTTTGCGCCTAACAAATTCTAAAATAAATAAATAAATGTAGGAAAAAGCAGATGGTCAAAGTAGGAGTGACACACAGATGACTGTACTCATCACACCTCACTTAGGTCATACTACAAATACACATCACTCTAACCATGCATACATGTTCCCCTGTAAACTCAGCAACTTTGTGCACTTGTGTAATTATACAAATGAAATGCAACCCAAAAATAGTTTTGTTTGTGCTAGATGGGAGAATCCTAGCAATGTAATTTTGTTGCCTGTGATTTACATATGTATTTAGCGGTACATCATTTAACATTCTCACAGTTGTCTCTGTGAGAATTTTCTCTATGGGAGAGAAAAGATTTGACACTGCACCCCAATGCAATCAATGGGGACTTCAAGTAGGGTGTGACTGAGGTATTTGAGGCTAGGCTCGGCCACCACCCTGGGAAACCTATAAAACCCAGACCTTTCTGAAAACTAGGCTCCCATTGGAGTCAAGGATGGTATCACTTATGTGTATCCCACTATCTTTCCTTACTCAAAGGCCCTGCAAATGTCAAGATTTGGCTAAAATCACAATTTTTCCTCAAATTTCGGTGAGGGAATCTCCAGAATCACAATTTTCTGGATAAAAATGGTAACCCACTTGTGAGACCTGACCTATCGCCCCAAAACACAAAAAGCAGTGTGAAAGATAGAACATATTTTGCAAAATGCCCTCTGAGTCCCATAGTGTGGATATCCCTACATTCAGAGCTGTACAAGCAAACATTATTCCTAAATTCAGTATCTTGGGCACATTTAAAAAATGTATAGGTTTCCTTCATACTCACTTTTCATTCATTTGACTTTACCATATGAATTGATGCTTGGTCCGCACACAATGAATAATCTTTAGAAGCCGCAGCTCAGTTGTTGGATCTTAGCATTACGTGCTTTTAGACAACCAACAAATATTGTATATCTGCAACCAGAAGAGTGTAATGGACGTAACGGTACATTACTTTTATAAATTGGTCCTTAGGTCAATAAATCAATCAAACAAATATATATTTGTTCGGTTAATAACAACCATAAAAGATTTTACTAGGAAAACATGTCATTAAATGAAATACAAATTTAAAAGCACTATTAGATCAGATATATAAAATTACATAGAATTATTTCTTCTCCTGTCCCTTAAAGTACAATTCAAAATAATATAATGGAAAAGCAAATTAACATATCTTGCAGTTGCTGTAAGACTTATAGAGCAGGTCTACATTGTCTGAAACCAAATTTCCTCAATATTGACCATATACAACGTACACAAAACAATACATAATCTTTCGTAGATTTTGTGAAGATTCCATCATAAGGGCAAAGAGGAAGATCATGTGACCATTCATCCCTTTTTGGAAAGTCTACCTTAAAGCGGACATTACTAAGCTGAAAATGAGTCAGTATTGCAAGTGCCTATGTGGGGAATTGGAAGTTACAGACAGATAAAATTGCATATCCTCTGAAGTTAAAAGTATAAAATGAGCAGCATTGATAGCTATGCTAGCTTCCCACTGCATCTGCTTAGCATCACACTTATCCATTAAAAGGTTCTTTATTTCATTTTGGAGATCTGACACAGAGAGTAATGATCACTAAAAAACTTGTTTCCCCAAATTCAGAAACACGTAGGCTAGCCAAGGAATATGGGGCCAGATGTACGACTGTTTTTAGCAATCGCAAATGGGAAATTGGCCTGTTTGCGACCGCTATAAAGGGTTTTGGTATGTACAAATCCTATTTTGCGAGTCTGTGACCTATTACTGACTCGCAAAATAGGGTTTGTGAGTCGCTATTAGGGAGGGGCGTGCCAAAGGCGTCTCTTCCTAATAGTGGGTCGTACTGGTATGTACGATTGTTTTGCGACCACAAATGCCGTCGCAAAGCAATCGCTCTTACCACTGACTAGATGATAAGCTAGTCACAAATGGGAAGGCATCCCCAGAGGACCCCTTCCTCTCTGTAAATGTATGCAAAAATATTTTTTAAGGGCAGGCGGTGGTCCCATGGACCAATGCCTGACCTTAATAAATGAAAATAAAACTTTTAATTTTTATCCTTTAAACGCATCCTGTTTTCCTTTAAGGAAAACGGCCTGCATTTGAAAAAGAAGTTGCTTTATTTCATGAAGCAAACACAGAGAGGGCGGTCTGCTGTCTTCAGCAGACCACCATCCCTGTGATAGGTGAGATTCCTAAGGGGTCTCAAATTGCGACCTACCTCATTAATATTAATGAGATGTGTCTTTAGCGACCCCATTAGGAATCGCAAACAGTGTCTGAGACACTGTTGTACATTCCATGTTGTGAGTACCAAATTGCCACTCGCAAAATGGAATGGTCGTACATCTGGCCCATGATGTGCATGATCTAGAGATGAACAGTCTCGTAAAATCAAACAATTAAATGTTGTTTCCGATTTAGACCACACAGCGTGCCAAAAGAGGGGACAAAAACTGATATGATCTTCAAGGTAATTTTAGCACAATTATCAATGACTTTTCAAGTTAGAACAACTTGTTGGAACCGCTAAATGTCTCTTAAGAACACAATTTTCTACTTCCAGCATAGCACAACACGCCAGCTTTATAGCTCACCACGGATACACATACACAGATTCACATTTTGACTTGTAAAGCGTATACATTTTCTTTACTGGCTTTAAGGCCATCCAAAATATTGATTCTACGGCACTGACAAATTGTTGGTTGCTTATATATTTTAGTATGAACATGTGATTTAGCATCCATTATTCCACATATCACGAAATAAGTTCCACCCAGATTTGTTTCGAAATCACACCCATCCAGGCATCCCAGAAAGGCATCCAGTAGCCTTTGCAAGCCATTAGAAGTTCTGGACATCATCTGCATAAAGCAAGATGGGAATGGTACCTGCGCCAGCTTCAGGCATATCCAAACCTTTTGGACAAATTGGGATTCCAATCCATTAATTTATACATTAAATGTAAGAAATTGCATTACTGATTGAGGGGCTGAACCCCTACTCAAGCAGCAATTACAATCCATGTCAGGGCGAGGCACAAGCAAACCACAGATTAACCTGTGCTTAACCCTTGGTAGCTTGGCAAAGAGAAGTCAGGCTTAACTTAGAGGCACTGTGTAAAGTATTTATGCAGCACTTCAAACAGTAAAAAAGTGAAAACACAACACAATTAAAATCCTACATCAATTTAGAACAATAGAGTACATTTTAATAAATAAATCAAGACCAAAGCAACAGCATTACAATCAGTAGAACCGGAGATATGCAACTTTAAAGATTTCAGCGAAAATAGTGCCAAAAAGTACAAAGCGCTAACTATGGATATCTGATTGCGCCAAACCAGGAGAAAGTTTTAAGGTAAGACTGACTAAGATGAACGATGGGCCGGCTACAGGGACCAAGATAGGCCCGCTAAACAGGAGTACCTTAAATCCTGATTGCTGAGCGTTGCGAGGTCCCACATCAAGGATGCATCAAGCAGCAGAGGCGATGAGTCAGTACTGAGGAGCTGCATCACTGAGGATCCCATCAATGAGGGCTTGTGATGCGAAGTCCAACATCGAGGATGCATTGTGAAGCAGAGGTGATACGTTCGGTTCGAAGAGGTGTGATGTTGCGATGCGGGAACAATTGTCATCATCGAGGCTGCTGTTGACAAGAGTTTTGCGATGCAAGTGCCTGCTTCGGTAGAGTTTTGCACAATGGCAGTTCTGATGCAAGCTGTGAGGTCAATGCAGAGCCCTTGTACTGAGAAAATCCTTGCATTGGTTCTGCATCGGTGTGCTCTGTGCAGCAGAGGAGATGCGTCGATTCTGATTGAGCCACAGATGAGCTGACAGAGTACCTTCAGGCCTGCATCCAAAGGTCTAGGACTGGAGTGGCACCACTTGGCAGGGTAGGACTCACAGATGGCAAAGTCCAGGTGCTGGGTTAAAGGTTGTTGGAGCTTTCTGTCGGTGAGGCGCTACTCAGGAGGTCAGCCAACTAGCACTTGGAATCACTCCGGTGTCCTGGGTTCAACAGATGCAGGTCTAGTCCTTCTCACCCACGCAAGAGTGTAGCAGTCAGCAGGTCAGCACAGCCAGCATCAGTCCTTCAGGGCAGCAGTCCAACAGAACGACAGTCCTTTTAGCAGCACAGCAGTCATTCTTCCTGGCAGAGTATCTACAGGTCGAGAAGTGTACTAAAGAGTTGGTGTCTAGGGTTAAAAAGTTATACCGGGGACTTCCTTTAAAGTGGAAGAAGCTTCTAGATGTTCTCCTTTGAAGTCTACAGGCATCATACCTTCTCTGTCCTGGTTACAGACTAACTGTATGGGGTATGCAGCCCTTTCTGTGGAGGCAGGAAGCAGCCTCTTTAAGTATAAGTAGGGCTGTGCCCAGCTTCACCCTCCCATCCTGCCAGTGATGGCTCATCAACGCACATCTAAGCTCTCTATTGTGTGTGGCTGTTTAGAGGGAATACACAAGGCCCAACTGTCAGTTACACCCAGTCATGTGACCCCAAGACAGACTCTAGGCACTAAATGGCTGAGGCAGGAAAATGCCAACTTTCTAAAAAGCGGGGAATGCCTACCTGACAGTGAAATTGCGGTTCATATTGGAAATAGAATTTGGATGTGCCCAGACTTAAAAACAGGATGCAATGATTACAGAAATAGACGCCTGCCTCTGAGCAACCCGGGAATGTTTGAAAGAAATTCCCCCCGGCATAAACTACAAAGCGCACTGCAGTAATTTCCGTTGAGAGATTCTGGTTACAACGCAAATAGGAGTCAGAGCAGCAGCTCTGTCCGAGAATCAGGCAATCATAAATTGCTGACCATTAACATGAGGCCCTGATGAGAGTCCCGGTACCAGAGGACTGGGTCTGGAAACGCGTCTGCACTTTTTTTCAACACGGAGGAATTTTAATAAACTTGTTGTGACGTGAGGGATTTGTATTGAATTGTATGCCCCACGCACAAACTCTAAACATTTTCCCGTGTTTGGCACATGTTTGGCCCCAAAAACAAGATAGCGATAAGAGTATTCTAGTTTCTGATGTTATGATGCAAAAGTCCAACGTTGTTGTATATAAATGTGTTTGTATTTAAGTATTTCATGCACTGTCTATTGTGAATTGCCATAAGTATTTTTCATGTTTTGTATGTTAATTTGAAAAATGTGTGTCTCTTCGCTTATCATGCAACTAAAATCTTTTTGGTAAATATAAACAATTGCAAAGAAAGGAATGGTTTAATAAAAATTCCATTCAAACAGAAAAGATAGTGGTCTGTTTGTTGCTCAAAAATAATAAGAGCATAACATCAAACGGAGCCAAGTTCTCCTTTTTGTATTCAATTTAGTACGGCCCTACCTGGTTCTGGTCCTTTGGGCCAATCCCCCCCAGTTTTTGTTGTGAACTTTCTAAAAGCAGCATTTTTAAATTGTAATTTAAAATCCGACTTCACCATGAGAGAGAATTCTTCATTACAATTCCAAAGACACCAAACACAAACTGGTTACATGTCCAACTATTTAAAAAAACTGCATCCTGCCCTCTGAGCTGGCCAGGTCCTACCCAAGAGGTGAGTTACATGTATTAAAAAGGAATGGTTGCGCCTGGCAAGAGTTTTATTTTGGTACATTGAAATGGTTGTCTAAAACTGCACGGGCAGGCTGCAACGGGAGGTCTGAGGCATGTTTAAGGGGATACCTAAGGGGGTGGCACAATCAATGCTGCAGGCCCACTTGTTGCTTTTAATGCACAGGGCCTTGGCACAGGTAGTGCTACTGTACTAGGGAATTAAATATGCCAATTGGGCTTAAGCCATTAAGGAGAGAGAGCACACCTTTTAGCACTGGCAACCAGTGATAAATTGTGCTAAGTCCTAAAGCCAGCAAAAACAGTCAGCAAGACAGAAGGCTTGAAGGCAAAAGTTAGGGGAACACCACGCCAAGGATGCCAGGTCTAACATTAAATCAGAAGGGAGCAATCACATACCCCTGTATCACCCCTCTTCCTATCTTGAAAGGGTTGAAGTAGTCCCCTTTCTGTCCAAACCTCACTCTGACTCATGCATCGGAATACAGTTGTCAAAGGAAACATACTATAGGCTCCTCAAAATCCAGGCCTAACGTGGTTGACAAGAGCTTTGAATGAGATACACAGACAAAAGCACGGCCAAGTCCATGAAGGCCAAATGTAGGAAGCCTTGTTGAGCCAACGTGTCTTTGCCAATCAATAAGTGGAGATTCAATGCCTCTGCTTTGTCTCTGTTTTTCCTAAATCCCTAATAGACTTCTGAAAATATGTTATTTTCCTCTTCCCACAATTCTAAACCCTAGCTAGTACCAAGCCAGCCACAATCTTCATCACAGAATTAGGCAAATATATGGGATAACAGCATGTTGGGTTATCTCTGTTTCCCTTTCTGAATAACGGTAAAATAGCTGATTATGACCATGTGCTGGGTGGACCATGCTAACAATAGATTTAAGAACATTCGTGAGAAGTGGAGCCCACAAAGAAGTATTGTGCTTAAACAATTCAAGCGGGACACCCTTGGAGCCAGGTGCTTTACCAATAGAACTCTTCCTTATAGTTAAAAGGACCTCTTCAAGCTCAAAATGTAAGAATTGGAATTCTTTATTCTGCTTATCTATTTCAATATTTATTGTTCTCTTTAATAAAACCAGGTCAGAATACATATCTGCATCATGTTTGACCCAGCTAGTCGTTGTGATATTGGTCAAAATAGTAGGTGAAGAATTCTCTTTAAAATAGGGCATGTCAGCCATCCTCCAAAAGGTGATATTATCCTTATTGTCACTTGCATCTATTAAGGCAGTCCAAGCCTCACCTCGGGGTTTTAGCTTTTCTGGATTCAAGGCCCACTTGTAATCAGATCTTTTTTATTCACCAGATCCCTGGGTGATCTTGCTAATGCTCACCTTAAATGTTTATTTTCTACTGAACATAAGTGATTAAACCAGCCTGGATGACTGACTTTACCAGGATTGTTCTTCACAGTTAGCAATTTCTTAATCGCCGAAGCAGTACTATATAAAGCTATCCCAATATATTTATCCCCATTCCCCAAAGTTAAGCATATCATGAAATTTGAGAGATCATTTTCTACAAGTGATTTTAGTAAAATATGTTTGTCAATGACCCTCCAGCAAATTCTTGACCCATCATTTATTTCTACCTCTATTTCTACTGGATGAATCTCCAACAGAATTGTATTCGCATTCAATCTAAAATTTACAGATAGGTGATTGTGATCACTGATACAACTAAGCTAGATGTTGAATTCATGAACATTGGAATAAATGTTATCTGTCATGAGAATAAAATCCATTGTGCTTGTATAACTTCTATTGAAGAAAGTTGGTAGCAGGGGCAAAGCGCCACTTGCAGGATAGAAGTTAAAAGTGAAAATGACATTATATTTTTTGTGATTAGTTCAAAAAGTTACAAATGAAAAGCTTGACACCTATTTCTATTTTATCATACTTAATATCATTACGTTTTCATTTCAAAGCTTTGTTTCTTGTGAAAACCATGAGCGTTCCATACAAATGACCCCTGGGTGTAATCTGACTTTCCTCTATTGTTTTTACAAATGTACAGCTTTCTGAATTCACACTTGTTTCCACTACAATCTGCAAGTAGGTAGAAACCACAAAAATAGGAAACATTCACTACCACTTAGAAAAATGCAGAAACTGGGGTGAAAATATATTGTTGTCAACTCCTTCTCTTCATGAAAGCTAGGAAGAGAGCAATCTTAGCTCAGCAAATCTTTTGCTGATACTAATTTTAGAAACAGAACATTCCAAACAAATAAGTTTGCTATATTTAGGGTGGTTAGTCTAAATATCGAGTTTTAAATGTCGACCTACAAGTATATCGAGTTGTTAATATCGTAGGTAAAGAATATCGAAGTCAAGAATATCGATGGACAGAATATCGACCCCAAGGTAAGTATTATCAAAGTTAATAATATCGAAGTCATTAATATAGATGTAAGTAATATCATAATGAAAACTTTCGATGTCAATAATATCGATATTTTATTAGTGTAATGTATTTTAATATGTATTTTATTTGTATGTTAAAGATTATTGTAATGTATTTTAATACATTTAAAAATAAATGTTTAGAGATTAATAATTATTTAAAATGTAATTTAGCGTTTTAGTATCAGAGCGGGTTGTGGGTTTATAGGGGAATAGGGTGGGAAGTAATTTAATTATAATTAATTAATTAATATGTATTGTTTAATTGGTATTTATGATTAATTAATTGTTAATTAATTACTAATTGTAAAATAAATATATTAATTGATTAATTAATTGTTAATTAATTATTAATTGTAAATCAATTTTATTAATTGGTTAATTATATAAGTTATAATTAGTTTAATATTAATATTTATTTATTGGTATTGTTAATTAATTGTTAATTAGTAATTAATTGGTGATTTAATTGTATTAAGTGATTAATTGATGATTAAATTAATTATGTGAATTTTTATGTGCAGTGGGTTGTGGGTTTATAGGGGAATAGGGTGGGATGTAATTAAATTCAAATAATTACTGATCATTTTTATTTATTTGTAATTAATAATAATTGTTAATTAATTATTAATTGGTAATTAATTGGTATTAGTACGTTAAATATAGTAAATATAAATAATTTATTATTTCATGTTATTTGTTGTTATTGCTAATTAATGTATTGTAAATTAATAATTAATTTGTGAATAATTGTAATTTGGTAGTTAATATGTATAAATTAGTAAATAATAAGTATATTAATTATAAAGAATGTATTATTAATTGTAAATAATAGATAAACTGATATTTAAATGTATTGTGTATTTTGTATGTGTAGTGTGTTGTGTGTTAAAGGGGGAATAGTGTGGGATGTAATTTAAAGTTATTTATATAAATATTTATTTTAAATAATTGGTATTTAAGAATAAATATTTTGTAAATTAATTATTAATATGCTATTTTTTTATAACTAATTATTTAATTGGTTATTATGTGTATAGAATCCCTATGCTATCCAGTGCTTTCCCAACTGTTTTACTATCTGGAGTAGGAATAGTAATTTTTACCCCTACGCTATCCAGCGCTTTTCCTACTGTTGCACTCTCTGGAGTTGGAATAGTAATTTTTACCCCTACGCTATCCAGCGCTTTCCCTACTGTTTCACTTACTGGAGTGGGAATAGTAATTTGTACCCCTACGCTATCCAGCATTTTCACTACTGTTGCACTCTCTGGAGTGGGAATAGTAATTATTACCCCTACGCTATCCAACGCTTTCCCTACTGTTGGACTCACTGGAGTGGGAATAGTAATTTTTACTCCTACGCTATCCAACGTTTTCCCTACTATTGCACTCTCTGGAGTTGGAATAGTAATTTTTTTCCCTACGCTATCCAACACTTTCCCTACTGTTGCACTCTCTGGAGTGGGAATAGTAATTTTTACCCTTACGCTATCCAACGCTTTCCCTACTATTGCACTCTCGGGAGTTGGAATAGTAATTTTTACCCCTACGCTATCCAACTCTTTCCGTACTGTTGCACTCTTTGGAGTTGGAATAGTAATTTTTACCCCTACGCTATCCAGCGCTTTCCCTACTGTTTCACTTACTGGAGTGGGAATAGTAATTTGTACCCCTACGCTATCCAGCATTTTCACTACTGTTGCACTCTCTGGAGTGGGAATAGTAATTATTACCCCTACGCTATCCAACGCTTTCCCTACTGTTGGACTCACTGGAGTGGGAATAGTAATTTTTACTCCTACGCTATCCAACGTTTTCCCTACTATTTCACTCTCTGGAGTTGGAATAGTAATTTTTTTCCCTACGCTATCCAACACTTTCCCTACTGTTGCACTCTCTGGAGTGGGAATAGTAATTTTTACCCTTACGCTATCCAACGCTTTCCCTACTATTGCACTCTCGGGAGTTGGAATAGTAATTTTTACCCCTACGCTATCCAACGCTTTCCCTACTGTTGCACTCTTTGGAGTTGGAATAGTAATTTTTACCCCTACGCTATCCAGCGCTTTCCCTACTGTTTCACTTACTGGAGTGGGAATAGTAATTTGTACCCCTACGCTATCCAACGCTTTCCCTACTGTTGCACTCTCTGGAGTTGGAATAGTAATTTTTACCCCTACGCTATCCAGCGCTTTTCCTACTGTTGCACTCTCTGGAGTTGGAATAGTAATTTTTACCCCTACGCTATCCAGCGCTTTCCCTACTGTTTCACTTACTGGAGTGGGAATAGTAATTTTTACCCCTACGCTATCCAGCGCTTTCCCTACTGTTTCACTTACTGGACTGGGAATAGTAATTTGTACCCCTACGCTATCCAGCGTTTTCACTACTGTTACACTCTCTGGAGTGGGAATAGTAATTTTTACCCCTACGCTATCCAACGCTTTCCCTACTGTTGGACTCACTGGAGTGGGAATAGTAATTTTTACTCCTACGCTATCCAACGTTTTCCCTACTATTGCACTCTCTGGAGTTGGAATAGTAATTTTTTTCCCTACGCTATCCAACAATTTCCCTACTGTTGCACTCTCTGGAGTGGGAATAGTAATTTTTACCCTTACGCTATCCAACGCTTTCCCTACTATTGCACTCTCTGGAGTTGGAATAGTAATTTTTACCCCTACGCTATCCAACGCTTTCCCTACTGTTGCACTCTTTGGAGTTGGAATAGTAATTTTTACCCCTACGCTATCCAGCGCTTTCCCTACTGTTTCACTTACTGGAGTGGGAAAAGTAATTTGTACCCCTACGCTATCCAACGCTTTCCCTGCTGTTGCACTCTCTGGAGTTGGAATAGTAATTTTTACCCCTACGCTATCCAGCGCTTTTCCTACTGTTGCACTCTCTGGGTTGGAATAGTAATTTTTACCCCTACGCTATCCAGCGCTTTCCCTACTGTTTCACTTACTGGAGTGGGAATAGTAATTTGTACCCCTACGCTTTCCAGCGTTTTCACTGCTGTTGCACTCTCTGGTGTGGGAATAGTAATTTTTACCCCTATGCTATGCAATGTTTTCCCTACTGTTGCACTCATTGGAGTGGGAATAGTAATTTTTACACCTAAGCTATCCAGCGTTTTCACTACTGTTGCACTCTCTGGAGTGGGAATAGTAATTTTTACCCCTACGCTATCCAACGCTTTCCCTACTGTTGGACTCACTGAAGTGGGAATAGTAATTTTTACCACTATGCTATCCAGTGGTTTCCCTACTGTTGCATTCTCTGTAGTTGGAATAGTAATTTTTTTCCCTACGCTATCCAACACTTTCCCTACTGTTGCACTCTCTGGAATGGGAATAGTAATTTTTACCGTTACGCTATCCAACGCTTTCCCTACTATTGCACTCTCTGGAGTTGGAATAGTAATTTTTACCCCTACGCTATCCAACGCTTTCCATACTGTTGCACTCTTTGGAGTTGGAATAGTAATTTTTACCCCTACGCTATCCAACGTTTTCCCTACTGTTGCACTCTCTGGAGTGGGAATAGTAATTTTTACCTTTACGCTATCCAACGCTTTCCCTACTATTGCACTCTCTGGAGTTGGAATAGTAATTTTAACCCTATGCTATCCAACGCTTTCCCTACTGTTGCACTCTTTGGAGTTGGAATAGTAATTTTTACCCCTACGGTATCCAACATTTTCCTTACTGTTGTTTTTGTTGGAGTTGGACTAGTAGTTTTATTGTGTCTGATATTTAATATGTTTTGTATTATTTTTGCTATTGTAATATATCATTAATAAAAAAAATTATTCACAATAAAAATATTGATTATTATTTGCTATATGTAATTATTAAATATTTATTAATGTTATTGTTTTATGTGTATAGATGTATTGGTAATTTTTAAAAACATTTAATAATTTATACGTTACAGAAATTATTATTAAAATTAATTATTAAGTAAGTATATATATTATATATTATATGTATATGTTTAATTAAAGTTTTATTAAATTATATATATTAATTATACATTTTAAATATTATACAATATATTTAATTATGTTTATTTAATTTCTAAGTATAATTTGGTTTATTTTACATATATTTTTATAGTAAAAGAAAAACGATATTTTTAATAACGATATTTTTGACATCGATATTTAATTTTCGATATTTTTGTACTTACCATGTTGTAGATAGGATGTCGATATTCTTGACATCGATATTTTTGTTGCGATATATTTGTAGGTTGATTTTCTGTCTGTCGAAATTATGTCATACAACCATATTTAGGCTAGTTTCGTCCAGGGGAATCCACCCCCATGCCCGGGTACCTTCAGAATTCCTAATATTTAGGCAAATAAACAATGCAATTTTGGCCTGGATACCTTTTGTGAAACAAGTTATGAGGTTTAAGTGCAGCTTAAACATCAAAGCACTGACTGCGGAGGCTATGGGATACCCTCAACTATTAAAGAGTTAATGCAGCTACTAGTGAGATCACTGTGTAACCTTCTAATAATTGTTTTTTCTGCTTGCATTGACTTAGCTTTTCATCTGTCCTAGAAAGCTTAAACAAATAAATGTGCCTCTGGTGATGTCCCTTATTCATATTTCCAGTGTTCAAAGTTGAAATACTGCACTCCAGTTTAGAAAGCCCAGGCCTCACACTGCCACTACCTCATCCGGATCCTGGATTTCAGTTTCCCACAGCATTTCATAGAGAAGATGTCTTAACAGGCTAATTGCCATCTGCAGTCCTCCTACATATACTTACTTATTATGTTAGTCAATATTAAATTGGGGAATAATATCATCTGTTATTTATGACACTTAGAAATGGCAGAAGAGCGACATGAGGAGCCATATAAAAACAAGTTTGGTGTTTTTTACCTTCAGTTTGTGTATTTCAATGCAAAGATTTAGACAATCTGGGTGTTGGATGATTGTTGCTTTGGGCCACAAAGTGCTGTAGCGGTTTCTACACTGCAAGAGTGCATCTAAAGTTTTCCACCTACTTTTGGTAAATGAAGGAGTTTTATTACACTGCGTCGTGGGAACCACGTTGTACCTGGCTGATGAGCCCATAACTAGGGTCAAACAGGCCGTGGGTTACTTGTGTTCCGGTTCAGGGATTACCTGGTTTAGCAGTACGGATTGGACAGTTCCTTTGAGGAGTAGGTTGAAGACTGATTTGCATATGACTGGGTCCAAACTGAGGTGGCGTGGTGGGCAAAAGAATGATAGGTTGATGCTACCCTGAGACACTGTCAGTGGTTAAACAAACTGCAAGCATTCCTCCCATCACCTTTTGTGTGTTTCACAGAGTTTTGATGCTGACTGTAGTGAAAGAGCCACTCTTGTAGTTTGGCACCCTATGATGACCTCCAACTACCACCATTTTAACTGACTTTAGTGTGTTATTTTACCCTAGCCTTAATGTAGGATGGTCCTGCATATATCTGCTTCTCTTCTATCCTGTAATCTTGCTGTCTTTCTTTGACATGACCTCATGTCATCCTGCTTTCTGACTTTACCTTGCTTCAAACTTTTCTGTGTGCACAGTGGTGCTTGTAAGTTGTGTGGATGAGAATTATAGGTGCTGACTATTGCCTTTGACAGGGCCTCATGTCTGACTCTATCTTGCTTCTGCGTGCACAGCAGTGCTTGCAAATTGTTTGGGTTATTCACATTCAAGGTCTTGCTGTTTTCCTGAGCGATTGTTTTTGTTTAGTGTACTGTGGAAGGCCTTGTGAGAGCTTCGTCAAGACAGAGGCTGGAACAAGTGCGAATGGAGGAAGAGACTTGAGAGCTCCTTACTGCCATGAGGATGCTTGCTTGGAACTAGGCCAGTTCTGGTAAAATTCCTCTGGCGGTGGGAGGAGGTCTTTCACAAATCTTCTAGTGTGTTTAAAGCTGAGGGTTGCAGGCTGGGAGTTTGGGAGTTTGGATTCTGAGCAAGGGCAGACATGTCTATCTCGGATTGAACCCTGGCTTGCTGAGCTCTGATCCCCTGCTGTGATTCCCCCGGTCAGAAGTGAGCAGTGTATGCACCAGGTGATGTATTTAGTTGTGTGATTCTTTGACCATTTGAGGTGTTTTCTTTGTGGTGTGGGAGGTGCACATCCAGAGTGATCCTCTACGGTGTGTATGTATATATATATATATGTATATATATATATATATATATATATATATATATATATATATATATATATATATATATTCAAAAAAAGCCTTTTCGTGGTCAAAAAGCAATCTTGAGCCCAATTCCATAAGCGTGATTCTTTATTTATAAAATGGCAAACAAACGCCCGACGCGTTTCGGTGCAGCCGCACCTTGGTCACGGGTAATCAGTAGTTTGTGAAACGTAAAACATATAGTGTTTAAACAAAACATAGAAGTAGGACTACCTGCCCCAACTCAGTATCAAAGACATTCAAACTTGGCATCCATTTTGTAATGGTCAAATTTCCAATGTTCTTGTTTTATATATATTACTATTGCCACTGTTTTCGATTTCTTATACATGCGACTATGTCAAAATGTACATTGCATATATACTGTGCAAGTTTGTCTCACAATTCATAAATGATATTCAGTCCTGCCCCAGTGGGCATTTAACCCCAAAATTCATCAAAAGAATGGTTGTTTCAAAACAATACAATTAATCAATCTCACTGCATGATGCATGTACATATTTACATCGCATTCTTAGATTCAGCCCCAGTGGGCAGTTTCTTAAACTTCTCATATTCCGCCCCAGTGGGCCATAATTATCAGTGGCCTTACTCTTTTTTCTAATAATTATCTCATTTCAATCCAACAAAATCATAATCTCATTGTGCCTCTGCAAGTCAATCTTCTTAGTGGTACGCTGACAGTTTGGTCTCCTACAAAAAATACAAAATTGTACAATCACTATGGTATATGTGAAAAGTTAAAAAACAAACCCATGGCTTCTTATTTACAAAATATAATACATTTTGAGTTTTCGATATGCAGCAGCATTCTATGATTCAGTTAACCTAGATGAACCGACATTTCTTCATCCTTGTTCAAACCTAGTGGTTGTACGGTGTCATACTTAATAATCATTCTGGACTCCAATTGTCGCAATTCTTTCACTCTGTCTCCACCCCTTTCTGATTTAGAAATTCTATCCAGGGCACAAAATTGTAGGACATTGACATTTTTCCCATGTAATTCTTTAAAATGTCTAGCAATTGGGTATTGCTTATCCTCGTTGGTAATTGCCCTAGTATGTTCTAAAACTCGTTTTTTCACTTGATGAATGGTACTCCCAATATACAATAAGTGGGCAAGGACAACACAAAGCGTACACACAATAATCAGATTTGCATGTTAAATGTTTTTGAATCACGTATGGTTTATGACTCTTTGATAAAGGGAATTCTTTTCGATTTACACTATTTTTACATGCTTTGCATGAATTGCATGTATAAAATCCCTTTATTTCTCTCCAATTTTTCTCTTCTTCTTTCACAGCACTACTGCAAAGAAGGTCTTTGAGAGCTAAACATTTCCTGAATGTAATCTTTGGTTGACTTCCCACTGATTTTTTCAAAACTGGGTCAATGTTCAAAACATGCCAATATTTTTTCAAACAATTTCTAACCTGCCATGACTGGTTAGAATATGCGGTGATGAACCTAATTGGTTCATCATTGTCTTCTTTAGAAGTTTTTGGATCTAGAAGGTCATCCCTCAAAACTGCTTTTACCTTAGTACATGCTTGTTTGATTATCTTGTTTGAGTATCCTCTTTCCAAAAATCTTTCTTTCATGTTTGACATTTCCAATTCAAAATCTGATTGTGTGCTGCAATTTCTCTTTGCCCTTAAAAGTTCTCCGTACGGTATACTGCGGATCAGATTTTTTGGATGGCAACTGTCAGCATGCAACAGGCTGTTTCCTGCTGTTGGCTTTCGGAACAGCCTGCTTTCCAACTTGCCATTATTGACATTCACAGCCACATCTAGAAATTCAATTGTTTCTTTTTCTATTGTATATATATATATATATATCTTTCTGATCTCTTACTCTTACAGGACGTCCAGTGTATTTTATCTTATATCAGTTATTGCTTGTTTATTAAACAGTATTATAGTTTGCTCATTTATTGATTCATGCCTTTAGATTATAAGTTTGCTACATATATTTGAATCTTATGCATTTGGTATCTGAGGTAGTCTTTGTTTAGAGAGTATTATGTAATAAACCCCCAGCCTTATTCTAAAAGTGATAGAGTCTTTGCATTTTGTTAAATAAAACCCCTTTTCAAAAGGTGCTCTTTGTTTTGTGTTGAAGATTTACTGTGCCAGTGGTGGTAAGACATGCTCAAAAGTGTATATTATTCAAAGGTGCAGTGGTATATTTGTCTTCCAGGTGGGAGTGCAGGGATTGGGTGTGGCTTATTGGTGAGAGGCCACATTCAAAACACTGACAAAAGAGAAAAACTTTTTTTCCAATTGATCTCATGACATGGTTTGTTTTTTCAATGACAATTCTAATACTGCCAGTTTTTTACTGACTTAATTTCAAATCAGTTTCATGGAGGCAATAATGGCCTATTCAGATGCACAAGGAAATTACCACCACTCTAAGTGTTAGCGCTAATAGATCGTCAAAAGACTATCAAAGGGGCGTGGCCGACAAGGTGGCTGTGTAGGACGTGCTTCTTGGTGCTCTGTCCCAGCGTGGAAACATCTGGCAAAATCCTGCTGTGCTTTCTCGCATCAACCCCTCCTAAAAGCATCGGCCCAGCTGGGAACACCCTCTGGCCCGGGAAATAACTGTTGGGTCTCAGTATTCCGGTTGACGAGGCATGAGGAGTCGAGTGTCCCAGGGAAGGAGCTTCCATCTTAGACTGCCTCAGAGGCTTTTGCGGTGTGAATCGAAGACCGGAAACTGGCGGGCGAATTCCTCGGCGTTGATTTCGACAGTCTGGGCTCATAGCTGTGACCGAGACATTGGCTCCAGAGGATTGAGAGCTGTAATTTAAACAGAAGGAGGCGCTGGCCTATGTGGTGTCCCAGGAGGGGTGAGGCCGTCCTGTCTGTGGTGCCGCATTAGACGGGAGTTGCCCGCGACGGCCGGAGCGTGCCGTTAGTGATGCAGGTTCCCCAATGCGAGGAACCAGCAGCAATCGTGCGGTGAGCCGAGGCCGAGATGGAGCTTGGACCTGGATTTGCCCGTCTTGGACGCCGCGGAAGGTACTGGGGCCTGGTGACTGAAAGCGGAGCCCCTATTATGAAGCAGACTGTGGCAGTAGGGGGCTCATTCCCATAGATCTTCCTCGCTGGACAGCAGGAGCTGGTGAGTGCTGGACGAGTTTTCGGAGAACACTACTGAGGAGGTGACTACTATCTGGGATTGGGGGACGGTTGGGTCGCCCCTTGCCCCACTGCCTTGTTCCGTGGGGCTGCTGATGTGTGGCTGCCTAGAGGTGAGGGCGGACTGGCCTTGTATTGGCAAGTGTTTATTGTGACTGGCCCTGGTGGAGCTTGGTTCCCAGTGAGAGAAGAGGCAACCGGATGCGTGAGGGTCAGGGGTCAACGGGCCTGAACTACACCTAACTGAGTCTTTATTTGCAGAGGATAGTGCAAATACCAGGCCGGAGCTTTGCTCGTGTTGGTTGGCCCTAGGACCTCGGTGATGTAATGGTCCACCATGGTTAAAGATAAAGGCACCAGAGCTCAATCTAATAAAATAATAAATTATGCGCAGCCCCTTCCCCATGACCCCAATCAACGGGACTCGCGAGGCGAAGATGATGCGGATGTGGCTCCGGGGAAAGAACAATGGGACCCCTCACTGAACTATATCATGTCAGCCATTCAGACTACGAGAGACGAGATGGTGACCAGGATTGATGCAGTGGCGATTGATGTCAATCTCCTCCGATGTGACCTACATAAGGTTTTCAATAGGGTCACCATGACGGAACAGCATGTGAATGCACTCCAGATGGAGGTCAAGTCTCTACGGGAGACAGTCATGGAGCTTCAAAGGAAGACGATTAAATTGGATAAACGGAACAGGAGGGGCACTCAAGGAGAAATAACTTAAGATTTGTGAGCTTTCCAGAGCGAGAGGAGGGGCCCTCGGCGGAGCTGTTCTTGGAGGAGTGGATCATGAAAGTTCTTGCACCAGGTAGAACATCCAGGTTCGTCTGCATTGAAAGGGCGCTGCCCCCTCCATCCCCGGGGGCTCTGCCGAGAGCCATCATAGCCCGGTTCTTTAATTATCGGGACCGGGATGTGATCTTGCAGTCCACCCGTGCCAAGACTGTCCTGCAATAGGAAGGTCACCATATCACGATTTTCCCTGATTACACGCAGCGAGTGCAGGATCAGAGGCGCACTTTTTTGGCAGTAAAGAGGCGAATGAGAGAGGCCGGGATGAAATACAGCCTCCTCTTCCCGGCCAAGCTTCGGATTGAATAATAAGGCAGGGCTCTGTTCTTTTTGTCAGCGGAGGAGGCCTCTGACTGGATGGACACTACAGGGAACTGTGGTACCCTGCGGAAATCGCAGCCTACTCCAAAGACACCTATGGACTCCGCGGAACCAGGGGTGAGACAACGCCAATTATTCAGAGGGAAGCAACAAAGGGACACAAGTGGCTCTGGAAGGGTCAGAGTGTGTGAGGATGGTACTTTACAGAAGGCGGAGGGATTGTCAGACTCTGACTTGACTTTACTGAAGGTTATACCTGATACCAATGTGTCCTAAGATCTAGGGACTGTGAGGGAGAGCAGAATCGTCATTCAGAACAATCAGATAAGTGGTTACAAGAAGACTCAATATAATTGTTTTCTTTTTTGTGTTAAGCTGTGGGGAATGGTAATTAATATATATTCCGTGTCTGGGAGGGAACACGCCCCTGAGTAGTGGCTAGGACCTGCCTACGGAGCTGGAGGCTCTGTCCTAACACCCCGTTGAGTGCCCAGTCACTTGCATTGCATTTACTTATAGGGTTCTGACCACTGCTCACTTATGGATGTTCTAATCTGTGAAATACAACTATGGTTATTGCTGCAGGGCATTGATATACTGTTGAAGAATTCTGAAGGGGGTGGTTTAGGGCAGGAGATGGGATTATTTGCTTTCTACGATGTTGGGAGAGATGGATCGGTTTCACTGCCCAGTGTGTGGGGGTGTAAGGGGAGTGAATCTGTTTTGTTTGTTCTCCAATGTTTCAGGGGATCCATGTCTGGGTTGTTATTTTCGGCAGTGCGCTCCGTCTAGAAATGGAGAGATGGGGTGGGAACGTAAGAGTGATGCCAACAACATAATACCATGGCTCCCTCCCTGATGAAACTACTTACCTGCAATATACGTGGAATGGCAATGCTTGAAAAGCGTAGAAGGCTGTACTCCTACTTTCGGCGGTATAGAATTGCTATAGCGGGTCTACAGGAAACACACGTATGGGGTGATGCTCTGCCGTATATTCAACATAGATGGAGGGTACCGCTGTATGCCACTTCATTTTCTGGTTTTGCCCGGGGGATTATTATTTGGGTGGCTCCGGAGACCCCTTTCCAACATATGTATCATGTGCTTGATCCTGAGGGACGCTATGCGATCTTATGTGGCAGACTTGACGGACAGGAGATATGCTTCATTAACGTATAAGCTCCTTATTCAGACGCCCACAATTTTTTTTATGAGGTGATGGCTGCATCGACCCCTTATTTAGGTGGAGACATAGTTATGTTGGGAAACGTCAATTGTGTGATGGATGGGACAATGGACCGGGAACCTCCCCGGGCGCATACTAAACCGGGTATGTTTGAGGCTTTGGTGTACATTATGAGGGAGCTAGGGCTGGTGGACGCGTGGAGGGTAAGACACCCGGACAGTAGGACCTTTTCCTGTCATACCCCTGCGACAAATACATTTAGCAGACTGGACCAATTACTTATATCAGCGACCCTGATGTCCAGGGTTGAAGAAATACTGTACCTTCTGAGACATATCTCGGATCATTCCCCCATACTGTTATTCTTGGGCACCGAGAGGCCCAGATCTGTAATCCCTACATGTAGGCTTCAAACTGAGGCGCTCACTGACCCACCCTTTGTTAACAAGTTAGAAGAAGAGCTCCCTAGCTATTTTGCAACAAACTGGGGCTCAGTGTCCTCTAGGGCCCTGGAATGAGAGGCGTTGAAGGTAGTGGTCCGGGGGATCTGCCTTAGTACAACTTACAGGGTTCGTCAACAGCTAGAAAGAGACATTAAGGTACACAAGAGGAACCTAGCCGAGTTGGAGGCATTGCTACCGATGGCCCCTCATCGTCTGAATGATTGGCGGGAGGCACAGGAGGAGCTGCTAGCAGCACTATGTAGGTTGGAAAAGCTCCACTATACCGCGCACAGACAAAGATTGCATGCAGAGGGAGACTGTTCGGGGGCTCTGCTCGCCAAACTGATCAAGAATGAGAAGCCGGTGTTATAGTCAACAAAAAATCCTGTAAACCTTGGCTGATCATTTAGCCGAGGTATATGGGGGATGTCCTGCTCCGGATCTGAGATGAAAGGGTTCATGGCCGCTCAGGGAAGAGGGAAACCAGCCAAATGTTGGATGACCCGATTTCTAAAGAAGAAATACTGGAGGGCATAATGGCTTTCAAGCAATCTAAGAGTCCAGGGAGTGACGGCTAACCGGCCGAGTTTGACAAAAAATGTGCACCCATTCTAGTAGGCCATCTCCTGGAGGTATATAATGAAGCGCTCCAGAGTCAAAAACTACCATCTTCTATGAGCGAGACATTGGTGGTCATGATACCCAAGGCAGATAGAGACACCTGGTTGCCAGGATCGTTTAGGCCAATATCTCTGTTCAATATAGATATAAAAATCCTTAGTAGGGTCATGGCGGCTCGATTGCAACCACATTTGCAGCATCAAATTCATCCCAACCAAGCAGGATTTATCCCCAAACGCAGTGCTGCCCATAACTTACGGAGACTAGCCCATGTATGGCACCTCCCTTTATTACATCAGGAGGAATGCGCCGTGGTGCTTTGGATATAGAGCAAGCGTTTGACTCGTTTGGTTGGGTATATCTTTGGAAGGTTTTGCGTATAATGGGAGTGGGGGTACAATTCCTTAAATGGATGCAGTTGCTTTACTCGGCCCCCTACGCCAGAATTAGGATGGGGAGGTTGGTCTCGAGGGCCTTTAGGCTACAACGTGGCACCAGACAGGGATGTCCGCTTATGCCACTCCTGTTTGCTATGGCGATGGAGCCCTTGGTAGCTGTTCTTAAAAACGAAATGACAGCCTTCAGGATTCCGATGGGAGAGACCAATCACGTGGTGTCCATGTATGCGGATGACACTCTTGTGTACCTCCGTCACCCTGTTCAGGCGATACAGATACTGTTGAATGCCTTTAGACTAACTCTGGGAAATCAAAATAAATTCCAATGGGAGGGATGGCTTCAATCCCAGATGGGGGGCTACCGGAGGTAGGGCTCCCATGGGTGAGAACCGCACCCAGGTATGTGGGGACCAGATTGGCTGAGAAGGCTGAGCAGTACCTGGTGCTTAATATTGGGAAAGTAATTGAGGGAATAAGGGGTTTGGTGCATTTCTGGCAGGGATTACCCTTGTCCCTTATGGGTAGGATCGCTGTAATTTTTACAATGGGAGCGCCATAAACATTGCATCAGGCAATAAATAACGAAAACGATGACGCCCCATCGCCGGCCCTTCATTGGCCAAGGATCCACCAACCATATGGCAGAACCGTTTAAATGACTATGTCGTTTTATTGACGGCTTTTCCGCACTGATGACGTCAAGAGCCAGAAACGCATCTGCGGATGTTTTATAGCCGACACACACCCCGCGAGTGCACCAGACCTTGGGAGTACAACGAACTCCTTGTTTTTGCTGTTTTATAAGCGGTTTCCACCATCGCTTCCCGGGTGCACCCGCCGCGAGTTCGGCTGGCCTCAGGTGTGATGTAGCGCTTAAAGGTTTTGAAAATTGTAGGGGTGCATCATATTCACTATTAGTTGGCACCCGCGCATAATGAATGTATCTTTAGTTGTGCTGTGCGAAATGCATTAAGAAATGTATTAGCTATGTCGCAATGTAGAGGCGTTAGAAGACGTGAAAATATATTGTGAATGTATTTAGCAAAACGCATAACGATTGGTTCCTGTTTAATGCAATGTATTAGGCTAAACATGTAACCTGATTGAATTAACTCATGTATGTCGTTTATCCACGTATATGAAAGTAAAAGCACTAATGTAATTTAATAGTGTGTTTAACCTAGTAGAGGCCCGAATTCACATCTATCGTTGAGGAGAAAGGCCTGGTATTTCTTATGTTAGCTGAATGCGGTAGGCCGCAATGATTTATTCTAGTAGAGGTTTTGGGCTGCAGTAAATCGTAGAGTTAAAAGATGCGGAGTATTTCTCCATCCCATGATCTCACCGCAGGTGCAAGGACAGGTGGTTCGTTAGTAAAAAGGTCTTTGTCTAAGAGTTGAATTATGGAGGAAGCCAGACATGGGAGTGCATTGGAATGTGCCAATCGCAACTCCTAGTGCCGACGGTGTCTGGGACTCAAGGCCAAGCTGATGGACGATGGAAGATGGACAGAGCTGGATTGAAAATTACTGGAAGAAGACCTGGTCGAGGAGGTGTGCCGGAGGGCGTGTTCTGTGATTTGGGGTTTCGTATTAGGGACAGCGCCCCGAGGGTTGAGCAGAGAAGAGGAAGGCGAGGAGCTAGAAGGAGCGTTTAGATCAAGCTCTCTAAGTGAAGACTTCTTAGGAAGTTCACTTCTGACACCTTTTCACGATTTCTTGTGGGTCTTAAGGGAATGGTAAGCAGGGATGTCATCTAGCATAGAGTAGGGACAGAAATGCTTTGGTTTAATGATTCCTAATATCGACATTAGCTTGGTAGTTATCTACCTCATGCTTTTAGAAGCTGTACTTTTGTTTATATTCAGTCGTATGCGGATTCTTCGTAGAGTGGCATTTGTATTAGTACCCATTTACCTGTTGAGCCTTGTGCTAAGGTGCTTATATCTGCAGATGTTTTTCTTGATAATAAAATGCAGAGAGAAATAGAAATTGAGTTCCGAGTCTTCAATTATGTCAAATTGCGGAAGTTATTCTTTGATAATTGTGTTTGCTCCCTCCACGCTATTGGGCAAGTAAAAAGGTCCAGTTGACCAGAGTGGGTTCTTGAGATAAATGGATACAAGAAAATTGGGCCCCAGCAGGTGGAATACTGTGCTTTGGATGTATATATACAAAATTGAATTCATTTCTTCACATGTTTTTGAGCACGATATTATGAGAACTGGTATTTACATGTTAATAAGGATAAATGTCCACTGGGCCAGGATTATATTCATGAATACACCAATGATTGCATTAGTTTTGCGCATAGCGAATCAGAGTATGTAGATAAACCCACTTGGGTAGCCTCTGCAATTTGGTCAGATCAACATCAAATTCCATAGGTACTCTCACAATGTAAGTCAAATGTGCTCCACCTTATTAATGTATGTGAGTAAAGGGAGAGAACCGAACTTAACTTTTAATGAGTAACACAAATAACCCGTATTTAGGGGACACATAAGCATGTGTTTGGCTATGACATGTAACGCTGTTGTAGCCAGTCGGTAAATTGATGAAAGTGGTATTTTCTAGTAATGATGAAAAGCCTATTTCAGTAAATATACTGTGGAAAGTGTTAATTTATTCTTAAAAGAACTGTTTAGCGCAAATGCTACATGAAAACAATGTACATTAATATTGAGAAGGAATATCATCGGTGTTTTAAAACATGAAATCATGTAAAACTACCAGTCTTTCTTTCATTAAACTTGTTATGTAGTCATGTCACGTGACACGTTACGAGCACGTCTATTTGAAAAAATGGTTGAATTGAAATGAAAAAACTGTTGGTGAGCAAGCCTGCAGGACAGGCGAAACGCGTCCTATTAGCTGACTAATAAATTGAATTTGGCCAGAACACGGCGTCGTCATTCCTTGGTTTGCGAGGTGATCAGAATTTGTACCGGACCTTACTTGGGTGGTCCGTTTCTGACGACGCACCCTCTGTTTTGGAGCAGTGGCGGCAGTAACTCAAGAACGGATATATATATATATAATGACAAGCGGCAAGGGGAGAGAGTAGGCGAAACGATTCGCCTGATAAGGGGCTGGCAATAGACTTTGTCTCATACCGCTGGGCATCTGAAGCTAACGTGTGGAACACAACCAACTTCGTTGGGGCATCACTTGTTTTTAGGAGAAACGCTGTTACTACACAGACACTCCATGTGAACTACACTAACCAGCATGCATCTGCTCAGCAAGGTGTGAGCTCAAGGGGCTAGCACACCTTCCATTGGAGGAGGAGTGATGACATCACAGAGGGAGCGGTCTATTTCACAGCTGCATCTTGTTGGACCCCCTTACAGAGCACAGAAGTTCGTGAAACCGGCACTGAAGAGAGCCATTGGAGGCTTGAAACGCGTCTGCCTGAGCGTTTCAGGAACTTTGAGCACTACGCGCCTTTGAAAATAAAGCCTTTGTCAATTTTACCCCGGAGCTGTATCGCGCTTTTTCTTCATGGGAGGAAGCTTTGGTTTGGATATATATATATATATATAAATATATATATATATATATATATATATATATATATATATATATATATATATATATATATATATATATATATATATATATATATATATTGCAGCACTCTGTCACTCCTTAGCTTGCAGCATAGACGGAAACGGACCACCAAATAGTGCCAAAAAGTGAAATTTATTGCCTGTTCGGTCCTGACGCGTTTCGGCTCGAGATGAGCCTTGATCACATGACACAGGTACAGAGAGATTCTTCATTTTTAAAGTGACAGTGCAAAAATTGAGTGCGTTCACGTGACACCAATCAGATAGACATGGTAGGCAGACTTTGGAAGTACAATAATTGTTGGAATCGTGCGACTACGCAAAAATATATATATGTATAAATAATAATACTAGTGACATTAATAATTGCATTTGCGATCTAAAAACATGCTTACTTTTGGTAAAACAAATATTGTATCATAGCAATTGCATAACAATGTAACTCCCAAAATACAATGCACTATTAATGGCAGCATGTTGTTTCCCCGATTTCAACAAAGAATGCTTGTCGTTATTGAGACATCATTGTGTGCATTTATCACTGCCTGGTGTCCGTTTGCACAATCAATTATAAAATTGTAAAATTATAAAATTAGTGTAGTGTCCGTGAATAAAAGTGCAAGTGCTTTTGTGTTGAGTCAGACTATTTCAATAAAGTCCTTTGATCATCAATCTATGAAGTCCCAGAACGGTGTTGGTATAATACAGTTTGTGCAATACATATTAGAATATGGTTGCGCGATTGTATGCCTGGTATGGTAAATCTAGATCAACACCAATTATATTATTGCCATGTGGTTGTGTTGTCATTTTTAGGTTAAGGTCAAATACCGAATTAAAGACAACTTTCATGGTGATAGTATATCCGTATTATTATAGATATCAATTAAAATCTTTTTCCTTTGAGTACCTGTCTCTCCCTTATTGTTAGGATATTGCGGTTGTCATGTGTCCTACATATCGTAATGGGACACGCATACCAGACTATTTGATATCTGATGTACAAAATCGCAACTATTTATTGCCACCTATACTCTATGTTACGCACATCATTTTTCAATTTTCCAATTTAGACAATTAATAAATAAATATTGAACTAGATTAAATATGAATAATTTATTAAATATCTCTAAATTTAGTCATATAAAAATTCATTAGATTGTTACCTTAAAAGGGCTTTATTATGAAAATCTTCATTTATATGCTAATATATTAGTTAAAAGACATGTTACAATAATATATTATATTATAAAAGTTGGTTTGTCCAAATAGGAAAAAATGTGTAAAAAATGTGTAAAAAAATGTAAAAGTTTTCATCTGTGATTAAACCTCCAAGTGTCATATTATAATTCTGATAGAAAAGATTGTAAAGTGCGTGTGCTTTTAGTTTATCTTTCGTGGACTATGTGTCATACAGCTATGAAGTTAATAATAAAATAACTACTAACGGTATTGCTATGTTTTGGTCAGTCTATCACATGATATGTCAGTGTGAGTTAATTAGAAAGAAGATTATCATGGGTGAACAAATACTTATAAGCAAGTATATAAGTCTTCCGATATAATCAAGCCATTCGGCTGCTTAGTATCAAGATCAATGATATAGCATGTTTCGAGACGTCTCAGGGCACTCTCCCTATTACCACCTCGTCTGCTTGGTGGTACAGTGTCTATAACAAAGTATTTAAGTTCTTTGTTATTGGAGAGGTGACTGTCTCTAAAATGGCGAGCCACTGGATACGTGTTATCCTGATTGCGGATTGCCCTGAGCTGTTGTAAAATACGTTTGTGGACTGCTAGCTTTGTGCTACCCACGTATAACAGGTTGCAAGGACAGGTAAGTACATATACTGCGTGGTCGGTTTTACATGTTAGTAACTTATTGATGGCATGCTTTCTGTCACTAAATGGTGTTTTGTATTCCGTCATATTTGTTCCGTGTTGGCATGCTTTGCATGTTTTAAAACGGAATATATATTATATATATATATATCTTCAAAAGCGGTTCTCTTCGACGGACCACTCACGCAGCCGCACAACGAACAGTTTGCCTCCAAGATTTATTGTCTGGTATTACTTCTATTATTATTTCATTGTTTTTAGTGAACGCTGCATGTTTATATGACACCAATTAAAATCCAATAACGACTAAGCCAGGGTGGTGAACTCTGCTCGCGGAGTTTGCAGAGTTTTCCGCACTTCATTCTCTGTGGTACACGCAGAGTTCTGAAAAACTCCGCTCCATGTAGCGGAGCAGAGGTTTTTTTCCACGGTCATGCTCCCCAACATCAAGTTGGTGAGCGCGAGCAAGGAAAATCCACCTCCCGGTGAGATTTTTGCTTGCTCATGCTCCCAGCACCAATTTGGCAATCGCAAGTGAGAAAAATCCACCTCCCAGGGAGATTTCTCGATGCGGGAGGCCGTTTTTCTCAATGCGGGTGTTCGTGACCGCTCGCATTGAGAAACATTATGTTTATGTTGAGAAAGTTGCCACTCGGGTAGAAAATATTCTCGAGCTGCAGAACAGAAGCAGCGTCCGCTTGCGCTGGCCATGATGCTGTTCGCTCTTATTTTCCAGCATAGGACAAACACCTGATGCTGAAAATTAACGTGAACATCTGCGTAGTGCTACTGAGTTTTTTGGTCACTTCACGGAACTCTGCCCAGGCTTACTATATATATATATAATTTGACTTTTCCTGCTGCATAATTTACTAAACCTGTTGCATAATTTGGCCCTTCCCTGCCGCATAATTTCAGTGGCCTTGGGCATTGCTTGATCTTCACTAGGAATGGATCTGGGGTGGCACTGATGTTCCCTACAAGCTATGAGGGAAATGTCTGCCCCACTATCAGCAATTCTCGCTGCTGCTTCAGAGCGATGCAACCAGTCTCGCAGCACCAGGTGCCAAATTCAGGATGGGGATGCCATTTGCCAGACCCGCTTCCCACGCTGGAATATGCTGCACAGATAGATGAATATTTTTGATTTTGTTACCGTTTGCTTTACCCATTCTGCTGCAGCAGTTCACTCACTTGTTAACAGTGGTGGAAATGCATAAACATGTATGGACATTGTGATTCTCACAAGAATGGGGCCATCGCCAGTGAAAATGGGGTCATGGTCAGATAGCTAGCTAAAGAAAATCTACAACTTATGTGTTGGCCTCTCACCTAACATGTAATGCAAACACCTTACACGAAAAAAAGAAAACTTTTTAATGTGAAATACATTATTCTGCTGGGAAAGCTCAGTTGTTATTGCAGTCACTTCAGATGTCTAAGTGTGCAGCAGGCGGGTCATGGATTTGAATCCTGGCTGGTGCTTTGGGTAAGAGTGATATGTATTTATAGTCCTATAAGGGGCCAGCATGTGGCAGAAAGCACAGTGAATGTGTAATCATTAGTTTAGACCATGTATTACACACAGTGCAAGATAGGCTGCTGCACTGACGAGGCCAGTGGGGTGATTGTTTGCAACACTCTGAGTGAAAAGGATGGATTTACACACTTTTTTGATGGTTTATGGTCTCTGTATAATATGTGTGTGTGATGTATAGTGTTCTGACACTCTACTTTGTAGTGAGTAGCGCTATAAAATAGATTACATGTGGGAGAGGTGTTATGGAGAGATGAGGGGCGCTTTTGGAGGGTTATAGTAAGGGAATCCCTGGAGAAGGAGGTAACGGTGTAGGGGTGGCGCCAACAAAGATTGTCGCAACAGGCACCACCAAAGCTATGAACCATAGCATAGGTTAATACCACAGTCCAAACTGGGCTCTAGCAGAAGCTCTTTTCTCGAGTACAAGCACACACTTGTAAGGAACTATTCTTGGTTTACAAGCCTTGCTTAATTTGTAAATGAATGAGTGCCGGTGCCCAAAGCCCTGCTCAGAAGCCTGCCCTGGTGCAATCACATGTCAGTGTGCCAAATACTGAGGCTGTGTGGCCTTCAATTCACCTCAGGTCTTTTTTCTCCACTAACAGACACCCCCTGCCCCTTTATCTCACTCTTTCTCCTTTTGTGACTTTTTTCCTTCTTCCTCTTCCTTCTCCTTTCTTCCATGTCGTTTTTTCTTTATTTTGCTATCAGTAAATGTCTGATGCAGAAAAATAAGTGCTGGTCCCCAAAAAGAAGTGCTGGTGACCCCCACCAGCATCCCCCAGCTCAAACGAAACACTGTTTACAGACTTCTAATTACGTGCTTGTTATTTAAAAACAAAATATATGGAGTAGATGGCACCAATGAAAATGACTAAAAAACTATAAATATAGAAATGGATCTACATCATGAGCTACACAATGGTTTCCTCAACATGATTTGTAATACAAATTAAATAGCTCCCTCTTATTTATGCGAACCAAAAGAATCAAACAGCAGAGCCAATAGGTCTGGTGTACAATTATGGTCCCGAGGAATTGTTTTTGTTTCCTGATTCAGTGAAAAGGCAAAGCACTACCGTTTTATGTATAGAATGCATTTCTGAGATTAAAAATGCAATGTATGATGACAGTGTACTTTTTAGATGTAAAATAGTCCCTCTTACATTCACTGCAAATAAACCACAGGCAGAGTGGCACAGTAAATAGCCACCAGCATGAAGTCAGGGAGAAATACTCATCTGGGAGGTGCCAAAGTCCACTCTGTGTATATTTTAAAGCATTGGTAACAATGGTCATGCACATAGCTATGCTGTGAAGTCAGAACATAAAGCAACAAACATAAAGGGAGGGAAAAAAGTGTGATTTTGCACTGGGAGTTCCAATTCCCCAAGGGAGGAGTTCTCCGCTATAGAGAATACACCATAGAGGGAATATATGCCATTTAAAAAAGTTATGTCTTTCCCAAGAGTATGCCTGGAATCCTGTGCCTGGCACTGCTTTCGAGGCGCACCTCATGGAATGCTACTAAATGAGAAAAATGTGAAAAATTAATCCAGGGTCAACCGTAATCTCCACCCCTACTTTTCAGCTTTTTATTTTGTAAATTGGCCAGAAAATGTCTAAATGGTTGTGTTGTGTCTGTAATTTGTGTATATTAATGGATTTGGATTTTCAGGGATCCATTGCATTCTCCTGAGCATGCATGGAAATCTGTGCAAGTCATAAACCTCAAGGCACACTCTTGGCTCGCTCTTTGGACTAGTAGATTGGCTGCCTGCTGAGCAAAACCACAAATGTTCTCTCCACAGTAGGCTGCCCAACCATCTCTAAATTTCACCGACTTACCGTTATTTGAGCCTCTTGTCCGTTGTCCATGAGGAATTCTTTCATGGACGCCTTTTGTCCATAATTTCAGACATTGGAGCGAGCCATTGCCCTGCAAGCAGCATGAGAGTTCTGTAACCAGGGCCGGACTGGGAACCAAAACCGGCCCTGGCAAAGTGCTCAGCCGCCCCCCTCCTCCCCCCCCTCCGCGGGGGGAGGGGGGGGGGGTTGGGCGTGCCGCCGAGCTCTTTGCCAGGGCTGGTTTTCGGCCGATTTTGCTACAGGGACGATTTTTCAGCTATGCTGCAAAAACGGCCCTGTAACAAAATCGGCCCCCAGGGGCCCAAAACCGGCCCCCACCCATGCAGCGCACCGGGGGATTGTCCGGTGCCCGCTACGGCCAGTCCGGCCCGGTCTGTAACTGCTATCAGCCCATTATCATTCTGTATGTCGGCCTAATTGCCACATACAGAATGATAATGGGCCTCTCTGCTCAGTGACAGCATTTGCTATGCCTCCTCCTGCCAGAGCCCGGGGCATGGCAAACTGCTTTTGTTTATGGGCTCCTGTCACCTCACCAGCAGCCAAGCTCTGGGGAGGTGGAGGTTTCATTTTGGCGCATGTTACCCAGGTGCATCCACTGTTAGCCTCTTACACTGTCACACAAGCAGCGACAATGGTACAAGCACAATTGTCCTTTATTTTTTATTTCTTTTGCTCCAATAGTGCAAAGTTTCTGCATTTGTGCTGTTATTATTTTCATGTTTACCCTGGCCCCGGAGCCCCCTTAGCTTTTACACATCACATCCCCTTGGGATGATTGATCGGATCAGGTGTTTTTTTTTCAATAACGGAGAGGGGGCATGTAAGATCTGAGAAGCCTTCAGCTTTGATCTTTTTCTTCATTTTCTTTTTTTAATATGCAAACGCAGGTTCACTCGCGCACACAACAGATGCAGTGCAAGGTTGTCTCAACCTAATATACACTTATTTTGACATTTACTTGTATTGGTTGACTAGTCACTTATGTAATATTGCCCAACCTCCATTGATGTGTCTTAAACTTTCCTTTTATCCCAAATTTTTGTCCTGAATTCTGACCTTCTGTCCTGAATTTTTGTTGTGAATTTTGACTTTCTGTCCTGAATTTTTGTCCTGAATTTTGACCTTCTGTCCTGAATTTTTGTCCTGAATTTTGACCCTTTGTCCTGAATTTTTACACTTGCTGTCCTGAATTTGAACCCATGCCAGTTGGTCACCCTAGTCCACAGATGTAACACTCTCCCACAGACAAAGCCCACCTTTCACACTTTTTGAGGTACGGCGGTTAATCCATTCGTTTCCCGCCCGTTGTAACAACTTGCATTGTAATGGCATGCAATGTATCGCATGCGTTGTAAACAATGTTTCCCTTCGGCAAATGCCCCCTTTTTACACCTAGTTTGAGTCTGAGGCCCTCTGGAATATTGGCCAAAAATACAGTTTAGCAGCAGGAGTAAATCATGTGTAAACGCCTTCGGATTCTGTGACTCATGATCATGGAATTTACACCCTGAGTTCAGTTTATCTCTGCAAGGTAATTTCCACTGATGTGGCTAAAACTATGCGGATTGGTCCTTCTATGTTTTTTGTATTTCTGTTTTATGTACTTTTATTTTTCCATGGATCCTGAACCAATGCATTGCTTCACCAAGGGCCAGGTTTCATTAATTGCAGTTGCAAATTTTATCCAATTTTTTCACCAGTGCTAGTCACTTTTACACAATGACATTTGCAGACTAGTTGACACATTTGCACCAACATATACATTCAACATTTTGTAACAGGCAGCTGGAGCAATAGTCAGCTCAAGACGAGGGCAAAATTGCCTGACATTTGTGAGTTTACGTGAACTGGCGCTAAGTGAGGAAATCGCTCCAAACTGAGACACATTAGGGCCTTATCCTGGAAGGTGACAGGAAAGCAGGTTTTAATTGATGAATAAGGATTAGCGATGACAGGGGTCATTGATTGACTGTGAGTAGCAGCTACTCCAGGGAAACCATTCTCTCCCGTCTGCCTCCTCCCTAGGATGACTTTCTGCTGCTGCAAGTGTATGCCACAAATGAAGGCCTCTATTGTTAAGCAAATGCCGGGAGGGGCACACAAAAAAAGAATATTAAAGTATATTCAATGTTAATGTTCCTAAAACATACACTTCCATTGGTAAATCCCCCAGAGGCCTCCTTGCTCTCTGTATATCAATTGCATCACGCCCATGAGCCTCCAGCATGGTGAAAATCGAGTGTAATTGCTAATGATTTTTAAAAGATGCTGTTCTTTGGCACATGAATGTCCTCTTTAAAGCATCGCACCCTGTAGGTTAGCCTACTGTTCACAGCTTTTACTTGGAATTGGTGAAGCTCGGAAAGTGCCCATTTAAGACAGAATTTGCCTGGGCTCAGCTGGTTGTTTTATTCTAGAAATAAAGCCTTCCATCAGAGCTGAAATGAGAAGTGTGCAGTTTGCTGATTGTTGTAAAACATATTTTATAGTCAACAATACAGTGGAGGTAATATTCAATTTTTTAAACATTTCTGTAACTCTGAAATTTGTTGTTATAGAAACAAATCCCTACAAAGCAGGCATACACAATAATCAGACAACTAAAAAATCAGACAACTCAAGGGCACTGCATTTTGTGGCTAAATGAAAGCCTTTCAGTTGGCACATTGCCGCATTTTAGCAATCTCTCCTAGCTGCTCAGTGGCCCCAGCGCACGCGGGACACCTTCAGCAAAATCTGGTGCATTGTCCATTCTTAGATTTGTAGCCTTGTTTTAATCATCATGATAAGTCAGTGCCCACAAATACCAGCACACAAACTGTTGTTGACGAAAACACCGGAAAGGCTGAAGGTGGCACATATGGCATGTAAGCACTTGACAGATGTAGTCTTTCAGAGTGGCCACTTCATGAATGGACTTATGGCCAATCCTCCCTTCTTGAATAAATTTAAAGTACAACTTTGAAACACAAAACATACTAATCCTAAAATTAACAGGAAGCACCCATGCATCTAGAAGCTTTTAACTGCAATCATTGTCTTAGCGTAAACAGAAGCGCTACAACCATGTTTTCTTGTCCACGCTTAACATGCGTTAGGGAAGTGCTCATCAATGGCGGCCCAAGGCTCTATTTCCCATCTTGGCTTTCTAGGCAAGAAAGCGTTGATTTGCTTGCTCAGTTGAAAACGCTAATATTCTTGTTCCATTTGAAGATCATCTTCTTCCTTTTGTTGGTCTTAGATCCAGGCACATGTATCCTCCATTTGTTTTGCAATGTCATGTGATTCCAACTGAAGCCTTTACTCAACTGTACATTTGTGTCTTGACTTTGCTTAGGGAGCTCACTTATTTTACAAGTTGCTGGGGGATCTCCAGGTCCACTAAATCTGTGATTTACAGATAATAAATGCTTCTTTCATTAATAAACCTTTTCAGATTCTGATTGGCGTGTGCACCGCTTTTCAATAAGAGCCCTGGTGTTTTTGTGGTTGGAATTGCCTACACTTCATTGGATATGGGGAGCAGGCTGGACTGGAATTCACACGCACGACAAATCAGGCACCACAAAGCTGCCTGAGGATTCCCCGGGTGACCCTGAAGGAGACAACACAGCATTTAAGTAGACAATCCTAACATCCTTCAAAATGTTTGTCATATGAAGTCCAATTGTGTTCATCAAGCGTATAAAGATTAATACTGAAAACTGAAATTGCCATCTGGGCAAGTGATGGTGGAAAAAACTGGTTTGAGCAGGTATGGGTGGGGGATCTGTGATATCAGGAGTTGGAAGTGTGTGTGCAATCCACAGTACAGAGAAAGGAGTTCCAGAAGGTCGTGGAAAGGGGAGGCCAAGGAGTAACTACTACCCCTAGTACAGACCCCGGGGAATGACCGTGTAAATGAAAGAAGTGCACTCATCTATGTGCCCAGAACCTTTGCAAGTCCCAAAGGGCTGCCACTGGGTTCTCAGAACAAAGGAGGGTCAGTGTAAAGAAGCAAAATGCCTTTTCTAGCTCCCGCCATGAGAAGAGATGGGGAAGAGCTGTTAGATTCACCTTTACTCTTCTAAAGCTTCAACCACACCCCCTTCAATGGCATGCTCTGTGACACAAGACTGACAGACCCATGTACACGGGGTTGTGGGGAAAGGGGCACCTTTTTTCACACTCAATGGGACTGCCCCCATATCCATCAGTACTGGAAAGAAATAATGCGGATAATGGCTGAAGTAGTGGGCCAGGAAGTCCCAATGGAAGCCAGGTGGCACATAGTATACGTGACAGGCGAAGATAGATGGCCCAAATACATTAGATTGTGGCTTATGTCAGCAGATGTGGAGGCTAAAAGGAATATAGCAAGGGCATGGGGAGCGAACCAACCACCAGCTGTCACTCAGTGGAGTGAAGATCTGGATTGGTGCTGTGCAGCAGAAAAAGTGGTGTTTCAGAGTAGGGGCTGCCCCAGGACATTGGGCAAGATATAGGGCTGTTGGGTGACATACAGAGGTCATTCAGGTCTGCATGACTACATGTAATCCATGCACGGGGCGCTCCTTTTAAAGTGAGGAACTGAAGGTGTGCTGTGGCTAGTACTGTACTTGTTAATGTAACATCCTATCATAAAATGTATTGAGTGTGAACTATTTTCCTGTACATACATGAGACCGCCTCTTGTTGTATCTCAACTAACTGCAATGCCAAGCTTGTTTAACAAATAAACAGAATCTCCCCCCCCAAAAAAAAAACAGACTGACAGACCCTAATAGAGTAACTGATTGCAAATGTGGGTGCCTTAAGGAAATTGTGGGCAGAGAAATCTAGAGTTCAAGAAGTTCACACCAAAGGGACTCCCACTCACAAGCGGTACCACAAGTATGGAAAAGCACATGCAGGTATATTTTGGATTGAATTAAGGGCACTAGTGGTGAGGATAAAAAGTATTTCCAGAAGAAGGTACCCTTGACATTGAGAGTTTGAATATCTATAAGAAACAATTGTTGCAGGGATTGTACCACACCCTGAGAAGCTGAGAACAAATTAATCACTTGAGAAACAGGGATAAGGCTTGTGCCCCCACTGCAGCACCTCCTCATTATATGTTACCCCAAATTACCAGTGAGAACTCAAAACCTGCAGAAGGGAAGGAGGCAGAGGCGGCTCCTCCGTTGGAGTGGAAGAGTGTTGCCCCATCCAAAATTTCCCCCAAACCCTGAAAATTAAAATTTTAATTTATCACCATTTTATTTTTCATCACTGTCTCGAGCCAAGCGTCAGGATGGGGCTGCTGCTCAGTGACAGGAGCAGGAAGGGGGGGGGGGGCTGTCTAATCCATTTGTTTCAATGTGCATTTCTTTTTGGCCGGCTGTCTTGCGACGGCCAGCCACACGTCCGCCATTTAAACATCTCTAATCCGGCTGTCTTAAGAAAACTGGGTTAGATCAAGTGCAAGCCTCCAGAGTGCTGTGGCAAGTTTTTATAAATGTGTAATTTATTTTGTGTGACTAGTGACTACCCCCCCTCTCCATAGAGGCCAGCTGTCACTTGGAGGAGCAGGACATGCTAAACATTTTGAATTTCCCCATGCCGGTAGGAGATGTTGAGGGTGTGCCACAGGTGCTCTTGAAGACAAAGCAGCGCCCGTCAGTGGCCCGGCGGAAGAGGCACCGGCAAATTCATTCATTCATTCATTAAGACTTTATTCGGTTATAAAACAATGATAACCATAAAAGTACATAAAAAGACATATTATATCACATTACATAATCCACAATTCAAATTTCAAGTTTAAACATTTCACACTTCAGATGAATTCATGTCAATAGTGGTAAAATAAAATAAATGTTAAAAGGCACATGGGCTCTAAAATACATTTAAAACAGTATCGATTTTCTTAAATGGAAAACATTTCTAAGAAATACAGAAACCGAGGCGACCGTGAATACATCCTCAAGTTTTCGTATAATCATAAAGGCAGGTCGGCATTGTCTAAGATTCATATATTTTATGATTGGCTTAATCCACCTTTCCCTAGGTGTAACATAATATTTACAAAAGAATAAAATATGAATATCCGATTGGGAGGAAATATTATCGCAGGGGCATTTAATAATTCCAGCTGGTACATGACTAGAATGAGGAAAAACACAAGACGCTGACACGACAACGTCCTATTTGCCACTCGTGATGCAGTCTTAGTCTCACCCTTCGTTTCCGAAGCTACGCACTGAAGTGATCAGCTTGCACTCCGAGTATTACTTGCGAGATTCTCATAAACACTGCAGGGCGAAGAATAAGAGAGACTGAAATAACGCCGCAACTAGAATGGCGTCCCTCCTCGGTTAGTGTGGAAGACAGTGACGACCCCAGTGATGCTGCCCACGTCTAGCCAGATGCCTTCTGCCCTGTATGAATACCAAGGCCCTGAAGCAGGAGGTTGAGTCACTGCCTATGTTCCCTGCTCCCAGATGACATAGTAAATATCCAACCTCAATTCCCTAATATAAAAGATAACTCTCAAAAGTGTAGTAAAGAATTGCAAACTGTATTTGAATGTTACTAAACTAGCCGGGCTGATGTTAATCGCTTGTACAGCCTGGTGACTGCGTCCACTTGAAGGTTCAGCGGAAGTCAGCACTCCAGACACATGGACATGGTCCTTATCAGATCATGTTCATCACAAACACCTCTGTGACATGCCAAGGACTGTCTTCCTAAAACCACACATTTCAGTGGAAGCTTAGCACTGAAACAAAAGATTTCGGGCCCACTGACTAATCTACCCCTGCATCCGTATCCGTCAACCAGGGAGATTCTGTGCTTGCTTCAAGGACGGCTACTGCCCCGGCAGATTCCCATGCTCCTGCTCTGACATCCTGAAGCCTCCCACTGTTGCCACTCTGCTATACAGATCTCATCCCAATGCAGCCCCTCCTGCTGTCTGAAGCTATAGCACTAATCCCAATAGTGGGAGGTCTCCCACATTCCAGATACCTCATTGGATATGGCCAGCTTTGTTCGCTCTGGGCTTTGTTGGTTGGGTCACCATGTGGCTGTGCTTGGAAGGGCCGGGTGGCGGATGTGGAGAAATCAACAGCAATAAGCCTGCTGCCCACTTCTGAATCTGAAGCTCTGAATACCGTGACAATATTTTTTCCTAGTTTCAGGACGATGCAAGCAGAAGTTCAACTCAACCTTTGTTCATACTGGATTTCTGCCCACTTGTCCCTGATTCCGTGGGGAAGTGCCCATGGTTCCCATCCCTGTTGATGCAGACAAACAACGCCTTGAGACACACCTGCATGGCTTCTTTCTCTCTGAATGTGACAATACTGCTGTGTGCATCCCCCTTCTACTAGTGACATCTGTTTTCCTGAAAAGCAAGTCTCACCCGTGAAGTTCACCTTGCAGACTTTGCCTACGGAGTGCTCTCCAAAACTAGAAATTAAAGTCTTTGTGGGTCCCAATGAATGTGACTTTTGATACCCTGCCTGACCTGATTCTGTGCCACCTCCTTACGTCTTCCAACTCCCATCAGGGATAGCCTATACTGTAAGAGCACACGAGATCTGCATGGAACTTTCTTTATCTACAGTATCCAAGCCTATGCCTGGTTACGGAAGGACTTGTCCACATTTTCTTATTCGGCTTATTTTGGACCCGCCATAAGACACACTCCAGCGAAACTCCAACCCCTCCATAAGAAATTGCTCAGAGAAGTATGAGACTGCCAATTTCTTTGCCATTCTGTTTCCTAGCTAAGGAGTATGACTTTCTATTTATGACATCAACAGTAGCGGCTCCTATGCTAAGGTGGAAAAGCGGCACCCCACTGCTTTGCAGCAGTAAAATAAAGGAATAATAAAATGATAATAAATTTAAGTTATCATTTTATTTTATCCTACTGCGGCAGCTTTGTAGGGCAGGGCTGCTCTAATGACAGAGGAGCAAGGGGAGTGGTGAGCCGACTCGGGCTCGCCAAACATTCAAGCGCACTTTGCATGTTCTCCACCCAGGCTGTATTGCAGCCTGGGTGGAGAACATGCCCAGGTTCCCACTGCCTTTCTGAGCGCCGAACCACGGCTCTCAGACTAATCACAACGCTGAATTGAAGCATTGTGATTGGCTTAGGGGAGCCTGGGTGAACTTCCTAGTCCAACAGGAGGAAGGACGACGGAGGAGAGATGCAGCGAAGAAGCGTTGAGGAGGTAAGGTTTTGTTTCATTTTTGTTTTCACGCACCCCGCCACCCCTGATCCGTGCCAGCAGCCAGTAGGTAAAGGATTTGAAGAGGTAGCAAGCTTGACTACAATTGCCCTTATGATGATCTCTGACCAGCTGGAAGTACAAGGAACTGTGATTTTACAGACTAGGATGGCTCTAGATGTTATCTTGGCTGTGAAAGATGATCTCTGCACAACCGCAGGCTTTAAATGCCTGACTTCTCCTAGGTACACTTCAACAAATTGGTCAAATATGTGAAAGTGTTAAGAAATTTCACGAAAATGAAGAAAGTTCCCATGGTCATATTCTAGTCATGACAACATGCTGTGTGGAGCCAGTTGGAACTATTTTTGCCAGGCTTGATTTTGGTTCCTGCCGCCCTTGCTTGCGTGGCTATTATCAAAAACAAAATGTTATTTTTTATTGCTAAATATAATTTATTTGCAGCAAATTTGTAAATGAATTAAAGTCTATTAATTTTTGTGTCCTGAATCGTAGACTTTCAGTTTGTTCGCTTTCCTGTGATTTTTGTTTTATAATAATTTTTCCACCATTTGCTTGCTGTTTAAGAGTCACTTTTTTCACATGAAATGTCTAGGTGTTCCTTTGACCATGTACAGGATCCCTAAACAGCAAACGGGAACATGACCTTTACCTGTCGAAATAAATTCTATGTACAAGTAATGGAGCCAAAGAACGCGTGATGTTTATCCACTGCCTAGTGTCAGTCACTGTTTTTGAGAAAATAACTATCTTTCACTTGCTGATTCATAACAAAGGACCCTGAAAGGCCGGATATTTTTATAAAGTTAAAGGACGTAGCATGTCCGGTACAGTATTTTATACTTTGTGGGATACTTTTGTGGCGTTATTTTTTAAAGCTAGTATCTTTAATGCAATCCTGAAAAGGTATGATGGCGACTCAGAGACATTAGGTCATCTGTTCAGCATCACAAAATGTGGGATAACCTGTTGAAGGCCATTTTCATCCCTCTGCCCCTCCACTCTACCAATATCCATACTGGAAGCATCAATCAACAAGGACGACTGGAGCATCAACTGTGTGGACCATCCATCACAAGAGATGTTGTGCTGTGGCCCTTCCATCACAAGGATCAGTTGAAACCAGGATTCCCCTCTTCACCATATTGTCTGACTGCAAGCTGATGTCTTTATCTACCTCACCCAGAGTTGCTTTATCAGATCTGGGAAAGCTTGGAAACTGCTTGAATGCTAGTACTAAGAAAAATGTTTAACAAACTAACAAATTAAAATATACCGCACTGGCGCCCCTGGCCTCTGGTTGCAAAAAGATACTCTTATTCAAGAAATTGATTTGTTTTCTTCGAAATTGGATCTCAATTCAGAAGGGATGTCGCAATTTAAAGGTGAAGGTCGCTTCAGGTCATTGGGCTGTCAGGCTTTGTCATCTGTAATGAGAAGTGTTATGTCCCCGGGGCAGGTGAAACGCCAATTAAAGGCCGTCGTGACGTGTGTTTGGTGCATTATTGGTCAATATTTTTATCTAGACATTTTTACAGTGGCCAAAAAAATATGAAAATGTAAATATTGTGTGAGGTGTTAGTAAAACTATTGTGGATGGTGTTTAATTAAAGGCCAGAAATCGCTGTGCAGGGATCCTGCTTTTTATATCTTAAAATAGTTATTTGCATGGGGTTTGCAGAAGATTTATCCATGAGTCTCCATCAGCTATGGTCATCAGTGACTACTAAAAAGACTGCGGTCTAGCAAGAATATGGTGGCCAGGAAGGAGTTAGCAACCATGTGGATTGCAGTTACAGAATCGCTTAATTTAGGTGGTAATAGATGGTCAAGGTAGAAGATGGGTTCGGATCTTCATTGGGGGTGGGGCTGGTGAATATCCAAGACCTGAAGATACTGGAATCGGAAGAGGTTTGTAGAAGAGATCGATAGTTTATTTAAAAGTTAGACGTAACACATAAGTCCTGGATGGAAATTACTGACCCAATGCTTCTTAACCAGTAGAAACGAATCCAGTGGCATTCAGTTAGCAAAGCTCCCCTGTGGCATCACAAGAGACAAACCATACCCAAATCTTGCATTTTTCTTGCTGCAAACGAGCAGTCTTGACCAACCTGTTAGGCGTGCCTTCTGTGAAAGGGAACACAAGCCACACAGATGCCTTCTGTCACCTTATGGACTCATGGCGTGATATGGCTTGAACTCTACAGCTCAACTCAAATCTAGGCATAACGCTTCCAGCAATAAGACATCCAGGTGGCCTAATAAGACGTCCAGGTACCCTCAACATCATTCAGGTGAAGGCACCAGTCCGCATCCGGAGCAGCACTTATATATATATTTATTCCCCTCGCCAGGTCAATCCTAAAGTTCACCTACAAGTACAATAGGATCAGAGAGAACATCTCATTCAGAATTCTATTGACCACCCATCAGTGCCAGTCACAAGCCAATCAACAATATCACACCGTCAAAGACTTCCACATTGACACTTACCAGCCTGGTCCTTCTCAAATTACCGAATACTGGATGTATGACACAATCAGGCATGCTTTCACAACGCCTGCCATTACAACACAGGCAATACAATTAACGCGTTGTTACCACGCATTCCATTACCGCGCAGTCTATTACAACGCAAGTCATTACAATGACTTGCCTTAGGGAAGCGCTAGACTTTGGAATAGTATAGATTACTATTCCAACTCCAGTCTGTGCACCAGTAAGGAAGGTGTTTTCCTAATGCAAGTCGCTGTAACGACTTGCGTGGTAATGGAATGCGTGGCAATGCAACACGTGGTAACAATGCATTTGTTGTATTGCCCGCGTTGTAATGGTTGTGCGTAGTTCTGGCTGCGTAGTAAAGGAGGTTTCCCCCAAATACTACGCAACTCGCACACAATTTAAAAAAACTCCTAGATCCTCCCGAAATCCGCGACCCAATAGAACTACAACTAGCAAAATCGAAAGCCTCCTTAACCACAGAAAATAGTCATTCAAGTGCCAGATACACAACCCCAGCACAACTTGGACGATAGAACTGAATACCCGCCACTCAAACATGCAGAAACGTCATTAAAGCAGCCAAAACCGTCTGCTACCCTGACCTTAACAGAAACTTTCAATAGAAGTAAAATGCTCTTCAAAGCTATTCAAGACTGCGCCAGCTCACTGACAAAGTCACCCACTCAGCAGTCAACAGACAAATGCAACACCATCCACAGGTTTTGTGCAAATGATAGGTAAGCATTCAACTAAACTAAGAGATTTTAAATGATTAAATGTAAAATGAATGATAATTAGGTGAGTAAACCTACTGGGAATATTAGTACTGTGAAAATGTAATGTCCATCTTTATGTTCCTGATTTTTTTTATCACAGTGTCTAAGCATCTGGGGCCCTATGGAGTGGAAAGACATGAGAGTGCATTGTGAACAAGTTTGCAGAACTCCCAGAAAGGGGGGCACTCTCCTTAGCCACATTTACGCTGTACTATTTGAGCAGTTAGCCTGAATTGTGTTTGACATTATAAGCTTTAGTTAGAGTTTGGTGGATGGGATTGTTACAAGGTGAAAATGGTATGTGATATGGCAAGGGTGCCTTACCAAATTACCATGTAATACTTAAATACCAAATGTTGTGATGGACAGAATACTGCACAATGTCAAACATTCACCCCAGTACAGAGATCTGGTCCAGGTCCTTTCTGGACTGGAAACAAGCATCCTAGGACCGGTTTCGGGGCAAAGTGCCAAGGGTATGTCCAGACGTGGGTCCCTTGCTCTCTGTGCCTCAAGATTCAAGTTAGCCTGGCTGATGTGGGGAGAAGCCCCAAAACTGGTACCAGGATGCTTGTTTCCAGTCTAGGGAGGACCTGACCTGGTAGTTCAGGCTGGACTGTTCCCATGAGGAACAGGGTCAAGACTGATTTGCACATGGCTGGGTCCAATCTAGGGAGACATAGTGAGCAAAAGAACAATGGATTAAACACAGATCTCTTGACTGGGGAGTGGGGGGCGGGTACTTGAAACGTTTCAGCACTCTGTCCATAATTGTGTTGTGTTTACCATGTAATACTAGCACAATAAACAAAAACGGAACCCGGCTACTCTCTCAGTACACCTTCTCCCAGTCCTGGTAGAGTGGCAAAGAGCAGGCAGGCTACTTAGAGGAACATGTGTTAAGCATTTGACATCACCAACATGGACAATAAGTAACTGACACAACTCGAGAGAAATTCAACATCAATTTATAACAAGCATTGGCATAGCCAATAGGTCTCGCCTTTGGGACCTTATAAGTGTTTAGCCATGCAACAGTTGATGTTGTTGCACCAAGAATATTGTGCTGCATAACTAAATACTTATAAGGTCCCAGAGGCGAGACCTGTTGGCTATGCCAATACTTGTTATCTGTGCTACTCTGATTATTTTTACCAATTAAATACGTACGCAGTAACACTATTGCAAACTCAACAAGAAACAGTAAAAACTTATTCCATTGCCACAGAATTCTTGGAGCATGCATTCCTATTTCTTTTAGTATGTATATGTGTGTGCACTTCAAAGAGCTTCCTTTAAAAGGTAGATTGTTGGAAACTGTTAGTTTTCTCACCAATAAAATGCAGATTTTCAAAAACACTAACTGCTCTCACTATCACAGACTTCTTGGCGCGCACACCTCTGTTTTTTTAGCAACTACATGTCTGCACATTTCAAACAGCTTCTAATATAAGGGTTGTCTGATGTAAACTGTTACTTTTCACGCCAATAAAATGCACATGTAAAGAAAATCAAACTGCTCACACACGGCCAGAGACTCCGTGGCGCACGCCCCTTTGGTGTTTTTTACCATCTACGTGCGTGCGGCACTATTGGCTAACTAACCTTATTCTTAACAAAAACCGGCAGAGCTTTTTGCTTTTAGCTTTCGGCTGTGTGCCACTTACACAGTTATCAACTATTTTCACCACAGTTGAGCAGCACATGCGGAATAAAGCAACTGAACTGTGAATGGTTTTTCTAAAGTGAATGGTAGGCGGCATGCACCTTTACAGTGGTTCCACCGTGTTTTTTGCCTTGTCCACGGAGCGCAGCCTGAAGCTGCACGTCTTAAAGCGCTCCTTGTGCATGGTGTGCGCCGACACGGGCTTCTAAGCGCTGCATGGAAGGAAATCCTAGCATTGCTTGTGGTTAAGGCACAATACGACGCATGCCACCCTGTCCTTGCCACTTTGGGTAGAAACGTTATATGTTTAAAAAACAAGCTGTGAGTTCAGTTAGGTATATGTGCCACAAAATATAAATACGCGCTGCCGCCAAGCCTTTGAACTTCTATATAACGAATGTGTACAAGTGGTAGAAAGCAGTGTTACCATAAACAAAGAATCACAACACTTAGCTTGGAAACGCTTTAATTTGATCAAAAGGATTGTTCGCTTCTGCTGTCAAGAAGAGTAAATTGCAACCACGAGAAAGGAAAACACTACCGTCTCCTGGATAGATGCCGGAGGGTCTCTACTCGTAAAAAAACAGATTAATGCAAGCAACGCATAGTAGCATGTACAGTCAGATGAATGCACATACAGACACAAATGAAGGGCAAAACGAAAGGAAAACCCGAGAGATGGAAGGACTGGCAGATGCCGGGTTTGTGGATGGAGAAACAAGTGTTAAACAGTAGCGAAGTAATTGGGAAAGGGAGATCGCAATAACAGCAAGTGGCCGCGAACGAAAGTGAAAGAGCCAGGATGTGTAGCCTCGCGCTGAAAGTTAAAAAACAAGCCTGTGCGCACGAAAGCGAGCACCAGGCCATATGTTTTGAATTATCGCGCCCGTGGCTGGGTACGATAATTCAAAATATATGGTGCCCGTGTGGGTAACCGCAAGCAATAGGCCACACACGCATGAGCGTGTCGTCAGCTTTTTGAAGCCCCCTTACAATAAGTCTCGCAGACAGCGCATGCACGCTACTCAGGCGAGACCTAAAAATAGCTCTGATTTTTATATATTTCTAGACCTCAAAATGAAATCAATACAGTATAACTGGAGTTTTCAATTTTAAGGTATTAAATAAATCAGTATTATTCAATGTGAAAGGTTGTATGATAGAGGCATGCATAGCTAAACCACGCATGCCTCTACCACAAATGCATCTTAACACTGCATTCCTTTACCACGCATGGCTTCACCATGTCATTTTGTGGTAAAGGCATGAATGGTAAAGGGGTATACGTGACTAAGGTGGTGACCCCCTCTCCCCCGCCTTAAGCTACAAACGACCTACCTGCCCCCCTCCTCCCTACCTCCACCTGTCCAAATACCCCAACCCTCTCCCAATCCCCATGCTGTCCCTAAGCCTAAACAAACACTACAAAGACCCCCTCCCACCCTCCTGTGCTGTCCCTTAAACTACAAAGACCCCTTTCACTGCCCTTAGGCCTAAAACCCAAACCCCTATTTTAAAAAACGACCGACCCCCCAGAGCCCTAAAAACTACCCCGTCCTCCCCTAAGCCCAAACAACTACCCCGACAACCCATTCCCCTCCCCTGCCCTGAGGCCTAATACCCTGTCTCTTAACATACACTACCCTGACCCCCCTCCCACCCCTGCGCTGTCCCTTAAACTACCCCAATCCCTTCCACTGCCCCTGCCTAATACCTTAACCCCTAATTTAGAAACTATCGAAACTCCACCAGCCCTGAAACTACCCCAACCCTCCCACAGCCCTGTAAACTGCCCCTGGCCCTGAAAACTACCCCAATGCCCCAGCCCAGAAAGCTATCCTCAAACCCCCATCCCAGAAAGTATGCCAGCCCCCCCAGCCCAGACAACTACCACCGACCCCTATCCCAGAAAACTACCCAGCCCAACCCCACTTACCTCACCGCGGCTCTCTTCCTGGCAAGGTGTTCCTGCCTCCGCCCCTGCAGCAGCTAGATCACGCACTGCCTTAACCATGCATATGTGTAGTGAAGGCAAGCATGGTTACGCTTGCGATGTCGAAACATGCGTGGCTGAGGCCACCTTGTTCCAATTGTTTTCCAAAGTGAAAACATTAACGTTGTGGTCAACGGAAAAAACACGTATATGCAATTGGTTACTTAGAGGGTGAGTTCAGAAGAACCCTCTCTCAGTTAAGGTCTTTTGAGTCCCTAGACCAGTTCACAACAGCTAGCACAATTTTACCTGTCACAGGGGAGCAGGGTGCAGGGGTGCACTTGTAGCTGTCAAACGTAGCTGTCAAACAAGCTTGCGAGATTGAAATGGTTACCTTTGCAAAAAGATACTTGCAGGGCGAGTTGAGCAAAACTTTTAGGAAACAAAACAAGGAGCTGGACCTGGACCAGGAGTCTCCAGGCAGATCCGATCTGGAGAGCTGGCAGGCCTTCCAAGAGATAGTACAAAAAATGCAAGATCTTTATGATTGAGCCACGTGGGTGACTGGTCATTCATGCCGGTGAATCTCTTCTCTGGAATTGTCAAGTCAAGCAGTTGTAGTGGGACTGACTACCTGCAAACACTCCAGTTGAGGAAATCTTTATACAAAGGACCAAGGGAACGTTGCAGAAATCTGATCCTTACTGAGGGTTGGGAATACAGTTTCCAGAAGTTACCAGCCTAAGGACTTTGATTGGCCATGCCGCACGGCATGGGGAGCTGGACTTCGAGGTAGTGGACTTAGCGGTTTTGACTGCCAACTGCAGGGGACTAGTTCTTCTAGCCCACAGGAGTTCTTATGAAGTCTGGAGTTTGCAGAGGAGATCGCCTTCCTTGTGGAACCAGTCTCTTGCCTTGGTTGATTCGCAATTCAGATGGTGCAGGGTGGCTGTCACAGGTGTAGAGCTTAGCGGTTATCTTCATGGAGTCCTGCCTTGTCATGGACACGGGTCTCTTCTTGATATCACGTCGAATCTGAGGTTCTGGTGTCTGGGGTGACCCTTAAATCCTGGATTTAGGGGGTGTTACTGATTGTAAGGACTAGTAGCCAATGGGCATCTAGGCCCATGGCTAATCCACCTCAGTAGTGACGACATCCTGTGGGCTTATGTCTCTAAAACTAGTCAGAACCTGATTCTAAGGCTACATTGAAGATGGTAAAAACCATCCTTGGTCATACGTTTCAGCTGCCAGCCCCTAGAGGTGGTCAGCCTTGTGGACGCCTCTTGGATAATTAATTTCCCGCCTGCCAGAGAAAAACAGTGCCTGGCACAGAGGGAGGCTTTGTCCTCGAGTGGTGGACTGTTGCTTTGTCCAGTGGCTCCAGTGAAGCCTTTGAGGCTCACCACCACGCTGGTGTAATCACTAGCCATCCTGTCCTGGCAGAAGTGTTGCCTCCTGCTAACATAGGTCTGTTGTTTCTGACCTCCGAGAGTGGCACACACTCCCCAGCATGAGATCAGACTTCTGTCTTGCCGGCAAACCTTCGAAAAAGCCTGCCAAGGCACGAGAACACTGGGTTAACTTGGTGGACACTGTCTAAAGTGCCACCTAGTTACATGCTGGTTAAACCTCAACACCACCAACATTGCAGGGGTTAAAAAGCAAGGTGGTTGACACCAAACACAAAGGAAATCAGCCAGGCCATCACGGAGCTGGACATATAGGGAATGCCCATATGACAGCCCTTGTTATCTGATGGACCACTGGTCACTTGTGGTTGAATTACATTTAAAATGCTACCATAGGGCAATTTATGCTTGCACATATACTTCCACACACATACTATAATGCACCCTGCCTCCTGGGCTATAGAAGGCCTGCCTTAGAGGTGACTCAAATATATTAAATACAGTGAGGTGACCCTGTCATACATGGTGTATGTAGGGTTGCACTTGAGGAGGCAAGCTGCTCATGCAGTGCTGACATGGCAGACCTGCAGAATTCTTTTTGCACGGGTCACTGAGGGGGGCACAATAAGTGCTGCTGCCCTGGCACCCCTTTTATATCCCTGCCCTGGGTACCACTGGTACACCCAATTGAAAAGTAGTTTTCCAACCCCTGTAATGCCCTCACAGGGGTTAGAAAAGTACTTTTCAATTGGGTGTACCAATTCACATTTACAGTTTTGAGTGCTGGGCCTGGTGAGCGACCTCCACTGGCTCCCTGTTGAAAAAAGAATAACCTTTAAACTGCTCACACACGCCAACAAAGCCCTCCATAACACCACACCCCAATACCTTAACAAACTAATCTCCTTCCATGCCCCCAAGAGAGACCTCTGCTCTGCTGATCTCACCCTAGCCACGGTCCCCTGCATCTGCAGGACCAGATCCTTCTCCTACTTCACGGCCAAGACCTGGAATGAACTCCCCCACCACATCCGACAAAGCCCGACACTGCACCAATTCAGAAAGGATCTCAATACCTGGCTCTTCGAATGTCCAAGGGAGCTGCTCACCCCCCCACCTGCCTTGAGACCCTCGTGGATGAGTACTGCACTTTAAGACCCCTGATTGATTGATCGATTGACTGATTGATTGATTGATTGATTGATTGATTGATTGATTGATTGATTGATTGATTACTCTGCCCTAGCTTAGCAGCTTGAAGAGGGACAGATGATGATAAATGGATAAAAAGAAAATGACAAGGATGTTTTTCGTCTTTCGGTTCTGAGTGGCATCATAGATAACCAGAGCTTTCCTCTCTTTTAGGCATGGGCAAATTTAAAATTAAACTGGCGCAACTTTTTAATTTTAGGAATTTCCCATTACGCTTGTTACGCACAATTTCAGAAATTACGTCACATTGCGTAATTATGCCGCTGTTCACAGCACAGGAACAACACAACAGACTGGTAATACTCTATATAATCCTTGGAGCGAGAGGAGAGCGACCTGTAAACATGCACTGCAGTGCTTAATTTGAGCAGGTAGTTTCCGGTGCTCAGCACCGGCACTTAACCATCAACGCCGGCACTTGAGCACCAACTAAGGACACATTCATTTTTGGTAGGCACAGGGAGATTGAGTGATTCGCCAAGAATAACTGGCTGCTGAGCCGACACCAAGACTCAAAACTAGTTCTCCAGCTCCAAAGTCGGCAGCGTTGTCCATTAGGCCACATCCTTTCCCCACTTGTAGGGGTTCATTGTTAGTAGTTGGTTCTGATTTAGGCGGCACTAATAGGAGAAATGGGCTGGTTGAAGCTGCCTTCTGACGAGAGCCCTGGCACTTATTTTTTACAAATTAACCACTGAATCACTGTATACAACAGGCGAGGCCATGGATCAAGAAAGTCCGTCCAGGAGCCAAGAGCAACCCACAGGCATGCACAACACACACACAGCTAATGTATGTGTTCTTTAGTAAAACTAACCAGGAGCAAAAGAGCAGAAGCTGAAGGAATGCACTGAATGCAAGTCCTATAGTATTCATCCATGAGCAAGAAGACAGTGGACATTTATTTCGACTGTGCACGGGCAGTCGTGGAAATGCCCTATATGGTAAATCCAGGAGTGGACATGCACTAGTTACAGGGAGCCAGCCAAAACGCCTTATATGGTCTAACCAGGGATGACGCAGGGACAGCTCACTGTATATAGCTGATACAGGCAGCATGTGCGAATGATTTAAGGAGGCAGTTCATAAATCCCATAGATGTTGGCTACACATTGCATCAACTAAGCCGCCAGAAGCCTTCTCGCGTTTTCACCATATTTGTATTGTCTCCATCCTATCCAGGACAGCGCATACTCTGCTGGTGATGTTAAGATAGTACTTATATAAATTAAAGTTGTAGCAAAAGAGAGTAACAAGGTGTTTTCAATTTTACAGAAACTTCAACTTAAAAGAAATACATGTATTGAATATCTGGGTAATGATATGCAAGCAATCCACTGAAGTGAGGTAATCAAAAGTTTGTCTCTGACGTATTTGGGAAAAAGAGATTCTTAAACAGTACTCAAATCCTGCAATCATAACAATGTTTTCAAAAGGAGACATGAAAGGCCAGATTTGGTGTTGTGGTACAGTAGCAACTTCCTTACAAAAAATGCACGTACTGAGTGAACTAATCCTGATTAAGGCCCAGCATAGAATATTTGCAGACGCATGTCAATAGGAAACAGCACAGAAATAAACAGTTACCTACAAGGAGCATTTCAAGTTGAAATGTAAAATGTGTATTCAATGCTGGTGGAGGTGGCCTAAGAATGAATTAGATTTTAGCAAAATAAACTGTCCCACTCTTTTTAGAGAAAACCTTTAACTTAGAAATAGAGTGAAGATTTTAGAATGTTTTATCCTTGTTTTTTCCTTTCTAAATTATGATGGATGTAGCACAAATAGGTAAATCCTCCTAACGAACAGGAATCTGCTGCAAAAAAAAGTGTGAAATGGTTGTAGGTCTGATGTGAGTTTGCTAAACTAGCTGCTAGTGCAAAAAGCAAAGCACTGTATAGAAACGACATACTGTAATCATAAAACACAACACAATCAGCTAAAGGATATTTTAACAAAAAATGCTTGTTCACTTTATACCTCCTGATGAAAGTCTAGCGATGAGAAGAGCGAAAAATCACAGGAAAGAAAAGTAACAACAATCAATCAGTACCACCTACTTACCATGATGGTTTTGCAAAGGAAAATGTATAACACTTGCCTCTGAATACTGACAGAAATTGAATACACGCAGGAGAAGCACTAAACAATACAATGTTTGTAACATAGGAAAGATGAAGCAGGCACAAAGTGGACCCCTCCTGGAATGAGCGAGATTGGGTAGTGGGAGTGAGCTAGATTGGGAATAAACACAACAGAACTGGAAATTGTCGAGGAAAAGTTAGAAAATGCAACCATTACTTTAGTTAGACTAAAGTATTCATAATGCGAGAACTTTCATATAAAGCAGAAGTACCAGCACTTCTCTGCAAGAGCGAGAGTTTTAAGCACACCGTACTTACTCTTTCCTGCAGTTTCAAACTGTCTTGAGAAATGTTAAGTACAATTTCCCTCATACTGCAGACACAGGTTTGCGTAGCTTACCTCTATAAATGCACAACTGCCAGAATACAAAGAGAAACAAGCATTTGCAATGCAATAGATCTTGCATTTGCTAGAGTTTAAGCTATTGGCATTGTAAACGACAATGCCTTTTATTTATCAGTTTTTATAATTAACACATACATTAAAGGCGTTGTCATTTATAATGACAATAGCTCAAACTCTTGTAAATGCATGACCTATTTCACTTCAAAGAAGCGTCCGCCATTGTCCCGGGCTGCTTGGAAAGTGAAAGTGCATTTGGCGCGTTGAATGTTGCAGGAAAGCATGTCGTGTCGGCAGTAGAAGAAACTCATTAAAGAAACTAGTGCTTACAGACTAATTAAGACGTACCGTGCAACAATAGAAGTAAACTGGCCAGTCCTCATGGGAAGTTACAAATGAAGACAAGGCGGTAATAAGGAGGGACTAACAAGCCTATTAACGAATCAGAAGCCAGCATTGACAAAGTACAATGACACAAGTCAATGAGAAATATGGGCAGAGAGTGGGCGGAGTTTCAAGTCCACACTCCAATACAGCATGCCTCGCAGAGCAGCACATGCTCTGCCCAGGCTCGACCTAAAAATGAACAACTAAACAAAGTCTTACCACAGATGTGGGAACAGTTAGAATCGCTCCCCTGTTCAGATATTCTTCAGAGTTTCTGAAAGACCCTTTTACTGGCCATGAAACTCTCAAAGACACTCCAGTATACAGACAAAAACACATCTGCTATTACTTTTGATTCCAGGTTTTTACCCAAAAATTATGCTGAACAAATTTAAATCCAAAATCCACGTTTATCCAAAAGCATGGCAGGTCATTTCAGAAAACATGTTATTACCTCATCATTAATGATCAACTATAGGAATATCAATTGTGGGTGTATTTAATAATAATATTAAAAACAACAATGATAATAATAATAATGCCCGTTATTATTAAGCTTGTTTAATCGACAATAAATGAATTAATACAATGTATCATTATTACCACTGTTGTTGTTAGTATTGTTCACCTTCACTATTTAGCCCCTGCAACTTCAGCTTTTGTCAAGCCCAAAAATCATGTAAGCAGTCAGAGAAATAGACATTCAACACACTTTTTTTAAACGTTATAGTCTTTTTTGTATAATGAGTATTTTCTGCAGAAGACACCAGACAAATTAGTGGCCAACTCATAAAACATCTCCCCACCTTTGACAGCGGTGTCAGGTTTTACCTAGGCGCAAGTCTGCACTTTAATTTTTAATTTCATGTGCTTTAATAAGCACACAAAGTAATATTATACACCAGTGAGAATTCTGTGTGCGACATTTAAAAAACATTCTTAAAGCAATTCTTTTTGATTATTAGGAAAATTAAGAATGCGGTTTGGCTTCAAACATAAATATGCGTAAATGTTTTAAATATTTTTCAAATAAATTAAAACAAGTGTGGTAAACTAACAGGAATCTAGAATTATCCTTAGAGAATGTAGGTTCTCTGCAAGATAGGAATTTGTTCAAATTGGTACAACCACATCTCACGACTGTGTCAGAAAATATTTTACGAGTTCTCGCTCCCTTGTAGTAGACCTCCACTTTAAATAGTCAAAATATCATCAGAAAAGTTGAACTACAAACATTAGTTGGGCACAACCATGCCAACATTTAAAAAGTTCCATCGGGTAGCCCACTATCAAGTAGGATGACCATAAACTACCCGGCTCACCTATGAGAGTAGTCAAACTGTTAGCTGGGAAAAAAACCTAAACGCATGGACTATGGCGTAGCTTTAAAGGGGGTGTTTGGGGTGTTACATCTCCCTAAACAATGTATTCAGTAGTAAATAGTTGTGTACAGATGCTTTTTAGTCAGGTATGGCGAGGTGTCGGATTTCACCCCTGGGTTTTTACATGCCCACACTTACAAAGCACACACTCTCTCCGTCTTGTCTGTGCCGTAAAACTTGGTTAGTTTGAAAACGATTGCGTTTGAAGTAACCCTAACTATCTACACTGCACGCTCTTTCCACTGCCTCTTAAGCCCCCCATGTGTCCTGCTGCTTATAAAGCATTTTAACAAGATATGCCAGTGTGATTGGTGAGAAATCTGAAGCTTTCAGCCCCCAATCTTACTGATCAGTCATTGACCAAACTTTGAGGACTCCCCATTGGCTCTGATGAAAGCCACGAGTGACATCAGCTCTTACAATAATACTTTGACAACTACATAAGACACTGCATCCCCTTAGACCAGTCAAGGTCTAGGGGTGATTCGCAGATAACTCACCAAAATCACAGCATGTGTTCCTGCTACTTTCTGCTTCAAGACATCATCTGGCCTTCAGAAAGATACCGAATTGCATCTCTCGAACTCTTGCGTCTCATCCTCTTTCACCAAACGACGCATGAAGAAGATTCCACCGTCACTAATTCATACCAGGTTTGAAATTCATTGTTCTTCAGCTATGAGGTCACACCAAACATTACCCTGTTCTACATTCTTGCTTGTAATGGTTTTCATTTTAAGTATCGACTGGATGAAAATGTTAGCACCTGCGTCATTTTGAGGTCTCCCCATGTGTATTTATTCAAATCTTTACTCACAGCGTCTAGCTGCCCGCTTAACTCCCAGCTCTCAGGATGGAGTGCTCATCCTGCTTCAAATCAATCAATCAAACAATCAGGATTTGTAAAGGACAGCAAATCACCCGTGAGGGTTGCAAGGCACTTCAGATGTCCATTTCGGGTGCCCTTCTGAGGCACTAAATGGTGGCACTGTGGGCGGAAGTGCTCAAGGAGCTTTTCTGCTCCAGCCATGTCACAGGATAGTTCCTAATAGATGAAGAGAGACTTGGAGGCGCTCCAGCCAATTGGTCCATGCAAACCTGAGAGCCCAACATCGACACTACAAGAGGTGCTATTGAGCCTGGGGCCTGAAGGGTGGCAGTGGGGCTTCATGTGCCTCGAACCCAGCAGGTTAAAGAAGGGTGTTGAACCCGCATGTGGCTGTTGTGTCATGTGTACCATGGCAGCCACTGTTACCTACTATTAAGTGCCCTCTACGGTAGATTCTTGAGGTTAGAATGTTCTCTGACATCAGTAGCTTTGGATGCTGTGTCAAAGTTCCCGAGTATAAGCACTTATGCCCGGCATGTTAATAAAGCAGTTTGCTTAACTTTAAAGCACTGTGTATGGTGTATTGAGCAGAACAAAAATTTCGATATTTAAATGAAATGAAATGTGACATATATAAATCGCGAACTGTCACTCCCAAAGGAGCCTCCTGGCGCTGTACAGATAGCAAATTTAGCAGTGGAGAATGGAGACCTAGATGAGGGCAAGGCAAGATTCGTCTGGTGTTCCATGTTGACGACTACAACCCTGATGTAAAACAAGAGAAAGAAATAGATTCCCATTTAGTGGGTGAACTGCACACTGTGAAATCCGACAAGCCAGGATTTTTTCCGGCTTACCCACTTGACCAAATTGTGTGATTCTAGGGCAAATTTTGCATTTCATTTTGCTGTGAGTTTCCTTAATGTATTTGAGAGCACTTCAAAAAATGAGTTAGGGGTATGGGCTATACAAGAACTTCTCTTGTGTCTGATTTAAATAAAATATATTCTTGTTCTGTCTATAAGAATCTGGGCCACATACAGGGTGTACATTTCAAATGATTTACCTTTTAATTCACTAATAGCATTGCTGTAATGGGGTGGCTGTGAAAACGTTTACCGTTTTACAACTGTAATTTTAAATAAATGCCTCTCAATGCAGTGATTTAGTCTGAAATACTAAGCTGAAACGGTTCTGCATATTACCAAAACACATTTAATTTTTTTTCAAGCGTATCATATTTTCATATGGTTAATCAATCAATCATTCAATCAGGGATTTGTGAAGTGCTCTACTCACCCGTGAGGGTCTCAAGGCACTGAAGGGGGGGGTCGTGCAGCTACGATTCAGCCAAAGACCCAGGTCTTGAGGCTCTTCCTGAAGGTGTGCAGAGTGGGGGAACATCTGATGTTGAGCGGGAGCTGGTTCCAGGTCTTTGCCGTGATGAACCGCGATATGGAGTTTTGTCGAACAGTTTACGTGCAAACATTATCAGGTCTCGGTTTGTGCATGGCCTCTTATAGCCCAGCCAGACACTAAGCTCCACTCTGGTTCTGCTCTCTTCATTAATTTCTTGGTTCGCCCACCTCTAGTACTGACAATTTGTGCAGAGGATTGACAGTACATGTCCGGAGGTCTAGCAGTCAGCATTCCGCTTCACACGTTAGGAAAAAAGGTTGGACAAGAAATTAGCTAATCAACTGTGACTATTTGCTGCTCATTGGAACGTACATCATCATGGATGGAGAAATTCAATGTGGAGAAATGGATTAAAACGGTGTTACTTTAAAATTCCCCAGTGTTCCAACTAGGAATGCGGGTGCTGGAGTAGCTCCTGAGATATATTTGCAGTCCTGTCTTCTATGCATGCTGCATCATCATGCAAACTGAAACGGACATGATCTTCCATGCTAACATCTTTTTGTGTATTGTCATTACTCACATCTCTGGCGCATCATGCATTCAGCAGAGATTGAGCAGATATGACCCTGCCACAACATAAGAGCTGACTCATAACTTATAGTGTACTCAGAAGATGCAAGTTGCTGCCCCCACTGAACCGCCTCCCAAGGAGAGACAACGTTGATTATGGTGGCTCAACTAAGATGGAGCTTTCTATTCACACAGAATCAGTGAGAAATGATAACCATAGTTAAGCAAACATTGTTATGAGAATACAGGATGTAAGATCAGCAAAAAGCTCCATGATTGTAGAGGCAATGGAACAGTTTTCTACACTTTTCCATTACAGTGCAACTCTCCAGAATGCATGGTGCCCGGAGGCCCCATTTTCCTTATCCATCACCCATGCCCTCCACCAAGGAGAGATTATTTGCATGCATACATTATTGACAACGTACCCTCTATCTCACAGAGGGATGGGCAATACCCGCAGTTCCATATCAACCCATAAACCAGGGCACCGTATAGAGCTCTGTACCTGCCAGCATACCTGTCACCAGGCAAATCCCTCCAAAATCTTTAACTCCAGGCAACACGGAATAGGGCAGAAAGTTCCAGGACCACCAGCAGGTCAGTCCCCCTTCCTGTAAGCCCAGTACCCCAACAAATCAACACCCCACCAGGGGTTCAGTCTAGGAAATCAGTCCAAATTTTTTGGGTAGCCCCTATTTTTCTGCTGCTAGAAATTCTGACACAGGGTGAAAAGGTAATTTGAGATCTTGCCCTTATTCCAGTATGCTGGTGCTTGGTGGAGCGAAAAGAGACTGATCCCTCGCCTCCTAATGCATTAAATGCCCCATCCCAGGCACCACCTGATGACGTCATAACCTTCCTTTGTGGCAAAACACACACAACCTACTCCTCACTGTGGCTCCTGCCCGTGACCCAACTAATGGCGCCTCACCACTATTTGCAGGAGGTCCTGGCCTGAAGCCACACATTAGAGTCCTTTCATAGTGGTAGGAGTTCGAACTTCTTGGCAGCAAGTGTGATTGCTTAAAAATGTGGTCCGTGTTGTTTTTAGCCGCATGGTGGACTTTAGGTGCATCAAGAATGTAAAGTGAGCAGTGTCACAACATTTCCTTTGAAGACTGCACTGTGCTGTTTTCTTCGTTTCCTATACTTTATATCCCAGCTGTAAGAAATTGTATGTGCCAAAAGGAGAAATTAAGATTGCAAGGAGTAGTTATGGAAATCCAGTTATGAGATAGGAAAAGAACTTCTTCACTCATTATATTTCTACCTTTTAGTAAGAAGATTAAAAACAAGAAAGGAACAAGAAAATCCAATTTCATTGTCTACGACCTGGGACACTAAAGGTCTACCATCAAATAGAAAATATACTGCAGCAGCCAGGACAAGTGGATCTAGTTGCTCACACTCTCGAACACCCAGACATTTACTTTACTCCTAAAGCTTGTGTGACTGCTGATCGCTTCAAATTCTTTCAGAGAAAAAAGGAGAAAATTAGAATGTGGGCGGCTATGCCTCTGCCCTTAAAGAGTTAGCAGTAAATTGACGTTTTGATTTTTTGCTTAATGAACTAATCCGTGATCAAATTATCATGCAAGCGAACAACGTTGACATTCAAGAAAATTGTTAGTAAATGGGGAATCACTATGGAAGGTTGTAGTTGCTTTAGTATAGAAGACAGAGTTGACAGAATGGTGTGCAGGTATGCTTTAGTAGAAGGAGAAGATAAAGATGTAGGTGTCTATTCACAAGTTGCATTTTGCAGTGCATTTAGTAGCACTACAATAGTACTACTAACATAGTAAAAAATGCTATTCACAAACCCAATAGCGGTGGTTACATCTCGGTCTCTCTTATCTTTTTCTGTGCAGAGATCTCAGCCTCAACTTCAGAGTTTCCGCACACATAAGTAAACATTTTTGTAGTACATGTGGGAGGGACAGATTACAGAAGCTGGAAAATGGGGAATACTCACAAATACAGAGGAGTGGTTAAGGGAAGAGTAAGAGGAGGTTTAAGAAGGGGTTTAGACAGGAAAACAAGCCCACCTACAAAAGAGTAAGCTGATTGCTATTCACAAACTGCACTTCTAAAGTTACTAAGGCTCAAAAGGACCGAAAACTCGGAGATAGAGTAAGTCCTGCACCACATATGGCCAAACACCTATACTGCAACAACGGCCCATAGAATCAATTGAGGTAGGGGCTTAAAATAAAACCTCACAGGAAGTTATGTTAAATTATTTAACTATTTAGAAATCTATGTAAATCCAATTTAGGTGCCAATTCTGATCCGTTAAAAATAATTTGCGTACGATCGGTATCCGTATTTTTTTACATACGAGTCGTACAAGTACCGTACAAACTGCCAAGTACGATTCGTACGTGAAAAATATCTACGAATAGCGTCGGGAAAAGTCTACGAGAGTGCGTCCGAAAGTTTTTACGTCCGAATATCGTCGGGAAAAGTGTACGACACGTCCCCGGACAGTTTTATGCACGATTTGTAAAACTGAAGTCCGAGCGTACAAGTACGATCTGTACTGTCCGTCCGAATATACAAACGCATGGAAAACGTCCCGTACGGAGCGAACTGTGTACCACCCCAACCCAGGGCACACCTGGGCGAGGGGTACGAGTCGCACGCCCCCCCCAGCTCCCCACACCTCCCGCGTACATCCGCACCGTACCCCTAGCCCCCCATGTACACACCGTACCCCAGCACCCATACGTGTACGCGCCGTACCCCACCTCCGTACCACAGCCCGTACCTGTACGCACCGTACCCCCACGGCCCCCGTATGTACAGGGTGTACCCCCACCCCCGTATGTACGGTGCGTAGCCCCCATATGTACGGTGCGTACCCCCACCCCCGTATGTATGGTGCGTACCCCCCGTAAGTACGGTGCGTACCCCCCATATGTACAGTGCGTAGCCCCCGCATGTACGGTGCGTACCCCAACCCCCGTATGTACGGTGCATACCCCCAGCGCGCACCGTACATGCGGGGGGTACGCACCGTACATACGGGGGTGGGGGTACGCACCATACATGCAGGGGCTACGCTCCGTACATACGGGGGTGGGGGTACGCACCGTACATACGGGGGGTACGCACCATACATACGGGGGTGGGGGTACGCACCGTACATACGGGGGGTACGCACCGTACATACGGGGTGGGGGTACGCACTGTACATGCGGGAGGTATGCACCGTACATACGGGGGTGGGGGTACGCACCGTACATACGGGGGTGGGGGTACGCACCGTACATGCGGGGGCTACGCACCGTACATACGGGGGTGGGGGTACGCACCGTACATACGAGGGTGGGGGTACGCACCGTACATGCGGGGGGTACACACCGTACATACGGGGGGTACGCACCGTACATACGGGGGTGGGGGTACGCATCGTACATACGGGGGGTGGGGGTACGGTGCATACAGGTACGGGGCTGTGGTACGGAGGTGGGGTACGGCACGTACACGTATGGGTGCTGGGGTACGGTGCGTACATGGGGGGGCTGGGGGTACGGTGCGTACCGGGCCCCCTTCTCGTCCTGCATCGCGGCGTACTTAGCTTTTCCGGCACTTTTTGGGTCCCGTAAAAATATTGCCGTGCGAAGTGCTGTGGGTACGAATCGTACTTGCTGATCCGTAAAACGCTGCCTGACTCCGTGCGAATGTCACGTACGCGGTGTCCCGGATCGGAATTGTGGGTATATTTTAGCCGGTCGGTGTTTTTTACGATTCGTACGGAAATGGTGTTTCTGTACGAATCGTACTTGCAGGTTTGTAAGGTGGTTTTCCCGGGTACGAGTCGGACGGAGAAAACGCTCCATCCGACGGTTCGTACCCGGGTTTTACAGGATCGGAATCGGCACCCAAATGTTACGATTATCTAAATTAGATCATATATTATTTACTTTAAAAATATTTAAATAATATTTTTTACATTTAAAATGTATGTAATATATATTGATTATTTGTATTGATTAGCTATTAATTTATTGTCAGCTGATTTAAATCATATACTGTGTTTCAATAATACAACCATTCCATAAAATCTAAAGTGCAAGTATGTCATAAAAAGTCCCTTTTTCTTTTCTCATTTTTTTTTAAACAGCGTGTAGAATGACAGATCATACTAGTAGGGCATCCTGAGAGAGCCCCTCATCCTTTGTTCCCAGTAGATGCAACCCTTCATTTATTTATTTAACTAAATTGTGAGACATTTGAGCATTTTCACCACTCAGTGCAAATCTCACAGCCTCTTTCACTTGGCAGCAATCCTGTTTTAAAAAAAACAGGTGCAAGCCATTTTCACCTTTCTAATAAATGTATGGGACAAATACATAAAATTTGAGTTAGCAATTCTAACTTGCAGCTGCATACACCAACAACAAATGGGGAGGTGCTTGTACGCTAGCCAAGCATGTCGAGATTCTATTAGTGGGATAGATAAAAGGGTATCCGGATAACATGACTCTGATTGGTTTTGACATTGAAACTATGAGCTAACTTAGGGACGTGCAATCAGGGAAGTTCCCTGCCGTGTAGCCGGAATGCTCCTTGATCTATGGGCCCCAGAGTCATTTCAAAAAGATGTTATTTTAAGTTGCTTTTTGGATAGTTTTAAAATTCTCCACTGATGTTGGTAGATTGCAAAAGGCTTGCAGTTATGTCTCATCACAGTATAAAAACAGATTGATCTGGGCTCAGAGTGCCCTGGCACATTGTATGGTTAGTCCAGATGATAGCTTTGAAAGACTTTTCCCTGGCATTCCTTATCATATGACAACTGACTAAGTACTAGAGCATGAGCTTTGGTGATGGTTGCTGGAGATTAAAGTCTAGTCTGGTGTGCGATCGGCAAGAAGAATTAGGCAGAAGAAAAACCTGCCTAATTAAATGGGACTGAATTCTGTTTAGCTGTGGTACCATGGTGCCCGGAATGAGAACGTAAACCAGCCCTGGCATTTAAGTCGGACCAGCCCGGGGTCTGCTTGTTGGAAACACTGCTGCTGCTTTTGTTACAGGGGGCCGATATTGCAGCCAGTGGGGTAACAAAGGCCCCAGCAGCCCCGCAGTGCAGGGGGGCCCTCAAGTTCCAGAGGGCCCCTTCAAAACTGTACCCTGGCCGTAGAGCTCCTGAGTGAGTCTGGAGGGGGCCAATCGATGTACTTTGCAGGGGGGGGGGGCCTCAAGTTTCGCTACGCCACTGGTTGTAGCACTGCTGCAAAACTGTCCTTCAGCACCAATAAAAACGCCCCACCCAGACTGGCCCTCGGCAACAGTTTCCCTGGGAACACAACCAGACCATAAACAGTGGAAGGGAGACCTATTACTTCTATGACCAGTAATCATGGTGTTTGCAAAGGAGTTTCCAGGTTATTGCAGAGACGTCAGATGACAGAAGCTACTGATGCAGCCTTGGACTTTAGATACACACATTTTTCTTTAGAAGAGCCTTGGTCATCAATCCAAACTTTGAAGTAACAGTGTTTCCTTTGTCTCTCTACTGCGGTTTCTCCAATCTGCCATCCGCTCAACTTGCTGTGTTTCTTACTAAAAACGTACTGCTGGTTTATTTGTGTTCATTTATTAGCAGAATTAAAGGTGTTCAGGGCATTGAGCGATTTCTGCAGAACAGTGGCCGGGTGGTCTAAGATGATTGTATCATCTGCATATTACAGAGGCTGAATGGTCAGAGAGTCTACGTTTGGGAGATGGGTCTTAATAGATCGTGCAGATCTGCCATGTATCAAAGGCAGGGTTCCCAGGACACAGTCCTGTTTCAGACCTCTGTTAGTGTTTATTGTTCATGAAGGGTAGCCATTTTGAGATGGTTTGACCTGTACTTAGGTGTTCAAATAGAGCGACTAAACAGCTATCAGCAATGAGAGTGGGATCTCCATCTTTCTAGTTTGGACATAGCATTGTATGCTCCACTCCATCAAAAGCCATTCTTTAATCTATAAAACATACACACAGGCTTCACTTTTATGACATAATTGATGCATGTATTAGCATTGAAAGCCCCAAGATTTTAATCTCAGTCATTGATGGCTTCCCTGAAGCCCATTTGTGTAGCTTAGATGAATTTGTTGGACTCAGACAAACGTTCTAACATTTCTAACAGAGGTTTGGCAAAGTTTTGGCTTCTATATAGTTTGATGGTATTGTGGCACCACCTTTCAGGTATATATCATATAAGATAGAACCCTGCCAAACTGTGGGGCAATCTGGTTTTCAAACATGTTGGAATATAGAGTAGTAGGGGCAGGTACCCAGTAGGCACTATTATGTTTAAACCAGATATTTGGAAGCCCATTGGGACCTGGCACAGAATCACTTTTTGACGCTTTAATTACTTTCTGAACTAGACTAGAGTCAACAGGGGCAGATGCGTGGCTGGGGAGTATGGCCGTCCCACTCTGAGAGCTGCTGAACATTTAGCGACTCAATATGGGCTATCCAGACTGATTCTGGAATAGCATTGCCTAATTTTGATATGTACTGCGAGTCAAGCAGGTTTATGAATTGCCTGAATTTTTTTTACAGGAACAGACTTGCTGATTTGTACTATTTTTAGTCATTGGTTTTCAGAATAAGTTCTTTTTCTTTCTCATATTTTCTGTTTACGGTGTTTTTGTACGTTTTGTGTCGCTGTCCTACGAGCCAGATTGAATGACAGCTTTCTGTTTTGATGCAGCAGCCTGTTTCCTCGTTTGAATTCTTAGCTCATCATCACACCAGATGTGGTGAGATGCACCTGCAGTGAGGGGACCGATGGAATGCTTGCCCCCTGAGGTTGCAAGTAAAGTATTGATATTGAAATTTGAGCCCATATAGCGCAGGGGTATTGCTGGGGAATCCTGAATTGCACAGGGAGTGAATTAAACTATTAATGTTCTATGTAGGGACCCATTGGTTGAATCTATCGCTTATTAAAGTGGACCAACAAAGGTGTTTTAATTGATGACATCCGGAGGCATCTCCTATTGCTGACTAAGATTGATATCTAGATGTGCAGTAAACAGCAAGGGTCTGTAGGGCAGCATGGTCATGCTCAATTCTTGTGATTGTGTCAAATGAGATAAAATGATGGAATGGAAAAGCTCAGCTAAATCAAAAGTATAATCTAGGACAGTGTTGGGTTGAGTTGAGAAAACTTGCGTAGTTCATAGGAATGTCACTGGGAAGCCTTCCTTTAATGGAGTGCAAGTTAAGAGACTTTACTAAGTGATAGTACTGCTGATCCAAGCCTTGTGAAAGGTGAAGCACGGGTGGGATGCCACAGATGTAACGTTAATAGTCTGTTCAATGGTGAGCTAGATTTGATTACAATCACCTGTTAAAACAGTGCAAATGTTTTGATACCCAGTAATAGATGTGATGAAGATAGAATGCAGTTTCACCAACATTATTGACTTGAGCTTGTTTTTTGTATGCAGATGAGCATTTAACAGCAAGACTCAAGAAGAAATGGCACCCCTGCTTTAGGTCCACTTAAGGTGTATTGCCTGTATATTGTTGCACCCTGGATCCACTGAGTCAGTTAAGTGTGTTTGAGATGAATACTCATAATCCACATTTTGCGCTGCCCACTCCATTCCCTTTGATGGCATTTATGTAGTATCATCAATGACGTGGGAGGGTTGTAGGGTCATCGCACCACATTTCCTGAGCACAAACAATGTCATTGTGTGCTAGAAGGGGAATGGAGTCTGCATCTGCAAATAGTTTAGAGAGACGTGTGATGTTTTGTGGAAGTATAGACAGTTCTTGCTTTCCCAGTGTGGACTATGTGTTATTATTCAGTGGGCCAGATGCAGATTGACATTTTTGTTACCTACCCTAAATGTGTAGTGTGTTGGGTAAGGGTGATTGCAAACCAGCTCCAATTAGTTTTAAACATATCCTTTGTTAATTATTGATACCTATTTTGTTTTTACATTAGGTGGGATTTAATGGTCTATTTGTAGCTAATTTTTTTAATCATTAAATTATGTATATAAGTATACTCTTTTTTAGTAACTTTTCACTCATAAATGATGAATAACAAAAGTAGTAAAGTTATTCAAAAGTGAATGAATAAACGTACACGTGTAGGTTATGCAAAAGTGTAAGCTACATTTTGTAAATAGCCCCGGTAGTTTGCAATGTTAAACAGTATAAGAACAGCAAGCATGATGTGACCAGTAGTTGATTCAAAACCACCTTGAAAGAGAGAGAGGAGTAGAATTAGAATAAAAGTAAAGATTTAAGAAATGTGTTACAGTGTCTGTTGGTCCACTGTATGAATATGATTATCACTGGTTCACTGACACAACATCGATGTAATAAATATCAATGTAAGAAATATCAAGTAAAAAATATAGACAACAAAAATATTGACTCCTATACATAAACATGTAAGTACAAAAATATCAACTAAAAATATCAATAAAAAAATATAGATGTATAAAATATCGACTTTTATGTAAATATATAATAAAATAATATATATTAAATATTAAATTCATTTTAACGAAAATAAATTAAAATACATGTTAATAAAATATAACAAATAAACTTAATAAAAAGATAAACACACAAACAAGTATTTATCAATATACATTTACTTTAAAACAATTAATAAACTATTCTTTTTAATTTATGTTAAAAGTTTAAAATTATATAAAAAATAAAAATATATATAAATTGTTTTAAAATATATAAAAAGTAAAAATATATAATAAATTAAAACATTAAACTACTAAAAAATAAAACTTACATTTCACAATACAGTCAGTGCAACAGTAGGGAAAGTGTTGGATAGCGGAGGCGTAAAAATTACTATTCCCACTTCAGTGAGTGCAACAGTAGGTTAAATGTTAGATAGCGGAGTAATTAAATTTACTATTCCAATTCCAGTGAGTGCAACAATAGGGAAAGTGTTGAAAAGCGGAGGGGTAAGATTTACAATTCCCACTACAGTGTGAGCAACAGTAGGGAAAGTGTTGGATAGCGGAGGGGCAAAAATTACTATTCCCACTCCAAAGAGTGCAACAGTTGGGAAAATGTTGGATAGCGGAGGGGTAGAAATTACTATTCTGACTCCAAAGAGTGCAACAGTAGGGAAAGCGTTGGATAGCGGAGGGGGAAAAATTACTATTCCCACTCCACTGAGCGCAGCAGTAGGATAAGTGTTGGATAGCGGAGGGGTAAAGTTTACTATTCCCACTCCAGTGAGTGCAATAGTAGGGAAAGTGTTGGATAGTGGAGGGGTAAAATTTACTATTCTCACTCCAGTGAATCCAAAAGTAGTGAAAGTGTTGGATAGTGGAGGGGTAAAAATGACTATTCCCCCTCTAAAGAGTGCAACAGTAAGAAAAGTGTTGAATAGCGGAGAGGCAAAAATTACTATTACACTCCAACATGTTTTGTTTTTTAAATGATAAAAGTAAATAAATAATATTTCAAAATTAAAAAATCAAATATATTAAATATATAAAAGGAAAACATATCATAATATTAATTACATATAACAAATACCTACAAATATTATATAAAAAATAAAAACATTTTAAAAAGAATCTTTTAAACTAGAAAATATTTACAAACATAAACATTAATTAATACATAAATGTATTTATTTTATTTCCTACCCTTTAACACCGCACCAAAAACAACACACTTCAACATTTTAAATTAAATTTACTTCCATAATTAACATAATTAATAATCAATTAAAAACATATATTAATAAAAACAATAATAAACTTTCATTAACTGCACACACTTTAACACTATAATGTCCACAACACACACCTAAATTAAACTAAAGCATAATAGAACATAATTAAAACTTATTTTTAAATTAAAGACTATTACTATTAACAAAGTACTACTATAAACACCACAACACACACTTCAAATTAATTACACAATTACCATAATAAAACTTTAATTAATGTAATAAATATCAATTAAAAAAATAATAATAATAAAAATAAATAAACTACTTAACACCCTTTGCCCCTATAAACCCCAAACCTCATACCTAAAATAATTACACAGTTCCAATAACTAACTATCAATGTATTAATTATAATTAATTAACAACCAACTATTAATTCATCAATTACAAATAAATTACTTCCCACCCTTTACACCTAGAAATGCCAAAACACACACCTAAAATTAATTTTCACAATTACTATAATGAATTACCAATTAATTAAAATTAATTAACAACCAATTATTAATTCATCAATTAAAAATAAATTACTTCCCACCCTTTACACCTATAAGCACCAAAACACACACCTAACATTAATTACACAATTACCATAACTAATTACAAATTAAATAATTAACAACAAATTATTAATGAATGAATGAATTAATTACTTTACACATTTAATACTATAACATCTCAATTAAATAAATATTAATAAATAAAAATTATCAATTAATTCAATAAAATTCATTTACTTCCCACTCTATTTCCCTATAAACCCACAACACGCTATGGAACTAAAAACGCTAAATTCAAATTACAAAAAATTAATAACTACTAAAAATGTAAAACATATTTTAAAAATAGAAACAATTCTTATACAAAAAAACATACATCACATACATTTAAAACATATACTAAAATACATACCATTAATTAAAAAATCGATATTTTTAACAACTATATTTTTGCAAACGATATTAAACACTTTGATATTTTTAAAATCGATATTACCTACCTTAAGTCGATATTCTTGACCACAATATTCTTGCGGACGATATTTCTTAACCACGATATTTCTGACTCGATATTTGTGCGACTCGATATTTTAAAATCGATATTCTGTCTGCACACCATTATCACTGTATCCTGTACCATGTTTGGAGATTCTTGATAAAAAATGGCAATAAAGTAATTATATTGTAGATGGACCACTAGGCCCTGGGTCTGAGGAGTCTAAGGATGACTATGTGCTGAGCGTGGTTGGGGCGGTCCTAGCAGTGGATGGTGCATTAGGAGGACACGCATTTGTGAGATGATTACGGTGGGAAGGAATACATATTGTTGCTGATTCAGGTGCCACCTATACAATAGTGAATAAAGAAGTGTGGAGGAATTTGTTTGACGGGCAATGTTGTGACAGCACAAGAGTTTGATGGTCACCCTAAAACACTACTCCACATGGCTAGATGTAGAGCAGGCGTCTCCAAACTTTTCAGTAATAAGAGCTAATAATGTTCAATTAAAAGCCTCCTGAGCTACTAATATTATTAGACTTGCAATAGTGACCGTATCACACAAGATTATATTAGTGGCCACCATTTGCATCATTATATCACGGATCAACTCAGTGCATAAAGCATGGTTGCCAACAGTAATGTAAAAAATGTTTTGTGAATGTGGAAGGCCTCTACATGGGTAATACATAACTGCCATAGCTAACATGCCCCTGGTACCAAGTTAATAATATTAGTAATTAATCTCCCCGCTGCCTCATGATGTATCAGTCAAATATCAACTATAAATATATTTTGAAAATTCAGTCATTCTTCTCCAAACACACTTTTCAGTTTTGGTAAACATATATTAATTCAGCCAAGTAGGGCTGCACACAGGAGGTGGTGGAAGTATCAGAAGTGTGAGACATAACCTAAGCTCGTTATATGGTTATACAACTGTGTAGACTAAATGAGCAGGGTTACAGAGCAGATGACAGTCCTAGTCGTGGATGCAGCCAAGGCCTTTCATTTTGTTAAGTGGGCATATATGCTAGCACTGCTGAGACAGAAAGGCTTTGACCCACAGTTATTGTCCTGAGTTAGACTTCTATCCTCTATTGCTAGAGTGTGAGTGAATGAGATCCTGTCAGAGCCATCTGGGGAGAAGAATGAGGCAGGGCTGTCTTCTCTCACCACAACTTTTGACTTTGGTACTGGAACCACTGGCGGGAATACTTGGAAAAGACACCCTGATTAGAGTTTTTCAACGGCACACTCAAACAAAAAGAATGAGAGACTATCCTTATATGTGGACGATATGTTATTGTATGTCACTGATCCAACTGCCTCTACTGATAAAATCCGTTATATCTTTAAAGTTTAAGTCAATAGTCTTGCTTTTGCATTAACTTGCATATATCTGTGTTTTATTCCTGCTCAGTGTCGGATGAAATTATTGGTTAATCATTTATGTTTCAAGGGATGAGAGTGAATTCCACAAGTGTAATCTATACATGGCCCGAACTGAATTTCATAGTGATGTCCGGTATTGCCATAATGGGAGCCCTGTGCCTAGAGAAGTCTGGTACATACAAGCCAACATTTTGAAGCAATATTTCAATACACAAAGAGGAAAACTGGACTGTTATCTGCTCTTTTAGGAGGAAGAAAGATAAAAAACAAGCACTGGCAAAGCTGATAGGTCAGGCCTTTTCAACCCTCTTACTGCCTTTGTCAACGTTTTTTGTGGATGCTATGCATCATCAGCAAAAATAAATGCTTGCTGCTGATGATGTGCAGCACTGGCAATTTTTTTTAAAGAGTTAAGGAAAGGTATGGTGACACCAATGTACACTTGTGCTCGCGATGTTGTTATGGCGGCCTAGACTGTTGACGTTTGCCTGCATGCGTCACTATGCAAGTAGTAGCCTTTAATAAGGCGTGATCAACATTTTCGTATATATTTTATTTTGCATTCAAAGAATGGGGATGCAACTTGGAGCAGTAAATTAAAAAAATTAACTTAAACTGCGGTGAAGCATTTTTCAGAAACGGAGAGGTCTGGCAGTCAAATAACAGATTCTTGGCGCTCCAGAAAATATATACATAAAAATGTTTTTTAAGGACTGCAAAGGACCAAGGAGGGAGAAATGGAGGGGGTGTTGGGGAACAAGTCAATGCAGATGGAGGCAGCAATGGGAAGTGGGTGCGAAAGCAGGCGGGATTGGTGGGGAGCCTTGAATGGTGGGCTTAAGCTTCCATTTAGCATTCAAGGGAATCCTCTTTTCAGGTGGGTACTGGCACCTTACGGTTTTTCATTTGACTTTTGTCTGCTAGGTGCTCCACCCCTTTTGTGGTACGGGGCCCCTCTCTTTGCATTATAACCTTACGGTTACCTGCAGGAGCGGGTTCATTTATTACAGGCAGGCCAGTTAATTGTGGTGGGGTAGTTGGAAGTGAAGCAGCATGGCCAGCACTAAGGCTAAAGCTGTAGTTGAGTCCCTACTGGTGTTGACGGACATTAGGAAGGGGGGTCTTCTGATTCTAGGAGTGTGAGAAAAGGCCTGGTCCCTAAATGGGCGAGTCCTATGCGACATACGGCTAATGGAGAGGTGGAAGACATTTTGGCCCGTTCCTGGCCTCACCTGATGCAGCGGAAAGCACATGAGTGGTTGACATGGGAGACAGTGGGGTAGCAAGCATCCAAACCGAGAGTCATAGGGAGAGAGAGACTGCGCAGGGCTGCACAGCTGGCTGCATTGGAGCAGGAGACAGAGGGGCAGCATCTTGCATTCTTACCTTTGGTAGGTCCAGGTGCTCGGGTAGTGTGGTGTTATCAGAGAAGCCCTGCAGGGCCTGCAAGTGGGAGGCAGCATAGGACAGAGCTAGGTGGGTTTAGTGAAGCCCCCTGGATGGAGTTGGGACAAGTACCAGAGTGACTTACTATTTTGGAATGGTGATGTGGGAGATGGTGAAATGACAGATATGAGTGTTATAGCCAGGAAGTGATTGAAGAGACAAATGTGGACTATAAGGAGGAAGATAAAGAATTGGAAGACAGAGAGTTTGTTGAATGAGAGTGTGAGCCTTGAGTGAGAGAGGCGCAACTAGGAATGGCATTGAGTTTAAAGGGTCAGCAGAGGCCTTTATTGTCAAACCTGGAAGAAGAGGTTAGTGTTTTACAGGAGAAACAGCCTATGGTGGTACAAAGAAGAAGCTGGTACCAAGGACGGTTCCAGAAAGGTGCAGATCTCGATTATGAAAACAGGTACACTGTGCATGAGAAAAGTGGTGAAGCATGAACTTTCCTTTGGTGTTGGGGGATTATTACTGGTGCAGGGGAAGGTCTACTGCAGAAAGGCAGGTATGTTGTTAACATATGGAATGGGTGGATGAGAGCAAGAAGGCCAGAAAGACTGAAACCCTGGAAGGGAAAGGGTAGCAGGAAAAACAAGATGGGGCAGAGAAGGAGAGCAATCAAATACAACACAAGACATATTCATATATAGCCTTGACAAAAGCCCTTAAGAGTGCACTCAATGGTGACAACAAAGGAAAAAACTTTAAAGGTGGAGTACACTGGACTCTTTAAACTGGTTCACCGAGAGTCTGGGCAATTCAGCACCTATATTGGCAAGAAGGACAGTCAATGAATGACTATATTTCAGAGGACCTTTCATCTGTTTAATAAGTGTCAGTGAATGACATAATGGAGTTGGTCAAGAAGACAGGTGTTTGTGCCTTCATCGAAAAATCATAATTTGCATATGCTTTTCGCCTATTGCAGGTGCACCCAGATTATGTGGATTTAGCTATGAGAAAAGGTCGTCCAATTTCTTGTTCTATATTTGAAAAGATCAGTTCATTTCTTCACTAGTGGTTTACTGACATTTCGGATTGTGAGCAGGTGACTCACTATCTCAATGACGTCTTCACAGTGGGATTTTAGAGTGCAGAGTTGTGCCAGGAGCAAGTGAACATTTTTCAGCATTTTAACAGCAGATGTTGGAGTACTGTTGGCACCAGAGAATACAGTTGGACCAGCGAGCATATTAAAATTTCTAAGTATTGAAATAGACTCAATGATGATGGAAGCTAGATTACCTGATGAGTATAAGGCAGCGATGACTACTTTGCTTGGTGAGGAAGAAAGACAAAGTGAGGTCAATTCAAGTTCCACGAGGCCACCTTAATTTTGCTTTTTGGATGGTACGAGCTGGCAGGTCCTTTTGTAGGCAGCTGGCTTTGACCTTGGAAGCACTGTTGTTACCTCACCACAGTGTACAATTATCTACAGGCATGAAGGCAGACTTGAGAATACAGCTGGTATTTCTGAGGTACCTTTATGGGGTGCAGTCGTAGGACATGGGTGTTGAGAGAGAGTAGAGTGTACACATTTTTCTGGAAGCTGCCAGAGGGAGTGGTTTCGTTCTCTTGGGCCAGGCAAATGGTAAAAACAACAGTTGATGGACAGAATGCAGAACAATGTCATACATTAACCCCAGTACAGAGATTTGTGTCTAAATCCATCGTTTTTTTGCTCACCAGTTTTTTTGCTCCAGTTTGAACCCAGCCATATGCAAATCAGTCTTGACCCTGTGCCTCATGGGAACAGTCCAGCCCGAACTGCCAAGCCAGGTCCTCCCTGGACTGGAAACAAGCATCCTAGGACCGGATTTGGGGTTTCACCAAATGGTGGAGCAGTGGAGAGGTAAGAAGCATAGTCTTATAGAAAAACTTTACTTTAGTGGCTGCACTGGCTTTGTGGGGCAGGTATTTCTAGAATAAGATAGTGCTGCTCAAAGTAGACAACATGACATTGGCGCATATCATGCATAGACAGACTGCAAGGGATGTGATGGATCTACATCTGTTGCGAGTTTTGTATTGGGTTGCTTATATTATAACACTAAGTTCACAGCCAGGCATGTACCAAAGGCAAACAATGAAACTGCAGATTTCTTGTCTCATTCACAATAGAGGAGGTTCTCAATTTGGCACTAGAGGCAGATTTGCATGAATCAAGAATTCCAGAGGGGCTGTGATGGATAGGTCAATGAGGATAGTTCATTTGATTAAAAGGTCGTTGGTGCCTTCAACAAGGAACTCAAACCTTCAGACATGGTTGGAGTTTGTAGCTTCAGGAGCATGATGATGTAGAAAGAAGACACCCGTTTTATAATAAAGCAACATAAAGATGTGGTGAACTTGTTAAAGAAAACATAAAATACAAGGAAAGCCCAGACAGCCCCAAAAAACTACCACTGCTCTCAGCAGCAGAAAGCACAGTAAAACTTTATGTAATCAAATAACAAACACAGACCCAGGCTACTGAAGGACACAGAGTAAAGGCGAGGGTTCAGAGGAGAGCAATACACCAGATCAGCAAGGTTTGTTTAAATAGGAAAAGATGACTAACAAAGCCTTGAAGAATTCACGATCACAGTGCACAAGCACATACTCCACTCCCATTGTTAGCAGAGACGCTGTTCTGAAAATATGTGGTCAACAGTAGTTTTAGTCAGCAGTATAGAATGTCAGGTAAGAAATCCCGGAACAGTGCTACACTCACACGGACAGTGAGTTTCAAAGTACTGTCCTGTAAGATAAAGGGAAACAAGAGGAGAAGGGCATGGGTTTTATGATGCAGGTGGTGTGAAATGTTTTCTTTGACTTGTTTATTGCTTTTTTAAGATAATGTGCATGAAGTCATTGTACCTTTTGAGTATATAAGGAGATACCAACGAGCAGTACTTTGAGATCAGCTTCAGTTATGCAGGGCTGACTGAACTCCTGGCCATTGATGATTAAGCCTATTTTGTATTGGGGACATAATTGTGTATTGGTTTGTTCTCAGTCAACATTTGATGAGCTAGATAGGAGTACAGTTTGTTTTCACTGATTGCTGCTGGTGGAGAACCTCCTGCCCTGACTGAATAGATTACTGCATAGGAAATAAGGTAAGCAGACACCCTGTTTAACTAAAGATCTGCCTATTCACAAAGGCAGGTAGGTTCCACGGTTGCCGTCATACAGATGAGGACAACTCGGACTCCGTACCTTAAAATTTGCAATTGCATGATTTTTTGGCAATGATAACGTGGGAGATTAAGGAAACGCATGCATGATTGTTTGGGTACTTCCTAATACTAAAATGTATGTAGGAAATTAAATGTGATAATCCCGGTTCTAGACAGATAAAATGTAGTAATCCCGGTTCTAGCCGGATGAAATGTGGTAATCGCGGTTCCAGATTGATGAAATATGGTAATTTCGGTTAGAGCTGGATGATAAGATATAGATAATGTATTAGCCAGGTATTTTCACCTGGAAGGGACATTTCCCCTGGAAAGTGACATAGGCTGGGAAAACAGCATGTGGTGGCTTCTGATGTTTTGGTTAGAAGACAATCAAAAAATTGGTGTCAACAGAATTTACTCTGAGCACTGTCAGACACTCAGTCCACAGACTACGAGGGAGTGGCCAATTGTAGATGTGCATGATTGTATGAATGTGAAAAGTGAAATAAATGCAGAATAAGACAGAAACTACCGGGAACATGACTGTTAAACATAACTATAAGGGAGACAGAGTTACCGAGTTCCCTATACCAGATATTTGTCTTATTTCCAGAAAAATCTCCACAGAAGGGAGACTGCAAGACTTTGAATTAATATTACATAGTGAAGTATCCAGGTATACAAGGGTGAAGGTAGTTCTAACACCTAAAGGTACAGGTTGCAAACTAGACCTATTTATACTTGAACTGCAGAATAAAACAATTGTTGTTACATTGAAATAGGTTGTTTTCATAAAATGTTTTGTTATATATCCAAGTGTTGTACCAGAAATACAAAAATTAATGAGACTCTACCACCAACAGAACTTGACACACCAGCATGGTATGTGGTCAAAAAGAATTGTTCCCACATGACTATGTTTTTAGACAATTGGGTTTGTATCACACGCAAAGACTCACACAGGTAATGCCTAAAATGAGAGTCATTTGAGGAAAGTAGAATAGACTATTTAGAAGATTTTGTGAGAAAATGTGACAGGAAAGGAAAGAGGATAAAGTATTTACAGTGGGAGGCATTTGATGCATGGAAAGATTATGTAAGAGGGAGACAGTGGACGGAGTCAAGAGATACTTTTGGAAAAGTAATGAAAGGGAAATGATGGGAAAGATACATGACAGAGCCTGTCATGAACAGGACTTGGCAGTAGAGAGACATTTTGTACAAATGGGACAAGATACAAAGGCAATGATAACCCAGTTAGAAGACACAGGTAGGGGTGAATTTATGGAAGAGGCATCATTACATTGTCCAACTACAACACCTCATTCAGGATTTAAAGAAGTACCAATCCTAAAACAACAAAAACAGTTAACAGGGGGAAAGGGAGAACAAAATACTAATCAGAATACAGAAGGTGCAGACAGACAGACATAGTTGTCTGATGCACCAGATAAAAGGACTGAATTTGAACTAATGTTGAAATCAGCTACACTATAAGTATTGTTTCACACAGGCTCCCTAGTGGTATATTGCAAGTTTGGTATTTGAAGGAAGGTGTTTGATACTCTTACATGTCAACAAAGTACAACCTAAATGATTTGTTATTGGTTAGCACTGCTAAAGAACTGTGCACACCAGATAGTGTAAATGTACTACATTTCTTAAGCTGTCAGCTGTCAGGGGACACAAGTTGTCTCCTGATAAGTTACAATTTGTTCAACAAGAAGGTTTCTACTTGGGACATCTTTTGTTGAAAGGGCAGAGACATTTGGACAGAGAGCGGTTAAAATAAATTTCAGATGTGCCCCTCTAAAACAGACAAAAACAGATGTGCAAACTTTTGGGGATGGCTGCCTACTGCCACTTTTGGATTTCAAATTTTCATTATTGACAAAGGCATTTTTGGCCCTCACCCACAAGGACACACCTAACGGCAGACCATGAACACAGCTTCCTTGCCAACTGGCAAGGTCTCTGCGAATCTCTTGCTTGGGGTTTAAGAATAGTATTTCTCTGCATGACCACTCTAAGGACTTCTCAGTTTTTGTCCATGAGTCTGAATGGTGTGCTCTTGTGGTATTCATCCAGCAGCAGGATAATTGCAAAATAATTTCTCTGCCACATTTGATGTAGATACAATATTTGTAATGAAATTACACTATTACCTCATGTTCAAAGTGCACACAAACCCTTTTTTTAAAATCATGACTGCATTCATAGAATAGAGATGCATACAAAGGACAGAATATATATGTATGAAATGCTGTTTGAGGCTGCTAAAGGGAAATTATGGTATGGTTGGGTGCATTTATGAATGTGCATGTAAACACTGGAATGGTTTTAATGGGGTACACTGAGACTAGATTTCTCAATTCAGCAACAGGGTAAACTTTTGGGATTGGCATATAATGTGCAGGTCCAGAATACAAATACATATCATGTTGTGCCTATCAAAACACATTACAACTTGGAAAGGAAACACAACTGACATGTGTATTTTACGGGGCCAATGTAACAGAATTGTGTTTGAGAAATATTTTGTACTACCTGACAACTACATAATTTATGACTTTTGTAGTTATTTACTTAATTTATTTGTATGAATTTGTAGACCATGCAGATTTATTTTCCCAAACAATTGGGTATGTATGAGACAAATATGTGTAACAACCAGTTTGGTATGCTTTTATTTTGTCAGGTCACAATTCCTTGAAAATGCCAAACTATGCTTCTTAGTTGTGTATACCTGTATAATGTTTTTGCTGCAATCTCTCAAAATGAATGTTGATGCTTTCATCATTTGTAATCTAAATAATCCAGAGTGTGAACAGAAGAGGTTGTGAACTTATTTAGAGGGATACACTTGCTGCTAATGTATCATGTTGTATACTAGTTTCCTATTTCACTGATTTAGCTGGCTTCTCAAGCAAATCAAAATAATAGTCATGCTGTATTTACACTGATTAAAAGATATGATTATGTAATTAATGTTACCATTTCCAGAGGGAGGAAGGCATAAAATCTAAGTAAACATAATTCTTCAGTCACAAGAGTGAACAGTACAATTTTGCCATTCGCATTATTAGAGGGACAGGAATACTTTTCTACAGTGCAAAATGGTGTACTCCTGGAACCGTTTATGAATTTCCTCTCCTTTGTTGTTTGTTATTGTTCTGTGTGCACCACATTTGACAATAGGAATTTTCTTTGGCAATAACAGTCCTAATATAACCTGTGTCGAACTCTAGAAACACTATCAGTCACAAAGGTCAATCGGCGGAAGTCAGCAACAGGCAAAATTACTATTATACTGTGGATAATGTTAACTCTTGTGATCTCTATTCAAAGTGAATGTTTTTGTTATGGCACATGAAAGATTCTTTGGGAAGAGAATAGCGTATTAACCCATCCATTGAACTTTTGTCTTGCAGACAGCTTGTTCCATCTTTATGGTCAATTGCACATTTGAGAGACCACTCTGTTTCGAAGGAGTACATGGCCAATTTTGATTTGTTTACCCAGAACCTCATTTATACAATTAGGTACCTCTGAGTAAAGGTTATCCTGGGTATTACAATAACATGTATAGAGATAAATTGTATTTTATGAGAAGAATGTGACTTTTATAGGGTTTTTCCATAAGCAAGTAACAGTGACCAGGGTACTATTGTGTATTTCTTATAAATACATAGGATCAGTGCTTTTTTTGGACAACATTAACTAGGGGATTGCTGTCTAGACTGATTCTGGACACCCCCAAAGGATACGTCAACCTATACACCAGTAAGCTCACAGTGCCACCCTAAGCCCCCTAACCTTACCAAGGAGTGAATAGTTTCTGGCAACCATCGAACATGACAACCCTTGATCCTTCAGGGATCGTGGAAACAGTACAGTACATTTAGCTCAGTCAATTGTACTCACATAGTCTCAGAGAGATACACAGAACAAATGTTGGGGACGTTTTCAATAAGCATTTATTGAACCAGGGCCATTCTAGTATAAAACATGTTTGCTGCAACAATCATTAGACAGAAGCAAATGTAAAAGATTACAAGCACCAACAGAGTAAATAAAAGGTAGAATTCCACAATGGTGCTTAAACAGTGAATATATGCAGGCATATAAACATGAAAGTAATCAAGCGTACTCCTACGATGCCGACCTCTACCTAAGTGTACCTCAGTGTACCTAGCATGTAAGTGGGTGTAAAGCCAAGAATCCCCTAGTAAAGAGCCAACTGAATTACCTGATGGGAGAGAATGAAGAACCCCGTCTTGGTCTCGAGTTGAACACCCCGCAAGGGATATAAGATCGCTGCATGTTGTAGCTTCAGCAGCCCGGGACCTCAGTTTCTTGTGTCAGCGTGGAAGTGTCTCCTCTTTCTGTCTAGTGAAGGTGTGGTTCTTTTATACCAAAACGATAGCCTGAGGGTTCCTAACATAATCGATATGTTGTGAGTAGGATTATGTAAATAAGCCTAAATCAATACTTGCAATTATGCAAAGTAGTTCTTTCACCCTAGGATGAAGATGACCATGACTTTTATACAGAGTGTGTTAATCCAGTTATGATGTCATGTGCAGAGGACTTTTACAAGAATCCTCATTCATAATAAATGAGGCTAGTTTCAAGGAAACCAAATGACATTTATTCAGCACATAACTGGGTAAAAGGTCAGTGCAAGAACCGCTATGCAGAGCAAGGTAGGACAGCTGTAGGTGAAAGGTCATTTAGCTACTTAGGCCTAGGCCTAGGTCAGGGTACATAACAGTACTGTCCATTATGCTGCATGTTATGATATAATTGCTATTATCAATATGATACAGATTTGATACAGATTTGAGGTTGCATAATTCCGGAAAATTGATACACAAATGAATCTTGTTATTATATAACCAAGGTGACCTGCAGACCCTGGTTGTGCGCAGTACCTGCTGGTTCATATTCCTACTAGGCCTGTATACGCCCACCCCAGATTCTCTTCCTTTGTAATGGAACGTATGCTAATATTTATAATGACTCTGAAGATGTGGCATTAGGAATAGTTGTATCCCTTGGAATATTCTGTGCTGATATCCATCCTCACATCAGATAGTATAAGAGAAAACTTACTGCAGAGTTTTGTGATGAGATAACGGACTTGAAAGTGAGGGGAAAACATTTGGATACATTTTGGCATCTATAATGACAGCAAAGCGTGCAAAATGTTCAGTGAAAGACAATGGGTCACATTTTTCAAAAGAAGTCAAAGAACTGTTGTGTGTAAATCTCTTGGGGTAATGATCTGTGATTGCCACACATTTGAATGGGGCCTGGTTGGACAAAACAGGAATACAGTACATGCTGCCAGATAAATATATTTACCCAGTGACAGTAACATAGCACAGTCCTGCGCGTATTTGTAGAGGTGACTTACTGAACTGTATGACCATGTTTAGAGATTTTAAAAAAACATCAGAAAATATGCAACAGAGGCATGTCAGGATTATATTGTGTGTAAAGCTCTAGATGAGAGCCAAAGTTCCACTGTGCCTATCACCCAGAAGCAGCAGGTGAGGTGAAAAGGAAGAATGGCATGCTCGAATATTTCAGATTGTAAATTAAGCACAGAAATATAATTAACATGGATGTATGCTATGCTGATTTGCATTTATGAGCATGAGGAATGCCCCTGATGCACTAATTAGAATTGAGCTCAATGGAATAGTTACTGGCAGACCAATGACGGCTTGAAGAGTGGGGTTGAAGAAAGAGAATTGACAGTTGACATATCACACGAACTGATGAAAGACTATTGTTTTCTGTGACTAAAGCATTTCACAGATGGGAAAGGAGAGGATTCCTTATGTCTAATGGGTCACCAGTAATGCACAAAGTCTTACTATCGCAAGCAGTATCTTGCAAGCAGATTGGTTCACTCCCTACCATGTACATTTGCAGAGTGTGCTGTATGCCAACAGTACAGCACCAAATCCAGACTAAAACTAATTACATCAATGATATCTCGCCTAAACGGCCAATTTAAAATTTTGCACTTGAATTTCATTGATTTGATTGAGAGGTGCAGCAACAGCAGATATCTCAAATGACATTTTGAGTGATGCAATGGAATCATATTAGTCTGAACTAACAAAAGTTGCAAAGTTGTTTTCTAAACAGGCACCAAAGAAGGAGAAGTGTACCACTGCAATCCGCCTGCCGGGTCCCCTACCAAATGGCCAATAAGTGCACATCTGCTATTTCTTTCAGAAATGGAGAGACCTGAAATTCGATGGCCCCTTCTGAGTGACAATGAGTACCCTCACAGTGCTCAAAGTGAATGGCAGGAAGTCATGAATCCACCTATCGGATGTTCGACTGGACCCTGCCTTGCATTAGACACCTATACAGACTGAAAAGGAATAGGAGAGGAGAACAGGGGATCAATCGTAAAAAACCCTCCATCTAATGCACAACTGGGACATTTTTTCGACTCTGCAAATGGAAAGTTATGCATTTTGTTTTATTTTATGTCTTTTTATGTTGCTGCCTACCTTCCACTTTTACAATGAGATTAAGTCAAAACGTCACACGTCAGTCGAGAGAAATAGCTACACATAGCAATGTACCTCATAGTATTCATGCTTGTTTATTAGACAATATGTGGTATCAACACATCAGAAATAGGTCTAGAAAGTATCAATGAATTGTGCTTTGTATGCTCATTGATACCCCACGCCACAGGATTAGATGGATTACACTCAACCAGAGAAGTACCCTAGGGACCAGCCTTATGCCTCTTAAACTTCTACATTGGTAGGATTAATGCCAAAATGCAACCGACACATGACCTGGCTGTACATTTTAGGGCTAACGCCACAAAATATGACCCACCAGTAGAAACATTACATATCCTCACAAATAGGTAGGACATTGAGGACGAAATAGGACAAATGAAGAAAATAGGTCATCACAAGGCTAAAGAACGGATAGCAGCAATTTTAGACTTAGGCTGTTTAGGGGTGGAGCGCCCGCCTATCGGGTGCAGCAATAATTTAGCAACCCTCATACCCCAGGACTGTACATATAGACCAGGACTCAAAATCATTGGACCAGTCTATGCCCATGATCAGTGGCATCCTAGTACTTAGCTTACCTGTAGGGCATATCCCTATAGAATGGCACAGATATTAGTCAGGACGCAATAGGATAGTGTGCGTGTACATGGGACAACAACATTGCATGATTCACTTGGGTGGAAGGTGCAGTAAGACCCAGGTCAGTCATGAGAGTAATATCTGCTTCTTTATGTTTCAGAGGGAATGGCACCATAAACGTAGGGAAAAACACCAACTGCAATACCACAATAAACAATTCTGACACGCAGAGGGGCACCTGCAGCCTGATGGACTATTACTGGCAGTGCGGAGAGTGGCTCCACATGTAATTTCCTCCAGATTGGAGTAGCCTCTACTCTTTGGTCACCATGCACACCCCCTCCCTGTTTGTTCCAGGAGTGGAAATTTACAAGTTACAAGACCATCCCATTAGCCGTCCAACTACCCTGCTTCCCCATCATCGGAGAAAAAGAACTGCAGAATAATATTTTACTGCGACCTAGGAAGATGTCCCCCAAGAGCGCAGGTTGGTTAATGATGCCCAACTGTTCTTCAGAAGTGTCCTACCTTTGGTTCAGGCAAATGCAACTGCTCAATAGTTGCAAATAACTAGATGGGAACTGATGAAGGCAAATAATTCCATCAAGGATGGGTTCAATTACATCAAAGAGGAACTGAGAGCCATGAGAGCAATGCTAATGCAGCACAGATATGTGCTGGACTTGATGACCGCAATGGAGGGGGTGTGTGTGTGTGTGCGCCAAGATAGGATGAGGACAGTAGAACATTGAGGGAGACCATACAAACTCTGCGTAACTTGCAAAGAAAATGGTGGATGAGGTAGCTGCTCCAGAAGAATGGTTTAAGGGTTGTTTCGATTGGCTACCATCCTGAATTTCAGAACTGTTTAAGCCCTCCTACCCCACATTGTGGTCTTGCTTTTGATGTTTTTTGTTTTTCAATAAATAATAGCATACTGTAAACGAGTTAGCGTTAAGGTGGTAGGCATGTTCATAGCGAAATCACCAGCATGGGTAACAGATGTCATGAAGAACACATATCAGCTGACATTTAGTAAGGACCAGGAGTTCAAAGAAGCAGCTGAAATATCAACTAGATTGGGAAGTGTTAAAGAAAATATAAAATGTGAGGAAATCTCAGACAGACAAAAGAAATACCACTGCTGTCAGCAGAAAGCACTGTAAAACTCTATGTAATCAAAGAACAAATACAGACCCAGGTTACACAAGGACACAGAGTAAAGTTGAGGGTTCAGAGGAGAGCGAAACACAAGATCAACAAGTTTAGTTAACCTCTTCGCTCCCGCAGTGCTGACATTACGATTGCGGGCGTGGTCATGACGTCTCCCGGCCGTCGTCCGCACACGCCCATCGTGACTCATGACGGCCGGGAGACGTCATGAGCACGGAAGAGGTTAAATAGGAAAACATGACTATCAAAGCCTTGAAGAATTCACAATCACAGCGCACAAGCGCATACTCCAGTCCCATTGTTAACAGAGGCACTCTTCAGAAAATATGTTGTCAACAGTATTTTAGTCAGCAGCATAGAAAGTCAGATAAGAAATCCCAGAACAGTGAAACACTCACACGCACAGTGAGTTTAAAAGTTCTGTCAACCAAGATAAGGGAACCTTAGAAGAGAAGAACACGATGCAGGATGCAGGTGATTTGGTGTCTATGTGGAAATATATCATTAACTGATTCCGTGACTTGTTTATTGCTTTTTTAAGAAAATGTGCATGAAGTCATTGTACCTTTTGAGTATATAAGGAGCTGCATGGGAGCAGTACTTTGAGATCAGCTTCAGTTCTGTGGGCTGACTGACCTCCCAGCCATTGATGAGTAAACCTATATTATATTGCCAACAGAATTGTGTCTTTGTTTGTTCTCAGTCAACAAACTGTATCATGGCCTTATTGAATAAGATTTGTCTGATGTTACGTTTGCCGATAAGCTGGCTAGGGTGGCTTTTTACTGAATAATGTTCTGTGGATATGAGCCACCAGCAGGGAAAATGGGATGGGGAATCCTGGAGGGACGGTAGAGGAAGGTTCCCTATTTGATAAAGGTGAGGAGGTCCAATACAGTTAGTCTGCTTGGGTGTTTAGTATGGGGTGCTGTAGGGAGCTTGTTTGGATCATTCGGAAGTTGTGTTTTGGGCCATGGTTATGTCTTGGTTGTACTAGAGACATTCAGAGAGTCTGAGTTATTCTGAATAAAAGGAGGCTTTGGTTTGTTGAGGGTATAGGTGAGGGTAAGTAATACAATGTTGGAGATATGGCTTTGAAATGTTAAAAAGGATCAGAAGGCTTTTGGTAAGTTGATACAGCTGCCCAATTACCCCATTTATAGGCTTTGCCCAGTAGCTAAGTGCAGGCATATGTGGGAGCAGGATGTTTGCTCATACACCTGGATCAGAATTCTAGTTGTTGAGAGTTTTTCAGACGGCCTTATTGAGGTAGACTTTGCCGGTTCCTTCATTTTCTACTGTCACTTTATATTGGGGCAACAACAGAACCTGGGGTCAAGGGCTGTCCCGGGGACATGTTTAGGAATTTTGGCAGTTGCAGATTGGATTGGTACAGAAGATGTGAGCTGCCAGAGTAGTTGTGTTTTATAATGACTTGAAGCGTTATGTTAACATGTTCCTTGTTGTTTTCTTTTAGGTTGTATTGCTTGTCCTACCACACGGGCACTGTTAGTGTGGCTCTGTGGCCATGCTTTAGTTAAATGGGTGACTAACAGGCAAAGAAAATGTGATTTGGGAGACAGCTCGGGTTTGATAACAATAGGGTTCAGATCCAATGGTGAAGAACAGGGTGTGTGCAATGGAGTCAGTTGTTGGCAGAATTTGTCAAAGGTTGGGCCTGGCCTGATCTGCTGGTAGCACTTAGGTGCATCTAAAAGGTCTGGCTTTGTTGAAGAATATGCAGAGGGACATAAAGGAAATCAAAAGTTTGTGGGCAGGAGCGCTTATTTTATGGCCCAGGATGATACATAAAAGAGAAAAGAGAATGGCAAGGAGCTTGTAAGCAGGCACCAACTGATAGAGCCCGCTGAAAGGTGAACCAAGAAATGAGAAATGTTCGCAGGGAGGAAGAAGTTGGTAAAGTGAGACATTGAGAGATACGTCTTGAGGACAAACATTACTTTAGGGAATATGGAGGGCAAGTAAATCAGTCCTTTATGGGCATGGAACGTTTTATCTTATCGAGATGCGATGCATTTTCAGCCTTGTTATGGGAAATGTTTTGGGTTGGGTAAGGTTGAAAAACTCCTCCGTTCGGGTTTTCTGAGTGTCTGATTCGCAGCTTTCAGAAATAAACTCCTCGCAGTGATTGGTCTTGTTACTAGTCAGGAAGCCCAGCTCAAAAAGTGAAAGGGGTGTTTGGTTGAGGAAAGTTGTGATGTTGTTATTAGGATAAACACAATCTGTTTGAAAAGCTTTTGGCCATGGGGCCTGATTTATTGATGGATGTCGCAAAAAGGGGTCTAGTTAGAGATGCTCACATAGTAAAAGCATTGGTGGGGTGTTTTGGACACAATCAACTTAGACAGAATAAGCTTGATTTATAGTGAGGGTATTATTTAGTCTGTGTGGCAGTTGCCAAGGTAACCGTTTGTGATAACGCACCTGTTTCATTAAAGTTGCCTTTTTTCACACTCAAAAAAATTAGCTAATGCAGGCCTCCATTTCCAAATTGTATGGTGCTTTCCGCAACTGTCTTTTCAGCATGTCATTGTTGTTGTCCCTGTGTTATCCTGCAGATAGACTATTCGCGCACAACCTTGTAAACACTGTTTTGAGCGTAATGTCAATTTACCAGGTAGAGAATAATGTTTCGTTTAATTTCTTTGGAATCCGGCAGCACAATGTTCCACTCAGAGTGAAGGTTCCCAGGGCCTATTGAGGCCACTGCGGTTTCTCATGAGAACTTGCCACTGTGTATTATGCAGCAACATTTCTATGAACAATGTAGGTGTCTGAAGGGCACCAAGGATGGCAATCTGAGAGATAGTCAGAAACTGTATTGTTCTTTCTTTAACCTGATTGGGTTAAACCTTGGGATTCGAACATAAATTATTTCATTGTATTTGGCATTATAAAAGAAGCCCTTTCTTGTGTGTGTGGGGCTCACGCTCCCTTGATCTTTAGGAGGTGGCAATATGTCACTCTGACCTCTGATCGATGACTATTATTTGAGCTAAATGTAAAGTTAAGGTCGGAGACAGGAATGTAGTTAAATGTGTTTATTCGTTAAACACCGACATCAGCAGAGAAACGCCTCCGGTCTCTCCTCGACACAGCATCCACGTCCAACGCTCAGAGAAGTTTCCCAAAGTCTTCAATGGTAGCATAGGAAATCTTAATGATTTTGAGCATCGCATTGTATTGAAGTCTGATGCTTGCCCAAAAATTCACAAGGTCAGACAAATTCCTGTTCTCCTCAGAGATGATGTTGAAAAAGAACTGGATAAATTAGTTAAAGCTGACATCATTGAACCCATTGAATCCGCGGAGTGGATTTCTCCGATCGTAGTAGCCAGACGTTGTAATGGCAAATTAAGATTGTGTATTGATCTTAGACATCTAAACAATAATATTGTAGTAGATAAATTTCCTCTTCCAAAAATCTCGGAAATGTTGTCCTTAGTGAAAAATTCAGAATGGTTATCCTCAATAGATCTTTCTGCTGCTTATCATCAGATTTCTCTTGAGGATGAGAGCAAACAGTTAACAGCCTTTATTACCCCTTTCGGGTGTTTCCAGTATAAGAGACTTCCTTTAGGCTTAGCCTCTGCGGCTGCTATTTTTCAGAGATTGATGTACCATTTATTTGGCCAAATCAAAAACGTGAGATGCGTGGTAATAATCTTTATTTAGATATAACACAAATATCTTTAAAAGAACTTACAAAATTCACATTAAAAAGCAACTGTTTTAAAATACAAAAAAAAACAAGCAGCAGGTCAGTAACCATAATAAAAGTAGAGATCTTCTACATCCTGAACCACCTGATTCAATGACATTTGGATAATAGCAGACGTTTAAAAAATAATGTACAAAACTGTTCAGACATTTTTTTGTTTTTTTGTTACGCTGACTATAAAAATACAACATACATATTAAAGACAAGGCAGTGTTATTTGGAATACAATTTGATGAGTTGACCTATCAGATTGCAGAGCATGATAATCATTTCATTTCATCTTCCCTAAAATTTTATTAGCAAGGCCTCTTTTGCATAAAATTACGATATGCTTGCTGAATAAAAGTTATTAAACCCAGGTTTAAATCTGTATTTTCGGGGTTCAGGGCCGCGATAATGGCTTGCCTACATGTCCGAACACCCAGCCTATTCCACTCTCATTTGAGTTTGCACCTGTGTTGAGAATTAAAGGCTGGGCAAAGACAAACCACATGTAACAGGGTTTCGGCTGTCTTGCCACACCCTCTACAGATTACATTTTCCGACGTGCGTCGCCAAGGGGGCAAATCTTGCAAGAAACGCCAGTCACCCATTCTAAAAACGTGAGATGTTTCCAAGATGATATCCTTGTGTTTGGAGCTAACAGGAACGAACACAACAAAATCCTTAATGAAGTCCTTACTATTCTGGAATCAAAAGGGTTAACTGTTGAGCATTCTAAGTGTAAGTTTGCTGTGAAATCTATCACGTACTTAGGTCACACTATCAGTAAAGATGTTATTTCTACCAAACGCTCTTTAATTGATGCTATTCGTGATGCACCCAACCCCAAGAACAAGGAGGAAATTCGGTCTTTTCTGGGACTAGCTGAATTTTATTCCAAATTTGTAAAAAAAAAATCTTCAAAAATGTTCTACATTAGGCAACTCCTCAAGAATAAAGTCAAGTTCTTATGGAGCACAGAATGTCAATCTGAATTTGATAATATCAAACGTGCCATTGTAGAAGCCCCTGCTCTAAAGGGATTCGATCCTGACCTAGACAATATCGTTACTGTAGACGCTAGCAAAAAGGGTTTGTGTGGTGTATTATCTCAAATAGGACCTGATGGCAATGAGAACATTGTTGGTTATGCTTCTCGTGCCTTGTCCCTTTCTGAAGAAAAATGTTCTGTCATTGAAAAAGAGACCCTTGCATGTGCTTGGGCTATGGACCATTTTCGATCTTTTATTTGGGGGAAGTCCTGTGTAATATGTACTGATCACAAACCATTAGTCAAGTTACTTACAACAGAAGGGATTTTGAATGCTTCAGCTAGAATTGCTAGATTGTCTTGCCTCCGCTCTCTCCTCGACACAGCATCCACGTCCAACGCTCTAGAACATGCATTGACGTGGAGGAGTGTAGCGAGCACAAGATGAAGAGCGCGAGACAAGTAAAGAACAATAAATCATAACATAACACTAAACTTTATCTTCTCCTATTTTACTGTTTTCACTTTATTCTGAGCTGCATGCTATCTCTCGATTTACAATAACTAATCGGCTGATTCTAACCATTTATTTCGCCTCCTCTAACGCTTAATAAACCCTCCTGGTTTTGTTTTGAGACTCGTCTCGTTGGCATTGCAAAGCCTAATGTTCTTTGCTATTTACATTGTAATTTGAATTGAAATGTTTTGAGCAGGTCCAGTTAAGAAGCAGCAAAATCCTCAGGGGATTAGCACTGCTCCTGGTCTGTCAGAATCGCTTAAAAGTTGACATTAGTAGTAAAATCGCTATCCCCTGAAATCCCTCAGAGTTCTTGCTCCTCACAGTAACCAGCCCCTACACAACAGTGGCACGGCTGACAAGGGCTTGCCCCTTCCGCCCAGAGGCCTGCAACCTCTAGACCTCTGTACCCAGGTCCCTCCCAGAGGGCTGTCCTCGTGGGACGTGGGGTCTGTTTTACCTCCTTGGTGACTCCTCCTTTCCCTCGCGCCTGCCAGGCCCTCTATCGGCTCTTGTTTTGATTTTGACGCCTTGACTGTCACGAGAGGCAGCGGCCACTGAGCAATGAGTTCTGAGGGACATGGAGAATCACGAGAGACGGTGATTGCCTCTCCCAGCGCGGTTATCACGTCTGGCCACGCGGAGCATCTCCCCCCCCCCCCCCCCCATCTCTTCGGGAGTCTTTTCAGTCAGCTCTGGGAGCCCCTCAGCCTGCATTACAATGCCCCTCCCTGCCTCCTCTGGCATCCGGCTCCGCGTATCCCGTTCTGCCTGCTACTGTATCCCTCTCTGTGACTTCTATTACCCCTCTGTCTGTCCCTTTTTGCCTGCTTGTGGCTGCTCTCTGTCTGCTCGCCTTGTGCATCTCTGTTGCCCTCTTGAATGGATATGGCACTGTCTCTAAACACGTTGGTTTGCCCCTCGGCTGCTGGGTAAGTGGCTGTCCAGTGGCGTAGCAAAGGCACCATAATCCCTCATGCAGGCAAGGCAAATACCCCCGCCTACAGTCTGGTGCTGGAAAAAAGCCACAATTGTAGCCCTTTACATCCATGGGCTGGCTCCAGGTGCCACTGCACCTGCTGCCGCCCCTATGACTGCCTCATGAAGGATCCCCTGCTGCCTTCTCTTGCACCCTGGTTGGCTCTTCCAGCGGTACCCTGGTGCCTGTGCTCTTTTCTCTGGCCTTTACTCTTGCTTGCTCTGATATCCACTCTGCCTACTTAGGTGTCGCTAACGCCAGCTTGGATATCCCCCGTTGCCTGCGTGGACATGGTATGCCCGCGGCCTACTCGGGTATTTCCTCCTGCCTGCATAGTTATCCCTTCCTTGTTTCAAAACTGCGTGCTCATGTTCACTTGCTGCCTTCTAAAAAAAAGTATTGTGATTGCTACCTGGTCTTGCATGACCCATACCTGCTCGGGATTCTATTCCTGCCTACTCTGTTCTTCCTGCTGCCTCCCAGTGCATTCTTGCTGCCTGCTCGGGTGCTTTGCTGCCTTCATAGCTATCTCTTCTACCTGCCCGAAATGTTTCGGTTGCCTGCTCTGTTAAACGTCGCCAACTTCTCAGGTGTGTTCATGGACTCTTCTGGAATTTTTGCTGACTGCTCCGGTTTCCACTCTGCCTGTAAGGGTATCCCTCTGGACATTCGTGCTCTGCTGCCCTTTGTGCCTGCTGTCTGGCATCTCTACCGCCCTCCCTGGTAGGCTGCCCTACTGTCACAGCTCCCTGCTGTGGCACCACCTCTGTGTGCCCTGCTATTACTGTGGCCCCCTCTGTTACTCCCCTTACATGCTTGAGGACTCTGACTTGGTCTATGATCGCTGCTGCCTGCTCTGGTATACCTAACGGGACAGCCTTCCTGCGTGCTGTGAATCATATCATAGCCTATGATACGCCCGCCCGTCCTACCGACACCCCTCCTAGCTGTTCCCGTACTGGCTGCCTTTACTATGATGCCATCTGCCTGCCCCAGCATCCTCTTGACGGTTAGTACGTGACTTCCTGTCCCGAGGGGCGCAAGACTCCAGTCCTGGGTTTCTATTTAACAGCGCAGTGCATTCTGCTACTTGTAGTGTTTGAGTCAAACAGAGCAAACGGGCTGAGCTGTCACATTACAAAGGGCTGTAGGAGGAAAGCCAAGACTGGTGACATCGTCTGTATGCAATCTGGCGCATCGATGCGCCTGTTAGGGTGTCCCTGCTGACTGCAAGCTTACCCACATGGGCTGTCCTGGCAGCACCGAGGCCTGCTCAGGTGTCCATGATCTGCTGACTGTGCAGCCTGCCGCAGACCTCCTCTGCCTGCACCTCTTGAAAGAACAGTTCTGGGGGTAACCCATGTACCAAATGTTCAGGAAAGGTGGGGCGAAGCCCATGACCACCCCCTCCCCCCTCATTATAATGCACCAGCCCCACACGCTGCACCTGCGGATACCAGGGCTGCTGCCCACCCACACAGCCCACAAACAGAGCATCTTACCTGCTGATGCTGAAGTCCGTGCCAGCTCTTCCCGTGACTGCTGCTCCTCCCTGTGCCCTGTTGTTCCTGTACCTCCCGTGCCCGCTCCCTGTGCCTCCTGTGATTGTTGCACCTCCCTGTGCCTGGTCCTGGCGCCTCTGGGATCCTAAGCCTGCTACTTCACCTCCGGGCGCCTGCTAGCTGCACCCACTGAGGTTGCTGCACGTCCTGTGCCCGCTACTTGCACCCCTCGCGGTGGTTTCATCCACCCCTGCCTGCTCACTTCACCCCGTGGTTGCTGCAGGTCCTTTCCGTCCTCCCTGTGCCTCCCCTGCTCGTGCTTGCTGCGCCCGTGCCTGCTGCTCATCACTCCCCGGGTCGCCTTTGTTTACAGCGCTGCCTGCTGCAGGGAGGGGAGCGGGGGACAGGCCCGAGGAGCTGGGTACGGATCTGCCGGCTGCATGAATGGAGGGGGGAGCGAGCTGCGTGCACACCGACTGTGCCTCTGTGCACGGAGGAGGCAGGGCTTCCCCCGGCAGGCAGGAGCAGAAGAGACTGCAGACGGGTACACGCAACAGAGGGGGATCAGGCACATGCGCTGCTCCTGTGCAGGGCAGGCACGAGGGACTGGTCCATGCACGGACACTTCTGCGGGTGCTAATGGGAGAGGTGCGTGCTCTGCCGTCTTCAAGAGTTCCTCAGGGAGCGGACCTTGCACTGCGTGTGTATAGTGACTACTTCGGACCAGGTCGTGCATGGACTGCCCCTCTCTGTAGGTTATGCGCCAGAGACTGGCCCTTTACGCGACTCTTACGCTAGCTAGCAGGGGGGCACCTTGTCCGTCTGCAGGAACACCTCAGTGCTTAAAGCATGCACTGTCCTTCTGCAGGACAGACGCATGCCACGCCCACTGCAGGAGCTAGAGCCAAGCCGGGTGCAGTCAGTTACTCTGCAGGACAGGTGTAGACTTCGATCATACAGGAGAGAGAGCCGAGTCAGCTGCATGTACTGGCCCCAGTACTTAAAACGGAAACATAGAAGTGCAGGTACTCTGTACCAGACTACCTGCTTGTTTCTGAGAAGTGCCGGTACTCTTTAATTGAAAGTATTATGTTTTTCTTGAGAAGTCCGGGTACTCTCCCACTCAAAATAAGTAAAAAAGTACCGGAGAGTACTAGCCCATTTAAAGCACTGACTGCCTCCTTCCATGAGTGTCATTCGAGACTGGTGAATTCACTGCCCATCTGCAGGGATTGTTTACAGACAGGTGCATGCATCCCTGTACTACAGGTGAGGCTTTACTTAGGCTGGGGGCCTCCAGGTCTCAGATCCCGAAGTGATCAAAAGCAGGTATTGACATAGGGTCCCTATCCGGCACTGTATTCATGCAAATGGTAAATGTATTTATATAGCGCTTACGACCCCTGAGGAGGCATTGAAGCGCTTTTTCGGCGAGTACAAGGCTACTCTGGTTCCGAAGATTAGTAGTTAGTAGGTTAATTACATTTTTTTCTTTCTCTTGTGCACTATTTGTGTTAGGTGCGTGCTCTTGATTTCAAGAGTGTTTAGTAGATTTTGGAGTAGGGCTAGAAGGATAGGAATGGATTTGAAAGGGAAGTAGTACGTTTTTTATAAGTAGTGGTGGTTTGTGCTTGTTAGTTGGGTGGCAAATCTGAAATCGAGGGGTGAAAGTTTTAGATGGATGTTTGGGAGTTCCTGGTAGCCGGAAATGTTTGGCATGAGAGAGAAGGAAAGGGTTTATTTATTTTTAGATAGCAAATTGAAATAATTTATACATACAGATGTGTGTCACATTTTTGTCCTCTATCACTGTAGGTGTTGTGTCCCCTGCAGACCGAGTCCTTCAGTGGGTCACAGGACGAAGCGGGCTCAGAGACGTTCCCCTCGTTCAGTAGGCCATGAGGTGACTGGAGCGAAATATCGGACGCACGCACACTGTCTTAGTCGAGGTGCGGACCTGGCCACACCCCATTTATCAGGGCCAGCTTTAGCGCTGGTGGCGCCCTGTGCGACAATATTTGTTGGTGCCCCCCCCCCCCCAATGACCACCTAAAAACGGATTCTCTTACATTTTTGTGAGGCCTGGTAATTGCCGGAGGAAAGAACCGCAGCAGCAGGTGCTTCAAAAACATAATAAACTTGCGAACTCGGCACCCGCAGGAAGCCAGCACCCGGTGTGGTGCAGGCGCGCACCACCCATTGGACTCAAAGCGCTTCAGCCCCACCCACCCCCTCACCCCCGTCGTATGTGGCAGCCCGGGATGAGACAGCTTTCCGGGCACCCACACAGCCGCACCCGAGCACTTCACAGGTCTTTAAAACACCATTTGCATGTTAATGAGGCCTCGCTGTTGTTTCACCCCTTCTAAGAGCCCCTGCAGCTCCACTCTGCCTATATTGCTTAAAGGTTCAGCCCCCCCCCCAAAAAAATTCGTAGCCCCCCCCCCCCGAAATTTGGCTCTAGTTGCGCCTCTGGTGTGGTGGCACCGGTCGCACTGCCCTGCCATTTATTACATCCCAGGTGACCTTGGAACAAACCAGAAACTTTTTGTAAATACTAGGGGTGCCTGGTATAACACCCCTCGATAGCCACAAACATTACTTTCCTCCTTAACTTGTTATAAAACAAAACATTACATTAAAAACACAAATACGGACACTGGACTGGTCCCTTGTGGCATAGGGTGATCACTAACAATGACCGAGTGGGGGCTGGGCTTGTCTTCAGTGGTCAGCCCATCACATAGTCGTGGAACTTCTGGGATGGAGTAGGGTTACTTCTGCAGCGGCGGCTCCTCTGCAGTGGTGGAGGAGCGTCGCCTCACTGACTGGCTCAGGGCTAGCAAATGAAAAATGTTCTAGCATCGTTTTATTTTTCATTTGCCGGCTCTGAGCCAGCGCTGTAGGCAGAGGCGGGCCAAGGCATTGGAGGGGGAGGAGGAGGGCTATGTGCCATCTCAGGACGACCAAACACACATGCGCACTTTGGTTTTTCCAGCCCGGCTTCATGAAACACCCGGGCTGGAGAAACCCCACAGACTCCCTGGTCTGAGTGTAGTGTCTTTCCAGCCAGCTCAAGCCAATCCCTGTGCTGCTCTCATAGCATGAGAGCAGCACATGGATTGGATGGGACTCTGTCCCAAGGGCTACTGGTACCAGGAAAACGACTGGAGGTGCAACGCGGGAGTCGGCCGGCGGCTTCAGGTGAGTTCTTTTTTTATATATCATTACTAACATCCCCCCCTCGCAATACCCTCCCACGCTCCCCATCCCACGCTCTCCCTCCCACGTTCCCTCCACCTACCCCACCACCCTTTACTTGTGGTGACTGCCAATGCTTCTGAGGTCATTCACTGCAGGGAGACCTTGAGTCGGTGGTACAAAATATTTCTTGTGACCGTTTCCAGACCTCTAGTTGCTGTTGTCCCTTTTATGTTTGTCACTTGTCACAGAAAACGCTCAAAGGACAGGCAGAATTTGCTTCCAAGGTGGCGATCTCATACAAGCACCCGGTCTCTGACTTGGATGTCAGGAACAACGGTCCACCTGCATTGCAACATCATGTGGATACGTTTCCGAGACAGGGCCAGGCTGTTAATGACTGAGGTCTTTTCCCACTGGGGATGAAGCAGTACTGAGTTTTCCACCCTTCTCCCAAAACAAAGGAAACTGGGTGCTACATCAGTGGTGGAGTGAGGTGTGAGCTGGTAGTCTTTTGAAAATGTATAGACAGCCGTTTCAGCGGCGTTTTGCTGTTCCAATTGAGCAATACAGACTACCTTGCTAATGGTTCAGATGAACTGCTCAGCTTTTCTGTTTGCCTTGGGCCAACTCAGAGTGATTTGGCGATGCTTCGTGTTTTTTTGACAGTAAACAGCTGTCAAAACCTTGGCTACTGAAATGAGGACCATGGTCCGTACGCAACTCCCGTATCAGACCATGGGTGGTCTTCATTACTTTTTTAAGTTTTGGGATGGTCTCCACCGCTGATGTGGAAGGGACGATTTCCACTTCTGGGTATTTGGAAAAATCATCTATGATGACAAGCAGGTGATGGCCATCTGGAAGGCTGGCAAAATACATATCAGGGCAGTGCCACTGGGCCTCCGGGATTGGTTTGGTGATTATGGTAGCGGAGGGTTTGGGCCACCTGTTGCTTGGCATAGGTCACACTCCCGGACAGTGTGTTCACCCAGATCATCCAAACCTGGGACCCACACCATACTGTGCAGCCTGGTCTTGGTTCTGATGATTCCTTGATGTGACCCATGTGCAAGATCTACCATCCTCTGTGTCAAACAGGACAGCACCTCCAGCAGGGTTCCCCTCAGGAGACATCCGTCCTCTATGACTGTGAGTTGACTCTTCACATTGTGGAGGGATTGCTGGGTGTAATGGGCCTCTGCTGTTTATTGTGCCAGACTGGCGAGCAGGTTGACCCATTTTATGGACCAGGTCACAGCGATGACTGACATGAGGCAGCCATCTGTCCTGGTCGCCTCTATGATGTCCACTAGACAGATAGGAAGAGGATGAGACCATTCCACAACCATCTTGATGTACTCCTCCATGTCCGCCGTTTCTCTTGCTTCTTGGGGAAGGATGGTGGGGCATGTTGCGATAAATAGTCTGCTTTATTGTGAGACCCTAGCTTATATTCCACTGAGAAATTGTATTCCGGCAATTGGAGAATCCATTCTCAATCTGGGGTGGGGGTTTCATCGCCGGCCCCCTGAACAGTAGAATTGTGGTCAGTGTTCACTCAAAACGGATGGTCAAACAGGTTCACATGGAAATGACGGCACCCCAACGGATTCTATTGATTCTTTTCCTATCTATGAATACCTTTATTCAGTTGGGGTTAGTGCCCTGCTGGCATATGCAATGGGAGCCCATTCTCCATACTGTTTTTTCTGGGACAGAACAGGTCCGAGGCCTGTGGGGCTGGCATCCAAGGAGATTTTGGTGTCTTTTGCTGGATCAAAATATCCCAGGGTAGTGTCCTCTGAGAGGGCCTGTTATATGGGCTTAAATGCCTGGTCCTGCTCCACATCCCATTGCCACGAGGTTGAGGCCTATGTGAGTTGTGAATGGTTCCGCATGAAATGCCTGCAGTAAGTCACTATCCCTAAAAAACTCATTAAACCAGCGAATGTGGTGGATGCAGGTGCTGCTTGGATTTCCCGGATATAGGAAGCTGATGTTTCATGTTGGTCATCTAAGGGGTACACTATGCGAATAGCCCAGACAACCCTCTTTAGTTTACAGGAGATTTCCTCAAAAATCCCAAGTACTCTCTTTTGTGGTGGTGTGGTCGAGCAGCTTAGGCTTATCAAAGGGAAGTGTTGGGCATTTGTTGCACACACAGAGCCAATAAATGAGACACACACTTAATAAGAACATCAGACACCAATTCATAAAAATAACACACTTTTTTATGTATTTTTCGAAACCAAGATCATCGGTATCAGGCAAGCACTTTTGGAGTTATGAATTTTAGAAGAAATGGAAAATACTTCAAAATAGCAGCTTTTAGACAGTAGCCTTGAACGCGGTAATGAAGTCCTATGGGGGAAACATTCACTGCATAGGGTCACTTGTAAACCACTTTGAGGACTGTTCTTTGCTTTTGGGACTTAATGTAAGTAGGGGCCAAAGTCCAAGAAGGCACCAGCAGTTCGTATTTACCTGCCCTGGGGTGTCCAGGTGTAGAGGTGCAGGCTGCGGCAGTAGCTTCAAGCGCTACTCCCTTTAGTCAATGAGAACAGTAACTAAAAGAAAGAGGCTGCAAGCGAGGACTGGGGGATAAGTCAGTCAGAACACAAAGGGGAGTTTGACACTGGAGGGTCACCCGACCACAAAAGCACCGTTGGTTTCTGTGAACTCGGGCTCGGGGGCTTGGGAGCATAGGTGTTTTGTCTGGTGAGTTGCGATTGTCAGAAGCTCTCACAGTTGTCGTCGGTTTTGCAGAAAAGTGGAAAACAGGACAGCTGAGCAACTCTCAATGGCGTTCTCACTGGCTTTGATGTCCCTCGATATGTAGGTCGGTCTACCTCAGTGGTGGTGTCAGGACTTGACACAACAAGCCTTGGCTGCTGCAACTGCTCCAGTACACAGGGTATTGGTGCTGTGGGGCTCCTGGAGGGGTTATCATCTCGAAACTCGCTGTAAATGCAGGAGGATGGCTCCTCCACCCCAAGAGAGATGTTGCTGGAGTAATGAAGCACTGGGCAGACCTCCAAGGGTTTGGGGATTAAGTCAGCTTCAGGAGGAGTCGGTTTCTTTGGCTCTTCTTTGTCCTTCTGCTGTCAGAAGAATCTGTTTTTCTGCTATCAGGGGATGACATAAATACTCAATTTACGGGTGTTAAGGGGAGTGTAGGGTAGTAGCCAATGGGCTACTGACCAATGGGGTCACTACACCCCTGATATGACCACTACCTGTGGGGAGTGGAAAAAACCCTGAGTCAGAGTTCCTAATTTCACCACAACCAAGATGGTGAAATCCTTCTTTTCGTGTCCACTTGAGATAGCCCACCTTAGGGGTATGATTTGTCTGACAATGTAACATGCCTCCTTAATATCTAATTTCCCACCTGTCCAATGTCAAATGGGCCTAAGGGCAGGGGGTGGCATTCTCCAGGTCTGGCGGAAACCGGGGTCCCATATCAAAGGCGGCAGAGGCTTTGAAGCCTCTGGCCATGACATGCTAATGTTAATAACCATCCTGCTGGAGGAGGTGTGAACACCTTCCTCCAGAGCAGGCATTGTTTCTGACCTCTGAGCGAATGGACTCTCCCTGGCAGGAGGCTAGAAACACGTCTATGGTGGCAGGCTGGAGGAGTCTGGACAGCCAGCACATAATGAGACTAGTAAAGTTTCTGTGGGCACCTCTAAGGTGCCCTCTCGGTGCATGTCATAAAACATATAGTACTGGCATCAGTACAGATTTATTAAGCTAAGGTGTTTGAAATCAAACACCAATATTTTCAGTGAAGCCATCATGTGGCTGGGTAACTCGTGCTGACCAGTGCACAGTACATGTCTTAAGATGGTTTCCCTGAGCACTTACACTATCCACTAATAGAACTAGACATCAAATAGGCATATCTGCTTATGCAGATATGTCTTCAAATATGCTATATTTTACCCTTTCTTAGGGCTCTAAGGCCTGCTGTAGGGGTGACTTACATTTAGTACAAGCAGTGCACTTTGGCATGGCACAGGGCGAGTGTGCCATGTCATGTTTTCTGGATGGTTTGTACCATTTCAAGCAGCCTGCAATGGGGGTATGCATGTAATTTGTATGTGGGTCCTTAGGGTGTCTGAATACATGCTGCAACCCTTAAGGACCATCTTTAGTACCCATGCCCCATGTACCAAGGGTACCATTTACTAGGGACTTATAGGGGTGCTAAAGTCCTTGCCAATTTGGTTACAATTAGACTTTAACTTGTTTTAGGAGAAGAGCACTGGCACTGAGGTCTTCTTCGCAGGCATCAGTGACCTGTCATAGTTGGAAACACCATTATCTAGAAGTCAAAAGTAGGGCACAAAGTGGGGGGACAACTGCAAACAAAATTCTAATTTCCTACAACGAACTATGGCCAGGTCAGGTGTGACACCTTTTGCAGAAAAACAGTAGCCAAAGAAACAGATATCATCCTTAAGGAACTCACATTTTTCTCTGTTAAGGGTGAGCTCACTACACCAGATACTCATGAACACCACCCTCAACCTGCTGGGATGTTCTGCGATGGTGGGGCCAAGCACCAAAATGTCATAGCTGACATTTGAGACCCCCGGGAGTCCGGCTAACACCGCTTGGATAATATCCTGGAACAATTCAAATGTGCTGGAGATAACGAAGCTAAGGCACTTGTAGCAACGCAAACTGATGTGAGTCGAGAAAGTTGTTACATGATAGGACTCAAGTGCTAGGAAGGTATGGTGGTAGCCCGACCTCAGGTCCATCTTTAAGAACCATCTGGATCCAGATAGTTCTCCAATAATGTTGTTGACTGTTGGAGTTAGGTGTCATTTTATGGCCGTGTTGGGGAGGCATATGGTGACACATATCTGCACCTCACCCAGTTTTTTCAGCTTCTTCGCGACCACAATGAGAAAGACCCATGGTGTTGGCCCTTCCACCTTCTCAATTATGTCTTCTGCTTCCAGCCTGAGAAGCTCGGCCTCCACCTTGGGATGAAGGTGAAAAAGTATCCTTCTGTGACATAGGGCGACCGGTTGTACAGACTAGTCAATGTTCAACTTTACTTCCCAGTCTTTGAGGCAGACAATTCCTTTGAAAACGGCCTCTAACTCACTGATGAGGTACTCTAAGGCACTGGCATGGACCTTGAAGGCAAACTGGACTAACTGGAGATGTTCAGCGGTGTAGCAGCTGAGAAGCATGTTGGATCTGCTCTTGGTCACATAGATCTTGGCCTCTGTAGACTGGCCCTGATTTTCAATCAGCGATATGAAAACTCAAGCAAGCAGGAGGCAGGTATTAGTGCCAAATGCATACACCCTGGTGGTCGTAGAGCAGAGAGCTCACGATGTGGGAATTGACTATAAGAATGATCGGGGTAAAATATTGATGGATGCCCCTGTGTCTACTAGCGCCATGATTGGCTGACCCTCCACCTTGACTCTACAATGGGGCCCATGGGGCTTCTTCTCTCGGTTGGTTCCTCAGCATGTATAATGTGTATTGTGACCTCTGTGGCTTCATCATCCATGTTGTTATCATCATCTGCCAATACTGATTTTGCGTCCACACAGTTGACTGCTAATGTTTGGGTTTTTCTGAAGTGGAGCAGACCACCAGACTTTGGCATAGTGACTCCTTTTTCCACAAAATTAACATTCTCTCCCTTTTGCAGGCAGTCATCTCCATGTGGAGTGGCACCTCCGCACCACCGAGATGACGGGTTTGACTAAGAGGACCGGTTTGTGTTTGGCTTTGTGTCACTAGTCACCTGATTGACAGACTCCATCTTGACGGTGCGTTGGAGATCTGCCTCCATATGGGCCGGTCGGGCAATTGAGAGTTACTTCAAGCTCACCAGTGTTAAGATGTCAGCTATGCTCATACACAGAGCTTGTAGAATTTGCTCCCGTAATTTGACTGATGAGCAACCCCATATGAACTGCGTCCGGATGTCATCAAGCTCATTGGGTAGGGTGTAGGTACTCCAGAGTTCTTGGAGTTTGGCACTGAAATCGTCCACTGACTCTTGAGGTGTCTGCCGGACATGACGGAGTAGAAACCGCTCGTAATCCGGGTTGGCCAGAGGTGCAAAATGTGCCGTCAGAGCAGCCTTGAGCGTGGCATATGTAAAAGGAGGGCCAACTTGGGAAACCATGTTCAAGAGTTTATGAATGCGAGCATGACCCTAAATGGATAAATGGAGACGCATAGGGTGGTGACTGTCTGCCTCTAGGCCTATTGCGGCAAAGTACATCTCAATGTGGTTGACCTATTTAGCCCATTTGGCTGCCTGCAAGGAAGGGGCTCTCGATATTAGAAAAGGTTCGATGGTCAAGACAGATGACATTGTGCCGCTGTTAGTACGCCAAGCTTTTGTCTTTTGTTGTGGTGGACAGTAGTGGTCTCAATGTGGCCTGCCCACTGTGGATGTCCATAACCGAGATGCCTTGTCTAGACACTTATCGACACTCGGTGGGGTGGGAGAAAACAGAGTGTCTCTGTGCTGGCAAATGAGGGACACACAAAGACACACCAGAAGATAGTGCAACCATCTTCACAGCTGTGCAGTGACTCTGTATCATGGCCATAAGGCTTGTTACAAACTGAAGGCTCACAATGGCTGCTGGGCAGGATGAAAGCTCCACGTAGAGCTATACCTGTTTCAAAATGGTGGCAGCCTGCTTCCGAAATCTTGACCCCCAAAATGGCAGATGGTTGTGGCCGGGACCCAAACTCAGTGCTGGACCGGACCTTGCTGATGGCAGCATCTCAATGCTGTGCTCACCTTCCTGAGAGCGTGTCGCTGAGGACCCTTCCGGCAGCCGATAAGGTCCACGACAAATGTCTTGTGCTTTGGAACACCCACCTGCCGGTGGCAGACAGCCATAAGTGCACAAAAGCGCACAACAGGTTGGATCTTTGTCAGGGAGCAAGGTGGCATATGAGCGAGCGTCACCAATTGTTGTGCCCCCGGCAGCAGGAGTCCCACACTGGATCACAGGATGATACAGGCTTAGGGATGGTACCCTCATTTACTAGGCCATGAGAGAGATGAGGCCAAATAACTGGCACACGCACATTCTCTTAATCTAGTTGCAGACCTGACGTTACACTCAACATCTTTTATTATATCCTGTGTTCAGGTGACAATGGGACAAACCACAACTTTAATAAACACTAGGGATGCCTGGTAAGACACCCCTTGACAGCCACCAACATTACAGAAGATAAGTGGACCACATTGATGCTGAGATCACTTTCTTACTTCCAGTTTGTTGGACCTGACATTTTTGCGTGGTTTCCCCAGCTTTTGCCCTCAATCCCTCTGTTTTTTCCTTACTTCACATTTGCTGGCCCTAGTTTACTGCGCACTTAACCACAGCTAAGTGGTGCTAAAATACATATGCTCCCCTTAAAACATGATAACAATAGCTTAGTCCAATTGGAAAATGTAATTTACTTGTACGTCCCTACTAAAAGCCTGTACAGAGAGCCTGTATTTAAAATGCTACTAGTGGGCCTGCAGCACTTATTGTGCCACCCACCTAAGTAGCCTTACAAACATGTCCCAGGCCTGCCATTGCAGCCTGTGTGCACAGTTTTTTAAACTTCCCTTTCAACCTGGCAAAATAAACCTTTCGCTAGGCCTATACCTTCCTTCTGAATACATGTAAGTCTCCCCTCCGGAAGACCATGCCCAGCCCAGAGGGAAGGGTGCCATGTATTTAAAAGCGGGACATGTACCTTTAAAGTTTACATGTCCTGTTAGTGAAAAACTCTTTACTTTGTTTTTCACTACCGCTCATCCTACCTCTCACAAAGGATAATATTGGGTTACCTTATTACATTTCATAAGTGATTGTGTACTTAACTTCACTTGTAAAACGCTAATTAATGTCTGCACAATGAATGGTAAAAACGTCAAGGAAATCCTTGCCACCCAATTAGTTCTGCATTACATGTCACATGTTTTATGCTTAATTTAGCATTTCCAAGAGTGTTACCTATTTCCAGGATGGTGTGCTCTTGCAATTTCTTTGGTGTGTAGCATATTACTGTTGTAGAGTGCATGCTTTAACCCCTTCTGTGCCCATAACGAGCTGGACTCGTCATGGGCCGCGGTTGCGCTGTGCCCATGACGAGTCCAGCTCGTCATAAACCCCGCCCGCTAATGCAACGGCCGGCACAGGGCGGGGAAAGGGCGTGGCACACAAGGGGTTAAACTGAATCACCCGAGATGTGTTTAATGGCCATGATTGAAAGCCCGGCAGTAGAGCCAGAAGGCAATGAATGTTTTTCACAGTATCTGTCAGTGCCTGTTAGTGGATTAAAAAGATGTTCCGAAAACATGGTCATCTACTTGGCCTGTCAGAGCGCACAGAGTAATGGTCAGGTATACCACTTGCAATTGTGATTCTGTGTAAATGTGTGTAGGAGGCACACCGGTGTCAAAATATTGACAAAGTAAAAGAAAATGCAGTGCATTTTGGTAAGTGGGTGCATTGTGTGTTTAATGGTGGTGAAGTGCAGGAGATACAAGGACGTGCATTCAGAAGACATTGAATAGAAAGGAAAGAGAGGAGGTGAAAGACAAGCAGATGGTTGAGGTTTAGAGAGAAACAGGGTGGGCGGAAATATCTATAAAAGTGAAGATAACACAAGTGATGAAGACACTCTGAAGGCCATGACCCCTTCCACGGGTCTCAGAAATATTTAATTCACAGTCTCACAATTTCAGAAATGGAACATTTTCAATATAAATTGTTTTCAACAAAATCATTGTTGTTACTCATTTATCTTAAACAGCTAACAACCATTGAGAAAGTCAATAGACCCGGCTGGTTTGGGGTTATATGCCAGGTCTGTGGCACAACACAAATGAAGGGGCCTCCTTGCAGAATGCGATAAGAGACTCCTGAGTCTCCCATATCACACATATATACATCGGCCTCGGGCTGAATGGGGGCCCCTGAAGAGTTTGGGGCTCCCCTGCACCACAGGGGCTGCAGGAGCCTACGTTATGCCCCTGTGTCAGGTGTTGTGTTATATATCTGGATGCAATAACAGAAACGTCAGAGAGGAACCAAAATACCGTTCAGGTGGCAATCTATGGAAATCACAGAAACTTAGTTTATGCCACACCCATAATTACAAGGAGACACCCCTTTTAGAGCCCACCCCCACCTCACTCACTTTTTTCACCCCACTCAAAACCCTTCCTGCAGGAAAGAGGTCCAACCCAAGGACATATGCTTCCCCTGCGGGAACAAGGGCACAAATTACACATCTGCAGGAGCTGCACAAATACGGTCGTGTGCATGCACTGCATCCTTGCAGGAGGCACCCTCCTTGCTGGAGTTCCAAAATGTCATCTGGCACCCCGTAAAGCTGCTCTCAACGTGCCTGCCAGACTCCTTACGGGAGATAAAAAAGTTGACCACATCTCTCCTTCCCTCAGTAGTCTTAAATGTCTTCCCATCGAATGAAGATGCTTTTACAAGACAGCCCGCATCACCCACAAAGTGCTTCATACAAAAACCTCTGAATACTTAAAAACAGAATTTCAAGAGCTGAAAGAGCCCGAATACCGAGAAGCTCTGATGCTCTTCTTCTCATTCCTCCCAACTTCAAGGAAAAATCATCTCAGTCTCGCTCCTTCTCGGGTAATGCTCCGAAGATCTGGAACTCACTGCCCAAAGAATTCTGCTGCACCTCCTCCTTTCCCGACTTCAAACAGGACCTCAAATCTCTACTACTCAACAGCTACCTCATCAGACACACACACTGTTCTTTGTTTCTCTTGTTGATTAATGCCTTCAGTGCCCATGACGAGATAGTCTCGTCATGGAGCACGGTCGCGCTGTGCCCATGACGAGACTATCTCGTCATGAACCCCGCCCGCTAATAAAACTCCCGGCACAGGAGGGGGAAAGGGCGTGGCACAGAAGGGGTTAATGCCTTCTAGGTGGACACACGACTTGCTCAATCACATTGTTGTCCCTGATGCCCTTCTTTTCCATGTGCCCCGTATTATACTTTGTGACTCTATAACCTCTGAGTGCTGTATTGTCTTCTGACTTTCACACTACCGATTCCCACTTGTCCCTCTTGTAAACCTATTTATGTATTCTCATAACCTAAAGCACTCTGACACCCTCAGTTCCAGCTGGCGCTGTATAAAACTCAAAAATAAATAATTAATAAAACAATTAATACTCTGTGGTCTGGGCATGCACTACCACTCCTCATAAAAGTGCCAGGGACATATACCTGCAGGAGAGAAGATCCAAGGCTTGTGCATGTATTGAGTTGCAACAGAGACGCATACACTGTGTACTGCTTCAGCGGCTTAGCAACATGTTCATGCATTATGTTTTTCAGGATGGGGCATGGACATCCCACCTGCAGGCGAGAGATCCAACTCAAGGTCATATGTGGCCTTTTTTTGCTGCTTGGAAATACGTTCATGCACCGCTCCTTTGCAGGGGGTAGATTAGGGGTAGTAAAATGCACTGCATCATAGCATGAGGTTCTCAGAGAAGAGCACATGCTCTCCCTTTGGGTTAAAAAATGCCAAATACATGTGTCTGCAATGTACCTCTTCAGGGGAGCGATTGGGAGTCAGGTACCCACCTAAACCTCTACTCTTCTGGAGTGTGATAAACAGGGCTCGAGTCATGGGTAGACTCGTCTACCCACTATTTTCAGACGGTGAACGTCGTCTACCCTGCTGCAAAGCTGGTCACTTTCAGAGGAATTCCTTTCCGACTCCTCCCAGAATTCACAGAAATATGTTAAACTCGTCCCGGTGTAATTTTCTGACCCCGGGACACTTTCAGCAGCACCCGCACATTGTCTGCTTTTGTTCCGAGCCGCAAAGTGCAGGCGGGGAAGGGGATTATCAGATTTCAGCCTCACCTATAACAAAAGCCAGAGTTAAGGGACCATTAGGCCTCTTTTTGTTGGAGTATCCTGGCTGGGAACCATTGGGTACCTCAAACAGAGATGCAATGGAAAGGAAACAAAGGCTCACATCTTATCACTTCACAGGTGCTTAAGAGAGAAATGCTTTTGTTTTGACTTTGTTCAGTCCCTGTATATTAGAGATATGCACACATTGCAAGAATGTCAGATGTGTTGGTCGCCCCAGAATTGACACAAACATCAATTTAAATACCACTATTTTGTTTTATTTATTTTATAGCGCTTTAGCACTACTCATCCCAATGCAGGGTTCAGAGCGCTTTACATACAGATCATACATTGATAATAAATCATATATGTGTACATCAATATAAAGGATTTGTTACATAAGACATAGAGGGTTAGAAAGTGTAGGAGCCCAAATGTCCTTCATACCTCACTGTGCTACATTAGAAGGATTACGATTTATGAACTTCAAGCAACAAAAGGATCTCTTTCTTAAAAGTAGGAACCCACTTACCCATTTACATAAAATAGAAATATGTCATCTGTGTGTTGCATAATCTGCTTTGTAGGAGTCATATTACACCTTATGCCACTTTTATTCAAAACTGGGACTAGGAAAAACACAGATCTCTCTAGCAAATACATTATCCTCCAGAGTTATATTACCATTAATATTATTCCCTGAGATTTAGCTGGCACACAAAGATCTCTGCAGCAGGTGCCATAACCCCATATGACATTTTAAAATACAGACATTGCAACCAATTAAGCAGAACAGATTTACTGCCAAGTTTCTCCTTGTTGCCAATTTCTTTGTGCCAGGGTTTAAAAAAAATGAATGTATAAATAGAGGCCCACATTTTGCATCTGGGTTGTGTCAATATTTTGGCAGAACCCCAATGCAAAATCTAATTTGTTAAATATTGTAATGTGCTCAAATGTACTCATGATAGACTTGCTAACCATATGCGAGGTTCTTAAGAAGATGTGATGTCACTTACTCCGAGGTCATGTGTTGTGGTGCCACTTTCTGTGATGCCATGAGTGGTAATGTCAGGCCGATTCTGCCTAACTTTGTGTGTCCCCCACCTTTTTTTTAGGACTTGAGCCCTGTTGATAAACAAGAGGTGTTAGTATCCCCCTTCATGTCGAGGGGCTCAGACAGGTGCATGGACTTCTTTGCAGGAATGGTAAACATGAATGGTCTATTCCCCGTAATGGAGCAGTTACTAGCCCTATTCTGGTACAGACCCACTGCAGCGGAGGTCTGGGACAGGGTTTTGCGACACATACACTGTCCGTCTGCAGGGACGTCTCCGGAATAATAGCAGGAGAGCTGCACGTGCTGTTCCTTATAGGAATGGTCATGGGCCAGTCCTTGCATGACCTCTGCTCAGGGGTGGTCAAAGGCCGGTGTATGTTTTGCTCCTGTGCAGAAGTGTCAGAGACCTGCAAATCTTGCTCATTATTTGCATGAGGGTTCAGCGATATGTAGATGTAAACTGGCCCTCTACAGGAAGGAGTCAGGGACTGGAGCACACACTACCTGTGTTCAGGAGGGGTCACTCGTCACTGGCCAGAGCATGCACGCTCCTCTGCAAGAAAGTGTCCAGAAATAGGCTTGTATTCACCTAGATGCAAGACCACTGCTGACCCGCAACTCTCCCATCCCAAACCTTCTTGTGACCCCTGTCCTCCAAATCCCCACCACCCAGTGGTGGCTCCTCCACTAAGGTGGATGAGCGTTGCCCCACTGCTTCAGCGGCAAGCTGAATAAAAAAATAAAACGATAATAACATTTGTTATAATCATGTTGTTTTTTGTATTCAGTTTGCAGCTGAAGCCGGCTGGCGGGGCTGGACTTCTCGTGTCACAGGGGTTGCAGCCTGGGTGGAGAACGTGCACAGCCTGCCAGCCCCTGTCTGAGCGCTGAACACGGCGCTCAGACAAATCACAACGTTGCTAAGGCAGTGTTGTGATTGGTCAGGGGATTCTGGGAGGCTGTGTGCTTTCTGCTGAGAGGAGGACGGAGAAAGAAGAGGCGGCGGGGGCGGTAAAGAGGTAGGTTATATATATTTTTTATTATTGCCCCATCCCTCGTTCCCCCTCCCCAAGCCCTACCACACCTGGTCGGTAGCAGCCGCAACTGCCACCACCAGCACCTTCCTGCCTATACAGTCTCTGGCCTTGATGTTGTATCCCCTACCAACTCTTCCGCAAAACCCGCAGTAAAACCACTCTCTATTCCTTTTCAGGGAGGGTTGTCCTATATAAGAAACTCCCTCTCTGTATCAGGGGTTCAAAGACAGGTGTAAACACTGCTCGTTTACATACGTCTGTTTACACATTGGCATATAATAAACATATGTTTAAACATATATTTTGCGCCAGGCATCATTTAAGAAGAAAAGATACAGAGAGAAAATTTCCCCCCGAGGGTCACACCTATTTTCTAAGTGCTCAGAACCATGTGTTTTTTCCTCTTTGACGTTTGCATGACTTTATCAAGCAAAAACCCCCACGCTACCCCAAAAAAAAACAAATCCGGTAACACCTCTTTTGTCGTCGAAAGAGTTTGCACGGGATTATATTAATCTTTTGTTAATGTGATCGGGCAACTTAAATACTGTCCAACGCGCTGGACTTTAATGAACAGCACTATGGCTAGTGTGATGTACAGTGGCGTAGTAAGGTTGCAGCGGGGTCTGGTGTAAGTTAGGAGCACAGTCCTTCCCATAAAATCAACTGGAAGTCAAATGATTCCACCCCTATCCCCCCTGACGTCTCACCATTCATCACACTTGTTCCCCAGCACCTTCCACCACCAGGCCCCACGTACAGCTTTCCCAGTGCACCTCACTCTGCACCAGGGTATCCATAGCTGTTTCAATCCTGTGCCCAGGTACAGCTTTGCCAGTGCACATCAGTCCTGATCTGGACCACTTATTCCAACATATGCGATGATATTTATTTGCTTACCCTTTTTTAAACATTGATATGTCTACCTTGCTTTTTATCCCTCTCCACTGATTCTTGCTATGAAATCTTTTTAGTCTCAAACATTTTCTGAATTAAGTTATTATTATATTTCAATGTGTCTTGTTGTATTGTTAGTGTATTATAAATGTATTTCTCGTTTAACATGCAATAAAGATATTTGAACACAAAAAAGCTAAAAGGGCTAAAAAGGCTCCTGCCCCCACACCGCCCCCCTCATCGTGTGCCGTAGCCCGGGTCAGCTTCATAGGGGCTTTCCTAGGCAGGCCACTGCTTGGGAAGGGGTTGATGGAGAAAACATTTACTCTTTTTTAAGCGACACGTTCATCTTCTCCTGCTGCTGGAAAGTGTCTTCAATAAAAGGTTAAGGTCACCAGTAATTCAGCAAAGGCTAGCTTACAGGCCCCACGGTGGGAGCTTTCACTGTGCACAGCCATGTGCTTTAGCATTCCTCAATGTTTTAAATGAGACACAATGATTGCCCATTAATACTGTGATGACGCAGGCAGCATTTGCACTTGAAAGATTATATCTGTCTGCCCTGTTCCCAACCTGACAAGCAGACAAGGTACAAGTGACGAATTATAGTTTATGCAGGGCTACTGGAATTATGCAATTGTGCGGCCTCAGCGTCTTTTGCATAACTATAGATTTATGCATTTGCCACACTATCAGGGTTTTAAGTAGGGTGACAAAAACAGTGGGGGGGTCTCTCAAATGCATTAAGGGCGTGGCTTAAAAACATATACGGTGAAAATCTGTGCTTAGCATAGTGTGCCGCCCGACTTGTATTTTGCTGTTGCTGTCATTGCATCCAGACATATGATACAACAAGTAACATCATACCTACAACAAGTCAGGACTATTGGCTTTGTCAATGGTTGTTAGTTGCATAAGATAAATAAGCAGCTACTATGGCTTGTATATAATATTGAAAAGGCTTTCACTTAAAGCCCCGGTGACACCACGACAATGTTGCTGGCTGCTCCTGAGTTTCAAAAAGAGAAGGGAAATCCAGAGAGAAAATGAGTCTTTTTAAAGGATCTCCTATCCCCTATAACGCTCACCTGGCATGACGTCATGCCGTAACTTCTCCACTATGAGAAGTGAGCAGTGTGAGCACACACACATCCACGTGCCTACTGTCACTATAGTCCGGAAAAAATGGACCGCCTTTGCCAGAGCACAAAACAGAGCCCGATAGAGACCCGTTTCAAGCCCCCCTATAAAAAACTGCCGGTGCTCAGCACCGATGAGGACCTGCACATAATGCATCTTCTGCTGCATAATCCGCAGATTTTAACAAAAAAAATGTTTTTAGCTTGAGCGGGTCAAAAGTTAGTAAATATGCAGCTACACGTGCTACTGGGCAGTGACAGACCCTTTGCAAACCTTGACTGGTCACCTATCTGTTGCTTTATTAATGAGGTGCAACAAATGCCCAGATAGTGTTGATTAATGGACAAATGGCAAAATAATTCAGTTATAATGTCAAAATATGTGTGGAATTGAGCCACATTATTTGCCTTTTCTGGTCACATAATGTACCCAACCCTGCTACATAACTTGGCCCTCCCCTGTCGCATAATTCAAGTGGCCCTGATTGTATGTAATTGAATTTATATAGTACTTACTACCCTTGAAGGTGTAGCAAGTGCTATATAAATGCAAAAAGGGAATATAATTTATTTCTTCTTAAAATGGTATTGCAGTGATTCAGATTCCATCAGGCAGTCCAGATTTCTTTTTACCAACAGCATCTTGGATTCTTGGCCGCCTGTGTTTTTGCTTCTAAAAATTCCAAGTGCTGGCCTAAAAATATGAACATGCAAAGTGATACTGGAAAATAGGGAGTTGAGCAGCAGTTACTTTGTTTTGGTGGTTGATGGTAGGTGGCACCGGCACTTATTCATGGGGGAAGGGACATTTAAAAGATGGTCCTGTTGGCAGTCTCTGAGTAAAACGCTCCTGGCTGCCTGTTCTATACCAGAAGAAGAAGTAGAAGGCCAGTCATGGCCCAAGTGTAGATGTTGCTTGTGAGGCTGTCAGGCAGTATATGCGTCAGGGTGATGGTTTGACAATAATGTCATGTCACACAGTTACTTTAGCAGCCATGCAGTTACTCTAACACTTTGTACACAGGTAGCGGAAGAGAGCAGCCCGTCACTGTGCTCTTCCACTTCAGGATTTTTTTTAAATTCATTTTTATTCAACTCAAGGTTGACATATGAAAAAGACGATTAATACACACAATGGCAATATAGTTATGTCACGGGGGAGACTTAGAGCAAATTATTACATATTGCAATCACAGTTCTAGCGTGTTCAGACCTCGTGCGACAGTTTCTTCCCTCGTCCTTGGAGGCTCACATACCTCTCCCCTGTGGGTGTTCCACTTTTCCCAAACCTGCATCCATTTGGTGGGGCACCCCCTCGCTTCGTATATGGTCTTATCTGTGACCATACACCAGTCCATATCCTTACCCCAATCCCCTATTCTTGGCAGGATGTGAGCCTTCCACAATCTTGCGATATTTCGCTTTGCCACCCCAAATGTTACCCATATTCGCTCCTTGGAGGTTAGATCAGTCGAGCCCCAGGCGTTGAGGATGGCCAGCTTTATGTTACAGTCGATCTTCCACCCCAACACCCCTTCCATGAGTCTCACTACTGCCGCCCAATACCCTTGGATAATCTTGCCTTCCCAGAGAGTATGAATAAAGGATCCCTCTTGCCCACATTGCCTAGCACAGCCACCGTCCGAGCTACATCCCATACGAACCAGTAATGGACCAGACAAGTAGGACCTATGGAGGAGCTTTAGCTGTACTAAGTGAAGCCTGGAGGAAATATCTACCTCCCGAGAAGAGGCCACTGCTGCCAGCCGCTCCTTGTCATCCAAACCCGCTACATCGTGGTCCCATTTTGCCCTCAGCTGGACCAGGGGATCTGCCATGTTGTTGATCAACTTTTTGTAAATGAGTGATATGGCCTTCTCAGGCAGGTCGCCATCCAAGACTCTATCCTCGAGTGGGGAGGACTCAGGGAGTGACCCCCCTCCAGGGAATGCAGCAAGTAAAGCATATCTAATTTGTAGGTACCTAAAGTGATCGGAACGCGCCAGTTTGTATTCTTGCTGCAACTGAGTGAAAGTGATTATATCTGCTGATTTCCACAGGTCTCCCACCTTGGAGATGCCTGTGAGATCCCAACGATCAAAGCCCTTCGAGCGAATCAGTTTACCCAGTTGTTCGCTATGCCAGAGCGAGGTGTGGCGTGATCTTACCTTCCCATCCCAAGCTTTTCGTGGCGGCCTTCTACAGCTGCACCACGTGTCCGGTAGGGCCGGTCAATGATGGTGTCAACAAACGCACATACATTGCCCCTTCAAAACTCTCTCCCGGCAGAAGCTATCTATCAATCTGGAAGGCGGGGTCGCCCTGTGATCTGTATGTGCATTGGTTACTTGCTGCCAGGTGGGACGCCCAGTAGTACTTCCTAATGTCTGATAGTTCAATTCCCCCATCAAACCACCCAAGCGTAAGCTTGTGCGTAGCAATACGAGGGGTCTTACCCTCCCAGAGCAGATCCCGTATGAGACAGTCAATTTCTTTGAAGTACAAGGATTCAACATAATGTGGGGTGTTCTGCAGGGCGTATAAGAATCTGGGAAGGAACATCATCTTAAATAGTGCCGCGTGTCCCAAGAGGGATAGATGGAGCGATTTCCAATGCCGGACAGCAGACTTGAGATGCAACAGGGGCGGCAGCAGATTACGCTCGAAGAACCTGGACTGGTCCTTAGAGACCCACATCCCCAGGTACCTGAAGCCGTCAGTTGCTTCCACTAGCTGAAATCCCTGAGGGAGCGAAGGCATCTCTCCATAAAGGACATAGAGCACCGACTTCTTCCAGTTAATTTTATAACCAGCATATCTGCCAAACAACCGAAATATATTCAGGGCCCTGTTTAAAGACGCAGCCGGTGATGCCAGATACAGCAAGAGATCATCCGCATATAACAATATACATTCTTCCCACCCATAGGGTTACAATATTCCACTGCGACTTATCAAGGACTGCTGTGCACTAACCACTCACAGTCCCTCTTGTCCTGGATATTTGCTTGCTGAACATGTAATAGACTGAAAAGTGGATCTGCATGGCAGTGTGTATGGACAGCACATGGCACTCCGCCCACCAAAGCTTTCTGTCACAGCAGCAGGTGCCCAGCCTGCCGTTCTACTACCATATGCCAACTTTAGTCTAGCAACTGTAGTCCTGGGTGTTAATGCACCTTCTGCTGAGACACAGTCCAGATGCCTTCCATCTTTTGAATGTCTGCCTGTAGAGGAGACTTTATAGCTCAAGCTTGGTTCCAGAGACGAGAATTCACTTTAAAAAGGGATACTCCGAGGTTGAGTTGGAATGACATCTGGGTGAATACACTAAACCAGCCCCATTCTCTCCCCAGCATTAAAGCAATGAAGTACTCTGAGGCCACCCAACTTAGTTTTGAGAATTAAACATTCTCGGGCCACATTTATTTACCTGAAGACACATAAATAAAATGTATTGATAATGACACACTTGAAAATATTGTCATCATGTATATTGAATATCCATACCAATACAAGGCTAGACATACAATTTTCTGTCTGAAAATTTCAAAATCATGGTTACTCCCCGAGCTGGCCCTTCAAGCGCCAACCCCAAGAAAATTTGATTTGGTACCCCCAGATTTCCGCTATGACCCCTATTCAGTGCTTGACAATGTGAATTCAGTCACTCACTCATATCAGGGGAGCCCCCCCTTAGGTCAACTAGTAAGTGAGACCCAAAATTGGATACCCCTGGCACCCTTTGGAAGTTGGGACTGGGTAACCTGGCCATATCTTGGTCCCCTGGTTCCAGACCATCTCCTAAATCACCATAGTCATTGTTAAAGAAGTATCCATTGGCAGTCAAAATATAATTACTGTAACGCACAAACTGAAGCCGCCTGCAGACCACTGCTCCACTACCCCTCCATGGGGTAATAATTAGAGCCAATTTCAAAATTCACCTGACCATATAGGGGTTGCATTTTAACAGGCTTCAGAGTCTGCTCTGGCTCCTGCTGAAAGTTTAAATTTTCACACAGGATGTCAAGAATTGCCTTTGGGCACCACCTCCCTACTCCCACTGGCCTCTGCCTAAATGCCTGTGGCTGCAACATGCAGCCCCCTTTGTTTACATTAGCTCTTTGTCTTTTGCTTTTCTGCCCAGGTCCTTCCCATGTACTGTGGTGCACTTTGACTTCTACCATATCGTCCGTGGGCAGTCACCTGGGCTTCAGCACTATTCATACTTTCATACTACTCTCTGACCCTGCAGTTACACTCTACATATACTGCTTCCTTTTTTCCTGCTCCCAGAAAAACCCAAACTGAAGCTGGTGCACTTCTATAGATATACCTGAATACCTAAAAGACACAAGTGAGTCCCTGCACAGATACAATTAGTTCCTGCACATGCAGAGAGGGTAGGTCTTTTTTTGATAGTTTTTTATATGGTGCAGATTTGACCTGAAGGTAATGAGACACCTTAAAGTAGCACCAGTGACATCACATAAGGTCACGTTCATTTTTTTGGGCATGGGGAGATTAAGAGTTTTTCCCAGAATCGGGTACTGTTGAGCCGGCACCGAGACTCAACCTGGTTCCTTAGTTCCAAAGTTGGCAGCTCTGGCCACAGCACTACAGCTGAGTCCCTCCATATGTAGTGCTGAACCCCTGCACAGATACAGCAGAGTTTATGCAATGATGGAGCTGAGCTCCTACAGGTATAATGTTGAGTTTTTTTGCAGACAGTTTATTTCTTGCAGTGAACCAGAGCAGAGTCCATGTATATACAGACCTTATCCACTGCACAGTAATAGTTTTGTTGATTCATAGACTGTGTTGAGCCAATTCACAGGCACTTAGCTCTTTCAGTATTCATTCCTGCAAGGCAAAAGCTGAACTTCAGTGGGGACTGAGATACCAGTCACCAGCTCCTAATCTGTGGGACTGTTTAGTGTCTGACATAGCCTGTCTCTGATAGTGAGTCTGGAAAAAAGAATAGAAGGGGGGCGTGGCCGGGCAAGATGGCCGAGCGGACGTGATCCGCCCCTGCTCCCGGTCTGCACACTGGTTTACCCGACTGCAAGGCTGCCAACGATCGTCGGATGTGGACACCCGGGCTCCGAAGCTGAGAGAAACTGCTTGGGTCCCGCGAATGCCTCTCTGAAGAGTGGACGGGGCTGCAATCTGCCGGGTTCCGGTGAGGCCGGGCTCCGATCGGGAGCCGGCAACATGGCGGCGCCCGGGCCGAGCCTCCGTTGAGAGTGGGGAGCGATCCCGGGCTGACTCTACCGCGGGGATCCCTCCGGCGGCAGGATGTCCGGACCGAAGCTGGGTGAGGCGCCCGCCCGCGGCCGTCCCTGGTCCAACAGTTCCACCGCGAGGTACGCGGTGGGTTTGTCCGACCCGGCTGGGTCACTGCGGCGGCGGCGCCATTCGGGAGCCATGTGAAGGAGGCGGAGGAGGGCTGCGGCGTGCATACGGCCGGGGGGGGGGTCATCCCCCCAGGACAGGTAGCCGGAGGAGGGAGACGGCACGATTCGAGGGCCGACCGATGAGTGGAGCGCGGACCGGCATGCCTGACAGCAACATGGCGGCCGGAGCCTAACGCGTCCAGCAGAGAGCTGATTACCAGACGCAAGCGGGGAACTACCTCTCCAGAGGCACGAGTGTGTGGATCCCGAGGGAGGCGAGGACTGAACTGGGGCTGCCCATCTTGGGGAGTGAGGAGCTGGTGTGGGTCGGGCTGTGCATAACGGCGGGAGGGCCTCCACGCGGGGCTACACCGTCTTCCCAGGCCTGAGGGAGCCACGGCCACCAAGCAGTCACTGAGGGGACATCCTCCCCCCTTGGGCACTCTGTCCTGCCCGGGATCTGCCAACTGGCGGCAACAGGCGGTCCCGACACTGATCCTGGCGCCTCGGGAAAACGCACCCGGCCCTTATTGCTACCACGGACACGACGACCGCCCACAACTTGAGGTGTTTGGCTCCAGTAGCGGCGTGACTTTATGTCTCCCAAGAGGGTTATCCCGAAGAAGCCCGCAACGGTTTCCTCCTTCTTTGGGACGACGGACAAGGCTCCGGCCGTGGTGACGGACAGGCTCACCGACGCCATGGCGCTAACCAAGGAGGACCTACTAGCTTCCCTACAGGTATTTAAGACTGACCTCTGCAAGGAACTGGGCCAGGACATCCAAGAGGCCATCAGGCAGCTGCGTACGGAATTGCAGGGGCAACTGGCGGTGATCCAACGGGACGTCGATTCTGTGGGCACTAGAGTGCTTGACCTAGAGACTCAATCCCAGGCCTTAGAACACAAAGCATCGGCCTGCTCCCGCCAACTGATCGACCTGCAAGATCAGCTTCACCAGACCCAACTGAAGGCCGAGGATTTAGAGAACAGGGCCCGGCGGGACAACATCCGCATCCGCTTTCTGGAGGAAAAGGCAGAGGGTCCGGACTTGGAGGCTTTTCTGGAGGGTCTCTTTGCTGAGGTTCTGAAGCCCCAGGTGCTGAAAATCAAACTGGATCGGGCCCACCGGGTTGGTCACCTCCAGGTCGGAGAGAAGAAGTGCCCTCGTGACATACTAGCGAAATTTCACAAACATAAAGCTAAGGAGGTGGTTCTGTCGGCCGCTAGGGCCATGTCTGAGGTTTCTTTCCAAGGTTATTCCTGTGCTCTCTATCAAGACCTGGCCCCTGCCACTCTAGCCAGGAAACAACAGTTTCGCCCCATAACAGCGCACCTGAGGGATGAGAAGATCCGTTATCGATGGACCTTCCCATTTGGTCTCTCATTTGAATATAAGAACAGACCGCGACATGTTACGGAACTTCGGGCGGGACTTGCCTTGTTGGGGCTTCCGACGTCTGGAGCGGGCACCGCGCCCCGATGGCCCTGAGGGGGCCCAGGCGGGAGGGGACTCCTCTTCTTGGGTCACGGCGGGTCGCTCGCCGCGCTAATGTAGATTCCACTGGGATGGCAATGTGATTGGTTCTACGGAGGCGGTCCTATTCCTGGGCCCGGGCCTGACTGGGTTATAGGGGGTCCTCATGGGGTGCCCTGATCCGGGGGGAGTCCCCCCCCCCCCCGAAACGAACCTTACTGAATCTTTGAGCTCTTTGTTGGTTTGTAGCACTGTTGGCAGTCTCGAGTGCATTTTTTTTTTTTCTGTTAGTATATCGGGTTGGGTGGCGGATGGGTTCCCCACGCTCTGCCCGAAATCAATGTTACAACATGGAGAGTTTTTGGCTCTCTGGGTATTGTATTTCTACTCTTTCTTCTCTTTCCTCTCCTTTTCTTCTTTTCCAGGGGTTGGGCCGGGGGGTCACCACCACGAAAATGGGGGCGGTGGGGATGGAGTGCTGGGAGGGGATGGGCTGCGCACGAGGGTCTGGAGCAGGCGGCAGGGCTGATTTGATGTAATGGTTATCACAATTGGAACATGGAATGTTAAGGGCCTTAACTCCCCCCATAAACGCCAAAAGGTGTGGAAATTCCTGACGGACCACCATTTGGACATTATTGCTCTACAGGAGACCCACATACGACGGGTAGATGAGCTGCGGCTCAAACATAGACAGTTCCCACTCATTTATCGCTCCTCGGCGACGACCAAACATCGGGGAGTGGCCCTCCTTTTCCATTCCAGAGCAAAATTCCAACCTCTAGACGTAGCCTCCGATAAGGACGGGCGGTGGGTAATGGTTAAAGGCTCCCTACTGGGCAGGTTGTGCACCGTTGTCTCGATTTATGCCCCCAACACGGGACAGGCAGGTTTCCTCGCTACCCTTTTGTCCATGTTGGGTTCTTTTGCAGAGGGGTCGGTTCTGGCTCTGGGGGAGTTTAATCTAGTGTGGCAGGTAGACCTGGACAGCTCGCATCCACAGCACTCTGGGGCTGGTATCTTCCCTGAAAGCTGCAAACAACGATTGGCTAACTTGGGCCTCCGTGACACATGGCGTTTGATGCACCCCGCTACGCGGGACTACACGTTTTTTTCACATATGCACCACACCTATTCTCGCCTAGATCACATTTTTATTAGTCAAATGTTAACAGGCAAACTCCAGGATGCCCGCATCCTACCCCTCGCTGTCTCCGACCATAGTATGGTAGCTATTAGCCTGCACTGGCGGGGCGTGAGATCACACAATCCAAAATGGTTCTTCCCAGCCTCCATCACCAGGGACATAGTCTATAGAGCAGCTCTCCGAGAGGCCATAGGGGACTTCTTCACCCTTAACAATACGCAGGATACCTCGGAGGAGGTGAGGTGGGACGCTTTCAAGGCGGTCTTCAGGGGCAAATGTATTGCACTGAACGCCTCCCTGAACCGTCAAAGAGCTCTAGAACGCGAGCAGCTTGAGAAGGAACTGGAAATGGCTGAACAAATCCACAAGGCGACTCCCACGCGTCTTACCCTTCGCCCCCTCACGGCGATACGAGGTAAACTTAACGCAATCTATAACAACAGGGTGGAGCTTACCCTTTTAAAATTACACCACATGTCCTTTGCTCAAGGGAACAAAATAGGGAGACACTTGGCCCGCCAACTACGGGAAAAGAGGGAGAGAGAATATATTGGCAACATTAGAGATTCCAACCAGACCCTAACCCACCTTGATAAGAACAAGGCGGATATCTTTGGAGCCTTTTACAGCTAGCTTTACTCTGCGGATTCCTTGGATGCCGAGAGGCAGGACAGGTATTTGCAACAGCTCCCCCTACCCACAATCTCACAGAGGGCTAATGAGGACTTGGCTGCCCCCTTCTCCGTAGAGGAGGTTACGTGGGCTATTATGGCCCTGAAAATCAACAAGGCCCCGGGACCCGACGGATTAACGGCGCATTTTTACCGTACATTTGCATCGGACCTGGCCCCCCATCTCACCTCACTTTTTAATCACCTGGCCGAGACAGGAGGGGTCTCCCACTCTATGGCAGAAGCCACCATCTCTGTTTTCCCCAAACCGGGGAACTTTGCTCCTCATACAGGCCCATAGCCCTCTTGAAGCTCGATGCTAAGATTTATTCTGCCATCCTAGCGGCGAGACTTAACCCGTTGATGGCAGCCCTCATCCACCTGGATCAATCCGGATTCATTCCAAGTAGACAGACCCATGACAACACCCGACGTATCACACACCTCATTGAAAAGGCTTCTAAATAACATATCCCTGCGATGTTGGTGGGCTTGGACGCCGAAAAGGCGTTTGACCGGGTGGATTGGGGCTTCCTCTTCGCGACTCTTCGACGGATGGGCTTTGCGGAGGAGTTTATCAGAATGATCACGGCTAACTACTCTCTCCCTTACTCCAGAGTGCAGGTCAATGGGGTCCTCTCTTCCCCCTTTAAATTGTCCAGGGGTACTCGGCAGGGCTGCCCTCTCTCTCCTCTCCTTTCCGCTCTGAGTATCGAACCCTTCGCGATGGCCATTAGGCGCAATCCACTTATATCGCGTATCCCCTTCACAGGAGAAGAGCACAAAATATCGCTATTTGCGGACGATGTCCTCATGTCGCTCACCCAGCCCGCCAGTTCTCTCCCCGCCCTACATGACGAGCTAACTCAGTTTGAAAGGGTAGCAGGGTTCAAAATTAAATCCTATATCCTTAATTTGACGGTACCAGCAGAGGACCTACCGAATCTTAAGGCCTGCACGCCGCTGCAATGGGCAGACCGCTCTTTACAGTATTTGGGGGTACACCTTATCCCCACTGTGGAGGGGCTATATAAGGCCAACTTCCCCCCCATTATAGGACAAATAAAGGCGGACTGGGCTCGCCGGAAACCCCTGTTTATTTCCTGGTTGGGGAGGATCCATGCGTTGAAGATGACGTTACTCCCCTAACTACTATATCTCTTCCAGGCCCTTCCAATAGAACTCCCCACATCCTTTTTCTCCACTCTGCGGTCTTTTTTCACCCGTTTCATATGGCAGGATAAACGTGCCCGATTTGCATACTCGCTGCTTCGCAAGCCTAAACGGGGAGGTGGAGTGGGTCTCCCAGACCCTCGCCTCTATTACAAGGCGGCTCAACTTCGCGTGATCAGCGAGTGGTCCAAAAGGGAATCGGACAAACACTGGCTCCACATGGACCGTTCGGTAACAGGGGAGACGATATGGGACTTGATTTGGCGCCCAAAGAAGGACAGACCAGCGAATGTGTACGTAAGCACTCCCACGAGAACGACTCTGAAAGTCTGGGACTCGGTCTCTCACGATGCACGCTGGACCAGCTTTCCTTCTCCCCAAACCCCGATCCATCGTAACCCCGCTTTTCCACCAGCTCATCATGGGAGCTCCTACGCCTCCTGGGAGAATGGCGGGTGCCTGATGCTCGGACACCTATTCCTCAACCAAAAGATTCTTTCATTTCAGGAGTGTAGGAATGACTTTGATCTCCCCCAGACGGAACTCTTCCACTACATACAGCTGAAATATTGGCTGCAATCCCCTGTGGTCAAATTGGCGATCTCCAGGCCCCTCTCGCGTTTTGAACGCTTCATACGCTCCACAGTCAACATGCGGGGGGTTATCTCATTCCTTTATAGCTACCTCTTAGATACCACAGATACCCCGTGTCCACGCTACACTGCTATGTGGGAAGGGAGCATTAATCGGGACATTTCTGAGGGAGAATGGGCGGCTTTATGGTCAGACATAGCTAAACACAACCACTCGATGGAACTTCGGGAAGCCCACACGAAAACTATGATGGACTGGTACCTCTACCCCTCTAAACTCAATCGCATCTTCCCCGCAACTTCTGACCGTTGCTGGCGGGGGTGTGGACTGCTAGGAGACTTTTGCCACATCTGGTGGGACTGCCCGACTATTAGACTATTCTGGGAGGAAATTTTGTCTTACATTAAGGATATCCTGGGGTACCCCATCCCGACCACAATTGAGTCCCCACTGCTTGGCCTCCGGGATCCCTCTCTGCACTACCAAACTAGGGCAGACAAGGCCATACTGTGGACATGCCTGGGGGCAGCCAAGGTGGCCATCGCAGCATCTTGGAAGAAGCAGTGTGCTCCCACTAGCTCGATATGGCATTCCCGCCTGTGGCGCCTCCTCAGCCTGGAACGCATGGCCGACATATTTCGTGATGACTATGCAAGTTTTGAATTGAAGTGGGGCCCCCTGGTCTCGTTCCTCTCACGGGGTCTCCCTTCGGCGGTTTGTCCACCTTACATTAGGGGTTTCCACCTCTTTCAAATATAGACCTGAGCTCTGGCGTTGGTACTCAAAGTTACAGGATCTCTCCCTCGGCTTACCCTGGACTGTCTCTTTTTCTCTTCTTTCTTTCTAACTTTCTCTCACTTTCTGTGGGGTGGGGGGGAGGGAGGGGGTCTCTTGTTCGGGGTTTTTTGTATAAAATTTTTAGTTATTAATTACACCCATTCCGAGTCACGCTCGCTAGAATGAGAGCATGTTGGTGGACTGCTGTCTGACTATCGGCGCGCACGTCACCAAAGGACACAGATCCTGCTACCTGGTTAAGCTCTGGACTTACAGCATAACTGTTCCACTCCATATGCTTCTGTTTCGCTTCCTAGAGCTAACCGGTCCACACGTTGATAACAAGTCTTTTCCTTTGGGGTCCATTCGAGACCTGGTCAGCTGTCGTGTTGTCATATGGTGCTGCTCAAAGCACAGTAGCTGTTGTACTTGGTTGTCGAGAATAAATTTCAATAAATAAATGTTTGAAAAAAAAATAATAATAAAGGATAGAAGGAAGAATGAGAGTTAGAGGAAGGGATCGATGAAAGAAATTGTGTAAAAAGAGTGACAGAGAGGCAAGATGGAGAATAGCGACAGAGAAGAGAGAGACCACATATAAAAATAAGCATTGAAAATTCATTTTGTGGCTTCTGTAAAGTTAATTGTTCCTAGAAGGATTTTTTTTAAAACATATTTTATTGGCATTTGATATGTAACGCTACTCTTTACAGAATCTCTGTTATATGTCTAGATCCAGTTGGCTTGTACCTTACTATGTTACATCAGATCATGTCTATTCTAGTTCATAGAATGTATATCTGACTCCATACATAAACCGGTCTTAACAATGGAATGTCGTCTATTGTCGTATCTCAACCTCTAACAGATAAATACTTAGTCTGCATTTCAATTCACATTATATCCAATCTTTTCTAGGTGAGTAGCTGTCAGTGCTTATTCTGTCACATAATGGCTTCCTTTATAATGTGAAGAATAAACAACATTTCTCAACCATTAATCAAACAAAAAGGAAATAAAAGAGAAAAAAGCTTATGCAGATGGGTGGTTTATGTGTATAATTATTACGGAACTACTTGGGGTGTATAGATTACAGAGCCCATTGATGGGCCCCTCATCGGGCTAGGGGGGTTTCCCACAGTATGTAAGAGTCTTTTGTGAGTTTGTATCTCGTTGTAGACATCATTGGAGTCCAATAGTTAGATCTGATCCCATATCTCGTTAGAGGGATGTGATGGCTATACTGTTACATGTCCTCCTGCTCCTGCTCACTATCACTCTCCCCTCTCTTACTGCCTGGCTCTGTCAGTGTTTCCCATGCCACCAGTGCATTGTGATTAGAAGGATCACTAAAACATATCAGAGACACATCATGACATCGGCAGCATCCCTAGCAGAAAGAATAGGTACTGGGCATGTGGCTGTAGATGTAGGAGCAGTGCAGATGCTGTCAAACAGAGCAGGTACAAAGGGACAGCTATTGTGAAAGCTTCCCTGCAGAACAAGTAGAAGAGGAGCATCAGTAGAAACGTGTCTCTCCTTCACAGAACAGGTACATCTGGGAGAATATATCCCTTTACATTGCATGCGTTTACAACGCATGCTATTACAACGTGATCGTTACGACGACTGTGTTGTTACATCGCAGTGCCATTACAACGCAAGTCATTCCAACGACTTGCCCTAGGGGGCGAGCCGGACTTAGGAACAGTATAATTCACTATTCCAACTCCAGTGTGTGCAACAGTAGGGAAGGTGTTGGAATAGTAAATTATACTATTCCTTAGTTTAGAGTGCCCCCTACAGCAAGTCGTTGTAATGATTTGCATTGTAATGCTACTGCGATGTAACAACGCGGAGGTTGTAACGACCACGTTGTAATCGCATGCGTTGTAACGCATGCAATGTGATGGCTGTTTCCAATCTGGGACAACAGCAGTGCAAGCTTTGATTACCTTACAGAGCAGGTACAAATTAGTTGGCAGCACTGGAGGCCTCCCTCACTTACAGAACATGTATGTCCTGGGCAGCAGTAATGTATGCTTCGCTACATACAAGCCCCTACAGTGCAAGCTTTCTTTCCTGAAATAAGAGGTACTCCTTGACAGCAACAAACATTGTACTTGCAGTAGGTAGCATCAGTGCAAGCTCAACATCCATTTAGAACAGACACAACAAGGCAGCTGTAGTGTAAACTTTAAACATTGACAGAACATGAACAGCACAGGATGCAGGTTACATACAGTCTTTGGAGTGGGTTCTAAATCCATAGAAATGGGTAAATTGGTGAAAGCGTGAGTATTGTTGCCACTCTCACTTCTGCAGCATTCTGACAGTAAAAGTGTAGTCACGCTTATTTACTTAAGATGCTGTTAGAGATGCTTCTGACATATGCTGAAACTTCTAATGCAGTCACATTGAGTCTTGTTATTAGCACAACTCCTACTTTTGTCATATGCGTGAGCCTTGCTGCTGCTACTGAGTCTTGCCTTCAGTGCCTGCAGATCCATATGCTGCCATGCCCTGCAACTCGTGCTCTTGTGACTGCAAGTGAGTGCTGCTATCACATACTGAGCAGTTCCCGACGCTTAAACTCTGAGTGCGGCAGTCAATGCATATAACTTATGCCATTCCATGACCTGCTTCTTCAAGACATCATGCACAATGCTGTCATCCACTGGTGATCCAGCTGTCAGACCTACTGGTACCACCTCTCTAGGCTTGATTGCAGCAGACAAACCCCAAAATGAGTGGATGGATGTGTGAAGCATAAAACCTGCAAGAGTAGGTCAACTTCAAGGGTACAGGAGTAGCGATTTCCTTCAGCAACCTCAGGCTCCAATCATGGGGGCATATCAACAAGGGTTTTATCTCTGCTTTTTTGGCTTTAAAAGCCAAAAAAGCAGAGATAAAACTAGCACCCTATCAACAACAGTGTGCTAACATGCAAATTTGCATGTTAGCACCCTTTTACTCTACGCTTCCCCTTGCATCTCTAATGAGATGCAAAGGGGGCGTTCCAGAGTAAAATAATAGGAAAAATGTCGCTAAGCGACATTTCTGTTATCAAGAATATCGCTAACCCTGTTAGAGACAAAAAAAGCAGCGCTAACCACGGTTAACGCTGCTTTTTTACGTCTGGTATTTTTCTGACTTAGCCATGGTATCCTATGGAAGGAGGATATCATGGCTAAGTTTGGCTGTCCCTATCAACAAGCTAACGTGAGATTATCGCTGGGTTTCCAGCGATAATCTCACGTTAGCCACTTAGCGTGAGGATTTTTATCGCTATTGAGATAAGCGTTGCTAATAGCACGCTATCTCAGCGATAAAAATCAACGCTAGCCGGCGATAATTATCCTAGCGCTAAGTGCGCTTAGCGATAATTATCGCCGGTTGTTGTTGATATGCCCCATGGTTCCCCCAGGAGACAAAAGCTGAAGTACTCCCCTAGACTGCTATTTATTCCATTCTCCTGTGAGAGATGTGACGGCATATGTTCAGGTGGAGGAAAATGAGCTCCATACTGGCTGCTTGTACGGTGGTGCCAACCAGATGGCGCTACACCATTCCAGTGTGAGTTGCCGCAGGATCATTGGCATGCTCACACCATCCCACATACATGGGTTTGTGCCCAGGTCCCCATATGCTTATAATTATATCACTCATTCTAATTCTGCAGCATTGACTTGTGCTGTTCATGCTCACCATTACAAGTTTTCCTCTAATTTTCACACAGCTTCGGGTCTTTCATAAGCATGGCTGACAACATTATTTACCATAATTAATTTCTGGTGCAGCTTGGGCACATTTAACTTTTGCCATCTTTAGCCAACCCTCTTTTATTCAGAAAAAAAAGAAAATATGACTCAGTGCAAATTTTGCTGTGGCACGTAACTGTATTTTTGTGAAAGATATTTAACCTCCAGCTCTCAAACAGAAATTGGCTTTATAGTTGTAATTTGGAAAATTGATGCTTTCCTGTCACAGCAGTTCATAGCTATATCAAGAAAGGATTGCAGTGCCAAAGAGTCAACGATTCATCAACCCATGGTATACTATTTTAAATAGCAAACAAATACCACAGTAAAAAAGGTACTCAACATCTGGACCATGATCTCTGCTCCATCATTATGGAAATTATGGGAATGCATCACTATTAATAAATCATTACATTGTTTAGAACTAAGTAAATATTTATGTTATATATCACATTGTACTTTAACCCACAGTGCATTTGCACATAGACTAAAGTGAACCTTAAATGAGAGACATTGTGATCAAAGTGTGACCCTGTTTAATAGCACAATAATTTGCATTTGGTCTACTCACTAGACATCATGTGGAATACAGCATAATGCCTATGGGAAAATATCCCAATAATATAAGTGTTCACAAGGGTTGGTGAAAGTGAACTTTGGGAGCATTGTCAACTGTTAATTTTTGTAATGTTTTATTACCTCAACTAAGGAAGAAGATGTGGTGTAATAGTGACTAAGTCCATATTTTTTCTTTATCCCAGTAAACGTGTCACCCTTTTGTTTGAGTTCCTGATGTCTGTGGGAACACTTTCTTTTGTTTCTTAGGAGATCCCCCATGCACATCTTCTTGTTCCATGGAAGTATTTGTTTATTATGTGTCTTCACTTGCTCTTGGCAAGAAGACACTTTTACAATAAGGCTTCAGGGCTTTCTTCTCCGTGTGTCAAACATACACAAGTGCATAAGGCTAGCTCGATCTAAACCATCTTGCAGACGTCTGAAGCTTGCAGGTGTGGTGAATCCTCTCGAAGCTGCAACTGTGCTTAGTGTCTGAGTGGAAATCTTTGACAAAGCCGAAAGAACGGGCTATAATGTGTTGAAGCATGAAATTACAGACGCACAAATGCTGTTTGCATGTGTTAGCACATTAAACTTAAACATATAGGCAATGTGTGCCCTCATACTGGCTCTAAGGATGTTTCAATGTGACGTGGAATCCCCACCACTGCGGCTTGAAATACTAGCCACCCTCGAGTATCAGGTCTAGATGCAACCCTGGGTTACACCCCAGTCCTGACCAGCAACATCTCTTGTGTGTACAGTAATGGCCCCACATACAGCTCAGCCAATGCACCCCCCCGCCCCCAAATCTGGGACTCACATGCAGTTCTATCAATGCACTGTACCCTGAACTAGGATAATTGAATCCCCAGCTGTTTCAGTACTGTCCTCACCTATAGGTCTGTCAAAGCACATCATTTCTTCTCTGCAGCACACTGCTGTAGACATGGGACTTAGTGTTGACCAGAAGTATCCCAATCATCCCAGTACTGGGATGTCCACATAGCCAGTGCTTAATTTGTAGTAAAATAAGTTCCAGGGCCCTCGTCAGGAGGCCATTGAAGCTAGAAGCACACATTGCCCCTGCCATGCTACCAATGATAGTAACAAAACAACTGCTAACCGTCACACTCCTACAAGTGTGACAATTTAGACAATGCCAGGCCTTCAAAGCTATAAGACTGTCTTGGGCAGCAAGTATTAGTCATTTTTTTCAATTTAAAGTAAATTAGTAAACAACTGTTGCTGTGGTCATCTCTAAATTAGACAGACAGCGCCACCTTGTGGCAGACTGTTATAAATGCTGGTGTTGACAATTAAGTGCCTGTGCCAGCATGCGAAACCACTGGCTCAAATTAAACACTGCACATTGCTCTGCCAATGTAATCAGTCCTGACCAACAGCCCTCCAGCCATTCTAGAGCAGACACCTAATACAGCTTTATGTCAATGCACCCAGGGCAGGCCACTGGCATGGGGAAGCTGGGACCATGCCCTTGCCGCCAACCCTCAGAGAGGTGCTCCATAAAGGGTATGCTTTCAGCTGGCTCAATATGACTCTAGGGATTCATCTTAATCTTCTAGTTTTTTTTATATGTTCCAATAGCAGTTGAGTTTAACCCTTACCTAACCTTCTTCCTTGTCTTTCGACTCCCAACTACCTCGCACACGTTGCGTCTCAAACCCCAATTTACCCTTACCAACAACTCGGCACAAGTAGGAAGCAGCTGAGTTTAGTGTGATTCAGGGGAGTTGGGGTGGGGTAGGAAAGGCTGCCCCCTGCTCTGATGTCATTAGCTAATGACTTGCTTATGTACACAAAATATACTTCCTATTGCTTTATTCAAACACACAATCAGATGCGAGGGTGTCAAATTTGGCTCCACCCAGGATCCTATCAGAGCAAAGGACGGCCCTCAATGTACCCCCCATATTCTTTTAAATGTGATTGATTGTATTATGTGTTTGTGTGGTTGTACTATTGTATCTTGCTTTGTGTACACTTTTAAGGTTATTTATAACCGAATAAAGTATTTCTACTACTACTACTACCCCCCACTCTGCTTACCGGTACTCCTGGATATTCTTATACCAGGATTAACACACATATCTACCAGTGCACCTCAATCCATAAAGGGCAGGAAGGTGAAGTATTATTTTCAGCGTCTACTCTGAGTAATAGGTTCTCATCAGATTCTTCTTAGGGTAATCTAGCGCCCCCTGCTGGTGGTGCCTTAGGCATCTGCCTAGAATGATTTTGCGGTATAATTGGCATTATGGGCGACTCAGTGAGTGCATTAGTGAGTCAGCCAACGAGTGAGTCATTTATCCTCTGAAACATTTGATTGTCATTTCTACTGCTTGAAGATATGAGATCCTCATAAGAAATATTATAATAAAATTCTGTACTATTCCAGTTCACCTCTTGAACGCTGTCACCACCCAAATGTCTATTATACTTGATATGGTACATACACTTCCCAGATGATGAAATGACTGGGTATCCCTGTTTCTTTAACATGTAAAACTGTGAGATTGGAGAAGACACATGTATATAGCCACTAGCATCAGTAATTATTTTCTTTTCTTAACCCATCTGTAAATGAATTCACCCCAGGAGTGTTGCAAACCTCGCTGCTTGTGGGGCAGCATATGGTAACTGATCCATTAACAGAACGCCCCGGAACTCATCTATTTAATTAATGCAAATATAATCCTGTCTGTATTCCAGCCTTCTAGAGCTGCCTTTCAAACGTACAAATTAAATGTACTTCTTTGTTTTGCAATTCCTAATAACACATTCCACATGCTAGTCATAAACCCTGTTAATAACTTTCAAATGCTATTCAAAAAGTAATTTCATACGTCTAACTTTGTGTGCTTTACTTTATATTTATGAATGTTGGATCAAACTAAACAGTGTCTTCGGGGTTTCATTTTTCAGTCATAGTGAATAAACATTATTTTATGTGTATTGGAACAGAAAAGTCCCTCGCATGGGGCTGGACATGGACCCCTGCCATGAGTGTCCCAACTGTAATGATGTCTGAAACCCTAATGCTGATTTTTGTTGACATGGGCGAACGCGGATGATCCGTGTGTGCCATGACATCGGCCTGTCTCCATGAATGCGGTCTTTTTAGACCAGGAGGGGCGCCAAAGGGCTACCTACATACTGGTGAAATGCTGCTGCCTTTGCCATGAGTTAAACAGCACAAGTGCTGTGGTGGCCGCACACTGTGTATTGATCAGTAAGAGTAAACAAGCCTTTTGACCTGCGCACTTGAGTGAGGCCTACAGACTCACTTATTCAAAGTTCCTCTGATGTGTTCTTAACTCACTCTTGGCCTACATCAGCTTGGTGTGTAGTGCTGCACAGTCTTTGTGTGTTATACATGCGCTGGGTGTATGTGTGCCTGCGAATCGTACAATGCAAGGATGATGCAGTGCAGTGTGTGTATGCTATACACATGCGCTGGGTGTATATGTGCCTTTGAAAGGTGTTATGCATGACAGAGGGTAGATTCCATTTTGGAAGACCCAGGGCTAACTAGAGAAACATGAGAAGGTAGTGTAGGTGTTTCCAAAGAGTAGCTCGTCAGCTAGTGTTAGCTCTCTACCAACCTGTAAATATCTCTCCGGTGTGCATCAACCCTACTAGATTAGAACCTTTTGCTTATTGAATTAATGGCTGTGTGCCAAACTTGTGTATTCAAGATGAAAATGTGTGTATTTTCAGAACTCCAAGGCTGATGTTTGGGGAAAAATTGTTGAGCTTCCAAAATATATTTCACTTTTTGAGAGACATTACTAAGATTACTATGTTCAGGCCAGGGGCATTGCAGCTGTGACTGTTATATACTACCTATGTGTAGGCAATCCAAATTGATAAAGCCTTTTTTTACATTACTGCTGGCAACCCTGGCTGATGCACTAAGGTGATCTCTGCTAGTAGTCTTGCATATGGTGACTGCTAATGAAAACTTGTATGATGTGGCCACTTTTACAACACCAATAATATTAGTAGCTCACAATGATTTTCATTGAACATAAGCAACTTTTCTTGCACAAAAGGTTGGAGGTAGAGGAATCCCACATGACAGATTTGTGGATTGCTGCATTCCTGTGAGTTGGGTGGGATACACTGGAGGAAGGGAGCTCAGTCTCTTCAGTGTATTTCAGTGGGTGCTCTTTGATTCAGAGGTATTTCACTAGGGTGGGGCTCAGCACACCTCGGGAACGAGATAGGGCTGATAAGAGAATCATAAAGAGTATGGCTGAGGCCCTGGAGTAACCTTTTGATACACATATCACTGTGATTGACATCCAGGTGTAAACCGCTAGTCACTCCCATGGCCTATGTTATGAGGCTATCGGATTTGGAGTCACTCTTGCTGTGACAGACTGCTTTCTGGAGGAAGGGCATGGGAGGGGATACTTCAAAAGGAAGCAGACCCCCAATATAAACTTCAAACACTAAGATTCTAAATCATATTTGTTGTCTGGAAATGGACCATAAAAAGGGAAGATTGAGGCCCCAAAAACTGTTAACTGTCAAGCAGCTAGTCAGGCTGTGTGAGGAGGAGAAGCTCTGCAAGATGTCTGCCTGAGACCAGGACCAGGGACCAAGAACTGCCAGTGTCCCATCTACGTGAAGGGACATCACTCAGGGAACCCAAGATCACCTGCCTCTCAAACTGGATCACAAGTGCCTGCACGCTTGCCAAGACAAGTGTACCCTGTGAGGAAGAGGAGAGCATTGGAGGGAGCGAGGTCCAGTGGGGGATCCTGGCGACTGGATCTCTGTAGCGAGGTGTGAGGAGGTGGATGCTGTGCTGACCAGATTGTTGCCTGTGTGCTGGTTAAAGCTGGTGACCCCTCGTATGTCAGAGGAGGGCTGCCGTGAAGTGAGCTGTGAACGTTGCTACACTGATCAGGTCATTGTCATCATGCAGATTTGAAGTTGGTGACCCCGTATGCTAGGTGGGGCCACTGTGAAAATTGCTGCCATGCCGAACAGGGCGTAACCCATGTGAGGAGAGTATTCAGTGATCTCGTATTACAGGTGGGGCCACCATCAAGTTTGCTGCTGTACCAAATGGGCCATAGCACGTGTGCAGAATGAGGACCGTGACTTCATATGCCAGAGGGGGTAACCAGGAAAAGGCAAGGCGCGTGGTCTGGTTGAGACCATCATCGTGAGGAAAAAATGTGTAAGAAATTAGGCTATTAGTTACGAAGGATGTGAGTCATTCACAAGTAATAGGTTCGGAATAGTCTTTTTACTGGAAACCAATGTCCCATAGTAGCACATGACTTTCTCTGGGTAGTGAAGCAGAGTAGTCCAGGGCCTACTCAGGGGCGGTGCTGTGGGCTAGGAATCTAAATTAACTGGCATACAACAACAACACTCAAATGACAGTCCAGTTAGTGCTTTTTCTTTAAAAAGGAAAAGTACATGTATGATACACACTGCTAAATACTATGCATTAAATTATAACTATGTACATCAGGTAGATAGAAACAACTTTGGTGATACCCTTATATCACATTTCACCCCTAGAGGGTTATAAACCCCATAATCACAATATCTCCCCAGCTATATCAGATGCAACATCGCACTATAAGAGGGTGTAATTATATGAGGCAGGCAATTTAGCTTTGTCAGTAGGTCACAAAATTGATATATGGACAAACGCATATTAAGTTGTGATATGGCCATTAAATCCAATAAGAACAAGAAACATAACCTAAAAATGATGAAGAGATTTTCCTTTATATTCTTTAGACCACATAATGTAGCTATAGCACCAATCACTATGTTGCCATGCATTCCAGAACCCATAAACAAAAATTGCAGTACCAGGAATGCTTTGTAAACTGGTAATCGTGTCTGGGGTCATAATTTCAATGACCCCAGAAACGGCTAATTCTTAAAAATCATTCCTGGGTCGCTGCAGCACTCCTTGCAAAACCCTAAAACACTCAGGACATGTGTTGGTGATGCCCCTGCTCCTCTTTGGGAACATCAAGGAGAAATAAATATGTAAATAAGCACTTGCAGAGCATTATGGAACTCTCCCCACTGGCATCAGTGAATTTCAAATGAGCTACTCATGCTGCTTGGTTTACTTCCACTGGCACAGCAACTCTTTTTCTTCTTTCTAGTTTTTGTTTTTGGTGCCCAAGTCCCGCAGAGGCACCTACAAGCACTAGGTACTTATGGGCTTCAGGGGGCTCCAAGGCCCCCACTGCCCTGCTGGCTACTGGAACCTGTGTGTGCACCTCATATGCGGCAGCGCTGGAGATCGGCAAATTCTCTTGTGTGCTCTTGCCCCGTCTGGACCAGTTTTCCTTCTGCGCCCCCCCGCGGTGGGAGCAGTGCAGCACCCTGCCTACACTCCTAGCTGGAAAAAGCAGACACCATCAATCCCCCCCACCCACGCCAGACAAGGGCAGCGGGCAACATGCCTCACCCGGGGGGGGGGGGGGGGGGCGTATTTTTGTTCTCTGTCTCATGGGATCGGGACAGTCTTGCGTCATGCCACATGGGATGGAGTACTTGGGGCTGAGGTTTGGCTCAGGGCAGCTGTGTCAACCCTTGGGCATTGGCTCATCACAGGGGGAATTCTTGGAGTAGCGGTGGAGCCTCACAAGCTTGTTTTTTGCAATTTTTGTGGCAAACAGTGCAAGTCTTTAAAGTAGCATATCTCGGGCCCCATTTGGCCGATTTCTCAATTTTTGTGTCATTTTCCCCTGGTGGTGAGCTCTATCCACTAAGAGCATTTTCAACAGATCTTCTGGCCTCTAAAGGGGCACAATCACCAGGGACCTGAATTTACTGTCTCCCTGCACCAGCCTTCTTCTGTGCATGGCCCCTGGTGCTCCTCTCCTGCTAGTGAGAGCATCTTCTGTAACCCCTTTGCAAACAACTAGCTAAAACCCCCCTCCTGCCCGCACTCCCTGGACCCAGAGTCTACTGACTGTCTCAAAGGGCACCCGGGGGGTATTGGAGTCCAGGTCTTCCCCCACTGGTCCACAGGGGCCATAAGGGGGCGAGAGCCACTGGCCCTGGAGAGACCTATCCTAATCCTTTGGGCAGCTGGAGTCAAAGTCATTAGTTTATCTTTGCTGGATATCAGGTGGCTTCTCTTTTCAGCGAGTCATTCTTCTGTTATCATCGCCTCACAGATCCCAGGGTCTTCATCCTTGTCTCTCACTTGTGCAGCAGTTTATCAGGGGGGTGGAAAGTTCTAGATGCAACATCTTCCTCCACCCCTATGTCAAACCCCCTGTACATCATTCTGGGAAAAACCAAACATGTCACTGTGAAGTTTTCTCTGAAAAGAGATCTTCTTGGGGCCTCAGCTCCACCCTAGCTGACATACTGTCAAATCCCTTTCCACAAAAACCTCAAAGGCTAGCCCCTTCCGTGTTGGCTCCAGGTGTCTGGGCTTCCTCCCTTGTTCATTGGGCCTGAGCTGGCCCAGCCCAGGTGCAGTGTGTGACAAGCTAATTATAACATGCACATTTTCTCCACACCCATTTTTCCCATGAATCACTGATAATTTCTCCTTTTGTGTGGGAAGGCCTTTGTTTCCTCTGCTATGTAGCTGAGTAATTAATAGCGACTACTAAGGGGGACAATAGGTCATGGAATCTGATTATGAGCTGAGCCAGAGAAATATGACAATTCCTGACGCCCCATGGGATGCTGATTTAGAGTGTTGGGAACAGCAAATTCAAACTTGGCGCACATGTTTTACCTCAGCTTGACATCTTGTTGGACTGTGTAGGCTTAAGTGGAGTGAAACTGAACTTTAGGGCAGGTTTTGCCTATATGTATAATACAGTGAAGTATTACAGATTTTTCAGTAAACCTTACAGACCAATCGATGACTGCCCGCTAATATTATAAATTTGAAAAACAACACAAGTGCCAATACTGATTTCATTCCACAAAATCATTCACACCCATGATCCCACACCACATGTTATATGACCATCAAATATTTATTCTTTTTTTCGTTTTCCTTTTTCCAATACTGAACTTTTAAATCTGTATTCTTCATAAAAAACATTTATAAGTGTGTCAATACACAGAGAAAATGACAATACTACATTTACAAAAATAGAGAATATCACATATTTGAACAAAACCTACACAAAAAACTAAGCAATGACAACATTACAGATGATAAATCACAAAAACAAATCTTTAAAGCACAAGTTCTGTTTTTTTGGGGGGGTTAATTGTTTGAAAGTATGCTGCTTAATAAAATGAAATGGAATTGAATTCTTACAACTTTATTGTCGTATAATAGGGAAGTTGACATGATGCGCTGCTCTTACGCACGTTTTTATTGTGGTGAACGTTCAACCTTAGAGATTTCTGGGAAACTTAGCCCAGTCTGAAGGAAAAGCGGGCATACCATTTGTTTGTTTTTGAAGGTTCAAAAACAACTGTGCATTTTCCTTTGATTTCACCAGGCTAGCTGCATGAGCCTTTGATTGTACATTTTAGAATTTTGTCACCGTATTCTAGAAGTAATTCATGGCAATATCGTTACCTTTGATATAAAACCCTCAGTTTGTTCAACGGACCATTTAAAGTTATAGACAGTATGTCTTATAAGAAGGTGATTGGTGCTTCAGACTACTTTTTATTTTTTGGTTTTAGAATCCCGAAGAAGATGAAAAGAGATGGAATCGGTATCCTGTGGAACTTGCATTTGCGGAATAATTCCCTCACCAGATTTGAGTTCCTTTGTAGTTTGTATAAAGGATTACTAATGGCTTTTTCACAAATTCTTAGGTAGATTATACAGTGACTGTGTGTTTTGCATTTTCTCTTAGTTTATCAATGGGTTGTGGAAATTTAGCTTGCAAACTGAACATTATCTGCGCCATCTTGCCTCTCCCCAGCGCCACGCACAGCGAGCACACAACAGCCATTTTAGGCACCCCACTCTCTCCCCGCTCATTCTCGATCGCCAGCGCTTTCCCCTGGCGCTGCGAGCATCCCCCGCGCGCCGGCCACCCCCGCTCTCTCATATACGGGCCATAAACCCTCTCCTTCTGCGCGACCCTGCCATGGAACCACATCCTACGCCTGACCGACATCCCATATATGGTCACGCATCTCTTTTGATAACCCCCTTCCTCTGCGCCCCATTGTCCGAACTGATCCCAGGCCATCACCTAGCCCTGCGGATGCAGTTTATTGCCCCTACTGTAAGGGAAACACCCCACATCAAAGGGATTACAGTGGATCAAAGCCCCTACCCCCCTGAGACCCGGCCGGTTGCACACATCCCCGGGAATTGGCGGAATGTCCAGCTGCGTGATAGCCATCTCCTACTGTAGATATGTGTGGGAACGAGTTCGAAGTGGGGGTTCCAAGGAATGTCTTTCCGTACATCAAAGTCTCAATAAGAATGTACCATGTGTAATAAAGCAATAAACCTGTGTATAAGAGGCCAGACCTCAGAGATGCAGTTAGAGCACCTCGTGACGACACCTTGCTGTCTGATCTGATGTGTTCTGCTCCGACGGAATAAAACTTTGTTTCCTGCCTTCCAGTCTCCGGCGCCTGCCTCTTTCATTGGTAGATTATCGAGTGGTATGAGAGGCGATTACCGCCGGGCAATACTTGAAAGGTTATCGACTGAAACTGCCGCTACCATTTAACAATTGGCGTCCCAAGCGTGGGGCCCATCAGAGACACGTGGATCCAGTGGGAGAGGTCCTGACGACAGAGTGAACGACTGCAACGATCGGGAGAGCTCCTGCCCAATAGACCCTCGTCTGGCAGCCGATCATCCGAACTTCACTGGTTCCGAGCAGACCTCTCTCTCGAGTGATCTACGGTCCTGACTGGGAACCATCAGGAGTGCCGCGGCAAATACGGAGAGTAGAGGACGATCGGGCGCTGGAGGCGGAAGACGAGAAACTGTCCACGCGGTCCGGGTAAGGTCGTGATACACGACAAATTGCGAAATAATTGATTGATTGTTTGAAGTTTTGGAATACTAGTATTGCTCATTGATTGTTCTCTTTGAGATATTCGCTGTCTACAAACGGGGAGGAGTAGAAATACTCTCTCTCTCTCTCCCTTTGCAGATAGTGAAGCGTAGGTAACGCAGACTTTTGTCCCCGTTGAAACCCGTCGTGCCTATCTTTATCTCCCCACTGATTGATTGTCCGAACATTGATTGTTTTGAAGAATAGTACTCTTTGAGATATTCTCTGTTTGCAAATAACGTAGAATAGAAATATTCTGTCTAGTCTTTGCAAATAGTGAAGGGTAGGTAACGCAGACTTTTGTCCCCGTTGAAACCCGTCGTGCCTATCTTTATCTCCCCATTGATTGATTGATTGATTGTCCGAACACTAGTTGTTCGATATTGGTTCTTTGGAGGTATTCTCTGCTTACAAATAACGAGGAATAGAGATATTATGTCTAGTCTTTGCAAGCAGTGAAAAGATAGGTAGTGCTGACTTTTGTCCCCGTTGAAACCCGTCATGCCTATCTTCTCCCCACTGATTGGTAGTTGGTTCTGCCCGGACCGCTTATTAGAGGTGAACCATCCGGCTCCACTGGAAGGCACCCCTAATAAGGACATGTTCACTAAATATGGACTAGTCGCCATAGCTTATAGCAAGCTATGGCATAAATATACAAGGAAGGACCCCGAGAGTCAGTGGCCACTGATGGGATCCTTCGACGACCATAAGATAGAAATGCTAGAAATAGCTCTGCGTAGCAATAAAACGACGCCTACTATGCTTGACAGTATCGGCATGTGGCGCAAAGAAGCAACGCAACGGAAAAAGAGGGAAGAGGTAAAAGCAGAAAAGGAATTACGAAAGGCAGCTCACCTTGCCGCTAGAAAGTTAGAGGAAGAGATAAAGGAGAGAAAGGAAACTAAACTAAGACAGGAGCCCGAAACATCAGGCCAGTACGCTGTTAGGACCCCCTCTATGCTCTACCCTGAGTTGTCCTCTAAGCAACGACCGAATGACGAATTACTATTAGGTCCCCCAATCATTTACATGCCCCCTCCATACGCACCCTCCCAATCGGTAGTGCAACACCCACAACCCCCAAACACGAGTGAAAGCAGTACAGGGGCCTCGGCCCTCACGGCCTCCGCGCCGGCCGAGCCTCTTGTACTGAACACAACGTCGGCAATGACGTTGGATGACCCTGAGATGAGAAAGAAAGAGTCCACCAGAATGAATCGACTAACGAAGGATGAACGAACAGGAATCGACAAAATAGTAAAGGCACTGGTGGGATCCTTTTTGACCTTACAAAAACTAAAGTAACGCTAGGAGATAGCCCTTTGTGGGATATATGAAACCAAGGGAAGGAGCCAAACTCACGGTCGAGACGGCCACGAGGTAGCCCGACTCCATTACTCTCGCTACCTAAACATGTCTGCCCTACTGCCCACCCCGCCCAATAAGCATGACAAAATCCTGCACAAACGGAAGCCTGCTGACACCCACCATCGACGTCACCAAACTAGGGCTAGATCGCGCACAATTGGACTATGTTATTTTTCCGATTACGCAGTAACATCCTTGTGCTCATCGCCATATTGCAAATATGTACAAACACCCCAACGAAGTAGTATAGTTATAACATTTTAATAACTTATAGATATAACAAACACACCAACAGGGTAAACAGGTTAAAACACGTTTTTAAACAACTATTTACATGGCAGTCTACTGCGACCTACATCCCAAAGCATTTGCGTCCACGTGACACCGTCCTCGCCTCTCCTTCCTCAAAGTTGCAACATTGGCCTGTTTTGGGCGGTCCTTTTAGTCGGCTTTGGGCTATAAAAGCCATGCAAAAATCCATTGACATCAGTGGCGGACGACTGTGCGAATAAGCCGGAGGCTACACGAAGCGCCAAAACTCTGACAGCGCCAAGGCGGAGTCTGCCACGCTAGGCGGATCTTCCTATTCTCTTCTTCTTTCTTCAATAACGGCTAGGGTGCCCTGGCAGGGGGGAGGTGACGCGGACGGGCCTCCCCCGCCTCCCCAGGTGGAGGCTCACCAGCAGATGAGGACACCCCAGCCGTCTTTTTCATCGGTCTGCTGAGTCGCACCCTGCCACGTCGTGTGGATCCTCCCATTCTCTTCTTCCTTCAATAACGGCTAGGGTGCCCTGGCAGGGGGGGAGGCGACGCGGACGGGCCTCCCCCGCCTCCCCAGGTGGAGGCTCGCCAGCAGGTGAGGGCACCCCAACCATTTCACTCGCCGTCCAGCCGAGTTGGCGCCCCTGCACTCGACCGCCGGACAGCCGCCCAAGCACGGGTTCACCAGGACTGCCGCTGCAGCCCCCGCCCCCGCAGCCGAGTAATCGGGGACCCACCCCGGTGGCGATACCATCCAAACTGCTGTCGTTGCTGCTACTGGAATCACCCCGGTGGCGATACCATCCGAACTTCTGCTGTCGCTGCTACTGGGCCCACCCGGTGGCTGTGCCGAAGAGCTGCTACTGCTGCTGCCTTTGGACTCCGGCGGTTGGTTCTTCGGATCCAGGCCTGGCCTACAGCGAGACAATTCTGGACTCGAAAGCTTGTCTGCTTGGGCCCCACCCTTGACAAAACACTCCCTCGGCTTTGCAGAGTCTGCAGGAGTCATTTGCACTCGACTCCCGCCGACTTCCGGTAAGGACAAACCGCCGCCATTGTTCTTTGCCCCGGGCAGCAGCCACCTCGCCTCCGCTTGGTGCAGTAAGTAAAACTGATTCAAAGCGTCGGCGGAAGAATCCGCCTGCTGCCCCGCCCCAAGAACGAACCATGGCATTGCTACGAGGTTGCAGTGACGCCATGCTGACGCAAAGTTGACGCTAACGAAAGTTCTCGAACTACCGAAAGGAATTCTGGTCCAACAGCTAATTCATGGAAAGATTTAGACTGTACACTGGCCCGACCTCGCCCCAAGATGGCACCGATGTAGGAGGGGCCTACAAACACTTGTGGCATTCCAGTCACGTGACATTTGTGTTAAAAAGAGATATATATATATATATATATGCGATGCTTCCACACATGATGGTCGGGAGGGGAGGGGGGGGGGGGCGGGGAGGGAACCGATTTTATGCCAAAGTAGTGTTGCTCATGATGCTCGACGCCTCTCACGCCGTGGCCGGCCTATAGCGATTGTAGTCCCGTATTTGTATACTGACATTGTCCTAAATAAAGGGCTTCTTAAAAAGAATTACGGAATCAGTGTCATGACAAATCATCTAGGTTGATTGAAGGTTTTTCTTTTGAATAAATGATTGTTACTCCTAAGCGAAAGAATACAGATAATACAGACTCAATTTGCCTAAAATCTTTTTGTTTATCGGAATTTGTACCCATCACGCCTGTCCTTTTCCAAGAGTTGTCAAATCGATGATCAACTATAACTTAAGGTATATGCCGAACGCCAGATATGGTATTTTGCACCATAGTACACGACCTATTGAGAAATGCATGTACGACCAAGGAACTCGAATTTAGGAAATGAATGAAATAGGGCCTCTTTACCTCGGACAAAAAGAATAATAGGTCTATGGTATTACCCACTCCTGCGGCTAGCCTGGTACGTGGTAAGTAGAACTTTTTTTTCGTGTCTACGCGCGCTAGGGTACTTTGAATACTGCACATCCCCTCCCCTCTTTTTCCCCTCTATAGGTCACGACGAAGTTCCGACTGAAGAGTGGAGTGGACATGGACCGCACCGAGTTCAATATCAGGGAAAACATAGACAAACGTTGTGAGATAGTGCGTAAAGTACAGACCACCATTGGGAACATGAAAAACTGTATGATATGATTGTGCGTGTGTGCTACGATTATACGGCATGAATGTGTATGCATTTCATGCTTGGGTCACTTGAAGAGAGCGTCACTGTATGATTGAAGTGCTCGTCCACCGATCAAAGGGAGGAGAATAAAGGGTCGGACACCCCCCCCAAAATAAACTACAAAATGCTGAAAATACGCAGCATACATAGGAAAAGAGGACAGGAAAGGAGAGGTCCCCATGCTCAAACGTAGCCCTGAGTCTCCGTCTTAAGTTTCTGCGCTTGATGCATGTACTGTCACACCCTATCCGGCATTTGTGTGTACGTGATCACCGAATTTATGTCTTTTCCCCGCTTATGTTTTCTTACATGGAACAGACCCATGCTACTCCATGTTGTGTGTGCACCAAGTGGCCTATTATCTTACCCATGTCTCTCTCTCGTTTTGTATCGTATGTATGCCAAATAGCCTACTTGATGCACACGTCTCTCTCTCTCTCTCTCTCTCTCTCTCTCTCTCTCTCACTCTCTCCCCCTCCCTCACTAAAGGCTCTTTCTTGCCCTCTTTTTCCTTGAATAAATTAACGACACATACCTCTTCGGTAAGTGTATAATTGGCCTGAAACACGGTGGTGTTCGAACAAATTGACAGAAACAAAACGACCATACTTTACCACGTTACTACCTCTCCTTTTTGCAAATGTTGAGCTTAATCGGCTGAGAAAGAAAGGACAGGTAAGACGACTGATGTCTCCCAATCTGGCCCTCATCACGGGGACTATATGTCAGTGGTTTTTGTTTTTAGAAGACGCCATCTCTACCACCCAGAATTACCCCTGACCAATTACCCCGAAATAGAATGTCTAAAGCACCCTGTTCTCCCAAAGATAACCCCAGCCCTATACTAGCCGTCTCAGAGTATTTTGAACGAAACAGCTGATGACCCAATTTTCTAATAATACATCGCCTAAACTGATAAAGGGTTACCCATTGTCCCCAGCAAAAATAATGCTTAGCTTATGTTCCTCCCGAAAAGGATACTCGTGAACGCATGACAGTAGCACCTCGCACTTACTTTTTCATAAACTTAGTAGTCCTCGGAGGAAGATGTGTATTACCAAAACTTGTGTTGAGATGGACGAGTCTCTACCGGAGAAGCCGGTTTGAATTTTTAATAGACCAGAAGGTTGACAGATGTCAGGCTTCCCGCAACGATTATAGGGCACAGGAACCGTCACCTAGAAGGCCAGACGATGGACAGGGATACCCACAGAAACCTGCACCACAGCAATAATTAATAGATTAGTAACACGCACACTAACATCAGAGTTATTAGACATCGATCATACAGCAACCGATAAAAGCATTTCGGCAACTACTCGGTGGTTGGGAGAGAGGATGAAGTATGTAAATGTCTTCCCTGCCAACTCTCTAAGATTTTTGTTTCTTGTACTCATTTAAAGATAACGTGCTGCCTTCGGAAGGGAGGGGTCGGACGTGACGCACAGCCTGGCTGCAGACCATGGAACATCTATGACATCGACCAAGGGGGAAGCTACAAAGCAAAAAGGGCGTGAGACGAGACACCATTATCAGGATGATAAGCGCGAAGGGCTACATCGAGACCCCCTGCTCACTGACCAGCGTGCCTGAAGTCTCAACCCGTCGGGCCCGATTGATGGGCCCAGTGCTGGAAGATTCTGCTCCCCTTGGTCCGCATTTTTGATCCGATCCCACTCCACCCCCTCTTCCCTCGGCATCCCGAAGCACGTCACACCCTTCTCTCTCTCTCCCTCTTTTATATGGGTTATGAATCTGACTTACCTACAGAAGAACAGAAAGCAGGTACCCTGTCTCAAAGTACCTATGGTGAACTGTGTTAAGGAACAGGACTGTGATCGGAGAACAGTGAATGGTCACACCCTGCCACGTAAGAAATTGGATTTGAGCTGGACCTTAGCTCCACCGCCGGTGCTCAACAGTGCCAACGAAAGAAGAACAACAATAAGAGCTTACCAGTGATGGCTCTTTATAAAAAAGGACACTGGAAAGAAGAACCCATGTCAAGTTGAAAATCCTCTCCCAACCACCTTTTTATATTAACTATCTTCCTATCGAGTTTTCATGATGTTGCATCAGTCACTTCCGACCGCACACTGAGAAGTTTAGAAAATCTAACTTTGTATAATGACATTCATACAACACCAGCCATGCACACGACTATACTGACTATCTTTTTGATCCACACGAAGTCTGGGCCATATGTAATGTACGGTATATCCCTTGTTTTGCCAGAAACATCCTGTTTGCTTTACAGTATCCTATTTGTGCTCAAACAAACTCCCCTCCTCCTGTCCCTGGGCCTGACATGCGGCACAGCTGATGTAACTTTGTATGTACTACCTCCTCGCCTACTTTATCACCTGTATGTAACTATGTGCAAATGTGTCAGATTACTCCTGCCTGCCCTAAAAAAAAAAACTCTGTATCTTTAAGGAATGTACGAAAGACATTAACGATATTATAGCTGAAGGTTAACGAAGGTAAAAATCGGCCAGGCAAGCTGGCGAGATATGTTAAAAGGGAGGACTGTGGAAATTTAGCTTGCAAACTGAACATTATCTGCGCCATCTTGCCTCTCCCCAGCGCCACGCACAGCGAGCACACGACAGCCATTTTAGGCACCCCACTCTCTCCCCGCTCATTCTCGATCGCCAGCGCTTTCCCCTGGCGCTGCGAGCATCCCCCGCGCGCCGGCCACCCCCGCTCTCTCATATACAGGCCATAAACCCTCTCCTTCTGCGCGACCCTGCCATGGAACCACATCCTACGCCTGACCGACATCCCATATATGGTCATGCATCTCTTTTGATAACCCCCTTCCTCTGCGCCCCTGTTCTGCTTGGGTTTTTGGATCAGATAGAACCCGCTCATCAGAGCCTCTCTAACCCAGCCAGAACGTTACCCTCTCCCTAGGGCCTATTCACAACAAGTAACCACAGATATATACCACCTAAGGACAGGGAATTCCTAATATATATATATATATATATATATATATATATATATATATATATATATATATATATATATATCTAGACCTCTTATAATACAAGTGGCGGCCTCGCGATCCCAGACGGACCCAGGACTTCCTACCCAGACGGCAGCCTCAGCCTCGCGGTCCCAGACGGACCCAGGACTTCCTACCCAAACGGCAGCCTCAGCCTCGCGGTCCCAGACGGACCCAGGACTTCCTACCCAGACGGCAGCCTCAGCCTCGCGGTCCCAGACGGACCCAGGACTTCCTACCCAGACGGCAGCCTCAGCCTCGCGGTCCCAGACGGACCCAGGACTTCCTACCCAGACGGCAGCCTCAGCCTCGCGGTCCCAGACGGACCCAGGACTTCCTACCCAGACGGCAGCCTCAGCCTCGCGGTCCCAGACGGACCCAGGACTTCCTACCCAGACAGCAGCCTCAGCCTCGCGGTCCCAGACGGACCCAGGACTTCCTACCCAGACGGCAGCCTCAGCCTCGCGGTCCCAGACGGACCCAGGACTTCCTACCCAGACGGCAGCCTCAGCCTCGCGGTCCCAGACGGACCCAGGACTTCCTACCCAGACGGCAGCCTCAGCCTCGCGGTCCCAGACGGACCCAGGACTTCCTACCCAGACGGCAGCCTCAGCCTCGCGGTCCCAGACGGACCCAGGACTTCCTGCCCAGACGGCAGCCTCAGTACAAGTTCATCCTATGATTACCATAACATACAACAAGGGAATCAGTTTTACTATTTATCAGATCACACAAGAACTGCCAGTTTGAGCACAACCTGTTCTCTGGTTCGAGGGGCTCCTCTCTCCCTTATTCAGTTACCACTTACCTGATCAGGGTTAACATCTGTTCATGTCAAGTCACAGCTGACTAGAAGAATAGGCTACCCTCTTATACAAGAACACGCAGCACATGTTGATTCACTACAAACTGGGTACTTTATTACTCATTACATACGCAATCACATAACATTACTATGTAACACATAACCTGCAAAGAAAAGTGAAAGATTAGGTTGTACACTCTAATAAGAAAGGGGTCGACATCACCTTAGTCGTGTGTAGCCTGCACTCAATGGTCATCTAGGTTCCCTTCTCGTCTGTGCCTCGGCTCGCCTGGAAGTCACACCTCTGCAGTCACGGATCTGTTCCCTTCTCCCTTCTCCGAGTCACTGGGACCTCTTCCTCATCGGCTACTCTCTCCTCTCTGGCTATTCTGCTAGAAGAGTATCTGTCTCTCGGTTTTTCTCCGCCTTCAAGTTTGTCATCTGTCTTCCCTGGAATAAGTAGTAGCTTTACTGCTAACGGCTAGATGCCGCCTACGGGCTGAAGTAAGTGATAGAGGTGCATTTCCTCATGGAAAATTCCGGCCCGTAACCTGCCGCCCACCAAATTCTTGTACCTCCCCGTACCAAGGACACGTTCCCAGCCGGCCGGCCTGATGTAGTGTCTTCGGCATGAAGAAAAATACAATCCTTCGATAAGGGCTGGCCTGAACCGGTTCTCTCCAAGCGAATAACACCTCATAACTAAAACATCACCCTTAACCTAGAAGCATCTCAAGCTGCCGGAGCAGAAAGAAAGATGGAGTCTCTCCCGTTTGAGGCCTACCAGGCCTGAATTCAGCACGGCTCCATGAAATACCCTCACTACAGGACAGGTTATCCCTAATACTAACGAATCTATCCCCTAGGCTATGTGTGCAAGCCCTGATCTATGGGGAAGAACACAGGATCATGTCGAAGTGCCTAGTAAATAGGCTCCATTCACTACTCTAACCCTTAGACTTGGATGGTAAGAGACTGAAGTCACACTAATCACCCGTCAACACAATAGGGCCGGGAAAATCGAGCAGTACATTTCACCCTTGACTTCAGTCTATTATACATTCATTAAACAGAACTAACATCTGTGGAAGAATAATATGAAACAAAGCTAACTGATCTATGTCTAGTACCAAATGTGCAGAATTGAAGTAGTGAAGGAATACACTGAATAAAGCAACAGATAGAAATCAAAACAGCGATGGTAATCAGAATACCTCCTAATATTTGACGTAACAGATACAAATCAGGTAACCAATTAAAGAGCCAGTCAAACCAGCCCTGGTCAATGTGTTTTCTAACTTCTTCTGTCAAGTCATGTAGCTTATCAATGTGAGCGCGAATGGATTGTGTATGATCAGACAAGTTAAAACAACAAAGACCCTCAAAATCAGAACAATCGTGTCCATGTTTAAGCAAAAGATAATCAATGGCCGCTCGATTTTGCAAGATGGCTCTGCGTTCACCCTGGGCGTCTAACAGCATGTCAGACAGGACTGTAGAAGTATGATTAATGGATTTTACCATCCAGCAGGCCATTTTCCCAATAGATTTGGCATTATAAACCGCCAAAGCAGGAACACCAATAATTGAAATAGCCAGGCTAAGGTATTCAGACTTGGAATATAAATGCAAAGACGAGTCACAATCCTCCTGTAACATCACTGTATCTCGAATCACACGAGAATTGGCATTCGGATGTGACGAGAACATCAGTAAACTGAGTCTCGTAATGGCACAAGGGCCTCCAGAAATATTTGCGGGGACATATGGCCAGGAAGTATTACCACATGAGAAAAGCCATCCGGCAGGTAGTAACATCGTGCGATAATGACTGGGGGTAACTACCAAACTCTTGCAAGTCATATTGTTCTGGACAGAAGCACATGTTTTCGGTGTCCTTTGAAAGCACAAAGTTCGCTCATGAAGGGTAAAGGAAGTAGCACCTTTCAATTTTAGACGCAGACATTCAGAAATTGCACCAGGATTACACGTAAGGAAAAAACACAAATCTCCTTGTGTGATATTATAGGTAACTATTTGGGACTGGATGGGGGGTATCTGGTCTGGTAGTTCAGTACATAAGGGGCAATACGCATGGGTAGCAAAATCGCCCAGAATAACATTGGGGCGAGCCTTTGAAATATTAAAAATATGAGTCAAAGTTTCTAGCGAAGCAGGGACAGCAACCAGACAGGTCGCCAAGATGTCGTGTACAGATCTCATCGGCGTCAAACAGAAGTGAGGGGCATCAGTCACCCTTTTCGCCAGTGAGGTCCAAAAGTTCGATGACGAATCCCACGCAGCGAGGGAACGCGACACTCGGGTGCGTAACTCATCCCGGGTTGACGGGATCCCTCCTCTCTCGTCGAACCAACCCGAAAATAGTCCGACGACGACACATCCTGCAGCAACAGTCCAAAGAATGATCTTAAAGAGAATCAAATACAGGCATTATTCATTCTCGTAAGTAACATTTGTCAGCCGGGACCGCTTCCCAGCTATCTTTCGTTGGTCTCATAACTAAAATGGTATTGTCATGACCGGTGGCGATGACCTCTGCTTGTTCAGGGGGATTCTTAGGCGACTGCACCCAAACCCTGGCCGCAGGGTTATCTGTGGAGCCAAAACCTTTCTGGCCTCGTACAGTTAGCAAAGTTGGGGCAGTGCCTTTTACCATCTCACCACTGAAGACAGGCATTATGAGTAATTGAGCCACTCGGTCAGTTTGATGTATCAGTAAGTCAGCCTCACTGCTATTCAGCAGGAGCACCTTAATCTCTCCCTGATAATCACTGTCAATGATCCCTCCAAGCACCTGAATGCCTTTTACAGCCAGCCCCGATCTAGGGGCGATTAATCCAAAATTCCCGGGTGGTATATGAACACCAACACCGGTCGCGATGATGACCCGATCTTTACCTTTTATAACGGTGTCATCCATGGCATGCAAGTCTAAACCTGCCGACCCTGGGGTCGCTCTACATGGAGCCAAAGCTCCGGGAGTAATTTCCCAGTACATCACAGTCTCTCTGATTTCATTTGGCTGAGCATTAACATTCGGAGGAAACAAACGCATAAGTGGAGATTCAGCATTTAGAAAAGGACGATTATTCAAAATTAATAGCGCTTGGGGCAAAAAGTCTCGCCAATTCTTATACTTGTCATCTGTCAATTTACGCAGTTGCTCCTTCAGCAGACCATTCAATCTCTCCACAAGACCCGAGGCCTGCGGATAATATGGGATATGAAATACCCAGTCAATATTGTTTTCCACACAGAATTCCTGTACCAATCTTCCACGAAAATGGGATGCATTATCAGATTGAATTTGGAATGGCACACCATAATACATCATAATCAATTCCAATGTTTTAATGGTATTCAATTGGGTAGCTTGCTTACAGGGAAGGGCTACCAACAGGCCACTGTATGTATCAACAATAGTGCAAACATATTGACAATTCCTACTCATGGGAAGTGGACCGATGTAATCAATCTGCCAAATTTGAGCGGACAGTTTCCCGCGATGTAAATGACCTTTAACAATTTGGGGCACTTTGCGCTGTCTGATATGCTGACAAACGGGACAATGTAAAATAACATTTTTGATTAAATCTAGGGGAATATAAATTCCTCGATCAGCAGCCCACCTGCTAGTGGCTTTCTCTCCAAAATGTCCTGCCTTCTGGTGGGCCCATTTCGCCAATCCCGCAATATCAGAATCTTGCCTGTCCACCACTGCCTCAGCAATTTTAGATTTCTCATCTGCAATGTTATGAAAAAATTTGTCAAGAGAATCTATCGGGGTGTGAGCATCCACATGGAAGATTGTAACAGTACTCTGTGGGAGCATCTCCCAAATCTCCTGCCATAATTCTTTTCCCCACAATTCTTTTGAATGCAATTTCCAATTATGGGAATGCCAAGTCGGTAACCAAACTGCCAGTCCATTGGCAGTAGACCAAGAATCGGTGAAAATATGACATGTGCCAGGTAACTCTTGTTTCAGAACTTGATAAACAGCATAAAGTTCAGCAAATTGACTGCTCTTACCTTCACCAGTTGTGCTCAGCAGTTTTTGTGTGATCGGATTATAGGACACCGCTTTCCAGTGCCGTTTCGTCCCTATGAACCTTGCTGAACCATCCGTAAACCAGACATGGTTTCTGTCCTCTGCGGACAAATCATCAAAAGGTCTACCCCACTTGACAGGAGACTCCTGTACTAAAGGTACGGAACATTCACTCTCAGTCTCAGTCGATGGCGCTCGCGCCACCTGCTCATGTAAAGATGCAACTCCTTTTTGTCCCACACGTGCCCTGTCTTGTATATACCATTTCCATTTAATCACACTCGCCTCTTGAGCATGTCCAATTCGGTGAGTTTTCGGCGAACTCATAACCCACTGCATGATAGGAATTTCAGGTCGCAAAACTATATCATGTCCCAAAGTCAGTTGCTCGGTATCCACCAGAGCCCAATAACATGCAAGTAACTGTTTCTCAAAAGGTGTATAACGCTCACCAGCATCAGGTAACTTTTTGGTCCAGAAACCCAATGGCACTCTACTCCTGCCTTGCTTCTGCCACAAACTCCAATTCGCATAAAGGCCCTGTACAGACACATTCAAATCCACCTCACCATCACGTACGGGCCATAAATCCAAAGCATGCTGAATTGCCTCTTTTGCTAGGTTGAACGCATCTTGCTGTGGTTTATCCCATTCAAATGCATTCTTTTTACGAGTGACACGGTACAAGGGGGCCAATATTTGACTCAAATGAGGAATATGCTGACGCCAAAAACCAAACAAACCAATGAAGCTTTGGGCTTCTTTCCTATTCCTCGGAACTGCAAAATCAAGGATTTTCTGTTTAACCTGAGGGATCACTTCACGGTGCCCTTCATGCCAATTAATACCCAAAAATTTTACAGCCTGGGACGGGCCTTGTAATTTATCCGGATTGATTTCCCAACCTTTCTCACGCAGGCACTCAATGACTCTGTCCAATTGGGTCTGAACTTCCTCTTGTGTTTCGCCTTGGATCAAAACATCATCAATATAATGACACATCTGAATTTGTGGATGAACCGGTACCTCAGCCAAATGCTCTGCCACCAGCCGGTGACATATCGTAGGACTATGCACATAGCCCTGAGGAAGACTTCTAAACGTCATCTGACGCCCATTCCACGTAAAACTGAACTGTTCCTGACACTCAGGGGCAATCGGAATCGAAAAGAAAGCATTAGCAATATCAATGGACGCATACCATGTACCTGGATGTTTTTGGATTCTTTCAATTAGAGTAATGACATCCGGTACTGCAACGGTCAAAGAGGGTGTGTGTTTGTTCAATTCTCGATAATCAACAGTCATACGCCAAGAATTATCACTCTTACGTACAGGCCAAACAGGATTATTCCAAGCAGAAGTAACTGGGGTTATAACACCTGCATCCACCAACTCCTGAATAGTGGTACTAATCTCCTCATGACCACCTGGAATACGATACTGCTTCTGACAAACCACTTTTGTCGCCTGAGGAACTTTTATGGGGGGCATTCTCAAACGACCAACCCGTATAGGCCTGGACAATATATAATGCGTAGTTCCAAATTGGTAACATCCATCATCTAAATGCAAAGTCATTCCTTTCAAAATATCAATTCCAATTATGAATTCTAAGAGTGGCACCACTAGTACAGAGTATTCTTTTCTAGGGATTCTACCTATTCTCATTTCAAGTAAAGTTTGAACGGCAGGAGTTTCCTTTCCACCCAATCCGGTAATTGTAAAAGGCTGACCTGTAAACTTCTTTGATTTTCCATGAATAAGAGTGGCCTCCGCTCCTGTATCTACCAATGCTCGGGCCCTTTGGATATTACGATGTCTCCAATAAATATCAATATCTACATAGGGTCTATTATCTCTGTGAGCCCATCTGTGTACTGGAGCTTGACCTATTTCCTAGTCATGCTTACTGCATTCTGTGTACCAGGATAAATCAGGATAAAGACTCTCACGTTTCTTAGGTATCGGTACCTCCTGTTCATATCCATTCCCAGTACGAAATGGATTCGTGTCTTCTGCATTGCACTGCTGGTTTCGATCGGCCAAACTATGACGATCCTCTCTCCTCCTCAACTCAGGGGATTGATCCCTATCATCTCTACGTCTGCTGTAAACATAATCATTTCTCCCCCTTTCTCTTTCCTCTTCTCTCTCTCTGTCTCTCTCACGACGGGGGGACATATCACGTACATAACGTCGATCATCACGACAAACAGAGCGCCCACGGCGGTCGTCATCACCGCTACCGTCAGAACCACCACGATCACACTCAGTCGTCCGAACACGCCGGGCACCCTCCTTCCGATCCAAGCCACGTTTGCGAAACAACTCCCACAAACGAGCAGTAGTCTCACCGTCAATGTCCTCCCTCCGCACACCATCGGCCAGAAGACCAGAAAAGATATCACGTCTAGTAAGTTTATTGTCACCAGGAGTACGAGTGTCAGGCCGGGACTGACGTTCAGGTTTAAACCACTCACCCAACTCACCGAGTTGGCGTACCGATTCCAGTACCGTAGATAACACGTTACCAGTCTGATTAATCAATAAAGTCATCATGACCTGCTTATAGGCAACAGGGGAAGAACGAATGATACGATTCCGCACAGAAGATGTCAACAAACCATCAAGCAACCTGTCAGCAGTACCCAGAAAAATTGCCGTTTTCATCACCTCCTCTTTGAGACGTTGTGCAGCGTCGCGCAAAGTATACCACGGTTTGTCATTCACAGGCCAATCAGACTCAGTAGGATACTTTTGATTACAACCCTCAGTCGCCAATTGAAGTAAAGAAATTTGACCACCACCATTATAGTTACGAAAATGATCCTGTACAGTAGAATCCGAACTCAAGGAACAAAACTTCAAACAATCGCCATTATCTAACATAATGCCAGCAGCGCCCAGTTCATAAAGGCGCACCATCCATGTGAGCAAGGTCTCACCAGCTCGCTGCCGAAATCGCTGCAAAATATCACTAATTTCTTGTTGAGTAAAGTCCTCTAAAGAGTCTAAAGAAACACCCTGCGGAGCAGCGGGAGACTGCTGCAACTTCCGACGAAAAACTGGATGCACTGAGACCGCGGGACGAGCATCACAAGGAGCTCGACCAGTACACGTAGAGGAACAATCAGTGGAAGAAGCATCGACCCCGCTCGAAGGACGAGCGCAATCACGGGGTGCACCATCAGAGGCGCAAGAAGCAGACCTACAATCACGGCCGGAGCGAGAGGACTCGCGCTTGGCAGACTCCTCACCCGAGGAAGGAGAATCACTCGAGTTCCAGATATTACCATCCCATTCATCAGGATTCCAATCCAGTCCGGCTTTCGCCACGACCAGACGCACCTTTTGCGTCGAAACCCGACCACGCCGATTCTTGTATTTATAACGAGCAATTCGCACAGCCGCCCTCTCGGCAATAGTTTGGTACGTCTCAAGTTTGTCAGCAAGCAACTTATTTTGACACCGCAACAAAGTATGAGAATTCTGAATCTCAACAAAGTGCGCTTCCACATCCTTAAGAGATATCTGTAGCTTCAACAACCTCTCATGCAGAATCCTGTACGCAGACAGAACAATCCAACCTCTGCGCCCCAAAATGGGAATCTCCTCACCCTTCGAGACGGGTGCCTTCTGTAAACAAGTAATCACATTAGCCGGCTCCGCCAGCTCCAAAGAAGAATTCCAATTCTCACTCAAACCAGTAGAATCAGCCCACTCACGGGCTAAGGCTTCATAAGGCGTTGAATCCCATCCGGGAATATCAACGGGCAACTTAAAAGTAGATTTTGACTTTCTAGAAAACATCGTGAAAAAGAAAGAAGAAAAGAAAGAAAAAGAAAAGAAAGAAGAAGAAAAACTATACACACAATTATACCACAAATAATATACAAACAAAACCACGCACACGCCGAAAGCAAACACGAGACAACACGACGCACACAGGTTTCGAAAACGGTTCGTGACGCCAAATGTTCTGCTTGGGTTTTCGGATCAGATAGAACCCGCTCATCAGAGCCTCTCTAACCCAGCCAGAACGTTACCCTCTCCCTAGGGCCTATTCACAACAAGTAACCACAGATATATACCACCTAAGGACAGGGAATTCCTACTATATATATATATATATATATATATATATATATATATATATATATATATATATATATATATATATATATATATCTAGACCTCTTATAATACAAGTGGCGGCCTCGCGATCCCAGACGGACCCAGGACTTCCTACCCAGACGGCAGCCTCAGCCTCGCGGTCCCAGACGGACCCAGGACTTCCTACCCAAACGGCAGCCTCAGCCTCGCGGTCCCAGACGGACCCAGGACTTCCTACCCAGACGGCAGCCTCAGCCTCGCGGTCCCAGACGGACCCAGGACTTCCTACCCAGACGACAGCCTCAGCCTCGCGGTCCCAGACGGACCCAGGACTTCCTACCCAGACCGCAGCCTCAGCCTCGCGGTCCCAGACGGACCCAGGACTTCCTACCCAGACGGCAGCCTCAGCCTCGCGGTCCCAGACGGACCCAGGACTTCCTACCCAGACGGCAGCCTCAGCCTCGCGGTCCCAGACGGACCCAGGACTTCCTACCCAGACGGCAGCCTCAGCCTCGCGGTCCCAGACGGACCCAGGACTTCCTACCCAGACGGCAGCCTCAGCCTCGCGGTCCCAGACGGACCCAGGACTTCCTACCCAGACGGCAGCCTCAGCCTCGCGGTCCCAGACGGACCCAGGACTTCCTGCCCAGACGGCAGCCTCAGTACAAGTTCATCCTATGATTACCATAACATACAACAAGGGAATCAGTTTTACTATTTATCAGATCACACAAGAACTGCCAGTTTGAGCACAACCTGTTCTCTGGTTCGAGGGGCTCCTCTCTCCCTTATTCAGTTACCACTTACCTGATCAGGGTTAACATCTGTTCATGTCAAGTCACAGCTGACTAGAAGAATAGGCTACCCTCTTATACAAGAACACGCAGCACATGTTGATTCACTACAAACTGGGTACTTTATTACTCATTACATACGCAATCACATAACATTACTATGTAACACATAACCTGCAAAGAAAAGTGAAAAATTAGGTTGTACACTCTAATAAGAAAGGGGTCGACATCACCTTAGTCGTGTGTAGCCTGCACTCAATGGTCATCTAGGTTCCCTTCTCGTCTGTGCCTCGGCTCGCCTGGAAGTCACAGCTCCGCAGTCACGGATCTGTTCCCTTCTCCCTTCTCCGAGTCACTGGGACCTCTTCCTTATCGGCTACTCTCTCCTCTCTGGCTATTCTGCTAGAAGAGTATCTGTCTCTCGGTTTTTCTCCGCCTTCAAGTTTGTCATCTGTCTTCCCTGGAATAAGTAGTAGCTTTACTGCTAACGGCTAGATGCCGCCTACGGGCTGAAGTAAGTGATAGAGGTGCATTTCCTCATGGAAAATTCCGGCCCGTAACCTGCCGCCCACCAAATTCTTGTACCTCCCCGTACCAAGGACACGTTCCCAGCCGGCCAGCCTGATGTAGTGTCTTCGGCATGAAGAAAAATACAATCCTTCGATAAGGGCTGGCCTGAACCGGTTCTCTCCAAGCGAATAACACCTCATAACTAAAACATCACCCTTAACCTAGAAGCATCTCAAGCTGCCGGAGCAGAAAGAAAGATGGAGTCTCTCCCGTTTGAGGCCTACCAGGCCTGAATTCAGCACGGCTCCATGAAATACCCTCACTACAGGACAGGTTATCCCTAATACTAACAAATCTATCCCCTAGGCTATGTGTGCAAGCCCTGATCTATGGGGAAGAACACAGGATCATGTCGAAGTGCCTAGTAAATAGGCTCCATTCACTACTCTAACCCTTAGACTTGGATGGTAAGAGACTGAAGTCACACTAATCACCCGTCAACACAATAGGGCCGGGAAAATCGAGCAGTACAGCCCCATTGTCCGAACTGATCCCAGGCCATCACCTAGCCCTGCGGATGCAGTTTATTGCCCCTACTGTAAGGGAAACACCCCACATCGAAGGGATTACAGTGGATCAAAGCCCCTACCCCCCTGAGACCCGGCCGGTTGCACACATCCCCGGGAATTGGCGGAATGTCCAGCTGCGTGATAGCCATCTCCTACTGTAGATATGTGTGGGAACGAGTTCGAAGTAGGGGTTCCAAGGAATGTCTTTCCGTACATCAAAGTCTCAATAAGAATGTACCATGTGTAATAAAGCAATACACCTGTGTATAAGAGGCCAGACCTCAGAGATGCAGTTAGAGCACCTCGTGACGATACCTTGCTGTCTGATCTGATGTGTTCTGCTCCGACGGAATAAAACTTTGTTTCCTGCCTTCCAGTCTCCGGCGCCTGCCTCTTTCATTGGTAGATTATCGAGTGGTATGAGAGGCGATTACCGCCGGGCAATACTTGAAAGGTTATCGACTGAAACTGCCGCTACCATTTAACAGGGTGATTAATTGAAATCACATTGAAGTCTGTTTTGAAAATGAAAATCAATGGAGATAAGAGGTAATTTTGAGAGGATGTATGCATGATGAGTGAGTGCTTTATGTTAAGGATGACTTGAGTGTTGTGTTAATATAAGTGTTATTGAATATTTTTTTAGTGCTCAAGTGTTCTGAGTCCTGAGGAGAACCCTAGGAAATCATATGGCAGGGTTCAAAACGCATTGACTGTTTTCCATCAACCAAACAAGTGCAATCAAATGTTATATTACTGGAGCTCTGAGCGAATCAAATTTTGAAGGAACGGTGATTTTTTCCTGAGCTGTTTTGGTTTGCCCGCATAAGAAGGAGCGGACTCAGCAAAGAACCTAAGCTCCAAGCGCACTCTTCCAAACAATTAACCAAAAAAAAAGGAACCTGGGCTTTAAAGATTCATTTTTGTGATTCATCATCTGTAATGTTGTCATTGCTTTCTTTTTTTGTGTAGGTTTTGTGCAAATTTGTGATTTTCTCTCTTTCTGTAAATGTAGTATTGTCATTTTCCCTGTGTATTGACAATATTATAAATGTTTTTAATGACGAATACAGATAAAAAAGCTCAGTATTGGAAAAAGGAAAATGAAAAAAAGAATAAATATTTGATGGCCACAACATGTGGTGTGTGATCATGGGTATGCATTATTTTGTGGAAAGAAATTAGTATTGACACTTGTGTTGTTTTTCAAATTTATATAGGACCTAGCCTTGCTGAATATGGACCCAACCGTGTTGAGTTATCCTCACTGATATTATTAGACCCTCCAGTGGTCAGCACCAATCCCAGCAAAGTTCCTTATGCACCAGGCTACCTGTGCGCATGACAGTAGTCTCTCACACACGCAGTCCGCACGCATGCACATACACATGTAATCAGCCCAGTGCGCAGCTCCACTGAACTTAGCACCTATTTGTAATTATTGATGGTACTTTTCAAACACATCATTACAAATTCAGAGTTTCTCTATAATGTTGTGGTACCAGCTTGACTGATGGTTCCTTTGATATATGACTAACCTAGAAAAGGGTGTTGTGAGTGTGGAGTGAGTGTACTTGTGATACACCAGGTTATCGAGGGGAATTTGGATTTTATTGTTGTATAACGGTGCTCTGTCCCGTTGTCAAGTGGGGCCCTTCTCTTGCTACATTGTTTATCAACTTCATCATTTACAATGCAAGGTTCATCCTCTGACTCCTATACATTACGCTCTTCTTTACGGGCACAGTTTATCTATGCAGATATAGACTGTGCAGCAAAGGGACTCCACTCCCAGCTTCCATATTATTGTAGCCCCATATGTTGCATTATTATGTGATTTTATTTGTATAACATCTGACTGGTGATCTCTTGTTGTTTTCACAGCCCGGTAAATTGCGGGCATCCATTGCTTGTGCCAGCGGAGGGTTTTCCTCAGCAGTGCGAGGTAAGCACTTATTAAGAACCAACACCTTAAGGGCACCTAATATTGATGGTGCGTCATGTGTATCACACGAATGGTGGTTGAGACCTTTGGACACAGGGTCCACATGGATTACCTGGTGGGGATCTATGTCTCATGCGCCTGTTTACTTTTGTGTTTTTATGTATTGGTTGTGCACACAGCAGTGGCACATCATGTGGCATCAAGGTGTTCCTGATGCTTAAATTTGTGTTCTACTCTGTTTTTCTTTCCTAGGTACTGATCAGGAGCGGTTTCATCATGCAGCTGTAGCCAGATTTTGGGTAATACAGGTTACTGCCCGCCCTGATCGACTCTGAGGGTATTTTAATTTGTCTTTCACGTGCACCTTACATTTTATAGTTCTGGTCCTGAAGAAGCGCCAACGACCCTTAAGGCGACGCAGGAGCGAAACATGTTGACCTCTGTCTTTCTATACCCGGGCAAAGTATGCTATTGGGGCTAGATTTTATTTAGCAGTTGAGTTTGCTTAGGGTACACAATTCAGACATTCGCTGCATGTTTACCCTTTATGAATTTCTCATCACACTCGCACGCATTTTTTATCACCCTCATTGGACCCCCCACCCCATACACCCACATGCACCATACGGCAGTCCTATAAAAGATCTCCGATAAAGAGACCCTTCGGGGGACCCGTAGGGAATTGCAGCGCCGGCCCTACGAGGAGCAACTGCCCGATGATGAAGCATGACATCCTTCAGGTGTGTGAGGGCAACAGAGGACACAAAGTGGTCTTCCCTTTCATTTGTGGGTCCCTTCACCAAGGAATTCTGTTTCTTTTCTTTATTCCCCTTTTTTTGCACCTTAATGCTTAGATGACTTTTTGCACCTTGCTTTAGGAACAGTGTCCTTTTTGATATTAACATCTAACTGCAACATACACAAATACATCCAAGTATTACAAAAAGCATTTCCCCTAGCAAAAGCACAATCTTATCCCAAACCTGTGCATAAAAACAAAAGAGGTAAGAATGTAATTATAGTCTGGCCAACATTCCAGTGCATCAAAGTGTTTTTGCTCACTGTTCCATTACAGATATGCACCAACCATATGCAAACCAGTCTTGTTCCACTGAATTAGAGACACACTAGTCCAAACGTCCGGATCAGGTCCCATCTGCAAGGAAACAGATGGAACCCCAAACACATTTCAGCATATTGCAGCCTCACATGTGAATTGCAGCTTGAGTCCTTGGCAAGGTAAAAGTTGGGATTTGTGCCTGGACACACCTGTCAAGCATAAGTGGGTCTCAAAGAGAATGACAAACATGTGATGAACTGAATGTTTGCATTGATCTCAGTCGCGGGCACTCTCCAGCCCACTGTTTTTGCTCACTTTTTCACTACAATGTCATCCCCATGACCACAGAGAGCCAGTGGAAGAAGCTTAGGGCTTGTCGGGCGGATTGAAGTCTGGGTATGTTGTACAGTATTAAAACAGCAAAATTCTGTACCACCTGCAGTTTCCTTATTGTGGCTTTTGGAGCTCCCAAATTGAGTGAGTTGCCGTAGTCCAGGCAAGAAAGGACAAGAGCCTGACCCACCAGCAGCATCGAAATAGGAGGAAGGAGAGGGAGAATTTTTCAACCCGATTCAATTTAGGTTTTATACCTCTGTGAGACAACGTATGTCCCAAATATTCAACCTCAGTTTGACAAAATTGACATTTTTCCAAACTAATGGTAAGACCAGCAGTTTCAAGTTTATACAATACATCCTTCAAAACATTATCGTGATGCTCTTCACTCTTACCCGATACTAGCACATCATCTTGGAACACCATTGCAGTTTTTAACATTGCTTAATATCTTTTGCATTGTCCTCTGAAACACTGCCGATGCCGAGGCTAACCCAAACGGCATTCTAACAAATTGGAATGCACCTTCAGGAGTAATAAAAGATGTTAGATGTTTGGATTCTGTTTGTAAACGTACTTGATGATAAGCACTTGACAAATCCAATGTTGTAAAATACTCCCCACCATCAATACAAGATAGCATTTCATTTATACGGGGCAGAGGATACCCGTCTACCCAAATACACTCGTTTAAATCCCTTAAGTCCACACACATGCAGATTTTTCCGTTGGGTTTGTGTGCGATCACAATTGGACTTAACCATTCTGAGGCTTCTATGGGTTCAATGATCTTTTCCTCACACAATCTTTGCAATTCTACTCTCAATTTTTCTCTCAAAGCCAAAGGTACATTACATGCCTTATGTACTTTTGGAATTGCGTCCTTTTTTACTACAATTCGATGTTCGAATCCTTTGAGACAGCCTAAATTATCACTAAATAATTTGGGGAAATCCTTCACCCATTTGTTTATTTTACCAACGTCAGTTAAAAGTACTTGTGAAGGATGATTTGGATTAAGGATTATACCTAAATCTTTTCGTTCCATCCACCCCAACAGGCACCTGACGGATTCTACTACATAAATCTTTGCCAAGGTTTGTCGAACCTTAAAGTTAATTTTAGCATTAAAATATCCTATAACTGGTAATTTTTTGCCACAATAACCCAAAGGTTCAACATCAGTAGGAATTAATTTGAGAGAACCCAAATTTTCCCATTTGATTTTATCTATCAGAGTAAAAGGTGAACATGAATCGGCCCACATTTGTATCTCTGAATTATTGATAGTAACTGTATATTTGGGAGGAGAATAAGATGTTGATTGCCTGTCCTGTACCGAACTAACTTGTTCAATTACCATGACTTCAATATCTCTTTCATCTTCAACATTTTCGCTCTCCTTTACATTTGTCATGTAAGCATTGTCTATTGTGTTTCTCGTTTTTTTTTAAATTAGGCATGTCATTAAGCTTACACGCTCGTGAAAAATGACCTTTTCTTCTACATTTATAACACCGACTTTTAATTGCTGGACAATGTGCAGCATCAGCATTGTGTCTATAGCTCCCACATCTTTAACAACACGTTCTGCTATTTAGCTCTTGTTTCCTTCCAAAATTAATCTTGTCCTCACCATTGCTTTTGACTAATTTTTTAGAATTATAATTCACTGCACATATTTTATTAGCGTCGGTTTCACTCTTGGAATTACCTTCAGCCAATTCTTTCACATATAGTGAAGTGTTTTCTAAGCGCCTGGCAATTTCTATAGATTTGTCTAAGGATGGATCTTTTAAATCTAGTAGTTTCTCTTGTATCCTTTTGTTGTTAGTTCTGTTTATGAGTTGGTCTCTAATGATTTCATCTCTTAAATCCTTAAATTTACAAGTAATTGATAGTTTTCTTAAGGCAGCTACGTATTGTTCTACTTTCTCTCCTTGTTTTTGTGAACGAGAAAAAAACTTATGTCTTTCGACCACTATGCTCACTTTTTTTCCAAAATTATCTTCTAACGCTGTTAAAGCCATTTCATATACATCTGATTCTTCCTCATCTGAGGAATTATCAACATTCCTAATATTGGTTTAAAAACTAGGTAACGTATTCAGAACATTTCTCCCCTCTACTCCTAGACAAACTTTCAAAATGGCTAACTTTCTTTTTGAAATGAACACATCCCCCCCAATTGCTTCTAGATAAGTAGTGAAAGCCTCCTTCTAATCATCCCATTCCATACATGGTGGACCAGGTTCCTGTAAAAATGTGGGTGGAACAGGAATAGATGATTTTGTAGCCATGTTTCTGGTGATGTCCTTTATCCACCGCAAAAAAAACAGCTGTGTAAAAATCCAATGCTCTTCTCTTTTTACTGTTGATATGACATATAGTTACTGCTGAATGCTGGACAAAATGTCAATGTCACTGGCTCTTCCTTAAAATGTATATATACTTGCAATTGATTGTTAATGACTACAGCTTAACATAGATGGCTTCACTTCACCTTTAGTTCTTGACTAATCACCCGCTACTTGATGATTTCCTCCTTCACAGTGTGTTTATTTATTTATTTAACTTTTTTTCCCCATACTTTTCAAAGTATGCTAAAAGCCCGTTGTTTGTAAATCGTTATTCTTCAGCCACACGCATATGCTCAGCGAGCCTTAATTTCCTTTAATGCGAGTGCATCGTAACGCATAAACAACACGTTGCTTAGCGACGACTCAGCGAGGCGGCCGTCTTTTACGTGTGCGTCACCCTCTTTCCGCTCATGCGCCTCCCGTCATTGCTGCTCCCCTCCCAAAACAGCCACCAGACATCAGGAATACACCACACACAACTTGGAGATGCTTGACTTCTCCGACTTCTCCGACCTCACGATCCTCGAAGGCAAGGATGACAGACACCTCACTTCTCTACTAGCAGATCGATGAATCACGCAGGCTTGTGTAGCTGAGGAGCTTCGGTAAGACGCACGGCTTACTTCGAACTCTGCCTTGGTTGCTTAGTAGACAGTCACGCACTGGCAGATTATTTTCCTTTGAATGTCAACAACGATGTGTTGGAAGTACGAGCAGTCCCATTAAATGTATAAGTATCTGTTCAGTCAATCGTATCCAATTAATATGACTAACCTTCCGACACGACGTACTTTTAGCTGGGGGGGCCATGATTTCACCATACTCAATATTTCCAAGAGTTCTTCAGTCTTTTTCGAATAAAAAGGTGCAGTAATTTCAATTCTTCTTCTGATGGGTTCTTCTTAAACAGAGCATCCCATCCTCGTCGCCATTTTTGTGAATTGAGAACACCTTCTTTTGATGAAATAGGTCTTTATTTAAGTAAATACATAGGCACCCCCAGAGTCATCCTCTCAGCTCCTCAGCCAAGCTTCTTCTGTGGTTTCCACAATCCAGATTCCACAGAAAAACCCTGTTGCTAGGCGCCGATAGATCACCATGCATGTAATAAGAATACAACACATACCACTCAGATTTACATGTCTTCAGTTATTGTTAGATGTCTCCACTGGGGGCTACTTTGTAGTTTACACAGAGTTAATCTTTTGTATCTGTGCCCTGTCTGTCTCTACTTCTTGATTAGGTGGTGCTTCAGTCACAGTGGGTGAAGTGAGGGTAAGCTGTACACGATCGCAGCCCAGCCTTCCCATAAACCATATCTTTATATCTTTTGTTCCTTTCTTTGATGGGCCAGAAATTTGCACCTGGAGCCTGTTATAACGCAGGGAGAGCTATGGGTCTTATAAGCTTCGGTATGTATATTGGTGCGTAGACTCTAGTTCTTCTGGGAGGATTCCCACTGGGTAGGGTTGATAGCAGAAGGCTACTATGCGATGGTGGCAGACATGAAGGAAACTTCATGCTTTCACAGACTGCAAACCTATAAAACTGCCTATCTAACTTTCCACATACAGACCACATCCAACAATTCCTTTGTCTTGAGAATGCTCAAGTGTGTATTCTCCTGAGTGAAACACGTGTCAGATGCCTGTTGTTAGCTTTTTATAGAATACCAGAGCAGAGTTATCCTTTCAACATAGGATTTCAGTTAACACGTACACATTATTCATTGACAAAAAATCATATGTGTGTAAATCAAAATACCGGATGTGTTACATAAGAAAGTGAGGGTTATAAAGTGTAGGAGCCATTTGTCCTTCATTGCTCACTGCGGTACATTAGAAGGATTACAAGCAATTTATGAACTGCAAGTATGGATTGAGGGGAATGAGATTTTGTCACCTTTGCAGGCAGGCTTTCGCCCTTTTACCAGCACCATTGACCAGGTTTTTAGGTTTATTATGATTTACTGGAAGGTAGTCATTATAGGAGGAGGGTCCCTATACGCAGCCTTTATTGATCTTAAGTCTGCTTTTGATTTGGTGCCACGTAATAAAATGTGGCACACCTTTTTGGAAGTAGGGATGCCTCAGGAGCCTTGATAATTAAGTTGCATAATTTGAACTATGCCCAGGTGCGGTGGGGCTCAAAGGGCGAGATCACAGCTAGTTTCCCTGTCCTAAAGGGTGTGCGCCAAGGATGCGTCTTGGCGCCGACACTGTTCTCCCTGTTTATCAACAGGGTGGTCCAATACTATTCCACATACCACACAGACGCCCCTAGCTTGGGGGGGGTTAGGATGTCATTGCTCATGTTCGCGGACGACACCCTGATCCTATCTAAGACACAGAAGGGACTGCAGGCTGCATTGTCAAGGTTCGAGGAGTTCTGCCGCGACCATGGGCTTGTGGTTAATGTGGACAAGACCAAGTTTATGGTCTTTCACCATCATAAGACCATTCAAAGCACTGTATTTATGAACAATACCCCTTTGCAACAGACAGAAGCATTTGCATACCTGGGGATTACTCTGGGTAAGAAACTTAGCTGGAAGCCACACATTGATCTTTTAGCTTTGAAACACGCTCAGCTGGCAGGAGCCCTTGTTAAAGAACACAAGCTTTCATTTACCAAGCCTATGGCCCCTGTTTTAAAGCTATATAATACCAAGGTTATTACCTCAATTCTATATGGAGCGAAACTATGGGGTTTCGAGAACATTTCCTCCTTGACACAAGCCCAGAATAAATTTGGCAGAGCTATTACGCAATTCCGCAATACACTCCACTATTGCCCCTTTTTTTGGATCTCGGTTGCCTTCGAATCGAGGATTTAGCTCGTTTTAGACCATTAGCGTTTTGGCGACAACTTTCGGTTACCCCTGAGCTTTCCCAATATGCAAAATTCCTCATGGATTTCAGGGGGGTTGGCTGTACAGGGAAGATCAAATGGTTACAGGATGTAAAAAACTCCCTGTGTGGGATGGGGATGAGTGGCCTGTGGACGCACCCCGATGAAAATCCATTTCCGTCCAAAGGGGAACTCAAGGCCGCCTATTGGGATATGGTCAAGAACAAATATTTTTTTTCTTCCATTAGGCCCACACTATCCTCGGACTATCTGATGCATAAACAGGATTTTGTGTTTGAAGAATACTGGGATATTATTTCTAGACCGGTGGACAGAAAACTATACAATCAGTTTAGGGTTGGCTCTCTCCCAATCAACGCCTTTACTTCTAAATGGCGGTCGAATGGGTCTGAGCATTGTCCTGTCTGCCCAGCTTCGTTGGAATCCATATCCCATTTTCTGTTGGCGTGCCCGGCTTATAAATCCCCCAGGCTTTAATGGCTCAAACCAATTTGTATGAACATGGGTACTAGATCGGCCATGGTGGCATTAAGGATTTTGCGGATATCTACTGACGCTCCTATAGTTGTAGCTTTGCCGAAATTCCTGAGATGGGCATGGTTTATTCGCTGTAAAAAACTAGCAGAAACGCAGGCCTAGCTGTAGCCATAACAATGTGATATAACTCCAGTACGGCATTACTAATTAATTCATTTTTAGCTATATGATCTACTGGACTTGCACTGTATTTTTTATATTTACATGGCTTTATAGTGGTTCTCGATTGCTGATTACTTTTATTTGATATATATATTGTACTAATTACTGATTTGATATTTTGTTTTGATTGTTTACATGGCATTGTGTTTTTATCCAAAAAGTCCCTTTTTAGCTTTTTTGTATGAACTGTCTTTTATGATTATTTTAATCGAAATAAAGACTTAACGAACGAACGAACGAACTGCAAGTAACAAAAGGATCTCTGTGTTAAAAGCAGTAACCTACTTAACTTTTTACATGAAATAAAAATCTGGCATCTGCGTGTTACATAATGTGCTTTGTAGGAGACATATTAACCTTTATGCTACTTTGATTCAAAACTGGGACTAGATAAAAGACAGATTTCTCCAGCAAATGTGTTATCTTACCATTATTAATATTCCCTGAGATTCAGCTGGCACACAAAGATCTCTGCAGCAGGTGCCTTGACCCCATATGATATTTTTGAAATACAGACTTTGCTACCAATTAAGCAGAACAGATTTACTGTCACATTTCTCCTTGTTGCCAATTTCTTTGTGGTAGGGTTTAAAAAATAAAATGTATAAGCTGAAGCCCAGATTTTTTGCTCTGAGTGGCATCAATCTTTTGGCACAACCTCAACACAAAATCTAATTTGTTAAATATTGTAATGTGCTCAAATATACTCATGATAGACCTACTAAACGTGTGTGAGGTGTTAAGATCTGATGTCACTTCCTGGGAGGTCATGGGTTTCTGATGCCACCTCCTGTGATGCCGTGTGCGATGCCAAGCACCGTGACGTCACGTGCTGTGATGTCACGTGCCATGATGCCACTTGCATATTGCCTAACTTGGTTAGTCCTCCCAGTTCTGTTTTTTTAGGACTTGTGCCCTGGCCATCCCAGAATACCACCTGTGGCACAGCAAGGATATCTTCTTTTAGAAGTGCTGCAGCAGTTATAGGCACAACAGAGAAAAATCTTTGTGCTGGTGTCCGCAGAGCCGGCTTTAGCACTGGTGGCGCCCAGTGCGACAATATTATTTTGGCGCCCCAATGACCACCTCCACCACGGATTCCCTCCCAACCACCTGAGACGTTTGTAGGCCTGGGCAAAGTGGGCTCTGGCCCAGGGCCTCTGCCTTTTAGGCCCTTCCCCCCGATAGAGTCAGCTTTGTTCTGCAGAGAGTCTTTTATGGATGAACTTTAGTACTTTTTAAACAGTTTGTTTTAAATACCGTTTTACTTTAATTTATTTTTTGTGTGGGTGATGAGTGATAGTCTATTACAGACATTTTGCAGAGTATTGTTGTGTTAATCGTTCATGCAACAGCCATAAAATAAGTTTCTTTATGATTGAAACAGGACCTCACATATTGGAAATGGGACGGTGTCACAGAGATTATTTATATAATTGTTAGTGAGCTGCTGCTGTATTACAATAATGAAAACACAAATCACTATCCCTGAATATTAGATGTAAACACATTTAGGATTTGGGTTAGTGTGCCTGTGCACTGTCAGTGACTTGGCCAAAGAGGTTCTGCTGGAGTTGAAACTGGATCATAAATTCAAAGCTGTTCTGAAAAGGGGCCCCCAAAATACGTTTGGCCCAGGGCCCCCAAAATTCTTAAGAGGTCCCTGCCTACCACTCTTTAACAGCCTCCTAACCACTCCTAACCACCCATAAAAGTGAAGGTTGTCAGAGCACTTTACATAACACACACATTACACAGAGCCAATCATAGGTGTGTAAATCAGTGTATAGGAAATGTTACATAAGACAGAGGGCAACAAGGGGTGGATTCACATGTCATCCATACTGGTAGGCAGTATAGTTGAAGAGTACTTGGTCTGGAGAAGCACAAACTTTGAATTTAAAATGTGACACAATGGATTGGGGCTCTCTTTAATAAAAAGAACTGATTTGTACCCAAATTAACCCTTTTTGCAACATTAGAACGTTTGAAATTAACGAAAGTCTTTGGGAAAAAATCTCTACCTTGAAGTCTGCACGCAGTTCTTTGATGACAGTTAATAGCTCACTGCATACTGCAACTAACAAAAGGAAGTCTAAGACAAAAGTAGTAACCCACTGACCTGTTTACATTGTATTCACTTTGTGACCTGCATGGTATATGTTCTTTGCAGCAGGCATATTAACCCTCTGTGCTACCTTACCATGAATCAAAACTTCCACTTGTCAAAACCTCTACTAAACAAAACTCCAATCTCGACAGGAAAAACATTAATCACCTGAGTTTTCTTGACATTTTAATTGTTGAAAATGTCTGGAGACCAGGAATGCAGCAGCAGGTCATCGTCATCAAAAGGTCTTTATTCGACTCACAGATTCATCAAAGCATTATTTAAAAAACTATAAAATCATTTTTAAAAACACATACAATACAATACATTCATCCACTTATTATTTACAGTTAGCACCAACATGATTCTGCAGCTGTACACTATATTTACACAATCGGGAGTCTTCAATTCATTTTGTCGCTAAGACTTAGTTCCCTATTTACAATTTTTAGCAATATGCTCCAAAAAAGTCCAGAGTGCAAAGTGCAAATTTATTGAGGGTTCTTTAAAAGACACAAACAAAAATGGTAAACAATACTTAAATGGAATCAAAGAGTACAGTCCAGTTAAAACTTCAATCAATTTTAGTCCAAGAGTTCATATTTTATGTTACACAACCTTGTTCCTGAACACACATGCAAAGATCAGCCCCTTTGTTGCGATATTGTGTCTTTTTAAAAATTAAATCCTTTCTTTTTCCTTATGAAGTTGGTGGCCAGTAAAAATCTGCTAACGCCGAATACAATGAGTTTAGAGTTGTCAGTTTTTAATATACGTAGCATTTCAATGTATTTTCTAACATTCAAACTTCTGCCCAATGGTTTTATCCATTTTCTTCTGCAATTTATATTTGCCGGACAGAAGAATAAAACATGTGCAATTTCCTCCTTAGCTCCTAAATGACATAACATGCACTTATAATCTTTGTCCCCATCTTGTGGCATTCCCCATTTTGATGTAAAGGCCTTTATCTGAAGAGTACCGTATCTGAATTTCAGATATAATATTTTTGCCAGTTGGGGTTCAATTTCGTCTAACAACACCTCAAAACAAGGAGTCGTTTTGAACATTAGGAATTGTGTTGTAAGAGCTCCTGATGTACTATTTAAAGTGACTCTGTGCCAAATAAAATTCCGGTAAACGGTCTTAATATCCCGCTTCGAGTCAGGCGTCAGCAGACTTGGATTTTCCCAGAATCTGCTCAGGCCTAGATCAAGAAACCACTTGTGGATATGAGCTAACCAGGGAAAAGTAATGTGAGTATCAGGTGTGAACAATTCACTCAGTGTTTGTCTGTATGTTTTTAGTTCCTCAGTGGTCCAGATTCTAACCCAGTATGACAGGGTCATCCAGATCGCCCTATTTTCGAGTCGTTTTATACCCAGGTCATACATTAAAGGGTTCAGAGGGGTGTTTTGGGATAGGGTCATAAACCTTCTAAGAACCTTGTTTTCCCCCACAATTAAAGGGGAGAGAGTTCCCCCCCCTCCACAACTCTGAACCATACAGAGCAGCTGTTTGGCTCTGGATTTATAAACTTCCAGAGCCGGAGTAACGGCCTTAGCCATAGTTGCATGTTGCTTTTTTTATAATTGGTGCTGAATTTTGCAATAAAATAGTTTATGATTTCTTTATCTATGGGTTCCATGAAAGTTTTGAATCAATGGTTACCCCCAGGTATACAAAGTTGGAGACACGCTCTAATGTCACCCCATTCAGCGCTATATTATTTTTAAAACATTTATGGGGTCTCATGGATATATATTTCATTTTAACAGGGTTTATTTCCAGACATTTTAGCTTACAGTACGCATTAAGCGTATTTAAAAGGTTTTTCAAACCCTTAGGGGTTTGAGACAGCAAAATTGTGTCAACTGCAAATGTTAATGCACAAATATGGGTACCTCCAAGTTTTGGGGAATCATGTTGAGATTTTTGGAGGAACTGGATCATATCATTAACATATAAAAGGAACAAGGTCATCCGTGAGTTCCCCTCCTTTGCCCCAGCAGACTTTTGCAAATTTGCCCTCATGAAGACTTATGAGTTGGGCTAGAATCTCCTAAGGCTGCTGCAAGTTTATCCATGGTAGATATCTAGGAATTGAGTCAAATGCTGCCTTTAAATCGATAAAGGCAACGTATAAATGACCGGTTCTCAGCTTTGTGTATTCCCAGGCTATAGTTACAAGTCGAAATATTTGCTCTATCGTACTGGTTCTCCTTCTAAAACCCGCCTGGCACGGTGAGAGTACATCCTTTTCATTCATCCAGTCATTTAACGTATCCAATATTTGCTTGGCATAAACTTTTCGTGTTATATCTATCAGACTTATAGGTCTGTAATTAGCGGGATCATCCCTGCTACCCTTCTTGTGGATCGGGACAATCTCTGCACCCTTCCAGGATTCTGGAATGGGTTGACCCCTAGCAACTGCATTGCATACAAGATTTATGTATGGGGCCCATACCTCTGGAGCATGTTTAAAAAGGTCCCCTGGTATCTTGTCGGGTACTGGAGCTTTAGATGACTTAATGGCAGCTATAGCAAGTGTGGTATATTCCAATCTAAAATGTAACGGCTCAATCTCCTTTAAGGACAAGAGCTCCTCAATTCTGCTTAAGGGATCTCTGTCCGGCACATTTGGGGGGGCATATAAATTTGTAAAATGTCTTTGCCATGTACAAGGATCTAGATTATAGTCTTGGACCCGGTTACTTGCTTTGCTACCAGGGGCTATAATCCGCCAAAACAGAGACTGGTCACCGGCCTTTGAAGCTATTACCAAGTCCTCCCAGCTAGCATCCTTCCATTTTCTATGGGCTACTTTCAGGGATTTATTGTATGCATTTCTTTCATGTCTAATCGCAGCTATCTCTTTGGTTTTTATGGCCCTAATGAGACATTGTTTGGCTGCTACACTTTCTTTGTTAAACCAAGGACTGGACAACCGTGTTTTACCCCTACGCTTAGTTCTTCCTGTCTGCAACTTAGTAAGGTAAGGTATTATATTTTCTACCAACTTCTGATGGATCTGAGTTATAGGTATAATTTCTGAGTCTGACTGTAGAAAGGAGGATAAACGTTTACTAAAGATATTATATATATTAGTGACAGGTTCGACTTGATCCAATATAGATGGCCTCTTTATTGTCCTCCTGTTGTTGCTCGCTAGGGACAGTATAATCTCTACGCTCGGGTCAGATTGTATAGTTGGATGGGTCAGAAGCCATTTTCCTACTAGATCTAAACATAATGGAAAATGGTCACTTTCTCTTCTATCGTCAACCTTGAAATCCTGCATGTAGGCCCAATGGGCTGCGCTTATCATGACATAGTCTATTTGGGATGAGGAGTAACCTCTCGAGAAGGTATTTGAGCAGTCAAGGTCTGGGGGAAATCTACCATTACAAGACCTCAGGCCTTTCTATATGGTGAAGTGGAATAGCTGCATTGCTGAAACAGAACACCCCACCGTGTTTTCTACCCTAAGAAGTGGGATCCCCATTGCTAGATACTCCGCCTCGAAAATGGTGTCTAGTCCTGACAAGGGTTCATAGCAGCAAGTAAAGTCACCCCCAACTATAATGGGCCCATTTGGTTCGATAGAATCAAGGGCTTCTTCTAGCTGGTATATTAGTGGTGATTCTTTCGAACGCTCCCTTGGTCTTATATATACATTAAAAAGATGCATCCGGGACTTGTTTGGGAGCTTACATTTTAGACCCATGATATCTTTTGAGCCAGTCGGCACACTTTCTATAGTTGCATTTATATGATTTTTTTATCCAGATTAGAAGACTACCTTATGGTCTTCCTCTGTTTGATTGGTGGGCCTCTACACTAAATGTTCTATAGCCTACTTTGTGTAATGGCTCCGTCGCCCAAGTCTCCTGAAAGAGGCAGAGATCGAAATTGTCAATATAATCCTGCCAATCAGGTTCATTAAGTTTTTTTGGGAGCCCCACTATATTCCATGAGACCATCTTTATACATTCTGATGTTGGATAAATTGGCGCATTGGAGGGTCGGTCAGGAGTACTTATACAGTCAAGCCCTTCTGGCTCGTAAGTATTAGTTATCTCACTACCTTCAAGATCTTTTCCATCTCGGTGTGCATCTACGATAAATTGATCATCCAAATCTGTTACACATTGGTTCTTAACTATTAGGCTAGATATACTCCCTAATGTAGGATTCGATCTTGCCTGATGATTCAGTCAATCTACGGCTTCTAAGTTGTTTGACCCCTCCTTAGCTTGAAGGGACATTATTGCATCTATCTGTACAGGTTTTGTTTTGCTTGAAGCTAATTTTAGAATCAAAGAAGGAATGCGTTTGAAGATTCATAGATAATAAATTATCGGCAATATTTTTGGAATGCAATGTTAGTTTTATATCGTCCATGTCCCCCTCTTCTTGTTGGATCCGTTCTGCATTTTTTTTGTCGGATCTTCTTATAGAAAGGCACTGTCCTTTAGTTCTAGTCCAATGTGTTTCTTTGTTTATAAGAGAATCCTTATCTTCTCTAGTACCCGGTTTTAGTCTGGGAACATTTGTCAAGAAGACATTATAAAGATTCAACTTCCCCAGATTCAAATGGTGGGTTATTGGGTGAGGTTCCTGTATCCATTGGGGACCCCTATTCTCCCACCCAATTCTTGGATTCAACCCCAACCTTCCTTGGGTAGCTTGTACAGGCTTATTTGTAGTTTGAACATCTGGGTATATAATTTTATGTAACACGTGTCGTCGCGGAAGAGGCAATCTGGGCAGGTCTTGTGTGTTAGTCACTTGGTTCCTTGTCCTAGGTGGAGAGTAGGGTGTAAAGGTCTTATGTTTACTCTGGTTCGTTACTTGACTTGGAGGGTGTTTTGGTACTGCTCTAGATGGCATTCTAGCTAAAGTATTATCTGTCTGGGTATGATGAGGTTTTCTCCCTGTATGTTCTCTATTCTCCGATACACTGATCTCAGCTATTGGGTTTGTGTGCGATTGTGTTGTTAAGACCTCAATCATCCTATTAAGTAACAAGACCTCTTCTTGTACCGCGTTTAATTTTGCGCAATGATCCAACACATGTGTATGGGATCCGGTAGATGTGTTTGAGTATCAACTATTCTCCATTTAGCTGTGGACTGTCTGTTACACTCTGTTCCTTTTATTTGCTCCTCCCGTACTTCCTCCGGATTGTCAGCCAGGGGTAAATATCTATTAGAGCACTCTATGTTTGGGATCTCCCTATGAATAAAACTTCCCTGGTTCCTATCCATGTTGTCCAATCTAGGGGAGGTTAACTTAGAGTGGCTGGACATTGTCTTTGGCGAGGATGTGGTTAGTGATTGTGAAATTGTCGTATTATGAGCTTGGTGGACTAAAATTGTTGGGCTGCTTTCAGTAGTCACTTTATCCTTTTTGTTATAGTAAGATGAAATTTTATTTTACCCTTAGTTCTAAGCTCCTTGCCAGTAGCCAACATAGTTTCCACTTCTTCTATTAAATCATCGATAGCTGCTAGGGTACAGTTTTCAGCAGCAGATTTAATTGGTTTATTAATCCTTGCTTTCTTTTTCCTCCCCATCATTGCCTCTGTTGCCTTCCTTTTCCCCATTATCACCAAAACAATTTCAAGAAAACCAAATTTCTTAATAATTAGGTCTACTCTTATTGGGATATGGGGGGCGCAAGTTGAGGTGAAGGCTTAAATAAGCAAATGGTAAATAGCAACAATTATGTACAATTTATAGACCAAACTAGAAACAATATCACAAATGCAATATACACCAATGACCGAAACTCTTATATTTGGGAGTACCTCCAAAGTGCGAGTAATAAGAGAGTCACAAGATTAACAGTTCAACCTTTTCATATGTATTGGCCTCTAGCATCGAGGCCTGGGTTTGTCCTTTAACTGGGTCGACAGAGTTTATGCAATGGATTCAAGAGGCTTAGTAAGTTCTTTCCAGCGATGATTCGCTATAATAGATGATTTATAATATACCTTAGGACAAGAATCAATTGTCAACTAGTTAGTATCTAAAAAAGTCCATACGGAGTCTCTAAAAACGAATAAGAAAGCTTGCCACTGCGGCCCACTCCTGACGAGAATCAAGGGAGGTGGCACAGTCCAGCCTCTTCCGGGCACAGACGGGCCCGCCCTTGGCCCGGGCACGCCAACGCGTGCATCCCACACTGTGGGAGGCTAGGGCTTATTTTATCACGCCTCCAGGCGCATTGCACGGCATCACAGGTGGTGACAGGGCGAGGGGCTTCTGTGCGTAGTAGTCCATGGCAGCCGTTCCCCTCACCGCAGGCAAGGGCAGAACCAAACCGCGTTGGCCGTTACCCTCACGGCAATGTGTGCAGCCCCCTCTCTGTTATCACGTCCTGCGCTGCAGGAGGCTAGGGCTGATTTTATCGCGCCTCCAGGCGCGTTGCGCTGCGTCACAGGTGGCGACAGGGTGAAGGGTTTTTGGGCTTAGTAGTTCATGGCAGCCGTTTTCCTCATTGCAGGGAAGGGCAGAACCAAACCGCGTTGGCCGTTCCCCTCACGGCGATGTGTGCAGCCCCCTCGCTGTTATCGCGGCAGCAGGTGCTTTGAGGCACAATTTAAACTAGTAAAGAGGCATGCAAAGTCAGCACCCGTGCGGTGGCACCCGTCGCACCGCCCTAGAGCCGGCCCTGTATGTCCGGAAGGGCCATTAGATTCGAAGTCCCTTCCCTTTTTATTGGTTTGCTGTTTTTGTGTTCTCTTGCAGGTTTGCTACTCGCTAATCATAAGGTAATGCATTTCATCCTCCGCCACAGAATTAGTCAGTGGGTCTGATAAGGCCGGGTTCCGCTACCAAAATTTAACGAGGAACCCTAGGTCGATGTATCTTTTTCTCCTGCTGAGAAGTGGAAAGGGGAGAAATAACTCATTTTAGGCAATTCAACAGTCCGTAATAACTGTGTCCAAAAGGATCACAGACTCCGAACTCCAAGTTAGTGAATTTATTACAAAGCCAGAAACAACTGGATGTACAAACACCTCAAGACGAGGTTGTAAAAATACATGGGAACTAATACAAAACCATATCTACGAGTAAGCTTGATCCGATGAATCATGTAAAGAATGAAAAGTTCTAGGAGCAAACCACAAACAAGGACTGCTCCAATATTTAAGTCGGACTTCATCTGTGGCTGAAAAGTGGAAATCATTAGACTATCCCTACTCTATCTCTAAGGTGACATCCCAACTTAACATTTCCCAGGCAAAGTCAGTTAAAGGTGTCAGCCCCTGAAGACTTCCTAAGAAGTACATTCACGTATATGGATCAAGTAACCAAAGTTACAGAGCTCGTTCTAAGATGTTCTTTCCTGATCGGTCTTCTAAACCCTTCTCCTAACTCATCCTGTCTCCTTCTCCCTCTCCTCCCTCGGGACACTTTCCCTAATACAAATTGCAAAGATGTAAAACACACCCACAGATCACCTCATCTCAACGGACACCTCTCCTAGGTAATTTTCCACCGTCTTCCACACTCTTTCCAATGTTCAGCACGATTACCTTGATTCCCAAGCCTCCTCGGTGAGAAAGAACACCGACTCCCAATTATCAACATTCCATTTACAAAGAAACTCTTCTCCTCCATGCCTAACTCCTAAAACAAAGAGCGTTAGTTTCAACTAACAAACGCAGCTTCTTCCACCTGTAACTGGAACATGAGAACAGAAAAACATTGCACGCACATGAAATTCGCGGACTACTTCCAAATGCAAGAGCTTACCAGGGAAATTACAATTTCAGGCCTACACAATTTGACCAACATAAGAATAAACTAATAGGCCTTTCATATACACAACGTGAACATTTCATTTAGGCCTTTACACATATGTTAATATTGCTTTACTTTGCAAACACCTACAATTATTACACATTAAGCACAACTCGTCATCTCCTCGTGCAATCTTCATCACGGTGCACGTTTGAATCGGAATACATTGCATTACACATAAGCTTTCGTTTAAGCAGGTGCAATTAGCTAAAGGTTAATCTTTCCAAACACAGATATCATTTCATTTATCTTTGCATAGCACAAGTACCTTTTCTATCGGTTTAACATCACATCGTTATTACATCACGTTGTCAAATAACCACATGTTAATACAACACAGGAATATATGCGGGTGCAGACTATTCATGATTATGACGCACCCCCAAAATTTTAGAGCACCATCGTGCTCCATCAGTTCCCCCCTCTAATGACAAGTGTCATCAGAACAAATCATACTGCCTGGAGAAAGAACCGCCTAAACAGACCTCGTAGCCATCCTTCCCTGTCGGAACTTTTCCAGGCTTTTAATATTCTCATCATGACTGTCCTGCAGTCTTCCCATCCTTCGCTCTTGCTCTCAAAGAGATCTTTCAACTCGATTTGCCTTATGCCACTTGTAAATCCTCACTAGTCCCCACAACAGAATCACACAAACCACCACTATAATGATAGGCTTCAAGATGTAACCAAGAATTCCCTTTCCAAGGGACGCAAACCAACTTCCTACTTTACCAAATCCTTTTCCTACCTTGTCCCAAATTCCTTCTGTAGCTAAGTCATGCACTTCATGATGTATCTAAGTAATATTGCTTATATGTATCTTCAGATCTTCACTATTGTCAGGTATATAAGTGCAGCACTGTTGGACCTTCAGCATTTTACAGACTCCGCCCTCTTTTGCCAGTAAAACATCTAAAGCAAGATGGTTCTATATCACCATAGCCCTTATCGACACCATCTCTCCATCTACAAGCGACAACGATTGAGCTGTATTTCCTGACAACTTGTCCACAATAGCTGACAATTTTCTAAACTTGATATCATTAAACACCACTCCCAAACTTGGTATCAATGCTCCAAAAACATCTCCTACAATTTCTCCTGTACTTGTACCTCACTTCCCTCTAGGATGTGATCCACCCTCCAAATGGTCCAAATCCTCCACATGATAAATCTTGGGAAACACTACTGCCACATAGCACGTACCATACCAATTCAATGGCAATCGCACATAGGCATTTTTCCCACACACAAAATACACATTTGCACCACTTGTGTTGCATCTTGTAAAAACGTATTCGCTGAGGCCTCAATGGTGAAAGTATGATCACACACACTCTCTCCCACAAAGACCTTATCAGAGTATGCTTGAACTTGTCTCACACACAACTTCCCTCTCTGCTCAAAATCTAACGCAATTGGACCACTACTCCCTTTTGCCTTATGCGCTAAATCTTCTTTGAGCCACTCTACTTTGCCTCCCTTGTTGTAACGATTTCCTGTTAGTTGTCTATGCCTATCTTCTACTTGATCTATAAACTTCTTCTCTACATCTGTTAATGAACATGTTAAGTTATGACGATGTGCATAAGCTGTATCTAAAGTTACAGTGGGTATGAAATACTTCCCTATTCTATCTTCCTGCTTGTAATAATCATACTTGTTCAGATGATTCTAAGCTGGAACTTTTGAAAGCACTACATGATGGTTAGAAAAATAATACTCAGTATGACTCTTGTCATAAAACATACTAAGCAATAAACTACAGGTAATACCATACGTCAATGGGAGATGATGGGATCAAATACCTTCCTCCACAGACGCAGGCAACTGCATACACACATAACAGTCACTCACATCCATCATGTTCACGTATTTGTAATTTAGCTTTGCATATGCATTAAGCGTGTAATCATCTCTAGACAAATCTACATGCAACGTACGACTAGTTTGATCTAGCATAGCTTGTACAGCTCCTACGATGCCCTCTTTTGTGCTAGAAGTAGTGGGTGTGGATGTCCCTTGTACTCCCTCTTCCTCAACCTCTGCATCATGTGAAATATTTACAGATACTATAATAACTACGGCTATTGTAACTATCACTCCTACAATGAGTTCGAATTTCCAGACTCCATCTTAAGCTTGTCGGTTTAGTTCAGCAAGAGGATACACTAAAAGTCTTTGTTCTTCACCTCACATGGCTGTTCAAACAGTTCAAACACAGTTCATTGAAGAGCTGGAAATTCTTTCACAGTTTGTAACCCAAATATTTATTTACACAGTTCAAAAGACTTCCCTAGCCCTAGCAAGATCTCTTTCAGGAGCTAGTCTCAGATTTAGCCTTCTTTGTCTCCCAGACCACGATTCTCATGCAATATCAGCTTTCCTCCTCTGCCCCCAACCACCTTGCACACCAGTTCCTTCAGCTGAGCTTGACTCTATACCATTCACAACGTTACCTTCTCCCTCAGAGTCAATACCTGGGTCCTGTGTAGCGTGATTGCCCTCAGCTTGCTCTGGTGGGCAACCAGCTTCGTCAGCAACCCTCGCAGCTTGGTTTGTCCCCTCAAGCGGCCTGGCTGCCACAGTTAAATTTCTGTTTCTTCCAGGTGTTCTGGAACTCTGCGAGTATGGGAGGCGTGTACCCAGTTCAACAAGCCTCTGCACTTCACTGCTGTATTTGTCACCAAAATCACTTGATAAGGGCCTCTCCAATGGGCATCAAGGCAACTCTTCCTCACGTGCTTGTATAGTAGTACCCAATCACCTAGACACAGGTCATGGTAGAGGTCCCTCGAGGGCGGGACAGTTGCAGCTTCCACATGGTGAGACACAGAACGGACCACATCAGCCAGTCCCTTGCAATATTCAAGGATCAAATCATCTGTGATGTTTAGCATGGCTGTGGATGGCACTGATGGTAACCGCATCGCCCTCCCCATTAGTATCTTGTGTGGTGAAAGGCCAGTACTCCTATCGGGGATACTACGAACACTCATCAACACCAGTGGCAATGCATCCGGCCACTTCAAAGACGTAGACAAACACACCTTTGCCATCCTCATCTTCAGAGTCCCATTAATCTGTTCCACAATACCAGAAGCCTCTGGTCAATAGCTACAATGCAGTCTTTGATCAACGTGTGGGACAGCACAAAGTAGGTTCATGATTTCACTGTGGAAGTGTGTTCCTCTAACCGACACCAATGAAGTTGGAAAACTGAACCGCAGAATCAATTCCCTAAGCAACAATTTGCTACTGTAAGTCTATCACATCTTCTCATGGGATATGCTTCCACCCACTGTGAAAAAACACACACCACAACCAGAATGTACCTCAAGCCAATGCACCTAGGCATCTCTATAAAATCAAGCTTTATTATGTTGAAAGGCCCTCCAGACCTCCCAATGTGACTCAATTCAACCACAGTTTTCTTTCCTGCATTCATTTGTTGACATGTAACACACCTATGACACACTGCTTCAAAAACGCACGGAACCCTAGATTGTACCATGTTTGTCCGAACACTCGCACCATAGCATCCCTTCAAAGATGTACTACTCCATGAATTGCGATTCTCCTATTACCATGACCAGAGAATCTGGATTTCATTAAAGACACGGAGGCTGACATTATGCATTATCTTTTTAATGCAACTTCAAGTACAGCCACTTTAAAGTTACATCATAAGTAAAACTTCTAGAACAAACAAGTGTATCCAGGCAACGGCAGCACAGAGATCAGCCTCTTTTAAATGCATTGAACACAGGAAGATAAGAAGTTTCTCAGAGGCAGCGAAGTCCAGAAGCTGGCATCATGCAGAAAAGGCCATTCCATGGAATAGAGGAAAAGGGTGTCGGCTGCTGTTGCAAGGATGATAAAGAAGAGTTCAATCAAGACGAATTGTCTGAAAAGGGAAAGAAAGTTAGGAAATGTACTTATCACCCTATGAAGGGGTAAGAAAAAACAGTGGTTAAAGATAATATAATCCACATTAGGTAATAAAAGGCAAAATTGTTAAACAAATTGAGTTCTAATATTATAAATCAAAGTATTACATATGACAAATAAACAGATGTTAGAATCCACTCCCGGGAGGGAGGGTTGGGATAATGTCAGCCTCCGTGTCCTTAATGAAATCCAGATTCTCTGGTCATGGTAATAGGAGAATCGCAATTTCATTACAAGACCGGAGGCTGCCATTATGCATGTTGGTAGTCAAGGAGAACTACATCAGACATGTGTTCAACTGGTTTGCAGTAGTGTTTAGCAAAGGTATAAGAGTTTGACCAGTCTGCTGCTTTGAGGATGTCGTTTAACTTACCTCCTTTCCAAAAGGATTGACTGGCCATGGCCCCTCCTTAAGAGTGAGCTTGGAATCTATGGAGGTCAATGCCAGCCAATTGCATTGATAGCTTAACCCATCTGGGTATAGTAGTAGAAGAAACAGGTTCTAACAAAGGATATAAGGATTTGGTTAACACCAGTCGAGCGAAGTGGGTCCATCCTGGAGTCATATTCCTTCATGCAGTCCACTACGCACAATTTTTTACAAGCATCAAACCTAGGGTAAAAGATCATGTCAGACATAGTTTTCGTTCTTTTGATTATTTCAAACGTAACGCCGAAGGCGTCATAGTACCTGTTGGAAATCTCCAGTGCTTTAACGTCTAAAACTCTACGGCAGGATATTAGGCAAAGGAGTGAAGCTAATTTGATGGAAAGAGACTTATTATCTAACAAGTTATTATCGGGCCATTTAGAGAAAAGGTCGAGAAGTAATTTAACGTCCCAAAGGGAATCATATTTAGGTTTTGGAGGTCTTTTAAGTCTGATACTCTTCATAATCCTGCAGATTATTGGATTTTTACCGATAGTTCAACCATTAAGAAGTGAATGACCCGCAGAAATGGCAGATCTATAACAGTTAATTGATCTATAAGAAAGACCTCTCTCAAACTGTTCCACGAGAAAATTTGCTATGTGGACGATAGGAGCCTCCACGGGATCCAGATTCCTTTCCAGGCACCAACCAACCCTTCTTTTCCAGATGCCGTTGTATCTATAGTGTGTACCGGGGGCCCAAGATTCTTGGAGGAGAGAAGAAGCTTGTGACGAAAGGCCAGAGATTACGTTGGATCGCCTGACACTTTCCAAGCAAGAAGGTTCAAAGTCCTGTTCATAAGAAGTGGGTGATCCGAGTCGTTTGTGTCCTTTAGGAGGCCTGGTGAAGCTGGAAGTAGAAAGGGTATTTCGTAAGATAGTTCCAAGGTTGACGGGAACCAAGCTTGGGACGGCCAAAAGGGGGTCACTAGGACTATTGAGGATTGTTCTGATCTCAGTTTCTGAAGGACCCGTTGAATCATTGCGAAGGGTGGAAAGGCATATCCCCGAATCTTTTTCCAATCTTGGAGAAAGGCGTCCACTGCCAGAGCACCCGGGTCGGGCATCCAGCTGAAGTAGTTGGGAAGTTGTGAAGTGAGTCTGCTGGCAAAGAGATCTACTTCTATGGGACCCAGGAAATAAGCGAGATTGTTGAAAACGTTGGTGTCTAACTTCCAATCGGTGTGATCTACCTGGAACCTTGAATTCCAGTCCGCATAAACATTTTTTAGACCGGGAAGGTATTCTGCTCTTAGAGAAATTTGGTGTTCCAGGCAGAATAGCCAAAGTTTCTTGGCAAGGTTGGAGAGGTCTGGGGATTTGGTACCGCCTAGGCGATTGATATAGGCGACGGCTGACATGTTGTCCATCTTGAGTAGGACTGATCTCCCTTGAAGAGAGTGTTTGAAGCTCATTAGGGCATAAAGGCCCACGGTTAGCTCCAGAAAGTTTATGTGGTGTAACCTCTCCGAATAAGACCATAAACCTCCCGTGTTCTGATTCTGAAAGCAGGCACCCCAGCCATGAAGGCTCGCATCCGATTCCAGAACCAAATCTGGGGAAGAACTGAAGATGGTCTTCCCGTTCCAAACATCTAGATTCTCTAGCCACCAGGACAGTTCCTCTCTGGCATTCGTATCTAGCTGGATCGTGTCTCCATACCAAAGCCCGGAGCAGAGGGCTTTCCCCTTGATTCTTTGAAGGGCTCGATAGAATAGAGGGCCGGGAAAGACAGCTTGAATTGAAGAGGAAAGGAGGCCCAGAAGTCTGGCTAGTTCCCTTAAGGTTATGAGATCTGATTTTAGTATGTGACGGATTTCCTTCCAGATTTTGGTAATCTTCTTTCGGGGAAGTAATAGCATTGATTTTAATGTGTCGACCGTGAAGCCTAGGAATTCTAGGGATCTTGAGGGAATCAGAATGGACTTTTCTCTGTTTATAATAAAACCTGAACTCTCTATCAGATTCATAGTTGAATTTAGATCTTTCAGGATTTGAGAATGGTCTTGGGACATGATAAGAATGTCGTCTAGATATATTATGAGACGGACGCCCCTTTCTCGAAGGGTCGTAGTAATTGCCTTCATTACTTTGGTGAAACACCAAGGGGCTAAGGATAGGCAGAAGGGTAAGGCCTGGAATTGATAAAGTTGATTGTTCCATACGAATTGAAGGAAGGATTGGGATTCTTTGGCCATAGGAATGGTGAAGTATGCGTCTTTTAGATCTAGTTTCACTAGCCAATCCTTTTCTAAGAGCATGTCTTTGAGAAGGTGTACGCCTTCCATCTTGAAGTGATTGTAAGTGAGATACTGGTTTAATTCTCTTAGATTTATTACGGGTCTCCACCCTTTGTCCTTTTTTTGCACAAGGAAAATATTGCTCCAAAATGTATTTTGTTCCCAAGGGACTTGTATGATTGCGCCTTTGGTTAGCATAGAATTTACCTCCTCTGTGACTATGGAGTGTTGTTCCTGAGGTAAGTTTAAAACCTGTGGGGTCGTGAACTGAATAGGAAAGTGGGAGAAGTCTATTTTGAAACCCTGAACGGTTTCGAGGACCCAAGGATCGTGAGTGATTTGTTTCCAAACATGAAGGAAGTGTTTTAGCCGACCTCCTACTCTCTGTGTAGAAGAGGAAGGAGGAGGAGGAAGTGTACTTACTTGAGTTGTTAGAAGGGTTGGCTCCTCTGTTCTTAAAGCCTCTGAAGCGTGAAGCTCGGCCTCGTTGAGGGAAGAATGAGTTGCTTGATTGGAATTGTCGGTTGAAGCCTCTCTGTCTGAAGAAGGGTCTTTGGAAGTAACGGCCAGAAGAGCGACCCCTTCTCCCGGCCCTAGCGAAAACACTAGGATTAAAGACTCTTCGGATATTGGATTGTGCTCTGTCCAGGGCAGTAAAGGTGGAAACATATTTTCCGAGGCTTTTAATCAAATCTTCACCAAAGAGGAGGCCGTTGGGGTTAGAAGAGGATTCTTTATCTGCCATGTCGCATAATTTTGGGTCGATTTTAGATAGAACTACCTTCCTTCTCTCGGTGTTCAGAGCTGCGTTGGCATTGCCGAGGAGGATCAGAGTTCTTTGGCTCCATCCTCGAAGGAGTTCGATGTTAGGTTGAGAGGCATTGGTGTAACATTCCTCAATTAGGTCGATTAGGCGACATAGTGGTCCCAGCATATCAAGCATGCGGTCTTGGTATGTTTTGAGAGAGCGTTCCATGCCTTTTCAAGGATCCCTGCCCAGTTTAAACAAAAATTTAATGAGTTCTGAGTTAGACAAAGCTTATTTTCAATCATGGGGCGAGGGCATTCTGCTCTCAGAATGTTTCTAGTCTCAATTTCTAGGGGGTTCTTAATCCACCTTTGGATAAATTCAGAGACATGTTTTTGAGGCCACCATTGATTGCTCCTAGGGTGTTGCAAGTTTTCAGGGGAAAACATTTCTCCACCGAGAGGATCAAAAACAGTATCCTTAGAGGGACTTTCGCCATCAGAGAGGTCAAAGTTGATGTCATCATCGACTTGATCAAGGTCCAAAATATATTCGTCTAAGGATTCCTTAGAATCTTGGTCATCAGGTAGGAGAGAATTGGAAGCACATAAGGGATTTGAGCCGCTTGGGGCGTCCAAATAAGGTATGTCATTATTGACAATTAGTTTATTTGGGGCGCGTAGGCCTCCCGATTTAATTGGGGCGCGTAGGCCTCCCGTATTATTTGAGGTGCTTGGTCCTCCTTCAATAGTTGAGGCGCGTAGACCTCCCAATAATTTCGAGGTGCTTGGACCTTCCATAGTGCTTATTTTTTGTATGTAGTTACATTTTTTAGTTCTCTTACCTTCGGGTTTGTCTAAGGAATGGTGAGAGGGGTAGATCGTAGGATCTGAGTGCGATCTCTTCCCAGCAACTATTTTGTTGATGGTTTCTCTCATGCAGGAGTGTAGCTCCTTATGAATAATTTTTTAAATATTTTCCGCATTTGAGAGGGAGGGGGGTATCTGGATTTGCGAATCATCATAGTCCGCATCAGACATTTAAAGCTCTTTTTTTAAAAAAAAATATTAAGAATTAAATATATATATAGTTAGTATTAAAAGATGTTATGATATATTATAAAATGATGTAGCTAATTTCGTAAGAGAATCTGACAAAAAGGGGCCAAAAATATCGAGCAAGAGCGAGGAGCAGGTCAATCAACAAAGTACAACAGCAGTTGACTGTTGTTGCTAAGGGGAAGGGAGAGGCGAGCTTGAAAGAGCGTTGGTAGTGTGGTTCTTAAGGGACTCTCCTCTAATGAGAGCCCTGAACCTTGACTTCCTGGTTCTTCCCCTTTTTTTTTTTTTTTTATTAGTCCGTGGTAACATATGGTGATGGACTACGGCGCGGCCAGCATCGGCCGTACCGAGGGGTGAAAAAAACGCTTGAGGGAAACAAAATAAAGTGCCTAAATGCTTGTGACCGTGTGGGCGTAGGCGAAAGAAGCGCCGGAGCGCCGATCGGCGAGGAGGGCGAAGTCCCCATCCTGAAGCGACGGAGCGCACAGGAGAGCGAGGTGTGGATGATGGTGAGTCGGGGCAAAGACACAGCGTTGTGCGCTAGACACAAGGGGCGCCGAGGTGTTCCCAGGTATGAAGGGGGCAAAGCGACCCGTAAATCGATCGGGTTGGGTGCGCAATCAGGACCAAAAACACTGATCCGGGTTTGGGAGGCATCGTTGTTGTGCGGGATGGCACAAGGAAAAATACGATAAGAAGTGAACCAAAAGGAGAATTAACGTAGGGCTGAATAAGTCATCGGGTAACACTGCTAGACCATTACTTGAAACCCAAATACTATCATCCCTTGTCTCACATCCTGCTCTAAGCCATACATGCACAACCTTCCCTCTCATGTCAGAACAGTGAAAAAGATTTGTTGTAATCTGGCATCCGTAGAGCTGGAGCACGACACAATGCCTCTCTCAACTCCAAGAACGCAACCAGACACTCATGATCCCAGGGTACCAGATCACTCACCTCCTTGTGCGTCAGCCTCTGCAGAGGCTTCGCCTTCAAGGAAAAATTGGGGATCCATTGGCGACAGTATCCGACCATTCCCAAAAACATCCTAACTTCTTGAGTGGTAGGCATAGTTGTATTCATGATTGCCTCACTTCGATCTGGTGACACCTTTCTCTTGCCCTTTTCGAATCAGTGACCCAAACCATGAACTTCGGCCAAACAATACTGCAACTTGCTTGGGGATACCTTGTGTCCATTCTCTGCTAAGTGATTCAGTAAGGCAACAGTATCAATCCTACAAGCATCCACCGTCTCTGATGCAATCAAGAGGTCATCAATTTACTGCACAAGAACTGAATTTTGTGGCAGTATGAGACTCCCAAGATTCTTTTTCAAAAGGTGGTTAAAGATCAATGGACTCTCCGTATACCCTTGAAGAATACAACACCATGTTAACACACGGTCTTCCAGACGGAAAGCAAATAAAAATTGGCTGTCCTCATGCAACGTTATCAAAAAGAATGCCTGACACAAATCAATCACAGTGAACCATTCAGCTTCTCATGGGATCTCAAATAGTATCACTGATGGATTCGGTACCACAGGATAACATGGAACCACAATCGTATTGATCTTACGCAGGTCCTGTACGATTCTATACTTCCCACTTGGTTTCTGCAGTCCCATAATTGGGGAGTTACATGGGCTTCCCATTATCTCCTTCAGAATTCCCCGTTCAATCATGAACTCAATCACGGGCTTGATTCCGGCAACCGTTTCCGGTGACAGATTATACTGAGGTGTCCTCGGAAACAGCATTTGGTTTAACTTGGATCTTAACTGACTCAACTCCCTTGATCAGTCCTATCTCTTCCCCTGTGAAATCCCATACGTCCAAAGAGACAGATTACCTCAGGTTGAGTGGGAATTCCTCAACTGTCAACATAGGAAATTCCTCTTTACACAGATTCTGATTTACCCCTTTAAATGCTGCATCATCATCACTAGTCTGCAGTTCTACTCCCTTGGGCGTGCAATAGATAGTGCAGTTCAATTAACATAAAAGATCATGACCCAACAAACAGACTGGACTTGAGTCGCATACCACAAATTGGTGTTCATCGTGAAAGGTTCCTATTTTTACAGGTATTGGTTCAATCACTGGATTAGTCATTCTCTTATTCGCAAATCCTACGACTTGAATGGATTGTCCCAAAAGGGGTAAGTTGGGAACGACAATGTAAAGACAGATGCCCCCTGCTAGTGGGGTGAGGTTCCTTAAGGCAGAGCTCAATAAATCAATGGCAATAATTATAACACAATCACATTACGATTTAAATAATAAACTAAAGAAGATGTTTAAAGAAAGAACCAACATATACTATTTTCCTAGTAAGTGCAAAATATATTTTATTAATAATCATTTGAGCAATAAAATAACACATTCATACGGTTCCATTCATATCTACAATCATACACCTAACAAAATCTGGACTCAATTAAAAACAACGATTTGATGACAAAAAAAATAGTAACAATTGATGTCCGGTTTTCAAATTCATAGGAGAACAATGTGGCACAATTACAATTGACTGTTGTATTCTACGTGCGTTTCGGCACTGGAGAGTGCCTTCATCGGGAAAAGGCCAAAATAAATCAACTGAGGTATTTGTGAAGAAATTATTTCATGTGAAGGGTTCTTTCTTATTGATTTGAACAAAACCGCCTTATTGCGCGCCATGATAACATTTTGTTTGCAGTTAACAGAAATGATCAGGGCAGTAAGTAAAAAGGGTCAAAGGATGAAAATGGAATTTGTAAGAATATCTCTAGGATTATACAAACAAGGTACAGTTGTTTTATGTATATAGATGAAGAGTTAAATTAGAAAAGAGTAGATGAATAAGGAAAAGAAAAGGAGAGAAAATTAAAAATGTGTTTTTGGCGTTAATAATGATGAAAGAAAAGGCCACCACCAGGAGTATTTGGATTAGAACTCCACCGTAACAATAAACCTCACGTGTCCCTAATAATGAAAACAGGTTAGACAAAAAGTTTTTTTTAAAGTTAAAAATGTACCCTATTTTTATCATAAAGGTGACCAAGCTGCATCCATGGATTGTGCTGCGCAATCTTTGTTTAGGGCTACAATTTTTGAACTGCAAAATAGAAACATAACCTTTGTTAATATCTGATGTATGGTGCCATCATATTTTTATATTTATTTGCAGTAATATATACCTTAGATGATTTTACTCCAAATATGAAGATGTATTCTGCGGTTACAGAGGGAACCATGGAATACTGACTATAGATTCTTTATAGAGTACGTCCATTGGGTGTTACTGAAAGAGGGTGAAGAAAGTTATGAGTTACTATCATGTTAATATTTTAATAGCTACTGTTTTTTATTATGAGAATGTAGACAGATTGGAGTTAACAATGGAACATATATTAATTTTTATTGATTTATCTGATTTTATGTCACTTAATTCATAAAATGACGCTTAAGTGGATACTATAGTTTGCTCTCTCCAATTTTATGTCAAGTAATACTTGACTTAATGCTCGAGTAGGTTCTGTAATTTGCTATTCATTATGCTGTGCTTGTTATAATTGCTTACTTTCCAATGCTCCTGTTTCCATGTTTAAATACAGAACTAATTATTAAGAGAAGTATGTGACATGTACTTACATCACGTTGTAAAAAACGGTTCGCAAAATAAATGATTCTGAAAAATAGAGAAGCAAAGAACGGCAATTTTAATTTCGATTACATGACCTGGGCTAAAGAACACTGAACATACAGTTATGATGTCAACATGATGGTTCGCAGCATATATTGGGCTTGTGGTTAAAAATTAGGCAGCCCAAAGCACCAGATGTAATTCGCAATCAGATCACACAACGTATAGAGTAGAGTTATCAGAGCAGTAATTGTAGGGACGAATTCTCAAGATATATGTGACTCTCTTATTCTGAAAGATGTTGGACATACAATTTAATGTCAGCGGGCAAAGAGAATTCATAATAAGATAAGGGAATTATTGGGTAATTCTGAGTCGACCTGCACGCATTTGATTTAATTTTTAAAAACAAAGTGACACCACATCTTTATGTTAGGTGAATGAATATCGGGACAGCAGTGGTTAAAAGCCCGATCTCAGGAAATCTAAAGTATTACAGAGCCATAAATCGAAACATTATGGATTGAAAAAATGACTATGCGTCTAATAAGGGGATGAAGAGGTAATTACTTATTTTTTAGTTGATACTGGATTGCCAGATGAGGGATTCCTCCTAACTCTGTTGCTACTACGTGAAGACTAACCGGAAGTACGAAGATTTCCGCGTTACAGCTGGCTTAAGCCTGTCAAGTGATGTGATATGGCCAACCAGGCAGGATTACAACAAAAACTTTATGAATCGCGGACCGTTCACACTTGTAAATTGTTTACTATAAAGAAGAGTCTACACTTTACAGCTGGCACTTAATCTTTATATTCAGAGTTTGCTCCATAAGCGCATGCAGCATCTTTTTACTAGTATGTACTATAATATCAGTGAATGCTATATCCGTCTTGGGCAGAGAGGATGCTGGAAATTTGCCATTGGATTAAATATGCGAACCATGCAGCATTTTTCTCCGCTAATAAATATGGACAAAGAAAAATATGTACAAAATTGACCAGATGACAGTAGTGACTGGCTGTAGAGACATAAATTAAATCATTAAAATGCAGCAATACACAACTGTGACTGATCTATTTTCACTTGTGATACAGATACCAATATTGGGACAAGCACCCCTTGCTTTACTAGGGTAGTGCAAGATATTGGGTACATCTATTGTGATTTCAGATACATAAGGGACTTATGTAAGTCATGTAAGACAGAGTTTCAAGTGAAATAGAAAATATACTGTTATCTTAATAATTTTCAGTGCAGAAAAAGAAGATGGAACGGTATTGAAACAGAAGGTACTGAGAAGGAACTACTGTAGATCTCACAGTAGAACGGGTAGCACCAGTGTCAACCAAAAACGTGGTAGGATGACCATCAACATCCACTTCTACATACGGTCATCTCTGGTCTACCTCCAAGACTGCTCCAAGGGTACAGTCTTCCTCCCCCCTCAGAAACCGTTGTTGCAACAGGTCTGAATTGAATTCAACGGAAGCCTCAATATAGGGCATCTGTTGGTAGGTTCAATTTCCCTGTGGGATTCTTGGTGGCTGAGGAATTTGTACCTGTGTACTTATTGTCCTCCCTTGTACAGAGCTGGGTCTTGTCACCATATTGACGACCTCAGATATCTGCACAACTTCCTCCTTTTGAGTCTGATTAGCCGAATTCGATCTGCACTCACACTTCCAATGCCCGATCTTGTGACAATTATGACATGCAGTGGTTTTCTTTAGTGTGGCAACATCTATTCCTGTCTTAGGGTCTATGGGTTGCCCCTTTCCCTGACCTGATGCATTCTGGGCCCCTCCTTGATTGTTTCCCTGTCTTCTCCTTAACATTCCTCTGCTTGATTGTGACTGATCTTCCTTTTCTGCATTCTGCATTTGGGCCAGCAGTAGCTTATCCTTGAGCTTCCTCTGCTTCGAGTCCACTTCATCACTACAATACCTGGCATACCGTAGAATCTCAAACACAGATTTATTTTGCCAGCAGATTAAATGCTGTTGAATCATAAGGCTAACTTCTGATCTCAGTCCTAAAACAAATTTAGAGACGAACTGTCCCATATCTTTTGGGTCAAGAGTATCCAACTCACGGTACTGCTTGAAGGCTTACAAGAGCCTCACATAATAGGCATGTCCAGTCTGTTTTGGCTCCTGAACAGTTCTATCAATCTTAACCCAATCAATATCTTGTGAGGAAATCTTAGATTGCAATAATGTGATTACCTGCTCATACTTTTTCATAACCACAGGGGAAGGACCATATGTGATAGAATCTCGCTCAGTTTCCAAAGACGGCCAATCGACCGCAATTTTACAAGCTGACCACAAATCACATGGTACCACAATATCAAACATCGTATTCAAATCAACCCACAGCACTTTTGAGATTTTGACAAATCGATCAACTTGCTTGTACCATTCAACAGGTTTTTCCCTCAGCCGAGGAAAATCATTGGTAAATGCTGCCAAATCACCCCCACTCCAAGGCACAGGCACGTACCCTCCACTTGGTACCTCTTGCAATGGGTAAGCCTCTACTCCTACTATCCCACCTCCTGAAGGTAGAGTTCCTCCGATGCTCTTCTTGGCACTCTTCTTCTTTTACCATCTTTCCTCCCATTTGTCAAGCATGCTCCAGGCACGTATCCCTACAATCAACTCTTGAATATGTGCTTTGAAACCTATGACCCTTTTCTCTTCTAATTCCTGATCACTGTAATTTAGCCTGTGATTTCCCTGTAACATCTTTGTTTTGAACAAATCTACATCATACCTCTGTGCCAACACTTTCAATTTCTCATGTGCTTTCCTCGTCTTGCGAGTTACATCCTTTGCCACAAATAGCAATTCATCTGGCTCATAAAGTTCTATCCTTTCTAAAGGTAAATTTCCGCTAATTATCTCCTCTACTTCTGCCTTTAACCTTACCATGTCCATCACTTTAGCCCTCATAGCAGCTTTAATCGTTCCTCGACTTGACGCACTACTCGACTCTCGACTCTCACTACACAGATTCCCTTCCATTATGTTCTGTGAGACAGATTGACTCCCCAAAACTCCCTGACCACTGTCACGTCCTGATATCCTTCCACTAGGGCCTCTCACCAGGGGTTCCCACATCCTCAAGTCAGACCGCAAAACGGACAAGGACCCTGTCCTCGCTGCTCTCTGCTCCACATGACCTCTTAAAGATTCTGCAGTGGCTGGCAAGGGTGTACTCGATTCTATGGGTCTCGAAGGATGACTGCTTCCACCCGCTATACCATTGCCTCCAGACTCAGTACTCTCTGCCATTGCTGATCGTATTAAACTCCCGCTTTCTGCTTGATCTGGATCGTACACTGACACTATGGGACCAATGGTGACCGGCACTGTAAGAGCTTCCAGCAATCTCGTAATGATATTTCCCTTTGCATCTGTTTCCCTCAATGGTGATGTCCCCATTCTCTCTGTTCCTGCTTAAATCCTTCCTCTTACTCCTGCACTAGAGATTGTCTGTGGCTCTCCAGTTTCCTCTGTAATTGCTCTCATTCCCTCTTCTGAACTTGCTTTATATGGAGGTTGACACTCCGCTAGTATACTTTCCAGTAGACTGTCATCTGAATCACTATCACTATCATCTTCCTCTTCTCTTCTGAGCATCTCCCACCTTTACTAATAGAGGAAACAGCCTATCTCCCTCAATGGTTTCTACCCTCCATCTTTTCGCCAATGCGTTCCATCGCGCATCTGAAACGCTCTGATTGACTTCTTCACCCTTTCCTGACTTCGATCTCTTTTGCTTGCATGCGCTGCTCTCATCCATGCATCTAGCGCTTCGAACTGTGTTGGTCTAGGTAAAAGCCATAACGCAGTCATCACTGCCTCTAAATGGTACAACAAATCAAATTTGAATGAACCAGAGCATGGGAAAGTCAAGTCTCCGTCCTTTTCAGTAATCTTTTGCCAATTTTGAAGCCAAATTATAGTATGGAGCCATACGTTCGTTGTCATGTATTGAGCTGGGGTTTCCTCGGGCAGTGCTTCTTCCCCCACTCGAGTTACCACTCCTCTATCTCCCCTACAAAGATCTCGCAATACCTTAAAAAATTTCATGATTAAATCAACTCCTTTGCCCACCAGATTTTCATTTCTCTTCCTGATGTCAATCCACCAATACCAGCCCGTCTTTAGACTAACCGACCTATCACAATGCGGCACACTTCAATGTCACTCTACCTCCTCACTCAGCAGTTTCCCTCTTTCACAATCTATCGCTAACACTGTCACACATCTCACTCGTACAGCAATTAACTGTCTGTCCACCAAACGACCGGACAATCACATTATCGACTGTCTGTCGACCATATGCCTGGACAGTCACTCATAATTGTCTACCTCAATCTGACAATTGTCCGCGAAATGACCGAACAACTGCCCTCGACCATCTGCCCACGAACGGCCACATAAATAATTGATAGGATCCAATCACTCGATTTTACACACACGGTAACCCACAACCTGCGTTGGTCACTCAAACACTCACTCTCTCGTTCCCTATCTCAGGTGGGGTTGTTGATGACGTCTCACGTCTCCCACAATCAATGGTCGACAATTACGGCTCTGGGTGTCTTCTACACCACAATCTATCTATCCCGGGATCTTAGGCTACTCGTTGAGCCTGACATCAAGAAATCACATGGACCGCACACGTTCACAGTCCAAAACCACAATCACTTGACTCTCATTCCAACTCCGCAGAACATCACACAATCAATCATCACTGCAATCTAACAATCATCCCTATTCATACTCACTCCTCCGCGAACTGCTGTTTCCGCCGCACCATCACTCCCTGTCGGTGTCCGCCAAACACCGTTGTCTTCTGCTCCCAATCCTCTGGACAACCTTCTCTTGGGCTCTATAGGGTTTGTAACTAGCATTTTCCTCCCTTCTCCCCTTACTACAGAGGTAACCGTCCTCTCGCTACCAATTGATAGGGCCGGGTTCCGCTACCAAAATTTACAGAGGCACCCTAGGTCGATGTATCTATTTTTACCTGCTGAGAAGTGTAAAGGGGAGAAATAACTCATTTTAGGCAATTCAACAGTCCGTAATAACTATGGCCAAAAGGATCATAGACTCCGAACTCCAAGTTAGTGAATTTATTACAAAGCCAGAAACACATGGATGTACAAACACCTCAAGACGAGGTTGTAAAAATACATGGGAACTAATACAAAACCATATCTATGAGTAAGCTTTATCCGATGATCCATGTAAAGAATGAAAAGTTCTAGGAACAAAACACAAACAAGGACTGCTCCATAATTGAAGTCGGACTTCATCTGTGGCTGAAAAGTGGAAAGCATTAGACTATCCCTACTCTGTCTCTAAAGTGACATCCCTACTTAACAGACTTCCTAAGAAGTACATTCACGTATACGGATTAAGTAACCAAAGTTACAGACCTCGTTCTAAGATGCTCTTTCCTGATCGATCTTCTAACCCCTTCTCCTAACTCATCCTGTCTCTTTCTGCCTCTCTTCCCTCGGGACACTTTCCCTAATACAAAATGCAAAGATGTAAAACACGCCCACCAATCACCTCATCTTAATGGACACCTCTCCTAGGTAATTTTCTACCGTCTTCCACACTCTTTCCAATGTTTAGCATGATGACCTTGATTCCCAAGCCTCCTCGGTGAGAAAGAAAACAAACTCCCAATTATAGACATTACATTTACAAAGTAACTCTTCTCCTCCATGCCTAACTCCTAAAACAAAGAGCGTTAGTTTCAACTAACAAAGGCAGCTTCTTCCACCTGTAACTGAAACGTGAGAACAGAAAAACCTTGCACGCACATGAAATTCGCTGACTACCTCCAAATGTGAGAGCTCACCAGGGAAATTACATTTTCAGGCCTACACAGGGGCATATTTACAATCTGGCGATAAAAAATTATCGCCGCTTTTGCGGGCTTTTTTGGCTGAAAACGGCAATAATTTTATCGCCAAATTAGCAAACCTTGATTTAGCGTGGGGATTACTAACGCCCAGCTTTGCATCTCTGATGAGATGCAAAGTGGGCGTTCCTGACCTAACATGACAGGAGAAATGTCGCTAAGCGACATTTCTCCCATCATCAAGCCCCACGCTATGAAGCATAACGGCAGGAAAAGTAGTGATAACCCCTGTTATCGCTACTTTCCTTACACCTGCTTCAGGACTGACTTAGCCATGATATCCTATGGAAGGTGGATATCATGGCTAAGTTTGTGAGTCCCTATCAGCAAGCTAACGCCACACTACGTGAGATTTTCGCTGAGTTTCCAGCGATAATCTCACGTTAGGCAGTTAGCGTGAGGATTTTTATCGCTGAGGAGATAAGCGTTGCTAATAGCACGCTATCTCAGCGATAAAAATCCACGTTACCCGGCGATAATTATCCTCACGCTAAGAGCGCTGAGCAATAATTATCGCCGGGTGTTGCTGATATGCCCCACAATTTGGCCAACATAAGAATAAACTAATAGGCCTTTCATATACACAACGTGAACATTTCATTTAGGCCTTTACACATACATTCAAACACATATGTCAATATTGCTTTGCTTTGCAAACACCTACAATTATTACACATTAAGCACAACTCGTCATCTCCTCGTGCAATCTTCATCATGGTGCACGTTTGAATCGGAATACATTGCATTACACATAAGCTTTCGTTTAAGCGGGTGCAATTCGCTAAAGGTTAATCTTTCCAAACACAGATATCATTTCAATTATCTTTGCATAGCACAAGTACCTTTTCTATCGGTTTAACATCACATCGTTATTACATCATGTTTTCTAATAACCACATGTTAATACAACACAGGAATATCTGCAGGTGCGGACTATTCATGATTATGATGCACCCCTAAAATTTTAGAGCGCCATCGTGCTCCATCAGTTCTAATGTCTTCCCCTATGTTGGCCCACAGGACTTAAGTGTCCTGATTCATTTAATCATTTTCATGTTAGCGGGTCTATTAACAATGGCTTGTATTCAGCCATCTGGTAGTGTTTGAAGTAAGTGTCAGCTATATAAACCGTCAGTGCAGAAAGCATTCTAAACATATATTCTCCCACCCGGAATCTCTTCTTCTCCTGGCCCTCGGCAAACATGGCTCTCTGGCCTCCATTTCTTGGGCTGCGTTATCTGACGCAGAATCATCCACATTACAAAAGCTTTCAAGAAGGCAGTAAAATGAAAGAAAGGAAGTTATACGAGTTACCGCATCTTTATTGTTCCCAAGGTCTGCATTGCATGTCTAGCAATTAATTAGATGTATCCATGAGTGCGCCCTGAAACAAAGGGGGAGTTCTGGTTGGTTGGCTTGAACGGCCGCGTGCCGTCTTCAAGGCCGCGCCTAATTGAAGGTCTAGAGCATGGGTACTCACAAACTTTCTCTCGGGGGCCAAATTTACAGTGTGGTTTCTGGCTGAGGGCCGCACCGGTGGTGGCGGGGCCAGTGGGGGAGGGGGCGGGGCTAGAGCAAAAAAAAAACTATGACCATGAGGTTGAACACAGGCCACTGCAGCAGACGCCTTCATCTACTGAGCCACCAGACCCGGTATGCACATCTATCTATCTATCTATCTATCTATCTATCTATCTATCTATCTATCTATCTATCTATCTATCTATCTATCTATCTATCTATCTATCTATCTATCTATCTATCTATCTATCTATCTATCTATCTATCTATCTATCTATCTATCTATCACTCTGTCTCCCGCTCTATCTATCTATCTATCTATCTATCTATCTATCTATCTATCTATCTATCTATCTATCTATCTATCTATCTATCTATCTATCTATCACTCTGTCTCCCTATCTATCTATCTATCTATCTATCTATCTATCTATCTATCTATCTATCTATCTATCTATCTATCTATCTATCTATCTATCTATCTATCTATCTATCTATCTATCTATCTATCTATCTATCTATCTATCTATCTATCTATCTATCACTCTGTCCCCCGCCCTATCTATCTATCTATCTATCTATCTATCTATCTATCTATCTATCTATCTATCTATCTATCTATCTATCTATCTATCTATCTATCTATCTATCTATCTATCTATCTATCTCTCACTCTGTCTCCCTCCCTCCCTCCTCCGTTCTCCCTCCGTCTCCCTCCTTCTCCCTCCCCCTCCCTCTGTCTCCCTCTCTGTCTCCCTGTCTTCCCCCCTCTCCCTGTCTTCCTCCTCTCCCTGTCTTCCTCCTCTCCCTCCCTCTCTCTCCCTCCCTCTTCCTCCCTCTGTTGCACTCTGTCTTCCTCCCGCTGTCACCTCCCCCCCTGCTCTCACTCCCTGCTGCCCTCCATCACCTCACCCTGCTGTCCTCTGTCACCTCACCCCGCGCTGAGACGGCTTCCAGGGAACGCACACGGCCGCCGCACCCAAGTACTTCACAGGTCTTTTAAAGACCATTCACTTGTTAATGAGACTTTGTTGTATTTCACCTCTTCTTAGCGCCCCTGCATCTCCACTCAATGAGAGGGGAGATGCAGGGGTGCTAAGAAGAGGTGAAATACAACAAAGCCTCATTAACAAGTAAATGGCCTTTAAAAGAATCGCCCGGCCTCACAGCTCCGCGCTGCTGTAACCGGCGGTGTTCGCTGACAAGCACAGGGCACAGGCACTGTCTGCAAGGTCCGCGGGCCGCCAAGGAAGGCTTGCCGGGCCGCCAACGGCCCGCGGGCCGTACTATGAGTACCCGTGGTCTAGAGAAAGGAACTGACACAAACGAGGCAGAGTGTCACATTCTTTAGCAGCGCTCTCATCTGCAGTGGCGCCCCCACCCGCGGATAGGAGAAATGCAGGAAGAATATCAAGCTTTAATGGTAGCGTCATCACGCTGCTGTGCAGTACAGAAATGGCACAATGAAATAAAATTCGACATTAGGACAGTGCGCCTTCTCAACTGAGGGTCACCGATTGGGGCAGGCAGCTTTTGAGGGTGCTTGCTGCGGCGGATTAGGGTCTTATTTCATCTCATCTCTCGACCGTGAAGGTGCTCCGCTTCCACACTGAAAGCCTTGTTGTTCTCCTTCTCGCCCTCTTCAGAGCCCGACTGGTTTTATTTATAGGCATACTGCATTCTGTGGCCAGGGGCGTAGCTACCACTGGTGCAGCAGGTGCAGTGGCACCAGGGCCCAGATCATTGAGGGGCCGTGGAACCCTGATAATCGCTGTATTTCCTACCATGACAACAGTCAAAGGGCCTTTTTCCTTGCTAGCGCCCGGGCCCTTGGAGTCCCTAATATGGTACTGACCAGAGACAGGGGGCATTGGGGCAATTAGGAGACGTCGTGACCCGCTGGAATTCCTGTTAGGGTGAGGCCTTAATGTGTAGTCAGTGTAAATGAACTGTTCACTGTTTTTCTGGACCAAATAGATTAATTACTCTACAGATACATTATCCCCTGCTTCTTTATTTAGATGTATACACTTTGGGCGAATTTACAAGCCCCTTGTGCCACTTTTTTGTCATTTTTAACATGGGAAAAGTGATGTACCGGTAGCGCACGTGGCTTGTAAATAAGCCCCTTTGATTTTCCTGTAAAATACTGTGTCCACTGTCTTCATCCACACACATGGTTGAACCACTACATGGTATTTGAAGGCTTGAGGTGTGCATTGCAGTGGACATAACCTTGGCATTCAAGCAAGCTAGTTTCATGGCTATTCATCGATGCCTAACTCCAAACAAGCATTAGCAAAACCAATCGTTATCACCTTTGTGACCTATTGAATTTGCCATGCTGCAAAGTACTCTCAATGCTGCACAGCATGGCTAAAGTAAAATAAAAATAAACCTTTATGCATCAGGCAGCGTCATTTTATAGACTGGCGTACCATGAATTCACAACACTACAAAATTATGTGGCTGTTTTTTATTTTGTTTTTAGTTACCAATCCCAGCTGGACAGATAACTAAAAACAAAATGCATAAAAGTGTTTTAATATATTTTTAAGCGGGCGGAAGGATGTGAAAGCAACGGTAGGGCGAAGCAATGGGGTGGTTGGAAGCAACACGGTGTCCGGCGGGGGTCACAAAGGCAACACAGAGAAGATAACTTACATTGAAGCAACACTGGAGAGAGTGGGGGGAGGATGCAACACGGAGAAGGGCATGGGCGCACGCAACATGGAGGGACAGCAGAAGGAGCGAGACCCCTCAAAGACGCATGCACTTTCTGTGAGTGTTCACACAAAAAGAAAATAAGTAGTTCCCTGACATTGAGTACCGACACCAGGCAAACACACCTATCTACAGAGACAATACTCCATGGGAGCGACATGCGCAAGATTAATAAATTGGGACACGAATAGGAAGTAGGCAAATGAGAGTGGCAAGGACAGCCAGCCAATGGTAAGCAACGGGTGGGCTCCAAGTGCCTTTTTGTTCATGGTAAGCCACAACATGACTTTCAATAGACAGCGCATTCGCAGTCAGTGGGCTTAGCCTAAAATTACTGCTTCAATGTTTGTCCAAACAAATTAGCCACAGGTTTCTTGAATTTACATGTTTCTTAGAACAACTGATATCACTTTTGCACTCCCTTTGCGAATATCAGGGGAAATGTACAATTTTTTCACGCAGTGCAGGCCAACAACTAGTGTTGCTGCACTACATTGTGTGAAAGACAGAGAGCATGGCAGCAGCATATGCAATAAGATAGAGTGCAGCTGCTCTCTTTGTTAGTGCTGGTGAGTTTTCAGGCTGCCGAGCACTACGCACACACTTTTGCACCATACTCCAAAGGTGTGTGCTATTAAACTATTTGTAAACGGCGCTAGTACCTACCAGGTGGTAGGTGCTGAGAGCTGAGTCCAACTAAAGAAGGGGAGAAGACCTCAGTTGGAGGTGGTATGCACTGCAGAGGGAGGACGTTCCACCAAAAGGAGGCCAGGACTCTCAACGCTAGGTGGTCATATCAGTCCTGGTGGACTGTTAGCAGTGATGGGAAGGCATACTGCAAAGTTCTAACAGGGAAGTGAATAGAAAAAAAAATCTCATAGAACAAAAAGCCAGTGCCTGCAATTGCCAGAAGTATAATTCTTAGCACTTTAAATATGATCCTTTGTTGAATGGACAGTCAGTGAAGAGTATGGGGCTTCAGTATTGTGGTCACATTTTCTGAGTTATTTGTCCAAACAGGCCCTGAAGTTCTGAATTCGCCGTAACATATTCAACTCCTGGGGCAGTATTCCTAAGTACAATGCCTTTCTGTGGATTCCATGAGAAAGGATATAAACTGCTGCATGCAAAGACTGACGACCTTTTTACGAGTGCAGAGGTTCTCAGGACCGCCATGCTGGCAGTGGCGGTCTGACCACCGCCCCCAGTATTTTTGGTGTGGTGGTCAGACGGCCACATCCACTGGGATCCAGGATCCTGTGACGGTGGCGCAGCGGACAGGGGCAGGAATATGCTGACGGTGCCAATGCACAGTTAAGGTCAATGGGGTAACCCGGTGTCCCACAGAACCTGGAAAATGTAGTCGTATGGAGCAACAATTGGTTCTATAGGGAACTACAAAATTACTTTTATAAACCTATTTGTTTCCTGTTTAACTAGGAATAGCCACATGTGTGGCGTAACCATTCAGGTGAGTAATTGTGAATGTAAAGTCACTGACACAGAAAATTTCTAATCATAATGAGGTATATTAACTCTCATATACCACAGAGATTTTTTTACAAAAAATCACGTACCACAGGGCCATCATTGCACATATATACAAAATGAAAAACTCATACAATGAAAAATAGACACAGTGTACCACAACTAAAAAACATTTTTTTAAAACACAAGACATTACATAATTCAACATAGAATACAAAAATGATTCCAAAGGGTGTCCAAAAAGAGGTTCACCTTGATTCACGCATATGTCGTCATTATTTGGATGAGTGGTATGCTCAGTCGAGGTGTGGAGCACCTATAATATTTGTCAAGAAAAAGGTGGCAAACATGGAAGTAAGGGGGACCTAACAGGCCCCCCTGCCACTTCTCTTCCTGGGGGTGCATGCAGGGAGGCACAGGTCGTGATCCCTGGAACTGCACCCCTGTTCCTGCATCAGAATGGCATGCACAACATGGTGCGGAACATGCAGCAGGCATTTCACGGCGGCGGTCTGCTGGTAAAGCTCTTTATTGAGCCTTAAACAGCCACCACAGTGAGACCGCCGCAGCAACGTCCACCCACCCACCATTGGTTTAAAGTTGTAATCCAGCGGGCGGGCACACAATGGACTTGGTGGACCCTCTGCGGGACGACAGAAGGACCGCCAAACTCTTAATCAGGCCCTTTGATATATGTAGAAACATTTCTGCTATGTTCTGAGCTGAGAAAAACACAGCAATGTTACCGTTTTAATCAGAGGTACAAGTGATATCTTTGTCCCCCAATAGTGATCTGATATTTCGGACTTGGAGGACAGGGCTGAGAATATTTCTCTTTTTTTTTTTTTAAGGTTGAGTTTATTGAACCAAAAGAAATATAACAATGATGTAGTCAATGAAAACAATTAAAAACAGAAGTAACAATCATATATATAATAAAGGAAAAGAAAACGCAGTGGTTGCAATAAACACTGTATTCTAGGGAAAATAAAGAAAATAAAGGGAAAGAAAGGGGGGTTGGAAACAATATAAATGACATTGAAAAAAGGCTCAAAGCCAAGGGAAACAATAAAGTGTAACATTGTATGTAATTAAATAGAGTTATATGTTTATGTTTATGTTTATGTTTTTAAGATTTTTATTGCGCACGAATACCCTAGGGTGTCTCGGCGCATGTAGAACTTCCCAATACCAAAAGACATCTGAGGAGATTACTGGTTAAATAACCAAGTCTTTAGGAGCCTGCGAAACATCATGAGGGTAGGGGCAGTTTTTATGGCCAATGGGAGGGAATTCCACAACTTGGGAGTTGCCACCAGAAAGCGTCTGTCTCCCCATGTGGACGTTCTAGTGCGTGGCACCGGGAGCACGTGGGTGGAGGCTGACCGTAGAGTTCTTTTAGGAACATAAATTCGGAAAGCGTCCTTCAGGAACTTAGGTCCTGAATCATGAATAGATTTATAGGCAATACATAGAGCCTTGAACTTTATCCGACTCTTTACTCTCAGCCAATGCAGATGGTGTATGGCTGCAGATGTAGGATGACGAAATGGAACGTTAAGCAGTAATCTGGCTGCCGCGTTCTGTACTGATTGCAGCTTGGCTAGCACCTGCTCCTGAGCATTGAGGAAGAGGCCATTGCCATAGTCCATTTTTGAGAAAACAAGAGTGGTAATTAAGGTTTTTCCTGCGGTTGAGGGAAGGTTGTAGTAATTAAATATAGTTATACAAATGTAAGATATAATAACAATATTAGATTGCTAAACAAAAAGACAACAAAGCATTATAATCATGGTGGTTTGCGGACTTCATCCGATGTTCTCATAATGGCAGGAATTGAAGTATGTGAAGAAGCGGAATCAGATAAGTATGTAGTAAGGGGAAGCCATAGTAAGTCTCTTTTAATTGCTAAAGAGACAGGGGTAACGTAATTAGTATCAAGTCTATGATGAAAGCAGAGGGCATTCCACCAGGCTCTGTAAGTGACTTTATCCGCATATTTCCAATTGGAGGTGATTAGGTGTAGCTCTATCGCAAGTAACAAATCAACTAGATGAAAGCGTGATGGGGGTTGAGACCAGGAAGGGGATAAGGAACCTAGGAAAATATTGGGTAGAGAAAAGGGGACCTTAGTGTTGAAAATTTTGTTAATTTGAGACCAAACTAAACGCCAGAATTTGTCAATATTGGGGCATTCAAATAACATATGTTTTAAATCGGCCTTTAAACATGGACAGGACCAGCATGAATGGTGGAGTAGTAGAGGAAAAGGAGGTTAACGTTGCAGGTGAGTATAATAAACGTTTATACACAAAATAAAGAGTTTGGGTAGTTTTGTGGATTTTTAACCATAATTTGTCCCAAACAGAGACAGACCAACATTGCAATAGATCCTTTTCCCATGCCAATTCAGTTTTCGTTTTGCAGCTTCCCGAAGATGACAACAAGCTTTTATAAAGAGAAGATGCAGAAGGGGCGGCATTTAATAATGGAAATAACGTAGAACATGCTGTAGGGAGATCGGGAGAAGGTGGAAGTGATGAAAGAAATTGGTAGAGGGAAGGAAGTAAAAGATCATATTGCTTCTTTAAAGAGGTAGGAAGAGAAAAATTATGTTGAAGATCTGGAAAAGATAAAGGTTTATTATCGGACAAGAGTTGGGAGATCCATAGCAGACCTTTGGATTGCCATGATTTCCAGTAAAAAGTATGGTTTTTAATACGTAGCAATTTATTATGCCAGATAGGTTGTTGAGACAACGAGATAAGCGAGGGATAGGAGGATGGCATAAGAGGGGTTATAAGTTTATGTGTGTGAGAAATGACAGAATGGCGTTAAAAGGAGGTGTTAGCAGTGAAAGCAAGGGTTTCCAGAAAAGCAAAGGGGAAAGTGAAGGATTTTTCTATAGACAGCCAAACCGGAGAGCACGTAGGAGAGTCAGAAGAGAGCCATCGAGGGGCTTGTTTTAGAGAAAACGCGTAATGGTAGGACTTAAAATCAGGAAACTTAAGTCCGCCGTTCGATTTATCTTTTTTAAGAATGGATAAGGCCACTCGAGGAGGCTTATTTATCCAAAGAAATTTTAATAGAATGCTATCAATTTTCTTAAAATAATAGCCCGGAATATGCACAGGAATCATTGAGAGAGAGTAGAGAATAAGGGGAGAAAGCATCATCTTAATAGAGTCTAATCTACCCCACCAGGAGAGAAAGAGAGGATGCCATTTAGTAATTGAGTGATTTAATTTTTTAGTGATATGATCAAAATTTAATTTTCTGAAATAGTTGGGGCAAACCATAATCCTAAATATTTTAATTTTGAGGATTGCCAGGAGAATCCAGTTTGACTGAAATAGTGTTTGAGACACAAGACATTAAGGGGTAAAACTTCACATTTATCTCGATTTAGGCGATAACCCGATAATTTTGAAAAAGCATCTACCTGAGAGAGAAAAGGGGGGTGAGAAGTGTCTGGATTGGAACAATATAGAAGAATATCATCTGCATAAACAGACATTTTAACTTGCTGGGAATGCAATTGGAAACCTGTGATTTGAGTATCTTGCCTTATTTTAGTTAGAAAAGGTTTTAAGGCAACTACAAATAGTAAGGGGGATAGGGGGCAACCCTGACGCACCCCTCTAAAGAGAGAAAAATAGTCTGAGACCTTACCGTTAGCAAAAATAGACGCTCTGGGACCAGAGTATAATAAAGAAATCAAGGAAATTAATTTAGGAGGGAAACCTATCCATTTCAAAGCATGGAACATAAAATCCCAGCCAATACTATCGAAGGCTTTTTGAGAGTCTAAGGCGTTGGCAGCAAGAGGGTAATCTATGGAAGAGGCCTTACTAAGAATATCGAAAAAGACTCTAGAATTATCAGAAGATAGTCGACCTTTTACAAAACCCAACTGTTCTGGCCTAGTAAGTTCGGGTAAGACAGGATCAATATGTAAGGCGAGGATCTTTGCAAAGATTTTGTAATCTGTATTAACTAAAGATATGGGGCGATAATGTTTACAAAAAGAAGGGTCCTTGTTCTCCTTAGGAATTAAACAAATCATAGCGTCCTGAAAGGTGCCTTGAGACGAAACCATTTTCAATAAAGGAGGTGAATAAAAGAAGAAGCTGTGGGAGAAGAGGCTTCGAAAAATGCTCATAAAATTTGATGGTAAATCCGTTGGGACCAGGGGTTTTACCTCGTCTCAGAACCGAGACAGCGTGGGAAATTTCTGTCAAGGTAATATCTGTCTGAAGCGAATCAAAATCAATGTGTTGTGAGGAGGGGGGGTTGATTGATTGAAAATAAGAAGATAGATCAGAGGGAAGTGGTTGAGTCTCCGGAGTGTAAAGGTTCTTATAGAAGGAGATAAATTCATTTAAAATATCTTCGTCTTTAAGAAGAATGTCACCACTTGAATTAGTCAGAGAGTCTATCCGAGTCCTGTCTCGGCGCGTTTTTAGATAGTTAGCCAGTAATTTCCCCATTTTATTCTGACCTCCATAATAACGGGTACTACTTTTCAAAAGATAAGAAGAGGCCGCTTCTGTAGATAATTTAATAAAAGCAATCTTATCAGTGATAAGATCTTTTAAAGAAGATTCGGAAGAAGAGTGATAATAAATATATTCTAGTTTTTTAATATTGGCAAGTAATTGAGTCGAATGTTTCTCAAAACTTTTTTTCTTCTGAGAGACAAAATTGATGATAAAGCCTCTTGCAGCTGCCTTGAAAGAATCCCAGATCATAGCAGGGGGGGAGTCGTGAGTTGTATTTATAGTGAAGAATTCAGAAGCAAAAGAACTGAAGTGGCTAGAGAAATTAGCATCTGCAAGCAATGAATTATTAAATCGCCATCGCCCAGCGGACAAGTTATAAGGTATTAGGTCAAAATCAACAAAAACCGGGGCATGGTCTGAAATTAAAATGGACCCTATTTCAGAGTGGAAGACATGCTGAGTTAAAGATTTACTTAAAAAGAGATAGTCAATACGAGATTGGGATTTGTGTGGGGGAGAGAAAAAGCTGTATTCCTGAAGGACAGGATGGCACAATCTCCAAATATCAAATAAAGATTTTCGATGAATGGTAGAAGTAAATTGTGAGTGCATTTTATTGGTCACAAATTTGACTGGGGAATTCCTATCCAAAATGGGATTACAGATTTGATTACAGTCCCCGCCAAAGATAATGTAATCATCATCAAATGAAAGTAACTTATCAGAAATTTGCAGCCAAAAAATATTATCAACAGAGACTGGAGCATAAACATTAAAGAAAACCAACAGTACTTTATCAATAAGCAATTTAACAATAACCCAGCGACCTTCAGAATCAGTTTCTTGAGAAATAATCGATACATTAAATTTCTTATGAGAAAGAATGAGAACACCATTCTTCTTACCCAACGCTGGGGAAGAAAACACATTGCCCACCCAACATTTCTTTAATTTAGATGCTTCAGCGTCAGATAAGTGGGTTTCTTGAAGAAAAGCAACATCAGTTTTTAATCTAGCTAAATGGGATAACACTCGTTGCCTTGTAATAGGATTATTCAATCCCTTAATATTCCATGTGGTAACTCTGAATGTAACTGACAATGAATAAGGTGATTAAACCATAAATATACAATGCAATAAACAATTATAAGGCTAAAATTAGTAAAAAAGTGAAAGCTCAAGAATATACCAACAAGGAAGCGGAAGAGGAAAAAATCAAATACAATAATATTAATAAATTCAACAAGAGAAAAAAATGATGAGCAAAGGGTGTGAAATTACAAGTAAACAAATAAGAAAGAAAAAGAAAAAAGAAAATAAAGCAGGGGGAGTAGAGGGGAGAAGAAAAGGGGGAGAAGAAGGGAAAAGAGAAGAGAGGAAAGGAGGAACAGTGAGAAAAGACAACAAGGAAGAGACGAAGAGAACCTGTGAACAGGAAACATATTTACATAAAGAAGATTCAAGGAAACAAGGGGGAGGGGTGAAGCCACATGACACAGACGGTACATCCGGGAAGGACCCAGCGGAGGACGAGGGGCAACACGTCAAAAAGATAAGAAATCTGTGGAAGTAAAATAGAACAAAGAACAATGAAACAATTAATATAACATATAGTGAATAATACGAGCCAAAAAGTAAAACAAACCAACTGATATATTGGAGAACCAAGTCAAAATTGCAAGTCTAATAAAGTCTAGATAAATAACAGATGATACATGAGTGATGTCGGAGAAGAGGAGTAAAAAGTGAAAACCCTGTAAGAAAAAACATAAAGTCAGGTAACATTTGAAGACGGAGAGCTTGAAGAATCCATAGCATCCGTCTTGTTAAAGTTTATAAAACTCTGTAATTGCAGTGGATCTTCATAGGTTGTCATTTTGTTGCTGAATCTGACCTTAAATAGGCAAGGGTGAAAGAGCCCATAGCGTGAACCCATGGAACGGAGAGCAGGTCTCATGCCAAGAAAAGCCTTACGTTTGTTAGCAGTGGACTTGGCATAATCTTGTGCGAAGAACAAGGTTGAGCCGGACCAGGTGATGCACTCGGAAGATTTAACTGCGGAGAGAACCTTCAGTAAATCTGTGTATTCCAGGAAATACAAGATGACACCTCTCGGCCTCCGTGAAGATGAAGCAGATGTAGGAGGACGGCCTAATCTATGGGCTCGCTGAATATTGAGAGTGGTGGTTTCTGGCATATGAAGAATCTTGGGTAGAAAAGTTTTGAAGAAGGCAGGAGGATCCGATCCCTCCATTCCCTCCACCAGACCATAAATGCGCAGGTTATTCCGCCTATTGCGGTTTTCAAGGTCCTCGACTTGACGTTGGAGTACGGATACTTGAGACTGGAGGTGAGACACACTGGTAGCGGTATCTTTAAAAGAAGACATATTACATTCAACTGCAGTAATTTGTGTGTCAAGTTGAGACCAAGTATCGGTAAGGATTTGTAGTTTGTTATTCGTGTCTTCCATAAAGGGTCGAAGGGCCCTAATCTCCTCCAACAACGTCTCCATAGAAATAGGTGAAGTTGTTTTGGGTGGAGAGGGTGGATTTTGTTTCAAACGCTTGGTGATGGATTTTCCAGAGGGTGCTGGTGAGGGAGAGGGATCCATGTCTGTCACGGAGACTTGAAAAGGAGACAACAAAGAGTCCTCTAATTTGGAGAAGGCAGTAAAAATGTTTGATTTTTTGATGAAAATATGCTTGGGCGCGGGCTGTTTAGAGAAAGCGCCTTTTGTTCTACCCATAGAGTTCAAACCAAGCACAGGATTTAGTCAATAAGAGGTATAGATTCGGGCAAAATAGTTACCGGCGAGGAAAGAGGGCCACCTAGGAAGGCATAATCCAGCAATATCAAATAAACAGCAAGCAAAAGAGGAGACCTCTGGAAAACAGAGAGTTAATGAGGCAAATTATATTCAAAAGTGCAGCTGATGCTCCATAATACAGGTACGTGTAACAACACTGCAGCCTGATGAGTGAACATGTAATCGGAGATTCGAAGGATAAGATAGAAAATGGCTGCCATAAAATCTTCTCCTCAGGTAACTGTAAAAAAGGCTGTATATAAAAATAACAGCAGCTGACAATAGAGTTTAGAGGAGGGAAAGTGGGGGTAACTTAGTTTGAGCGCTATCAATCATAGTGCACAGCTCAAAAATAAAGCCCACCTCTGAGAAAACTCGGTAACTCAGGATCGTTGAGAAGAAAAAAGAAAAAACAAAATGGCGGCCGCGAAATCTCGTCGCCTCCACAAGAGACTCACTGTATCGAAAATGGCATTTCCCGCTATGCAACGGGAGCGGCGAGGTCCTCGCAGTAATCAGCGGGTATTCCGATAATCAAAAGCTGCATTATTTCCGCGGGGGAAGATCAGAAGACGCGGTGCCGCCAGTTCGCACTGCAGAGCTTCACCCTGACGCCGCCATGCCTCTCAGGCGCCAAGCCACGCCTCCCAGAATATTTCTCTTTGAGTTGGGCCTGGATCTCAGGGACCAGTCCACCTAGGCTCATCCAGTAATAAGCACTCTGGTCTTCTTAGCATTCAGCTTTGGGAAGCTGTTAATCATCCAGAGCTGAAAAATTGTAACGTGCTCCCTTAGATCTGACATACACCGATTCTAATGGTAATTAGTTAGAAAAGACAAGGTGTGCATATCGTAATATGGTAGACAGAAATATAATCTGACAAAAAATATTGCCCTATATATCGCTTACAAAAATATCATTAATAGGAAGTTGTTTTTCTTTTACTAAGTTAATAGTACAGTGATTTATTTTCGTACCACAACCCCTTAATTCTTGCATGTCTCGGGTTCTTCTTCTTCCAGATTTTTAGAAATTCATGGACATTGTATTCTTCCCACCTGAAAAGATATTTTGTCTGCAATAGAAAACGGACTGAGAGAATGATTTGTTAATGCTGCAGAGGTAGATCTTAGATGACTGATGGTCTCTTCTGGAGATCTAAGGGACGACCTCTCGTGTGACTGGGGAAGGGAATAAACTGATGCAGTCCTGGGCCTACACATTGGACGGGGTATGGGTGCTGGGTACTGCTGCTGTTCTGCCAAGTTTGTTGGTGACATCCGAAAATAATTACTTTCAAGAGCGTGAGTGTGCTTCACTTTTGTCACAGTGCTCATGCCTCCCAGCACCTCTGTAAGTTGTATGTCCTTCTATACGTTTTTGGACCCATGTAGTTATGTATTCACATTCTTGTATTAATGGGACTTTGTACCACACCCATCCTATCCAAGTGCCTTTCCTTTCCCGCACATGCCCACACAGACGCCCATGAGCTGTGCAAAAGACGTTGCTCATGAGCTGTGCAAACACTGCTGGAAAGACACAAGCGCCTCGTTTTCAGGTAAACGCGGTCTCCTGCGCAGGCACTAACTGTGAAAGTTCACTCTAGATGGTCTGTTGAATGGAGGAGGGGTACCCCGGGGGGCAGGGGGTACCCCTTTGCGGGTCCCCCTTTTTTAGGGGATGCAGTGTTTAAAATGTAGAGGACATCAGAACATCCACACATAAAATAGAAAAAATTAACCACTTGATTTTTTTAAACATTTTCCATTGTCACATTGTTTCTGAACGCCTCTTCGACATTATTTCCTGTCATGAATCCACATAATCAACACTTAGGGCCAGATTTACAAGCCCCTTGTGACACTTTTGCGTCACTTTTAACATGAGAAAAGTGACGCAAAAGTGGCACAAGGTGCTTGTAAATCTGCCCCTTAGACTGCAACATGCACGGGGGAAGCCACAGGCCGAATGCTTTAGTTTATTTAAGAAGGGGAACCCTTATCTGCAGAGTTGCCTTTTGCGGGAAGCATCGTGTTGAGACGCTTTTTGTGTCACTTGAGGTACATGCACTGGGCTGGTTTGCCACTAGTCTGACTTCAAATGTGTTCAATCCATCACTACTGTTGCCGCTAGGGTTTCAAGAGCGTAAAAAGTGCATGCTCTTCCCACCATACACGTGTGGGTGGAGTACTTGTGTTTTTCCAAAGCTGAGTCGGTGCCAGTCGCGCAGCTGCTAGCAGATGTGTAATTAATTAGTTTGCCTGACTGCGTGGTTAGCGGGTCGGGGTGTTCACTCCGCGGTCGCATAGCGGTATCATTAGTGGGCGCAAGGGTTCCTATTGACCACAATTTCCCTTCTGTGCGAGATTTGCTTCTAGTATGGTTGAGGCAGCACAACCACATGTGAAAAAAGCTGTCTCTATCACCACAATTTATTGCAACATGTGTCCAGGTTGCAATAGTGTAGGAGAGAGATGCCACTGGATGAGTAGCTTGTATGCATTTTCTTTAAGCGACAGACACATCCACGTTTGTGCTGCTCTCTGCCAAATTCGCTTCCATGTGTCTCCTGGCATTTCAGGGCATATTTACAATAACTTGATGCCACCGTAGCGTCAATTTTTTGATGTTATGGCTGTTATCGCCTTATTGACAAAGTGCCCCTAACTGCAGTTAGCTGCACTTTTCCAGTGAATTCTCAGGGTCGCCACTTCTGTTGACAGGACTTAACGAAAATGAGATGCAAGGTAGGCGTTCCCGTGAAAAAACTGTTGCTAACCACACTTTGCGATATTTACAATGAAATTCCCATATATCGATAATCCCCCAAAACTATCGCTAAGTGCGATTAGAGGCAGTTTTTTAAGACCAAAAAATTGCTGGTCTTAAAATTGGTGCAAACACTTGGGGCCTCATTTCAGAGGGTTTGGTGCTGGACAGTGCTGCAAGAATGTTGCTGCACTGCCCTGCGACAAAACAAAATGGCAGGAATGACCCCTATCAATAAGATAGGGCACATTCCTTTGCCTCATTCATGAAAAGTGTTGCATCTCTGCGATAAAACTTTGTTGCAACACTTTTCACTGCACCTTCCTTGCGACACCATGGATGCGCTGTATACACTGTACAGCGCTCCATGTCACAAGGAATAACAGATACGGCAGGAATCCTGACATATCTTTTGGCGCTAAAGTCAAGCATTGCTGGAGTTGTGTCGCAAGCATTATGCAACTCCAGGAAGGCATGGGGCAGGCCGATTCCTATGGCACTACGCCAGCCTTTCGCCTGCCAAAAGGCAGGCATAAGGTTTTGACACAGTGGCATCCTAGATGTGTTGCAGTGAAATCGCATAGATTTCACTGCAACACTCCTTCGAAGCTTTGTTGACGGTAAACGCCCATTCTGCATACATTATACCTGACGCAGGTATAATGGCGCAGCAGACAGTTCGCCGGCACTTGATGGAACTACTCCAAAACAAAGAATGGGGAGAGTGCACCTGCTGCCAGTAAATCACACAACCATGTCTCAGTACATCCCACTGCCCCAGCTCCTTCGACTCCCTTGGGCAGACCCACTACCTGCACATTCACTCTGCCGGGAGCAGCCCTCCTCATCCTCAACTCTGCTTTCTAGTGACTTGACACGTGCCATTAGCTGCTGTACCTCAAACGCTGCATTCCAGGTAATAGGGTAGACTTCAGCCAGTTCTTACTCAATGTTGCGTACCTTTTCAGTCAGCTTCCGATGATCTGTGTGCTCCAGGGGGAAGTCGACTGTGATTTTGTTAATGCGGCCATCAGGGGAAGTATGCATTTGTTGAAGGGAGGTACCTATTTTCTCCACAGCCGTGAGTACAGAGTCTAGTTTGGCGTCCAGGGTGTCAGCTGTCACCTGCCCTGGGGGCCAGCGACCCCCAGCAGCATGGTCTACTGACACGGAGGAGTTGCCAGGTGTCAACGCAGTTGGAGATCAATTGGTGGAGGTTGCGAGCTGCAGTGTTGGCGTCTGTAAGCATTGGCGAAGTGGTGGTGCTGAGGGAGTTGACAAGAAGTTCTTTGGTGGCTTTGATCCAGCTGCAACGGGGGTGATGATGGTGGTGGTGTATGGTGGGTGTGGTGAAGGCATGATGTATACAATGACGGTCAGTCCAGGAGAGTTTGATGGTGTGGCTGTAGTTGAAGTTCCCGCTGGTGGAGAAGACGGGGTCAAGCGTGTGTCCGGCTATGTGGGTTGGTGCGGTGACTAGCTGCTTGAGTCCGATGTTGGTGGGGTCCTCCAGGAGGATGGGGGTGTTCTGGTCACTGGGGTTTTCCAGGTGGAAGTTGAGGTCTCCGAGTAGGATGTGGATGGGAGAGCCTGGGGTGTGATGAGATCTGGAAGTGGAGGTGTTCCATGGTCGCCATTGGGTCATTAGAGTGCTTGGTCACTTAGAGCAGTGGTTCCCAAACTTTTCGGACCTGTGGCTCCCTTGACCTAATTGGCAGTTGGCCGTGTCTCCCCATTATGTCACTTTAAAAAAAAAAAAATTTAATTGCTGGGCGGATGTAATCCCGACCGCGGGAGTTTTTCCCATTTTCTCCCTGAAATTAATTGGGATGGAGCTGATGAAGTTATTATAATCATATTTGTAACAACATTAAAATATAACAGTCGTTTAATAAAAACTTTAATTGGTTAAGTGAGAAACTATACAATATTAATTGCCAAATAGGTTTCCATGACTTAACCTTTTTCAATCACACATAAGGAAGCTTGCATTGTTGCAACCCCTGCTGTATCTGTTTATGGTCAGTTAATTATGAAACTTTCAGTTATGAAAAAGCTAAAGCGTCTTCTATTCCCTCATCCTTTTCGTTTTTCCACCTCTTGTCAAAGCATTTCCTCTTCAGGCATTCTTTTTCTCCCCTCTCTCTGCCTTTATGTCCTGCTTTCCTTCTCTTCCTCTTTGAATCTTTCACACTTTGTTTGACCCCTGTGTATTCCATCTTCCACCTAGGGCGGCTTGCCCTTGTTTTCTCAGACTGAAAGTCTTGTTGTCACTTTTAGTTTCCTGTATTTCTCTCATCCCTCTGCCGCACTCCTCTTTCCATAAATAAAATATAGGTGGCCCAGTCTAGGGTGAATTAACAGCCTCTGTGACACCCAGGTTGCTGCAGTCTGAGCTAAACTTTGATATCAGCGTTGTGATATCTTGTCCGAGGCAGTAAGCGCTATATCCATGCAAATACAATACAATAAGAGAGGCCTTATTTGGCCCAAGAGGAAAATAACAGGCGTGTTTGAGGCTGTTCACCTTTTCAGCAGCGACAATGTCTGAACATAATTATTGTAACAGTAACTTGCTGTACCCTTGTATCATGCTAATTTCGTAAAGCGCTGATACCTACGGGCCATGTCCACGCTATATAAAATAGCAAATAATAATGCAGAGCCACAGATTCAACTCAAAACAGCTGGGGCAATCTGACAGTACAATCATAGTTAATAGATTTTTAACAGCTGTGCCCTCTAATTTTTTTAAACGTAAAATGTTCCTAGAAATCAAGAATTTTTACCTATTAACAATGCAAGCTGGTCTTTTAGTCGGCTGTGCTTCTTCAGATATTAGCATTGTTCTATCTGAAATATTTGGTACCATTGATTAAAATGTAAACATATGAATCTCAAAAGCAGTTGAAGTTTTTATATTCCATACATACACATTTTTTTGTATGTGTATGAAGTGGAGAATGGAATGATTGAATAATAATAGGTGAATATGCATGGAGGGGTAAAATGCTTGAAGAAACGCCTGTTTTTCTCTGCAGAGGTGACCTGCCATTTTTAGGTCTCGCCTGAGACAGCGCTTTAGCGCTGTTCTGGCGAGACTTATAGTAGGCACTTTTGGAAGTGGAAACGAGTGCATTTCAGGCCGCCAACTACTGTGCATGTGCTCCGGGTGCGCGCACCATTTGGCAGCCTGAAAGCACTCGTTTTCTTTCACTTTCGCGGCTGCACGGCCGCCCGCGAAAAGTGCTCACCATTTGCCAGCCTGCATTGCCTCTCTCCCCTACCCCCTCCCTTATCCTCTCTTTTATCACACTCTGTAGTGTTCCAAAGAATGTAAACAGGACCCCGCTTCCCGGAGCCTAATTGAAGTCATGCCGATTTTTAGAGCACTACTTCAAATAGCTGTTAGCAAAATATGTTAAAGCATGGCTTGCCTGGTGATGGACTTATTTTCCATGGTTAATGTCCCCGAGCCCATGCTGGGTGAGCCTCTGAGCTCAATATTTCAACATTCTCTGATGATGGATTTCCTTTCCAATGTTAATGTCTCCGAGCCCATGATGTGCGAGTCTCGCAACTCCACATTTCAACGTTCACCGAGCAGGCCCTTATCTCCCCACCCTGCCAGTCTGTGGTTGCACCCTGAAGCCCCGCGCCACAGAGTGATCCCCGAACGCGGATATTAATCATGCTAACGACCCCCTCTTTAATCTGAAAGGCGACCCGCCCCAGCCTCCACCTTCTATGTTTCTTCCCTCAGCCACTTCTGAGTTGCGCTCCTTGTTCGCTAATTACATTTCTTTCTTTGCTGATGACTTCTAATAGGCTCGGACGGGAATAATTATGCGGAGACATTTCATGGCCTGCCGGATCAGGAATTCCCAGTGAGTTAGTGACAGGCCTTTCAGTCGCCGGCAGCCTTCCCCCGGCACCGAACAAGGCCCGAGCAGCGGCCCCGGGGGAGCCCAGCCTGCTCCCACTGTCACTCACACCCCGGCCTCCTCCTCTGCAGCACCCCCACCCCTCCACTCCCCTTCGCTCCTCTTTTCTTCACACCCACCCACCCACTCACTCCCCTCCTCCGAATTCCGCCGCCACCCCCTCCTTCACGCAGCCGATTCTACCCCTTCCCGCCCCCTTCTCGCTTCTGGCAGTCGCTGCGGGGGACCTCCAGCCCTCCACACAGAATGAGCTTCTCTTGAAGGGCAGCTATCGACGCCCCTTGATCTCTGATCCCCAAACAAGTTACTTTTTTTTTTATTTTTACAACCGCAGTAGTTTGGTCTGGCCTGTTTTGACTGTATCCCCACTGTCTTTCACATTAGGTCGCCTCCGCATTTTATCCTTCCAGGCCCACCACTGACCGCACACCCACCAGGTTAGCCCCGCCCTTTCGTCCATGTGTGGTCTCGCGCGGCACTCTTTCATGTTAATGAAAGTTTTATCACACTCGGTGTGCGTCTCAAGGGAGGCCAACGATTGTTTAAATTGTCATGTAAGCCCCTTTCATGTGAACCTGTAGCACTCCGAGTAGGGACAGCATCGGGGGCCAGGTTCCTGCCCAGACCAGCCCTCTCATCGGAGCAAGCTCATCCCCTGCAGCCCCACCCCCAGTGAAAACATCGGGTGTCTGCTCTATGTGAACACGTAGAATATAATAATTTCCTAGTGGTAAAGCAATAGAGTCCTCTCCTGAAGTGTGGCATTTGCTATCCAGGTACTTTAGATAGTAGTACCGTAGGAGTTTGATAACCACTCATTTCCCTGACCTGGTCCAGGTGCTGCAGTGGTATTGGTAGCTGGTTAATGGCCAGACTAACAGTGGCAGAAACGGGGAGAGGCCGTTATATTGACATGGAGAGAAAGGGAGAAAATTGAGGTAGGCAGACATAAACGAGCATTTGCAATGCAATAGGTCTCGCATTTATACGAGTTTGAGCTATTGGCATTGTAAATGACAGTGCCTTTTATTTATGTTTTAAAAAAAAAAAACTTAAATAAAAAGCATTGTCATTTACAATGCCAATAGCTCAAACTCGTATAAATGCGAGACCTATTGCATTGCAAATGCTTGTTTATATATCTGACTAAAAGCTGCAGGCCCAGGGTTACCAACTCTGGCCATTAGCACCAGCTCAATTATCGAGCAATATGAATTTCTGGCTTGTAAATTCCGGCGCGGTGTTTCTTCACACGAAAGACGTGCAGTAACAGCAGCCTGCATATAAATAATACACAGGCTTGGGGGTCACGAGTTTGTGTTCCCCTTCTTTAAAGTTAAACTTAAAGCAAGGAGTATTCTAGTGTGCAACCAACCTGTCACTTACTTTTAACTTGTAAAGAGGGTCCCCAGAGGCACAGCAGAACACCGGCAGCAATAAGGCTCGACAGACATTGCTGCGTATGGCAGCCATATGCGGAGGCTGCGTGAAAGCACGTACGTGCGTATGGCGGCCCTGCGCTCTTGGGCCAAAGGATGATTCTGGATTATACAGGTGGCATTTGCAACTTCCCTGTGTGTTGCACTGCGCCTGAGTGTCATTTAAATAAGCTTCACATGCTGCCTTCAGGCTGACAGGTAGGGTGGCAAAAGACGCATCATTTCTTAATTGCTCAGATGCATTCTCTCAACATGATAACAAGCTTTTTCCCACATCGTGCGCGGCGCCCCTGGTTACTCCTAACGGCGCACCGGGGTGCCGCGGCGCACAGTTTGGGAACCACTGACTTAGAGTGTGCTTTTGTAGACCATGGCAATGCCTCCACCTGGGCAGATGTGGTGGGCCTTCTGGGTGATTTTGTAGTCATCGGGGATGGCGATGCCGAAGTCTGGTCCGGAGCAGAGGTTGGTCCAGGTTTCCATGAAGAAAGTGTTGTCTGAAGAGGTGGCGTCAAGGATGTCCCAGATTTCTGTGGTGTGTTTGTGGAGGGACCACACATTGAGGAGGATGCAGTTGAGCCGGTCAGGGGCGCTGTTGGTCTGCTGGGCAGCAAGATGCACTGGTGTGTTGATGTTGCAGAAGGTGCGTTTGCAGTTTCGGCAGGCAAAGGGTGCAAGGGTATTCTTCGGTGAAACTACTTGGCAGGTGGCATGGCATCCAGGATTGAGGGTGAGGAGGGTGCTGACGTTGTAGTGGTGGAGTGTCCGAGAGGCAGGGTCCCTGGCACTGGGAGCGGTCCAGGGCCTGATGAACGCAGACGGCTTGCCTTCGGCGCACCAGTGGCATGACCACTGTGCATGGTTGCACAGCGGCCGCCATTATGTAGTGCTGTGGTGGGGCTGGACAGCTGTGAGACGGGAAACGCTGGAAAGGACACTGGAGGGGGCAGAGCCGTGGGAGATCGCAGCGGCAACAAGGAAGAGAAGAGTGAAAAAGGAACTCGAAAAAAGCAAAGGAAAAACAAAGCAAAGAAAAAAAAAAGCCAAAGGTAGAAAAGCAACGGAGAAGAGCAGAAAGAGGGATAGGGACAGCAGAAATGTGGGACAGGAGAGCAGTCAAACAGCAGAGCAGTGACGCTCTACCCCGGGACCACCAGGGAAGAGGCGCAGGCTGGAGCCTGTGGGTGGAGGATTGACTTAAACACCTGACCTGCGAGTCAGAGGAACCAGCGGCAGCAGATGGGAGCAGCAGCTACCAGACGGCGCAGCAAACTCACAGGGGGCAAGGCAAGGCAGCACCGCCCCGTTGCTTCTTCTGATCTAACAGTGGTGACCAGATTCTGTGTTGCCCAGTTCCCCAGAGAGTAACGGTGGATCAACTACATACTCAAGTGCCTGCCCCCGAACTGACCCCGTGCACCTGGCACCCGCTGCCCCCAATGCCCGATATCAGCGACTTGAGCCAGTTAGTGGTGTCCCCATCAGTATTATGTGGTGTCCTTTTTCAATGTGGACCCTCGCAGTGCAGGGATTGCTCAGGGATCATTCTGCGCTACCCACAGGTGCTAGGCCTGGGCCTGCCACTACCCCCAGGCCTCCGCAGCTTCCCACCTCACCTTCTCTTCACCTGGACATCGACACCGGGGCTCAATCCACCACGCTCTCTCCGAATCTGTGACACAGACAGCAGGAGCCTCAGCCAGGTGGGATTTCACAAGCCTAGATACAGCAGTCACCGACAAGTCCACTGGGGAACCTCTCGATGCAGGTGATTTAACAGGGCCCCCTAAGGCGTGAAGTTGCTGCGCTCCGGCCTCACAAGTTCGGTGCAGCTCTGGGGCCTCACCCTCGACAGCATCCAAGCAGCACCACATCCTCCAGCTTGTGATGCAGAGAGGCATCGGCTCATCATTGGCAATCTCCTCTGTGTACCCCGGTGTAGTGGTGGCACATGTTATTCAATGCAGACCTCCCTACTTCAGTGCGCAGGAGCGCCTCTACTGATCACAGCTCCAAATTGCGCCAGGTGGTCTCCTCACATGACAGCAATGGGCGTCCATGCAACCTGCCAGACTTCGCCACAAGGTAAGGGCGATCGCCGCCGCCTCAATGTCCACCGCCACGGCCTACAGGCTTGGGCCCGATGTGGCCAGCATCCACCATCAGGCGACTTCACACTCTCAATCCCAGCAAAGCCTCCAGGTGCCGGAGACCGGTCCCAGGATGCTTGTTCCGGTCCAGGGAGGACCTGGCTTGGCAGTACGGTCTGGACTGTTCCCATGAGGCACAGGGTCAAGACTGATTTGCAGATGGCTGGGTCTAAACTGGGGTGGCATGATGAGCAAAAGAACGATGGATTTAACCCAGATCTCTTGACTTGGTGTGAATGTATGATTTATTCAGCATTCCGTCCATCATTTGTTTGCGTAGCACTTTTCACCCTAAGTGGGATGGGAATGCCCAAACGTGGGTCCCTTGCTCACTGTGCCACTGGATTTAAGCTAGCCTGGCTGATGAAGAGTAATACCCAGAAACTGGTCCCAGGATGCTTGTTCTGGTTCAAGGAGGACCTGGCTAGGAAGTTCGGTCTGGACTGTTCCCATGAGGCACAGGGTCAAGACTTATTTGCATATGGCTGGGTCTAAACTGGGGTGGCATGTTGAGCAAAAGAACGATGGATTTAACCCAGATCTCTTGACTGGGGGTGAATGTATGATTTATTCAGCATTCTATCCATCATTTGTTTGCGTAGCATGTCACTAGTCTAGCAGCGTAAGGGTTTTGCTTAATGTGGTTTGGTTTTCAGACTAAGACCACCGTGGTAACAAAAGAATGAGGTTAAGTGGGATTTCAGAAACAATGTGTTCATCTTGAATACAACCTTTGCTTCCTGGATTATGGCACCTGTCCAAAGCTAGGCCGATCTGTGCATCCCTGATGTAAGATCTGGTGTTCAGGAAGCCTAGGCTGCGTTCAGTTGTATTTTTGGATAGTGTTGCCCGGTGGGGGAGGGAGGGTCTGGGAGCTTGATCCCTCCATTCAACATAAAGAAGTGCTTTTTGGATTTGATCTGTGGTCACTATAGAATACCTGAGGGGCCGAGTGTGTTACAAGTATATGAGCCTTAGTAAGAAGTTAATTTTCAATGAGGTCATCCTGCCTAGACCAGAGATCTCCAGCTTGTTTCATTGATATGGATTTCTTGTGGTATTCAATAGATTGATCGTCAGGTATCAAATAAATTCCTGTGCCCATGTGACGCCATTTCATTCAGGGGTTGCTTGAGTGTTTTCTCTGTCAGCTGCTGTTCCCATGCCACAAGATTTTGTATGATTAAAATGGAAGCCTAAGACTTCTGTAAGTGCACCAGTTCTTCTTTTATTGCTGGGATGGAGGTCTCCAACTCAAGTAAGAAGCAGAGGACATCATCCATGTATGGAACTAATTTAAATTCTTTTATGCCTACCATAACCTCATTGATGGCTGGAATATTCTGCATCCTTGGGAAAGGGCTCCATTGTTAAGGAGAAAATAAGAGGCCCAAGGGGCATCCTTGTCAGGTACCCAACGTGATAGGCATCTGTGAAGAGTATTCCTCACTGATTTTTCTTTTAGTTACTGGCTTTTGGACGTTTGTCAGAATCATGTGCTTCATTCTTGGGCCTAACAGAATCTTGTCTAAGGGTTTAGTAATCCAGGGCCAATTTACCCTCTCGAACATCTTCTTATCTAGCCAGAGAAGGTCCATCAGTTGTTCAGCTTTTTCAGCAGCTACCACTGCAATTGGTCCTTGCAGTACACATGCTGTGTTGTTTTCCTTTGAAGGTGAACAGAAGCCGAAAGGTAAAGCCCCATTTGTACAGTATATTTTCTCCACAGAGGTGTGTGGTGACCTGCACAAATTCTATGCATCGTGCTAGAGTGAGCAGAGAGAAATCTTGAAATAATGATAATAGGTGGTCAGTGAGCAGCCAGCAAGATAACTTTGTTACCCTTGAAGAAATGAACCCTGATATGCACGTCTGGAATTAATCAGCTTTTTTGCTGAAATGCTGAGAACATTGTGTATGTGGTCTAAGTGGATCTGCTCAGATAGTATGTTTGTCAGAATCTATTGTAACAGGGCCAGCACACAGTCCTCAAGGTCTTTATATGAGATCTCCTTAGGGATGCCCCTGATGCATATATTATTTCTTCTGGAGCGGTTTTCTAAATCATCTATTTTATCACTGAGTTCCTTGTGACACAGTTATCGGGTGGTTTGGCTTTGAGAGAGGTCATTTTGCTCGTGCAAGGTGCTCGATATTTTATTGTCTATTTGATCACTACAGATCTCTGCATGCTGAATGAATGGTCTAAATCAGAGATAGCTTTGTTGCTGTCTTGGCATCATGCTTGATATCGCTGCGGAATTCTGCCAAGAGCACCAGTATGTCTCCTTTAATTGCTAGGGCCAACAGGAAAACATCGAAGGCATCTGTAGGATCAGTTGTACGTCCCATTCAGGGTACTTCAGCCCTTGACTCTTTTCTGCTTTTTGGGTCTGTAGGATATCACAGATCGTGGGAGCCTTTGTGGCAGCCATGCAATGGGAGTCCCCGGGGGATCATGCAGATGTGATTGATGAATTGCTGTTGACCTAGGAGGGTTGGCTGGAGGTAGAATGGCTAGCAGAGGGCCTTCTCTTTGGTGTGGATGCTTAAGTCTATTTTGCGCCTTTGTCTGCCATAATTAAAGCATTGTGCGCATGTTGTATTGATGTGCAGGTGGGCAATGATGGAAGGGTTTGTCTCAACTGCTGCACCTCTGCCTATGACCTCATTCAACAGTCATTATATACAGTGAGAGTCCAGCTAACGGGTTTGGCCATGTGGGTTTGGGTGCTTGTTGATGCAGCCTTCTTAGGCACACCACCTGTTCACGCCTTATATTGTAGTGCCAACAGCAGGCATTCACTGTGGTCCAAGCATGCAATATGGAATGACACTGTGCCGTAAGCCTGGGTGCTTCAGTTGAATAATGCCCCCACTGGCGAAGAAATTGTATGTCCAATTTAGACATGGATCTCTCCCCGTGAGGGCAGTAACAAATAAGTGGTCAATGGCTCATTATGCATCTAACCTATGTCCGGGGTGTGAATACGCCAAAGAGACAGATCTGCACGTTGTGCTCTTCTGCCCCTCATACTCCACGGCTAGAGCCAAATGGATCTTACAGTTATGCAAGTCCAGGGGCTTCAGGGATTACAGGGTTGTGTTTAGATTGCTGAAATATGACTCTACCCCGTTGACTGTGTTTGCGACCTCCAGATTCTTGTTCTCTATGTGGTGCTCTAGAGGAGCCCAACTTAAGGAGAAAGCTGCACTAACTGTTTAACTGTCAGTACCCTTCTGCATTTAATTGGGAATTTTAATACCACTTTGAGTGGCCTGTTTTTATCTGTTTTATTATTTTAAATACTATTTATTGTTCTAGGTGTATTGTTTAATTATGTACACTTTGTATTGCTGCTCATTGGTGATCAATTGGTTGTCTTATGTTATTATGCATTCTTCGCTTTTATGGTTTTTAACCGATAATAAAGCTTTTTTTGAGTGACTGACTGAATAATGCTGATTGTTAGGTTTAGTGCATTGCAGGCTAGCCCATGGCGTCTGGAGAGAGGATCCTATTGTGTCTTGTGTGGTTCCCTTAAAGCTTGTTTTTGTGTATGACCTCTGATGCCTGCTGGTGCTCCCTGCTGAGGTATGCCCCCTTTAACTGGTGCTGGAATGGTGGTGGTGGTGCAAGAGGTGACATCTACCTTTATCATGCTGTGCCACTGTCATTGGGGGATTGCTGCTTGATTACCGTTGATGTCCTCTAAGAATAGGAGCGGTTAAGGCTTGAAGAGCGCTGTGATCTTGGTTGCAGCAGCCATCTTGGATTTTAAGCTGCACTACTGAGAGTCCTTTCACTCTAATACTTTTATTTCTGCATGTGGGCTGAAGAAATCTTATTCTGCTCAACTCATGGGAGATATCTGTATCAGTTGAGGTACCCTGACATCACCGGCTTGGTTGTTATTTTTCATGGGGGAGCTCAGAAAGGACATGTCATTCCAAATCTGTGCACTGACCATGCCCCCATAAAGACTTTAATATTTGGCATAAGTCTAGCAACCTCAGCTACTTGATCGAGCCATTCTGAAGTCAGTTTTCAAGCATTATATTGTTTTTTTCTTACCAGGCCAGGCCCAGGGCTGCAGCACAGGGAAGGCTGGAGATGTGCGAGTGAGCTGTAATAAAGTTGGTACGTTTTGCTGCTGGATAGGGCAGAACCCGAAGTAAAAATCATCAGCAAAGTCAATGGGTCTTGTTCAAATGCGATAATGCGTGCAAACAAAGACATGAAAAAATTCACATCTTTCTGTACCTCAGTGTCAGAGTCCTGTTTCTTAATGCCTCACTGTTGGTGTGCTGTATCACACCAAATCCAGAGCTGAGTTAATAAGATCAAGAACAATAGCACCACAGGCTTGAGGAATAAAAATCAGGGCACAGACTAAAGAGGCACTAAAAGAGTCAAGTTGCACAGAAACATGGCACATATAGTCTGAGTGTGTTTGTGCATGCCTGAGTTTGTATGCATTGGCACATTGAAGCCAGAACTATTGATTTTGTCAGTGCTTATTGTAAATGTGTTTATGTTACAGAGATTTTACTGTTTTCATCTCAGGTCTAGAATGGAAAGGGTGCATAAAGGTCAGGATTTTGGTACGGATGCGTGGAAGAAACTATCCAATTCTAAAAAATGCCAGATACGCATTGCTCTTCATGGGGCGTTGATGACAGAATATTTGCGCACTAATGCTGCACTTGCTGATCTTTTGGGCTGGACCGAACAAAAGTCTTTCTGGATGATAGGCAGTTCCAGTTGGACTGGAGCTATATAGCCAATGAGAGCACAATAGATTGGCAAATCCTCATTATCAATACTGCTAAGTGCCTTATTGAGGAGCTTTTAAAGGAGATCTTAGACCTTGAGGAAACTCTTAAAAACAGTTTGACCATCTCGTATGCCAAAGAACAACTGGCACTCATTCAGGGTGACCTTTCTGAGTATAAAACCTATATTGTCAATCAGAAAATAAGGGGCCTCAAAAGGAACTTGGATCGATTCTCCCACAAGTGAGCATTCCCGCGTGTTGAGGATAAGTACTCTCAGGTAGAGACAAGCTCCCTACTAGATCATAATCAGCAAACAAATTGCAGATTTTACCGGGAAGCACACTCCTCAGAATTGGAGCTTTCACAATACCAGCAATGAGGTAGAGGACTCTGGGGACCAGCCTTCCACCTCGAATAGCACCAGGGTGCATTTTGGCCTACAGACTAGACAGCCCGAGGATATAGGTGCCCATTTGAGGATGTTTTTAGGACATGATCAGCGGGGGAACTGAGGAAGAGGACGAGGGAGAAGCAGAGGCTCAGGGAGGCAGGATCTAACACGACAGAACAACTCTCCCACACTAACATGAAGCATGGGGAAAGGCCCACAATGAATCTTTCGATTGTATTGAATCTATCTGATTTCAGCCTGTCTGAAACCGACCTCCAGGTACTGAACATGGGCTTGAGGTTCGTCCCCACACCTTAGCATGACCCCTTTAAATGTAGGACAGAATTCTTTGAGCCAATGTGGATAATTCACCTCCATAAGCTGTTTATGGATAAACCAAACCGATCCTCACTGTATTTCATCTTTTTGTCTTTCTACTTCCACCACAGGCCCTGAGGTCATGGTATTTGAGCAACGAGTACTTGAGGAGATCACTGCACTTGAACAGTCCGCCCATAACCAACACTTTCAAAATATGTCTAAATCCGACCGGGCTGCCATAAGATCAGTGCAAACAAATGAGATCATTATAATAAAGCTGGCGGATTTAGGTGGGGAAATAGTGGTTCTGAATGCACTTGTCTATGAGGGAGAAGTCCAAAGATTGTTGGGAATTTGTGCCAACTATGTGCCACTCGTGAGCGACCCAATTGCAAAACTACAAGGAATCATTAAAGCCATGGTGGAAGATGCCAAAGACAAAAAGTAGATCACTGCTAAAGAGGCTGATTTTCTGGTGAACCCTTCACCTAGAACACCAGCATTTTACATCTTGCTAAAAATACATAAATCCCAACACCAGTCTCCTGGTCACCCTAAAGACTTGGGCATTCAATCATTCCATGAACCATTATTATCCCAATTTGAGGATTTCTTCTTAAGGGAAGGGGTGATCAACCAACTTGCCTATGTACGAGATACATCAGATGTGCTGAATGTTCCACAGGACATCAAATATGATCCCTCCATGCAATTTATTATCACTCTTGACATCGAATCACTGTACACTAGCATTCACGAAGATGCTGAGTTGGTGACAGGTTTGTGAGATCTGGGGTCACAGGAATGGTTCTATGACAGCCACCAAACATTCACACTGAAATGTATTAAATTGGCACTCATAAGGATTTTTTTAAACTATGAAGACCAACTGTTCCTACAGACATCAGGGACTTCTATGGGGGCAGCTTTTGGAATGGCATAAACGTATAGGCTAGACATTAATATAATGATACAGGGTCACCTAATATTATCTTTAATTTGTAAGGGCAGTTAATTGATGCTACCATTATCTTTTAATTGATACTTGATGTTCAACTTCTTGACGTATCTAAATTAGCTCCAAAAGACGATCTCTGTGGCTTCACCCCCAGTTCAATGTAGAGAATGTTCTTTTCTGGAGAATCTGTTCATCTGGATATTAATAGCCCCTTTTGTTTGGAAATTTCAGCTCCGGGGGTAGCAATCTCCATGAGGGAAAAAATATTCTCCGTGCAGTGTTGTTATTACTAACAACACTGTGACACTTTCTGTGAAATTGACTTTTCTGTGTTATTACTAATAGTGATGAGACTTTGGGAACAGAACCTTTAGACACAGAGCAAAAGATCCGCATAGTTACTCAACATAGACTGTTCACCTCATATCTGTCACTTTTAGGCATTCAGTGGTTGGCACTGCTGTGGGATCAAGGTTTTGAATAACCCCCCTACATTACTCTACCTGACTATAAGTACAGGCACCATTCTTTGATGATGCCTGTGTCCCAGAGTAGTCTGCAACTGCACACTTGCTTCTTCTTTTTTTAAAGTTAACAATGGGGGGGTCCCCAAGTAGCCTACCACTACTGGCATCGCCAACTAACACCCCCACCGACATGCCCTGGAGCTGACGCTTGAAATCCAGCATGGCGTATGCGGCGAGTATGGTCCGCCCGCCCGCACCCGGATATGCTGACATTGGTGGTAGGTTGTAGGAGGGTGGAGGGCTAGTCAGGGGCATTGCTGAAGGAGCGAGGTGTGGGGCTTATTCTTAATCAAGAACAATTTACCCGGTGTGGCAAGGGTCTGACCCTTAGCATTCTTAAGAATTTGCTATTGCGGAGGGGTTGTGAGTGTCTTTCAGGCAAATACTGGGCCACACATTCTCATTCAACTTTAAACGGATTCTTGACTGCGAGAAGGGGTTCTAAAAAGACAACTTGGTTATGTAGGTATATGTGACACCAGTACGGTCATATGCTGAATAATACCACAAACCGATAGGCATCTGAATTAGTGAGCTTGGAATATATTGTGACAGACAAGGGATGAAAATGTGTTACACCTGTCTGTGAAAGCAGAATAGTGACATACATGCTACAAGTAAGGATGGTCGCCCAGATTATTTCAGATGCTCTCATACATATGATAATGAGATTACACTCACATTCACAAGCATATGCAATGGCCCAATGATCTAATCGCTCCCCCCATAAAGTATTGAATAGAAAGGGACAGATCAAAAAAGATACAGGCCTCAATTGGGTGTGATATGTATCATTTTTGTTTCAGGCCTAAAGAGGCAGTCTGGGGAGAAAAATGTTCCTTGATTTTTTTCCTGTGGCCCACTGGTAGGCATTCACCTAGTAGCCGTATGATAATTATCCCCCTTCTAACTATGGGGGTGGGGAACTGTATACCACATCACGAAACATATTTGCTTTTATGCTGCTTGTTCTCCTTTTTTATTATCCTTAAATACAGTCTAGTGCACGTACGGGTAAAAATGTGGTAAATTGCCAGCAAGTAGAAATTGGCAATGAAACATGTCGGTCGCTCCATTTAAAATGGTCTAAACATGGCATGGTGTTTTTAATTATGAGTGTGGGCATCAATAATTAAAGGCATTTGCTTATTGCCTTTCTCAACACATTTTTAACTATTTTCTTGTGAGGAAGAATTATTTCTCCTCCCTGTTAGGGGACCTCGGGGTGTTGTTGAGATACAGTGTACACTTAACACAATTAGATAGATTAAAACATACACACAACATTCTTCTGATCTTGTTCGGGTGTTAATTCCTTCCAATGCATAGGAGAGTTGCTGATGATCATAAAGTGAGAAAATTGGTGAGAACCCACCCATTGCTCCTTGGTGGTTTCTTAAGTGAGGCACTCCCTATGTTTTTACTCAACTGAGTTTTTCCCATGGGTTTTATATCTTCTCTTTGTCTATCCCTTGGCACCGGACCTAGTCTTTAAAAAAAATGCAACACACACAAAGGGGTTGCTTCTAAATGAACACTACTGCCAGTCTTTTCCTAAATAAATGCAGAATAGGGGAAACCCTTATCTTACAAAATAAGTATTAGTCATGGTTGTCATACCAAGGGTTTTGTTTAGAAAGAATAAAAAAGACACCTGACCAATCTAATTTGAAAAGGTTAGAGATTTGTATTTGATGTTTTCTTTTCAAACAAAAATTGTTCCAAAGTAGAGCCCTTATTCTGGAAATGCAAGGAGCAATGTTGTGATCAGACTCAGGGGATTTTATCTGTATCACGCAGTCTTTACAACATGGTGCCTTTACCGTGCAGATTTTATAACATCACTGGAGTTGTAACAAGTCATTAAAAAACGCATTCCTTTACAGAGCAAGTCGTTACAACGCACAAAAGGAGTATTGGTAAGGGTTTGGTTCAGGGATGGAAAAGTTTGAGGGCTAGTAGGGGTAATGAGTAGGAAGGTTTTGTTTTTTTAGAATCTAGGGATTGTAGGAAGGATAAAGGGGTTGCATGTTTTTTTTTGGGACGGATATCGGTAAAGGTTTTTTACTCATAAGCAGTCCGATAAAGGGGCTAAAAAGGAGTTTTACCCCCCCATAAAAAGTTAGGTTAGAGGGCTTTCAAAGGACTTTGGTGTTTTAAAGGGTTTAGGGATAGGTAGGGGTTAGGGGTAGTAAGGTTTTTATTTCATAGGATTTATTGATGGGTAGGGGTAAGCTGTAGTAAGGGTTTGGTAGGATTTAGCGATAGGAGGTGTCAGCGGTGGTTAGCATTTTCTTAAAATCATAAATGGTCTGACAAAGGTGTTAAAGGGGATTGGGGTTTTATCCCCCATAAAAAGATAGGTTACAGGGCATTAAAGGGGAAATTACAGAGTTTATCCTGCCAACGAAATATAGGTTACATCAGTTAAAAGAGGGTTTTAGGGGATTAACCTAGAAAACGTAGGTGATAAGTGTAAATGTGTCATTTGGGGGGGATTTCTTTTTTGAGTTTGAGGGTATTTATTTATTTTTAGGGGTGTGGGTATTTATTTCCAGTTTTTTTTATTTGTATTGTAGCTGTGCATGCACAGTGCTAGGAGTGGAGTGCTGGGGCTACAGGGGATTAGGCTAGGGAGTGTGTTAATTTCAGGGATTTTATGGTTTTTGTGTGTGAATATTTATTTGTGGGTGCATTAGAATATATTTAACCATGAAATAAAGGTCAATATTTTCACAGATCATAACATTTGAAAAAATTAAACAGACATATTAAATAAAAAAATACTTATTACATTCATATAAAAATAAGATAGCTGGTAAAATATGTTTTATTGGCATAGCTTTACTTAATACATTTTAATTGCATTTAAAAAACATTTATTTACATTTTGCAAGTACTTTTTAAACATTTACTTGCTCTTTTTCCCACAGATCTCCATTTATGCATATGGGTGAATAGATTGTTTTCAAAGTTTACCGCAGCCATTTTCTTGACATCTTCTTGGCTTCTGTTTTTCTTTCGACAGTTGGTAGAAGTTTGCTGTAGAGGGTGGAAAGGTTCTGCAAATCTAGTGAAGGAAAACTTTTTTCTTACATATATTCATTAATATTGGACATTTATTGTAAGGAGAGTCTAATGGAGGTTGGATTGTTTAACAATGTTGAGATTTTGTTGTATTTATCTGTATGTGTTTTTAACCTTTTCCCCATCATAGTTTGCCAGAGAAATACCTACCTGGACAATTGCTTTTGTCACATTTTTTCAATTTTTCACTTATCATTGAGAGAATGTTCATTTTTCAAAAATACATACATAGCTCCATATTTTCAGGTTTTTTGATTCAAGTTTTTTAGGTATCTCAAGGTAAACAGAATTAACTTTTTTGCCGCTATTTTGGTGTAAGGGAGTGTTAAGTTTAAACTGGACTTAATTTTCTCCTGACTACTCTTTACCCTATGAATGAAGTGTATTTAAAAAAAAACCTCAGCCTTTGTGTGGTTTTTGAGGATGTTTGTTGTATCTTTCACAGGAAGTGTTTTGTTTTCAATTACGAAAAGCAATTTAATTCATGTTTCTAATGCTTGGAATTTGCATTGTAGTTATCTTGATTCGATTCCTAAAGGATGATGGGGGAAGGAACTGGCAACTCTCCCATCACTTGAAGAAAGAGGACAGGTCGAGGAAAGTAATGGAAATAAATATGATATGGTAATATAAATCTGAATTAATGTAATGTGATTATTTGGTGGTAGTCAATTAGGATTTAGACAATTATATATTTGTGTAAGGAAGCAGAGTAACATGAATGTATTTGTCTGTCTTGCAAATATGTTAGCAGTGTAATGTTTAAGCTATATTTTCTAGGTTGTGTGTTCCTCTAAACATTTTATGTTTTTGAACTTTAAAATGGAATCTTTAGTTCATTCTGATTGTTTTTTCCCCAGATATTCTCAGCTGCAGCCTACTTATAAAATATTGAAATTGTATAATTTCCTGAGAACTTTGCTCCTTTTACAAAGTTTCACTGAAATAGTGAAAAATATGGTGTAATGTCCCTATACAGCTAGACAAAGAGTTATGCCATCCCTCTATGGCATTGTCAGTTTTTGCTGCCCCTCTAAACAGGTCGAGTAGCAGTTCCACTAGTTATTTGTTAACATCGAGTCCTCCTGAATTCCGACCTGCTTTGAGGGCCAATCCAGGTTTAGTCAAAATAATTTGGCAAAAAGGCCAATTTCTCTTCCTTTTGTGTGTGTGTTTGTGTGTGATTAGTCTCATTAAATGAATGCTGCGTAGATGATGTCTATTTGTACATGTAGAATAAAAGGTAAGGTTTATTTTATTTCAGATTGCAGTTTATTATCATTCATGCAGTCTGTTGCTGAGAATGTTTTTTGTATTGCAGGTCAAATTGCCTGTGCAAAATAGAACAAAATCCTTGAATTTGAATATGGGAGTAATTTTGATCAAATAACCAAAATCATATCTAATTTAAAGCCAATCATTATTTTCACAGGTCTTTTGTTACTGTGTGTTTTTGTTTACCGTCATCAAAAATTCTTTGTAAGTAGAATATTATCTGGTATTAAGGTATACAGAAGATGCATTGCAGTGTTGTAGATTGTTCTATTTTACCAATGCATCATAATTCAAATTTCACAGTTGCTCATGTTACATTGTTATGTGAAATAACAAAGAGTGTTTTTAGTGTAATAAAAAAGGAAAGGTTCATGATTAAACATTTACCAGGTATATTAATATCACTACATGTTTGTGTTAGGAAGGGACTACATTACTCGCCTGTCTCTTCATGATAATAATGCCTTTTAAATTTAGGATAGCGGGCATTTGTCCAGCAACCTGCATAGGGATTTCCCTTGAAACCTTCCTTAGCACTGAACCAGGGGGCTCATTAAAGGTGGAAGTAAATGCTTTAATTTGTTGATCAATTTCTCTAACCTCTACATCTATGGCAGAGGCAGTGCTTATGCGCTGAGATTCTTTTAATAAAGTCCCTCAGAGTAACTGCTTTGCCTTTGCAGTGGGTCAAGAAATAATTTACACACCTCCAATGAGGAGTGGCCACAGTGTGTTTTCTCCGTACAATAAAGGTACCCTTCATGTTTTAATAATTTATTCTGTTTTTTGGACAGAACATACTCAGCCCTTGATATATTTTTCATTGTGGGTCTGTTTGTATTTAGAAATTTAAAAAAAGATAAATGTACATTGCATTTGTCATTTGGATTTTGTAAAGCATTATACTTTGATGCGTAGGCTGCTTTTTTACCTTATGTTTTACCTTCGTATTTTGCTAAATCACAATCTCATTACTTTAAATATTTCTATGTGTTCTTTTCCTATTTCCTGCTAAAAAATATTGTTAACTATTTGATGCCTTTCGATTTTCTTAATTTATTTAATGGCTCTAGGAAAAAAACATTTTAGGCTTTGGAATTTATTTATGTTTTACTCTTTTCTTCTGTAAAACCAAATTGTGTTATTTGCATTGTGAAGAATTTCTGTTTTTGCAGGAGATACTTTCTTTTTCTCCATTATTGGAAAAGCTAGTTCAAGGTACTGCCATTGTTCTTTTTACATTGAGGTTAGAAAAAGAGGTTTTGTTTTTTTACAGTGTTTCATCCTTTGTTGTGTACTGCTTGGTGTCAATCTTCGGCTTGTATGTTATTATTCAGCACTCACAGTAGAGATCAATAATTTTGATTTAAAGACTATAGGTATCTTCCACAATTTCCATTAAAGAAAGGAAACAAAAATATTTTTATAATAACCTGTTATTTATATCTATTGTGTGAAATAAATGTGGTGCTTTATTGATTTTCACTTACCAAATGCAAAAGATAGATGGCACTGTTTCCTCATCTGCCAATGACAAAATTGTGGTCACACGTTCATAAAGTATTTCAGTCGTAAATCTGTTTTTATTTCTAAAATTTGTGTTTGAAATAATTTTGTGTGATAAAAACCTATTTTATTGTTAATATTTTAAAGTAATAATTTGACCTTACTGTGTCAAAATGCTGCCACCATATTAGTTGGGAATTTTAAATGGTTCTTAAACATGCTAATACACATTCATTTATGATTGTCCTTTATGGGTATAAGAATATATATTTTTTTAATGCATTTATTTAAAAAAAGTTATACATTATAAATCTTGCATGATAAAGGTGATTTCCATAGTGATGCATTGCTACATGTTGTAAAGGTATGTGAGGTAAAAATGTGTCAGAAAGTACCACGGTGTGTAACGACATGCATTGTAACTACTGATATCTCAGCCTCAGTGGTTTATTATTGCATTTGAAATCTCCACAGTGAAACAGTGAAATGAGGAGTTTATTGAGTTAATCAGATTGCATTTAAAGGGGCTCCTCCGTGTTAAAAGCAATCCTCGACTACTTTTTCTGCTCTATATAAGATTGTGGTGGTATATGCTAGTGGTCATACAAGGTTGTAGAGGATAGGCAGAACTAGGTTTCTATGAGTGCAACAGTGTCAAAGTCATATTACTGGATGAGGGCAGATATGAACTTTGATGTTGAATGGCAAACTTGCAGTTGAGGAGGGAAGCTTTGACGTGATGTATAGAATATGAATCATTTTTGTGTAGGGGTGTGCGAAATTTGAGTACTATGCTATTGCATAATTAAGTGAATTTCAGTAGAATTGGACAAAATTATGCGTAATTACACAAAATGCAACCCTGTCGTTTCCCTCTATATTTACTGTAAAATGCTTCCATTCTCATGCACATTTTAGACACAAGGACACATAAAATAATGGAAAAAAATGTAAGTACTCCAAACAACAGCTGTGTGTGTTCTGTTGTTCCCATGCATTTGCGGTAATTATTTACTGCAAATGATGCACAATTATGCTAAGTGGTGTAATCGAGTAATTTTAAGGAATTTTGCACAACATGAACTTACGTGAATTACATCTGCGAAATGTAGATTTTGCCCAGGCATTTTTTTGTGTTCTTTGCAACTAACATCAAAAAGCAAAGTTTATCTTTCCACGAGCATTTGTCCTTAGTGTAAGATTACCTTTAAAGTCTCCAGCATGAGACTATGTTAACTGCCACAGGTTGCCAGATAAGTTGTCTGGGTTCAGTGTCTGTGGTATTGGAGTGTAGTGTTAGATGGGACAGCTAGAACAGGGTCTGTGAGCTGCAATTAGCCATCATAATATCATGTGAAAGTCATGTAGGCCATTGATCTTGAGAAGCAGATTTGACAGCCACAATATCCAACCATAGGTTATCACGCAGTACCGATAATAAATGTGGAAGCTAGGTGCTACATTAGATGTAAAAGTGGTGCATCAGTATCACCTCTCATTTCACGTGCAATCATCCTTTATTTGACATCCCCATTTTTGCAGGAGATCCTTAAGAGCACAAAACACATTTATGTGAAGATTCACATTTAGGTGCAAATTGCTATTACTTTAAAATTCACAGGTGTAGAATCATGTTTCTGTGGTGCAGAACCACTAGATACAAAATCACCCTTGGTGCAAAGTAAGCACGATTGTGGTATTACACTTGGAAGCAAAATCTCATTCATGTACAAAAACACCCTTGTTGCAACATCAGCAAAAGTGTAAACACTTCTAGGGGCACATAACATATTCAAGAGAAATACACATTTATGTGTAGTATCACTCTAGATGCCAAGTTACCCTTGAAATAACGTTAAAAGTAGAGCGGGAACGGCGCCTTCCTTTTGACTTCGACCTTCATGGCATGGAGTTTTGGGCTTGGCAATGTAGAGTTTAGCTTTGCATTCCCATACGCCCTTCCGGTTCATATAGGTACAGTTACCACAGGCCTTGGAGTCATGGTCCGATGGCACCACAAAAAGACTTCATGCAGGTCCATCACAGACACTTGTTTGCAATAGTCCCTGCATGGTTTAGTGAATTATTACATATAACTGACTTTTATTGACGTTTCAGAAGTTAATTATCTGGTTACCTTTGGTGTGGAACTTCCTTATTGGGGGTGTGGGAGATTTCTGAACAGTTATTTCTCTCTCTCCCTTCTGTTATTTCACAGCCAGCCTCAAAATAAAGAAAAACAATATTGAGCTTAACGGCACTTTGTATCGATTAGTTTAAACTGCCACTGTTACCCATTGTTGTTGAAGAAAAGAAGAGAATATAATCACCAAACCAATGGAGTATGTATAGTTCCCCACAAGCATGCGGTGTCAGGCTTGAATGATAGTTCCTGAAAGATACTACGAGTCGTGAAGGTTACAATGTAAGTGATCCTTCATCTACTGCATTTAGAGTCACATGTACAACCATCAGGTTTTGTGACTCGCAAATTGTGAGTCGCAGAGCCTGATATACAGAAGTGTCTCAGTCACTGTTTGGGATTCCCAAATGGGTCGCAAGGGACCTGCCTCATTAAAATTCATGAGGCAGGTCGCAATTTGTGACTCATTGGGAATGGCTGGCACTCATAGGGATGGTGGCCTTCTGGGGTCAGCAGACCACCATATCTGTGACTGCTTTTTAAATAAAGCGTTTTTTTTTTTTTAAATGCAGCCCGTTTTTCCTGAAAGGAAAATGGGATGAATTAAAAAAAACTGAATGAAAAGTTTATTTTCCTTTTTTCAGAGTGGACAGTGGTACGTGGGACCACTGACTGCTCTGAAATGTTTTGGGCTCTCCCATTCTCAAAGGGGAAGGGGTCCCCTTCCCATTTGCAAATGACTTACCACACAATTTGAAATTTGTGGTAATCTGCGAATGTTTTGCGACCACATTCCTGGGTGCAAAACATTCATACATACCAGTGATTCTCTCTATTAGGAAGGGGCGCCCTTTACACATCCATTCCAAATAGCGAGTCGCAAACCCTATTTTGCGAGTCAGTAATAGGTTACTGACTCGCAAAAGAGGGTTAGTATATAGGAAAATACACTTTACCGGTTGTAAACAGCCCGATGGGCCATTTGTGAGTGGAAAAATGCATCGTACATCTGGCCCTAAACCATCAAGTTCACCACACTTGCTTGAGTTAATGACTATAGCTTCATAGTATCAAGCCATGACAGAGGCAGAGAGAAAGGTAGCTTCTGGATCCTCCATGGAACTGGATCTGACAATGTTCTCCTCAAGCGCCACATCAGTCATGACTTTTCCTGGAACTCGTCTTCTCCTTTGGTTATCTCTGTGTCTTGGTGCTCCCTTATAGGTGTGTCCCTCATCTCTATTCTCTGTCCTCCCATTTCCCTTTCCGTGTGTCCGGGTTCCAAAAAAAGCCCTGACCTCCCACTGGAAGTGGTGAGTTCAGATTGATGAAGAGTGCATGGTTGCTGGTAGGCTACCCTTGGATCGATGCCCGATATCTTGTTTTGTCTGACAGCCAACTGAAAGGGAACTCCTGAAGACAAGAGTAGAATAGTGACAACACTGGCCTGTTAAAGACCTAGCCAAGGAGCACAATTCACATTTCGGTGTGAAAACCACATTTAGGTGCAAAATCAATTTTAAGTGCAAAATCATCCTTGACATGGAAACATGTTTAGCTGCAAAGACCCATTTAGGTGCACCATCTCTTTCAGGTCAACATCAACAGGAGCGTGGAGGCAATTTTAGATGCAAAAACGCATTTATGAGCAAAAATCACAATTAAAATAGTACACGAAGTTAGGTGTAACATCACCCTTAATGTAAAGGCAACAGATGTGTGCTATCATGTTAATCTGCAGAACTGATGTATACAGAGAGAACCTACAGTAGTAACATGTTCCATTACATGTAAAATGATTGTATCTGTATTGTATCACATTTGGTTGACAACTCATTGAGCTGCCGATTCACCCTTAGTGCACTTTGAGTACAGAAAATATTTAAGATCACAAATCGCTTTTAGGTGCAAAATCCCTGCTGGTACAACATCAATTTAGGTGATAAAACACTTTTAAGAACACAAAACACATTTAGGAGCCAAAACACATTTCAGTGCAACAGAAGCTTTAAAAAACCTGTAGGAGGAAAAATCACCTGCAGATGGAAAATGACATTTATGTGTCATCTCACCTTGGATGAAACACGAGGAGGTGTGGGGTAAACTATATGTGCAATAACTCATTTATGTGCAAAATCACCCCTGGTGCAACAGCTACAGAAATGCAGAGACACACGTGCAAAAACACACTTAGGAGCCCAAATCACATGTTGGTGCGCTCAAACGCCTAAGTGCAAAATCCCCATTCATGCAAAGGCAGCAGGAGGGTGATGTCGCATTTAGGTCCAAAATAATTCTGTACAGATGGCAAACGAGGCAGAATTAAGTCACAGTAGCTGAAAAAAGTGTGTGTTTGTATGATAGCATATTTAATTCACAGCAAAGTGGGGGGCAAAATCACCTTAGGTTCAACCATCAACATGAGTGTGGAAAACATTTAAGTGTAAAATCACCTTTGTTGGAAAATCACACTTGGTGCAAAGTAAGCAGCATTGTAACATCACATCAGGCTCAAAATCACATTTAAATACAAAATCCATTGATGTGCAAAATCACTGTTGGTATAATATTAGCATAAGTGTGGAAATATGTTTCAGAGAACAAAAGGAAAAACAATTCAAGTGTTTTTGGTGTTGATGATTTGAGATATTGAATACAGCAGTTAGATCTAAAAATGGGATGATTTGGCCATCTTTTCATTTAGATGTGCTTGTGGGGGACCAACGGGCAGATGTACGACTCACCAATTTGCAACTCGCAAATTGCATCGCATTGGCGACTCATAAATTGGGATGTATAACAGTGTCTCAAACACTGTTTTCGATTCCTAATCGGGTCGCAAATTGCATGCCTCATGAATATTAATGAGGCAGGCGCAATTTGCGAGCCCATTAGGAATGGCTAGCACTCCCAGGGAAGGTGGCCTGCTGGGGTCAGCAGACCACCATGTCTGAGACTGCCATTTAAAAAAAGCAGTCTTTTTTAAAAAAATGCAGCCCGTTTTCCTTAAAGGAAAACGGGCTGCATTAAAAAAAGAAAAATGATACTTTTCAGTTTAATTTTTTTAAGGGCAGGCTGTAGTCCCTGAGACCACTGCCTGCTCTTAAAAATATTTTCTCACATACTCACAAAGGGGAAGGGGTCCCCTGTGGACCCCTTCCCGTTTGCGAGTGGTTTACCACCTACTTGAAGTAGGTGGTAAACTGCGAGTGTTTTGCAGCCGCAAATACGGTCGCAAAGCAATTGTACATGGCATGGTGACTCGCTATTAGGAAAGGACGCCCCTTCCTAATAGCGGGAGTCGCAAATGGTATTTTGCAAGTGAGTGACTCGCAAAATAGCATTTGCACATGTCATTCCCTTTTTTGCAGTCGCAAACGGGAGGCTCTCCCGTTTGTGACCACAAAAAAGGGTCATACATCTGGCCCCAAATACTTAAGCACCATTTGAAAGCTGGACTCCCTCTCATGGCTTAATGGTTGGCAATGTTAGGTGCATTGGGACAGATCGGCCCTAAGCCCTGATTACGAGTTGGGTGGAACGGAATACCTGTGTGGAAGTCAAGTCAACTGTGTCCGAGCCAGCTGCAGTTTCTTTGTGAGGGCGGGGGAGAGTCACCCCCCAACCTTTTGTGAGCAACTCTAAAGCAATGTGAACAAGAAATTACAAATTATTTAATTGCCCTTTTATAATTCACAAAGCACTCCGCAGCCGTCAGCCTGCCCAGGAGCCTGGATAAAGGAGGGGCGTGTCCTCTGCTGCACGGAGGACTAGTAACATGGTAGGCCAGACACTGCAAAAGTGCACAAGTCAGTTTGGCCGGCTGTCTTGAGCCAACCGATCTGACATGCGCACTTTTCAGGGCTTCATCAGCTGCCTTAGACAGCTTGGTGGAGACCAAGCACAGGCCTACGGGGCCTAAAGGAGAATCTAGCCAGCCCGCTCCACCCAATACAGGTGCTGCGCCCATGCAGCATAAGCAGCGCCTGGATTGTTTAGGGAAGTTTCCCCTTTCACTGGTGTCCGCCAGATCCACGGACTGCAAGGACACAGAGGGCGCAGCACAGGTAAGTGCATTAATTTTATTTGTTTTTAAGTTCAGAAAAGTTTATTAATAAGTATAAGGGTGTCAATACAAATTCACAATATTAAATGCATTTCATACAAGAGAAATCACTGTGAAAAATTGCTTTAAAAGAATTATATGGATCAGGCTCGAAAATAAAAAGTAAGAAAGGTAAAATGGTATACATAAATCATAGAAAATAGTAGAATATCAAACATATTGAGAACGTATTAGGGGGTCAAGGGGGTTTTGAGACTTCTTGTTGAATTGGCTGCAACCGAAAGGATCGACTGGCACATATATCAAGATACATTGTAACAGGGGGCGTGGCCGAGCCGAGCCGCAAGATGGCCGCCGTTTAACGGGGCTCTGCCGGCCGAACACATCATCCGTCAACCCATCCGTGTTTGCCTCATTGCCCGGGCAGCCAGAGCGGTTGGAACGTGGTGTTGACGACCTGGGGACCTGGCGGCAGTTTCCGCGGAGGAAATCGGTGCAGTATTGCGGCCGCGCTGGCCCTGCGCTGTGCTGCCGGACAACCCACGAGCCGAGGGTCGGCTATCGCTGTAGCGCGAGTCCCCGGCTTGGGCCCTCGCTCGGACACGTGGGGAGACCAGGCGGAGAGGACCTGCGGCGCTGCTGAGATCGGGGCCCGTGGGGCCGGTGAGCCGCATCGGGAGCCTGGGGAGATTGCGTGCGGACCGCTCCTGGAAGTAATTCGAGACCCGAGGACACCACGATGACTCCGGTAGGACCTGAGCGCTGCGGAGCCGCCTGCTAGTGCTGCCGCGGCTGGCGCCGCCGCCGCGGTGTGGACTGCGCTCCGGGGAGCCTGAGTGATCGGCGCTGGCCTGGCTGCTGGAGGAGGTCGCCTGTCCTTCGCTCTCCCGGCCCCGTTTGGGGTTGGGGTGTTGCCTACTGCTGCCGGAGGAACACTCGCGACAGGCCTGGTGGCGGCGAGGCCGGAGATCGGTGTACCACTGAGGGCGGCAATCTCCTTGTACCTCGCGCCCAAGTGGAATTGGCGCACGCCACTGGACAGGGAGACTTGGCGACCCGGCTGTAGGGCTGGGCGAGGGTGATGGGCCGCTCCCTCTAATACCTTGAGTCGACGTATCTGCCTGTCCACGCAGCGGCCCCGAGCCGCGCTCTCCGTGAGGTGGGGCTGGCCTAGTCCTTCTCTGTCGGCGCGGTGGGCCGATCGTCGCGGCCGCTGGCCTGGGAATTGCAAGGGGAGACCTCCCGAGGAAGCGGCACTTGACTGCGAGGTGTGTTTGCCTGTGATCGCCCCCAACATCGGATCCCCCTGGCTGATCTCCCCTGCGGGATCATGGGCAAGCCGGACAATAAACAGCCGCGGCTACAGTTCGAGCGAAAATCCGCCCGTAACGTGGAAATGGGGCCGGCATCGCAGTCAGTGGTCCCTGAGACACAGATGGAGCCCTCACAAGAAGACGACATAAAGGGTATGTTCCGTGAACTAAAGGGCTGTTTGAGGGAAATTGACTCCAAACTTGACACAATGGCACAGCGAATGGAGGGCCTGTCGCGCACAGTCGATCAACATGGGGAAAGGCTAACGGCGGCTGAGACGCGTATTGCGGACTGCGAGGAAGGCCTGGGGGAAACCCGGGAACGTTTGCTGCACATGGACAAAGTCTTGGATGTAATACGTGGGCGCAATGAGGATTTGGAAGCCCGCTCTCGCAGAAACAACGTGCGCATTCTCGGAATTGCGGAGTCCACAAATATCGGCAACATGGAGCAATTTGTGGAAGGCATGTTCCGCGATTTATTTGGGGCAGAACTGTCGGCAATGTTCTTGATTGAGCGTGCACATCGAACACTTGGTCCTCGCCCGGTGCCTGGGGCACCACCGAGACCGATCCTGGCTCGCGTTCTCAATTACCGTGACCGAGACACTATACTACGGCTATCCCGGGAAAAGGGAGCCCTCACTTTCCAGAACATGGCCATTTCCCTATATCCCGATTTCACACAGGCGGTGCAGGCAGCGAGGCGCGAATTCATACCTGCCAAAAAACTCTTTCAAAAAGTGGGGACCAAATATGCCATGTTGTACCCTGCCAAGTTAAAAATTCACCACAAAGGGAAGCAGCTGATCTTCACGGAGGCGAAGGAGGCGCTGAAATTTGCCAGGAGAGCGGAGCGAACGACTGGGGAACAGCGCGCAAGTCGTGCGGCCTCCCCGGTGGACCAGCTGAGCGACGTGGAATGAACTGCCGGACTTTTCTGTGACCCCTGTTATACTACTGTGCAGCATGGCGTCAGGTCAATCTGCTGATGAGTACCCATAACTTACTTGAATGTTTATATCTTGCTGCCTGTGGTGGGTGGTGTCGGTAGAACAGACTAGCTGCATCTGGGATCCCACAGACTCATGTTTGGACATAGATTCCACGGGTGACACCGTTAATACTGAGGGTGATGCATAAGTCGTTGCCTGTTGTGTATGATCTGCTTGGGGCTTTGGTAGGTGGAATGTTCGGCCACCCTATTGTTCACCGATGGGGGAGTGTGCAGGTAACCCCACGCCCTCGAAGGGATGATTCCCGTGAAACTGACTTCTTTATGGGTTAAATTGGGGAGGGGTACGGCATCTCAACCTAATTGGGGGGTTGGAGTGGGAGGTTGGGTGGGGGGGACTGTTTTGTTTGTTGTTATTAACCTGCAGAAATGTCATACACTTTTGATGGACGACTCGGTGTTGCCTCTACACATCCACGCTCTCTTGCTAAGTGTCGGGACTGGTACACTGGATACCCGGCTGCTCGCCCTGCCCCTAGCCCCGCACATTGGCACACTGCTGCGTAGGGACTATTCTCCACTGCTCCATTGACCGAGTTACGCTGTCTGACTTGGAACATACGTGGTCTTAATGACCATCGCAAGATTAGGTTGACGCATGCGCACTTGGCCAGACACCACATCGACATATGTCTTCTACAGGAGACCCACCTGTTACAGAAAGCGGGAGACCGACTGCGACATGCTAGGTGGGGTGAGGTACACACGTCTGGATGCTCCAGTTACTCTCGTGGGGTGGCCACCTTAATACGCAAAGGGTTACCATGGCAAACCTTTAAAGTAACTGCCGACTCGGAGGGCAGATATTTAATCATACTGGGGAAATTGTTCCATAAACAGATAATCCTAATTAACACTTACGGTCCTAACACGGATGACCCGGATTTTTTCCGGACAGTCTGGCTAAAGGCACAATCCCTTGGCGCGGGGGAGTACATATGGGGAGGGGACTTCAATGCCGTACTCTCGCTGGAAAATGACAGGGAAGGTGCGGCGCGCACGCATCATCCGCAAACAGCAAATCTTCTTCGAGGTCTAATGGAAGAATATAACCTGTTGGACTCGTGGAGAATCCTGCACCCCGGTGAGCGGGAGGGCACATGCTTCACCCCACACAGAAAGGCGTGGTCTAGATTGGATTTTTGGCTAACAACTCCACATATTCAAGCCTGGACGTCTGACGTGCAACACAGAGCGCGTACTCTATCGGACCACTGTCCGGTTGAACTGGTGCTACGGGTCCCCAAACCATACATCGCCCCATTCACGTGGCAGCTACCTACGCAGGCCCTGCTAGATCCGGTATTCCGCGAGGAGGTACACCAACATATACTTGATTACTTTGAACTCAACACAAACTCAGTGGCGTCGGTTGGCACCCTATGGGACGCGTTCAAGGTGGTAATCCGGGGCCATTGCATTGCGGGACAGGCTAGAGTGCTGAAGTCCATTAGAAATACACTCCAGAGACTGGAGGACCGCTTACATAATCTAGAAGTACAATATAGCTCGCACCCCTCAGCGACCACTCTAGCGGAAACACGTGCCGCCCTAACGGAATATCAGGCGGAGGCGGACAGGGAGCTTAAATTTCTACACAGACACGCAACGGCGCGCAGATATGGCGAAGGGGATCGCCCGGGTAGAACATTGGCCCGGCTGCTGCGCTCGCAAAGAGGTTCCTCTTACATTCCTTCTATAGAAACGGCGCAGGGCGACACCGTGCACTCCCCTCCAGAGATACTGGATACGTTCAGGTCCTTCTATAAAAAGTTATACCGCTCCCGGGGTGGGACTGACGCGGCAGACGTTGCTGATTACTTAGACACGGTTCAGTTGATCTGGTTTAATGCGCATCAACAAGGTTATTTCGATCGCCCCTTTGACATTGACGATGTGAAGGAGGCGTTGGGGTCCTTGGCCCCTGGCAAGGCGCCTGGACCGGACGGTCTTCCGGCACAGTTCTACAAGGAATACGCTGACATCCTCGCCCCCCGGCTGCTGGCTGTCTACGATGAGGTGGCTGAGTCTGGGATACTCCCCGCGTCCATGAGAGAGGCCCTCATTATTGCCCTCTTAAAACCCGAGAAGGCCGCCCAGAGCTGTGACTCTTATCGGCCGTTGTCCCTTATAAATACAGACGCAAAGATATTTGCGAAAATGCTCGCTTTGCGATTACAACCGGTGATGCCACTAATGATCCGCCCAGATCAATCGGGGTTCGTGCCGGGCCGTTCCACGACCCACAACTTACGGACCCTGTTCGGAGTGTTACACTACTTGGCGCCTCATGTCAAGGCCGCAGTGGTACTATTGGACGCCACGAAAGCGTTCGATTCCCTGGAATGGGCGTTTCTGTTCACCCTGCTGCAGCGAATGGGAGTAAGCGTCGCGTTCATCCGATATATTCGCCTGCTCTATACCAACATCACTGCCCGTGTGAGGGTGAACGGGCTGGTCTCCGAGCCCTTTGGCATCGGTAGGGGCACGAGACAGGGTTGCCCTCTGTCGCCCCTACTATTCGCGATTGCAACCGAGCCCTTGGCAGCCCGGATAAGGCAACATCATGCGAACAGGGGAATTGGATTTTCATCCCGTGCGCTGACCATTTCACTGTACGCGGATGATATCACCCTTTATGTGACTGACCCGCAGGTTAACCTCTCCCCAATGACGAGTGAACTGATGAGATATGGTCTGCTTTCAGGGGTGACTATTAATTGGGAGAAATCGGTCCTCCTGCCCTTAACGGAGGCGACATCCCGCTTCACGCCGGATTGCCCGCTGAAGTGGGCGGACGGGCCGGTGCGTTACCTGGGCGTATGGGTTAGCACGGACATGCAGGAACTGTGGACGGAGAACTACGGGAGGGCTGTGCAGTGGATAGAGGAAAGGGTAGGCCGATGGAAACACCTGCCCCTGTCCCTGGCGGGTAAGATAGCTGTGACCAAAATGGTCATACTGCCCAAGCTCCTCTACCTCTTTGTTAATATCCCCCTCCCCTTGCCTAAACACTTCTTGAACAAGATACGATCGCTCATGATCGAACTGGTGTGGGGGGGTAGACAGCCGAGGGTAGCATGGGAGACGCTCACCCTCCCACAAAGACAGGGAGGTATGGCGGCGCCAGACTTCGCGCTGTATGCGTATTGTGCGCAGGCGCAATTCCTGCACTATTGGGTACACCCCACGCCGTATCAGCCACATGTGGCGATAGAGGCGGACATGGTTGGCCCGCTCCGCACTGCCCTATATGCGCCACACAAGAGCAGGCGGAACGAAATCGATACGGTGCGTGCGCTTCAGTGGGCCTGGGACGGACTGCACCGCCGGGCCAAGTTAGATCTTCTCTATACGTCGGCAATCCCTCTGCGCGGGAACCCCATGTGGCCCCCGCTCCAGAGCATGAAAACGGGAGAACGCGCAGCGTCTCGGGGTCTCCATACGGCGGGAGACGTCTTTCCTGATGGTGTCTTCATCACGTTACCGCAGATGTGCGCTGCGGAGGCCCCGACGGCGCTAGACGCCCTGCTTCATCACCAGCTTCGCCACACATGTAGAGCACTGTTCCCGACATTCCCGGAGCCGCCGCCCAGTCTGATGGCTCTGGAAAATGTCCTGAAGGTGGAATCGGGGCGCAAGCTGATTTCTCGTCTATATAGCCGCATGCAAAGCGATCATCCAGTGGTGACCCCGGCGGCGCGCGATCTGTGGAGCGCTGCGTTGGGAACTGAAATTCTCGATGCCCACTGGGACCTATGCTGCAGAATGCTTGAGACATTATCCCCTAACTACAGACTCCGGCTTATCCATTTCAAGTACATACATATGATATATCGCACCCCACGCAGACTTCATCGTATTGGCTTACGAGACACGGACAATTGTTGGAAATGCACTGCGCGTGGCGCTGACTTCTTGCATATGGCATGGGAGTGTCCCATGATCGCCCCCTTTTGGGAAGAGGTGCTGCGGCTGGTGTGTCTCATTACGGAGCTTCCGATTCCATGTACCCCTCAGACTGCACTGCTGGGGATCCTACATATGGTCAAGCCTAAACATCGCCGACTGCCGGCCATGCTCCTCCTACTTGCTAAGCGCCAGGTTGCGATACACTGGGGGGCTACCACAACGCCTACTATCAGGGAGTGGCTTAAGAGTGTTGTATACTGCCAGACGCAGCTCACCCTCTTCTGGGAGCTTCTGCCACCACGCACGCGCCCACGGGACATATGGGGCCCTTTCTCACAGTGGTTGCTTCAAACACCGCTCGATCCGTTGTAGGGCGCTGACCCTCGAGCCGGATGACCGGGGGGAGACAGATGTCGAGATTGCTGAGGGGTTGCAGCGGCTGACGCTGAAGATGTGGGAGATGCTGGGGGTGTATTGGGGGCTGAGACGAGGGGAGATTCTGCTCTTGTGTCTCGCTCTGGCACTATTGTGTGGATACCTATTGGCATTATGGACATCGTTGTATATGGAAGTGACTGTCTCGTCTATACTGGATTCTATACATTCTGCAGTGTATTGTGTTTGTACTGTTGTTGAAATGCAAATAAAAAGAAAATTAAAAAAAAAAAAAAAAAAAAGATACATTGTAACAGGTAACCATAACTCCAATCGCTTTGTTGCCATATGTAAAGGATATACAAAACCTGTGATTATGGCAAACATTATACCACCACGCTTTATAAGATATTTTAGAAAAATCTTTCCAATTAGCTGTAATTTGTTGAAATGCAACTGCTAGTAACATTAACATAACTTTGACATTAAGCGTAACATTTTCCCAACATGATGAAAGACTACCTAAAAAAATATGAGTGTAAGTAAAAGAAATTTTGGTTCTAAAAATCAAATTGATTTGGGACCATACTTGTTTCCAGAGATTATGCACAATAGGGTAAACAAATAACATGTGAAATAAATATGCATTTGATGAGGAACACGTCCAACAAGCATCTGAAACCGCCCCAAATCTTTTACCCAAATCGATTGGTGTAAAAAAAAGTCTGTTATAATTTTAAAAAAGTGTCTGCGTGATATTAGCTGCTCTGGACGACTTGCGAATTTTGATCCAAATGTTATTCCATAAGGACACCGGCCAAGAGAGTGCAAGGTCACGCTCCCATTTCTCTTCTGTTTTGGATTTCTGCCTAACAGCACCCGTACTGTGTAGGTATCAATATATGACAGTGGCCTTAGGTGTAGTTTCTAACAAAGTGTGAAGTTGTGAAGTGGAAGTAGAGATAGTGGGAGAAGGATGCATCGCAGATAGCTGGGTGTATGTATCCATCACAGCTTTCTTAAGCATGGTGTATTTGTGAGTAAATGAGGGAGGTAAACTAAATGATTGACTAAGTAGTGAGAAATTTATTTATTTATTTATTTATGGGTTTATAACGCGCCGGCATCACACCCGAAGGTGTATCTCCGCGCGGTGCTGTGAAAAGACAGATAGGGCAGCGCTCCAACTAGAACAGGGTAGTCTTAAGGTGTTTCCTGAAGGCAAGATGGCAAGGGCAGTCTCTGAGGGAAAGAGGAAGACTATTCCATAGACGAGGGCCCATGATGGAAAGGGAACGACCTCCCTGTCTGATCTTGTTATGTCTAGGCACCTGAAGTAATAGCTGATTGCTAGACCTAAGAGTGCGGGAAGGGCGGTGGTATACAAATTTCTCGGCCAGGTAAGGTGGACCGAGGTTGTGGAGACTCTTGTGCACCACACAGCAAATCTTGAATTCCACCCGTTTCCGGATGGGGAGCCAATGGAGGGCCTTGAGGAGGGGCAAGGAAGGGGTTCTAGGGGGGGCTTTGGTCACTAGGCGGGCCGCAGTGTTTTGAACCACCTGAAGTTTATTAAGCACTCCTTCGTTGGCTGCTAAGAAGAGGCCATTGCAATAGTCCAGGCGGCTCAAAACGAGGGCCTGGACCAAGGTCTTTCTAGTATGGTCTGGTAGAAGGGGGAACACCTTCCGAAGGAGGCTAATAATGTGAAAACAGGAACCTGCCGTGGTGCTGGCATGATGAGCAAGAGTGAGAAAAAGGGATAACATCCGACTGTGAGAAAAGCTGATATATCCAAATTAATCCTCTCTGGCGCCAAGTCTTCCAATAAAAAGGTTTATTCCTAATGAGTACGTTCTTGTTGTGCCAAATTGTGGAATGAAGGAAGGAGTCTACGGTGCTATGAGGAGATGGAGAAGAAGATAGGAGGAGTTTAGATTTTAGTTTAATTATAGGAGTGGATAGGGTTTGCGGTTTACGTGAAAAGGAAAGGTATTCAGCAAAGGAAAAGGGGGACAGAAAGAGACGTTCAATTGTAGTCCATAAAGGACAATCATCTATGGGATCATGCAACCAAAGGGAGGCTTGATGTAAAAGGAATGCTTTCTGATATGCCGGAAAGTCAGGAAAATTAACTCCACCTTCTGTCTTGGGACGTATGAGTTTAAATAGAGACATTCAAGATTTTTTATTGTTCCATAAGAAGGAGGAAAGAATGGAGTTGATCCTCTTAAAAAATTTGGTGGAAATGGGGACCGGTATATTAGAAATAATATATATGATTATTGGGGACAACATCATCTTTATAGTGTCAAGATGGTCCCACCATGATAAATAAAGGGGATGCCATTTGGCGGTTAGGTCCGAAACCTTTTGTATGCATTTAGTCATGCAAAGTGATACCGTATCTGAAATTCAAGGGGTAACATGTAATCCTAGCTACTTAATATGACTGGGAATCCAAGTGAAGTTAGAGGCACTAAAATCTGATTTAAAAGTGCACTTTGTTAAAGGTACAATCTCGCATTTGTCATTGTTCAATTTGCATCCGGAGATATTAGAGTATTCACGTACTTCTGCTAGAAAAGCGGGGATTGAGTCATTTGGTTGAGACAAGAAAAGTAAGATATCATCGGCATAAGCTGCAATTTTGATATGAGAATGTAATGTTTGAGAACCGTGAATGTTGTGGTTCTGGTGTAGTTTAGAGAGAAAAGGTTCCAAGGCCAAGTTAAAAATGAAGGGTGATAAGGGACATCCTTCGCGCACACCTCTTCCGAAATCAAAAAATTTAGATACTAGACCATTGGCACAAACAGCCGCTCGGGGGTTAGAATAAAGAAGAGAGATTAGAGACATGAATTTAGGGCCAAAACCAAACCAATTAAGGGCATAAAACAAATAGGTCCATTTAACTCTGTTGAACGCCTTTTCAGCGTCTAATGCAATCGCCACAAGAGTCTGTTTTAAATGTGGAGATTTAGATAAAACATTAAAAAGGAGTTTTGTGTTATCAGTTATGAATCGCCCTTTGACAAATCCAGATTGTTCTTTGCCCAGCAAGTCTGGTAAATAAGAGTCTAATCGTATAGCTAAAGCTTTGGCAAAGATTTTGTAATCGATATTTACCAAGGAAATGGGCCTATAATTTTTGCAATGCTTAGGGTCTTTACCATCTTTGGGTATGAGGCAAATGTGTGCTTCTGAGAAAGAACCTGAGGAACCGCCTAATGCATTAATATAATCTATAAGGGAATACAATTTGGGCAATACAAGTTTGGAAAAATGTAGGTAAAATTCAACCGTGAAACCATTTGGTCCTGGTGCTTTATCTTTTTTGAGGAATTGGAGTGCTTTGAACAATTCCTGTTGTGTTAAGTCTAATTCCAAGGAAGAAAAATCTAGAGGAAAATGTTGAGGTTTTTGGATGGTAGAAAAAAAATGTAATAAGGACTGGACGGTAGGTTGGGTTTCAGAGGCGTATAGTGTTTTATAAAAAAGGGAGAATTCATTCAAAATATCAGCACCTTTATACTTTCAATCCGAGTGTGCATCATAAATAGATTCGATATTTAATTTATTATGTCTAACTTTTAAGTAATTGGCCAAAATTTTCCCCGCTTTAGTCTTACCCCCATAACATTTTGCGCTAGATTTTAACAGATATAAAGAGGCATCTTCTGTAGATTTTTTGTTAAATTGTATCTTAGCATTAATGAGGGCTGTTAAACAGTCTTTCGAATGCGAAGTATAATAAGAGTGCTCCAGTCTGTTAATATCCCGAAGGAGGTCCCTGGTTAGCTTACGGGCATTTTTTCATTTTTTTGCAACATAGCCAATTATGAATTCTCTTGCTGCGGCCTTGAATACGTCCCTTAAGGTGGAAAAGGGCATGGATTGCGTTTGATTCATCACAAAGAACTCATCAAAAAAGCTAGTAAAAGAACCAGTAAACTTTGGATCCAAAAGAAGAGCATTATTAAAACGCCATCTTTTAGGACCTGTGACTTTTGGTAATATGTCAATGTTCATTGAGACAAGGGCATGATCTGATAATAAAAGGGGACCAATCTCTGCATTAGTGAGGGTTTGCGCAATGTTATGAGAGACAAATATATAATCAATTCTGGATTGAGATTGGTGGGAAGGAGAGTAAAAGGTAAATTCTTTAGTGGTCGGATTACAGGGACCCCAGGCGTCAAGGAGTTTGTGCTGCGTAATAGCTTGGACAAAAGATTTATGAGGTTTACTAGGGATGAAAGTGATTTTAGAGTTCCTATCTTTGAATGGGTCGAAAGTCTGATTGCAATCCCCGGCAAGGATAAAGTTATCGTTCATGCAGTGAGTAATGCATTCGGACAACGTGGGCATAAACATTTAAAAAAGAGACTGGAACACCCTTTAGAGACAGTTTAACATTTAACCACCTACCATTGGTATCTGAATCTTGGGATAAAAAGGAGTACGAGAGAGATTTACGACACAGTATCATTACTCCATTATGTTTGCCATCTCCTGGGGAGTAGAAAACTTCACCTACCCAACCTCTTTTCAATTTTAATGATTATCCGAAAGGTGAGTTTCTTGTAGGAAAACAATATCAGCATCTAATTTGGCTAGGTGAGACAAGACTCTTTGCCTTTTAATGGGAGAATTCAAGCCCCTAACGTTCCAAGTAATACATTTTAAGGACATAAGTTATGAGAAGACAAATTAATCCAGAAATATGAAGTATAAGCCCAAAGCATTATAATAATAGTGAAATATGCAAGATAATAAGAGAAGAAGAGAGAAATAATAGTTAAATCAGTGTCACAGTAAAGATGAGTATGGAAACCTGAGAAAGTAACAAAGAGAAAAAGACCAGAAGAAAATAGTAAGAGAGCGACACCCAAAGAAAGAAAAAGAAAAGTGCTTAAGGAAGGGAGTAGGATAACATCTAGGGAAACAAATATGATAAGAATACAATAGGAGAACATACCTACAGAAGGAAAGTCAGGAGAACACGATAAGGAAAAACGCGAGGAGGAGGGTGGAACCACATGAAATAGGCGACACATCCAGGGTCGGCTAGACGGAAAACCAGGGAGACGCCACGAAATAAGGATAAAGAATCTGTGGAGACAAGAAACAATAAAGTTAGGAGAGTGACTGGGAAGAACGCTAATAGAAGTTGCTAACGATAACAATGAACAAGTTTGTAATAAAATGTGTAACTTAGAATACCGATAAATGTAACGTATATAAAAACTGGATACATCAATTCATGAAAAAACAAACTTTAGACGAAAAGATGACGAGAAGATGTATTCCTCTGCAACCAATTGCAGAGGAATACAGTCTCTAGTGTTGAATGAAGAAGAAGGACCTGAAGATTCCATATTAATCGTTTTACAAGAGTTTTTGAAACTTTATAGATCAGAGGGTCTTCATACATTGTTGTTCTGTTGTTGTGAGTAACTTTGAAGAAGCAGGGGTGGAAGAGGCCGTATCGGGCCCCTAAAGAACGTAGATCAGCTCTCATGTTTAGAAAAATCTTACGACGGTTTGCAGTGGCCTTGGCGTAATCCTGTGCAAAAAACAAAGATGAGCCTGACCATGTGATTCTTGTAGAAGCTTTGACCGCTGATAGCACCTTTAATAAATCCGTGTACTCTAAAAAGTATAGGATAACTCCTCTTGGTCCTTGTGAGACCAAGGATTGAGATGAAGCTCGCCCCAGTCAGTGCGCACGCTGGATGTTGAGCACTGTGCCTTCAGGCAAGTGTAGTAGTTTAGGAAGAAATGACTTGAAAAAAGAGAGAGAATCAGATCCCTCAAGTCCCTCCTCCAGGCCGTAGATCCGAAGATTGTTCCATCTGTTGCGATTCTCAAGGTCCTCTACCTGCCTTTGGAGTGAAGAGACTTGTGAATGCAGATGAGAAACAGTAACGCAGGTTTCTTTTAAGGAAGCAACATTTTGTTCCACTGAGGAGACCCTTGTTTCAAGTTGGGACCCGTTATCCGTTAAAATTTGCAATTTGGTATTGGTCTCTTACATGAAGGGTTGGAGGGCTCTGATTTCTTCCAATAGTAGCTCCATAGATACAGGGGAAGTTGATTTAAGTGGCGAAGGAGGATCTTTTTTTAGCCATTTGGTGTTAGATTTCCCTGGGGCTGCGGCAGAGGGATCCATTGTTATCTCCAAACTCTGAGGAGTAGACGTCAGAGAGTTTTCAAGTCTAGAGAACTCAGAGATCATCTTTGAATTTTTAATAAAAATGTTACTTGGCTTAACAGATGAGGAGTGTACCACTTTTGTTCTGCCCATAAGTCGCGATCACGTCGACTGAACGAGTTTACACAAATAAAGCACTGGGAGACAAAAATTATGTGAGAAGATGTACAGCCATGAAAAAGAGTGATAAACCAGCAACGGACAAAAGAAGCCTCTGCGTGGAAGCACGAAAGTGCTATTTATTTGTTGGGCAGTGAAAATGTTGAAGCGCGTTGATGCCTCTTTCAAAGTGAGGAATGCAGATGTCACTAAGGCTGCGCGTTGTGAGGGCTCAATGACAGAAACTGCGCACTCGTGAAAACCATGCAAACAAAAGCAGGAGCCAGCAAGCGATAAGCAACAGCATCAAATGGTGCTCCGGTGAATAAGACATAAGTTCACCAATCCTGAAGACATTAAGGGCATAGGCAAGGTAACATAGCATTGATGCTACCATAGCAGCACCACGAAGAAGTGTTACAGCAGCTCCTGGTGGAGATAAAATGGCTACCCTCTCAGAGCACGGTGTATATGCCTCAGCAAGAGCTGGTTAGCAGGTCACAAGATTCTCAACCCCAGCGTGAGAGGCAGCAAAGATTCATTTTCTGGGCACAATAATGAGGCAAATGAGTGACTACAGACCTTGCAGCATCTTTAGAACGAAGCAGCCAGGATACGCGCGGTCGCGCGAAAAAACAAAATGGCGGCCATAACAAAACGGAGCCGCCTCAGAACTTCCTCGGAAGCATTGTTTGTGGGGATGCCGGCTGCAACAGAACACTCCCAAAGTCCTCATAAGATGAAATCCGTCTCCTGTGCTACGTAGAACTGCCTGGCATCGTGGAGTCTGCCGAAGAGACCGGAGAGCCTCACCCATGTGCCGCCATACTTCGCGGGCGCCAAGCCACGCCCGCTCAATTTAATTTTTAATGTTATTGTAATGCCTGCGAGTGCTTTTATTTTGTATTCTTGATTTTTGTAAATGTGTTTTTGGATGTGGTGGGGCATGCCCACCACGTTTATATTTGACCAGGCGCTCCTGGTTCCGAGCACAACTGGCCTGGTTTTCACGGGTGTGGGAACACGAGATCCAATTCTGCCGGCGAAAATTCCAGCCTAGACGTTCGATTGCAACAGCAGCCAGGCCTCAGATTTCAGGCTGCCTTGCATTTTTCTTTGGCAGGGGAGACTTTTAAAACGACTCTTCCCTGTACGCCCTACCCTCTCCCTCCACCGCCGCCCCATGTAGTAGCCCTCACACATTTACCACCTGCTCTGAACATGACCATCTGTTTCTGTCATTTCTTTTCACAGGAAAGTGGCTGTTAAGACGAGACTCCATTAACTGAAGGCTCCCTTGATAGTCAATTAGATTATGCAAATTGTGGAATAGCATCTTGTGGTCTCATCCGTCTCCAAGGCTTCCCTCCTAGGCAGGTCCCAAAGACTACGGGGCAGATTTACTCCTTCTGGCGCATCTCTGCTAATCAGCAGGGATGCGCCAGAAGAGTTGCGACGCATCTGCCCACCTGTGCGCCACCACTGATGCGCCACATTTACAGCGCGGCGCACCATGGCGCATGGATGGGCAGATGTGTGTCGCATCCCCCGCGGAAAGGCGGCGCATTGCTGGAGTTGCGTCGCAAGCGCGACGCAGCTCCAGCAAGCCTCCGGGTGCCCCTATCCCTAACATGCTGCGTCAATCCTTACACCTGCTTCAAGCAGGCGCAGGGTTTTGACGCAGCATGGCCGTAAAAGTGACTGAGTGAAATCTTGTAGATTTCACTCAGCCACTTTTCGGAGGCGTTCCTGCGCCGGAATGCCCCTCCCCCCGTGCAGGAACGCCCACATGTGGCACAGGGCTTTACAACGTGATACATCTCCCTAGATGCGTCACGCTGTAAATAACCAGAAGCATGGCGCTGGCTTTGCACCGCCACTGCGTCGCAAAAGTGACGCAATGGCGTCGCAAATCTGGCGTAAGGGGCTTGTAAATTTGCCCATTCGATTTTTACGAATAACTGGGGTGGAGGGCGGTGGATTGACAAGAATGTGTTTTCTAAGGGATGTTGAAAAACACATTTGTTGAACTTTTTTTACAAGTTAGTTTCTGAGAAATACATTTTGTTGTAGAATCAGCACAAAGACTTTGGACTCTGTGTCAGGGCTTTTCTTCGAAAGTCCTTGACAGCATTTTTCAACTTTTGCTCAGCTTGTGGTTACTACAGAATTGATAAGGTGCCGGCAACATGCAATGATTCATTTATTGCTGGTCAGCCGGTTGAACCTCAGCGAGACATGCGCAAGAAGCATTACTTCTTAGGCATGTACACTGGAATTATGCAGCAGAGGAGGACCAAATTATGCGGCAGGCCTGACTTTATTATTTAGCCAGAAAAGGTAAATTATGCAGCACTATGTTGCACATTTTGGGATTGTATTCCTTCGTTATTTAGAGATTTTTACTCATGTTAGCACTGGCTGGGCGGAGGTTTCACCTCATTAGTACCAGTTTAATATCCAAGCACATCAAACAGCAACTGAAATCTGACTAGTCAATCTTTGCAAAGGGCCTTCCACTGTGCAGCAGATTATGGATTATGTGACAAATGTGGCAAAAAGCTTAATTCCAGTGGCCCTGGTTTCAGGTAATTTTTTGAATACTTTAGCACAACAAGCCGAAGCAGGAAACTTCAATCCAGCGAAGCCAAGGAAGTTGTCTGATTCCAGTGTTTAATTTGAACCGGTGGTTTCTGGCGCTCCCCACTTAATTGTCAACTCCAGCACTTATGACAGTCTGCCACATGGTGGTGATGTCTGTCAAATTTAGAGACCGCGCACAACAACAGTCGTTTATTAATTCAATATACATTAAAAGTGACTAATAGCTGCTGCCCAAGACATTCTCATGGTTTTGGGGCCCTGGAAGGGTTAGAATTGTCTTGTAGTGGTGTGATGGTTACTAGTTGTGCTAATACTGTCATTGGCACTGCTGGCACGGAGCAGTGGGCGGCACAAGCTGCAGTAGCCTCCTGACGAAGGCCCTGGCACATATTTTACTACAAATTAAACCCTACCTCACTCTGCCAAGGGCCTAGTTAAACCGATCAGGCTCTGCGAGTACCGTATTCCCTCGGGTTTAAAAGCAATTGCATTGCCTGCTTCTGAGGCCTGCCAGGCATTTTCCACTTTTATGCCACAATTCTTAGACCTGCCAGGCCATTATATCTCAAGATCATAAAACAAACAGATGAAGCATGTGTCTGATAACTTAAATGTGACCTTTTACATTATTTCATAGTGGGTTTTCAGAAGCTCCTGAAAATATTGTGGAGAAGTTAAACTAGCTACAGTCTGCCTCTCCATTCTGATTCGCTCGAGTAAGTTGTGTGTTCCATCCCTGCCCCATGACTCCATGGAGGGTGTATTTCCCATTTATAAACTACAGCACAGCTGAACTGTGTCCTTGTAATAAAATAATCAATGGTGGTGGTACCACTCCTATTCTTGCAGTTCCAGTAGCAAAGAGTGATTTTGTGCTGAAAGCAAATGCCTTCTGTCTTCCTTGGGAAGTTGTGTCCTTGTTCACCTGGAGGGGGCACACCAGTATCAATGACCTGCAGGTTCTAAGGTTGCTGTCACATAGCAGCTGATAGGACCAATTGACCTCAATCAAGTGGTCTAGACATGATAAGAGGGGCAGCAAGTAAAGAATAAAATTTGAAGATGGAGGAGAAACTGAAAGCACAAATGGAGTTTTGTATTTGTACTAAACAGCAGTTTTTTTGCCAAAGCATCCGGACATAAATTTGCTTAACTCTTAGTTATTAAGAAAATTAATATTTAAATTAAAATTGCTGTATTTTGAGATTCTTATATTCCTGGTAATGGTAGAAAAACCTAACTGTGGTCCTCTCCTCCTATAGCTTACAAAGGATGGCCAGCAGCATCTGCATTGAGCGTGGTCCCTTTTTCACAGGGATGTAGGGGCAGAGAGTTGAGTCCGAAAGGTTCCAATGCTTTGGAATATATGACTTTACAATGCATGCAATCACCACTTATGCCTTTTCCACGCAGCATTTACCACACAGATGTCTTTACCAAGCATGTCTTTACTGCACATGGTAAGTATATGTAAGGCAAGTATATATAATTTTTATTGTTTAAATAGCTATTTGTTTGGAAGGGAGGCTTGGCAAAACATATATAGGGTCGTTGGCAAGTGATACATTCTCCGATAAAGGTTAAAGTGACATTAAGGTTAGGCATTGTTATATTACTTTACATTTAAAAAAATTAAAAAACTTAGAAATTCATTGAAAAAAAGCACAGATTAAAGGGACATTATAGCTAAGTGAAACTGTCCCTTACAACATACTGTTTTAAATTAACAGAACCACTGAAATTCGCCAATTATATCTCAAGTAGCTGTAACTCGTGTCATGCATAGTGTTGAAATCAATGATGTAATTTCAGATGTTGCAGTGATGTTAACAATGCGGTCACTGAACATGTCATAAGATAATTAGCAGTGCATGGAGAGGGCGTGAGTTATAGTGACTTTAGGGCACAAGTTATAGTTTCTTGAGATACCCATAAATGGGGAATTTATGTGGTGTTAGTCAACCAGATCTTAGCTTTCAATCTGTCAGGTCAGCAGATCCTCGGCTGTCTGATATATAAGTACATTTTGAACCTTAATTTCTCAAACAATACTGAACATATTTACACCAAATCACAAATCAATGAAGATCTGTCTTTCTGCTATATTTGGTGTAATTCCTTCAGCAGTTTTTGCAGTATCGCTGTTCAATTTCCCTATTGAAAAATGAAAGTGCAAAACACATTATGGGACCCACCCTTTTCTACTGCCCCTGCTTGCCAGGAAGGAGCTGAGGCGAATCAACTTTTGTTTTTAAGAAATGTTTATGATGATTTGTCAAACTGCGCCTTAGTTATTATCAAACCCTGCCACTGTCTTCTTCTAAACCTTAAAATGACCCTTATATCCCTATACCACTACCCAACCATAATCCTTCATGTACAATCTTCTTAGAATAACATTTTCTTTGTATAAAATTTCATATGCAATATTATATTGAATGTTACAATGTTGCATATGAAGTTTTATTCTAAGGAGAATCTCAAATAAAGCGTTACTTTGGAATACTTTTGAGAGTGGACATTTCAGTGACTGGACTTTCAAGGTCACATTATACTGTCTGATCATCTGAAGGAGATACCAATATATGAGTGCCTCCCCCACTCTGGTTCCAAATAATTAGCTTGCCTGATCCACATAGGTCAACTTGTATTCATCAGCAGTCTTAACAGTGCTTAACCCAAGGACTTGATGTTCCGACTGACTAACTCACTGTCCCTGCCCCTTAATTTTTCTCCTACACTCCAGATAGCTATATTAAGGCTTTTGGTTAATGAATTTCCAGGACTAGTTGATTTGTGGGCAGATAAGACCTGTGTCCACAACCAGAGAGTCTATGCAGGCAGATTTTATCTTGAAAGTTTCTACCTGGCTGCATTTTCCAAAGAATGTGGGACGGTTCTACATTAAAGCAGTGCTGGTAATATGTAAACTCAGCACAGCCCCTGACAAGGTAGCTGCTGCTGCGAGAGCGCTTGCGCGTTTTTGCAGTAAAACTGCTGTTTTAAAAACGTTATATATTCTTTTTGTTTGTTTTGGTCATTTTGACCCTTTTTTAAATTGCCCCTTACCTGCACCATAAATTGTGCCCCTTCACCGCCGTTTTGGCGGGTCTGGTCCTGGGGTGGGTGCCTGGTTCGTTTTTGGCGGACATCTTGGAGTGGGGTGAGTGGATTGAGGCTTTTCCAGCTGACAGCGCTTGAATGCACATGTGACGCCTGGGAACACCTATTTAGGGCGAGTCCCTCCTGCTTTCAGCCCCTGACAAGGTAGCTGCTGCTGCGAGAGCGCTTGCGCGTTTCTGCAGTAAAACTGCTGTTTTAAAAACGTTATATATTCTTTTTGTTTGTTTTGGTCATTTTGACCCTTTTTTAAATTGCCCCTTACCTGCACCATAAATTGTGCCCCTTCACCGCCGTTTTGGCGGGTCTGGTCCTGGGGTGGGTGCCTGGTTCGTTTTTGGCGGACATCTTGGAGTGGGGTGAGTGGATTGAGGCTTTTCCAGCTGACAGCGCTTGAATGCACATGTGACGCCTGGGAACACCTATTTAAGGCTCCTCCCCTAGCGCAGCGGGATCGCGCAGCGGGCGCGTCCTCGCGTGGCCGGAGTCGTGCCAGAGTCCTGCCCGTCTGCGCCCGTCCGCGCATGGTTGCGCTGGCATCGCGGCGATATTTACATCAGGTGCATCTTTAACCATGCTTATGTATACCAGGGATAGTCTCCTGGCATTTAATACCTGTCTGCCTCCCTGCGCCGAAGTCCGCGTTGACCCTTTGTGTGGCCCCCATCGCTGTGCTTGTGGCGGCTGGCTACTCGAAGCCCCTTCCTGTTTGGGGTCTTGTATAGTGCAGCCTGCCATAAGCAGTAAGGTCTCTTCGCGACATCTCACCATCTGGAATTTAAACGTCAGATCGGTGGTCAAGCATTATCAGGATATTGCTGATCTTGTGGACAATGACCCCCCTGACATCTTTTGTCTGACAGAGACATGGCTGCAAGACACCGATTCTACGGTATTGAATCTGGCGTTCCCTGTTGAGTATTCCATCTACACGCTCAACCGCTCTTCGAGAGGGGGTGGCGTCGCTCTTGCTGTTAAATCGTGCTATTCTTGCGCCTGGAGTGTGCAGAACATCACGGGCTGCGAAAGCGCCCTGTTCAAGGTTGCGGTTACTCCGCATTTTACCTTGTCAGGATTGCTGATTTACCGTCCACCTGGTAGCTCAGTGGCATTTCGAGAGGCTCTCCCTGAGGCGGTTAGTTCACTAGCAGTAGGGTCTGCCAATTTTTCTATCATTGGTGATTTGAATCTCCATTTTGACACTTTGTGTCTTTCTTCTGTGGGAGGGATGGTGGCGGACCTTGAGGCCCTTCAACTGTTCCAGCTGGTCTCGGACCCCACTCATAGTGGTGGCCACACTCTGGACCCCTTTTTTTCTAACTTAGAGGGGGTTACAGTGCCCCCCCCCTCCCCCTGACCTGGTCAGACCATTCACTCGTGACCATTCACTGTAGTCTTGATGAAGCCCCACTTAAGGTGCCACTGCGAGCCATGCCCAGACGGCGCTGGAGCAAATTAAAGGCGGAAGATCTCCACCGCCTTCTCACTGACGACCCACTGGGTGCAGTGGAGAACGTGGAGGCTGGTTATGACCATTTCTGCGGATGGGTAACCAGGGCCCTCGACTCCCTTATCCCGATGGTTTCCAGTAAGTGTGGCTCCCGCGCCCCCAGTCCCTGGTATGATGGCAATCTGAGGGCTCTGAAAAGTGTCTGCAGACGTGCAGAGAGAGACTGGAGGAAGAGGTATGACAGCAGCAAAAAAACCCTGTATATGGCTGCGGTCAAGTCTTATCACCGCGCGGTTTGTAGAACCCGGGCTGAATACTACGCTCTGGAGTTTCGCAATAGTGGGAATCCTGTTAAAACCATCTTTAAGGCCCTTAAAGACCTTGTGGCAAGGAAGCCGGCCGGTAACTCCATCAGCTCCAATACTCATTGTGAAGCGCTGGCGGCTTTTTTCCTGGAGAAGGTCCAGACCATATATAGGGCCTTCCCCTCCTCCACTGCACAAACCAGTATGGGGCCTCCCATCCGGTTGGATCAGGTGGTGCTAGACTCTCTCCCCTCTCTCTCTTTGGAGTCTTACACGGCCTTGGCTCTCCGAGTTAAGTCGGGGTCGCCGGACGACCCGCTCAAGCCACCTATGTTCAGAGACCAGGTTTTTGCTCGCCCGGTTTGCGACTTAATCAACACGTCGCTATCATCAGGCCAAGTGCCTTTGAAATGGAAGCATGCGGTAGTAATGCCCATTTTGAAAAAACCATCTCTCGACCCTACAAAATCGGAGAACTACCGCCCGATTTCACTTCTCCCGTGGCCAGCCAAACTCGCGGAGGCGCATGTCAACACCGCCCTCTCTGGTCATCTGTTGCGTGCCAACATTCTGGACGACACCCAGAATGGTTTTCGGGCTGGCCACAGTACGGAGACAGCACTGTTATCTATGGTCGAGCACCTTCGGGTAGTTCTGGATGCAGGTCAAACGGCGGCGCTTGTTTTGTTAGACCTAAGCGCCGCCTTTGACACGGTCTCCCATGACATTCTCCTGCAACGTCTTGAGGAGATAGGGGTGATCGGCACTGCACACCAGTGGTTCCGTTCGTTTCTCAGGGATCGTTCCTTCTGTGTGGCGTCCCCGCCCTACCAATCCAAATGTCATCCTCTGTCTCTTGGGGTCCCACAGGGTTCCTCACTGAGCCCCACGTTGTTTAACATCTACGTGAGGCCGCTGGCTGAGGTTGTGAAGCTCTGTGGTATGACCATGGTGTCGTACGCAGATGACACCCAGCTAGCGGTCACGATCAGCGGGGACTCTGGGGTGGATGCCCCAAGATTCAGAGAAGGACTCAGGGCGGTGGCTGGTTGGATGACGTCCAACTGTCTCCAACTAAACGCCAAAAAAACGGAGGTGATGATCTTTGGGAAGCGGACGGACCTATGGGGAGATACTTGGTGGCCCTCTGAGCTGGGGCCGACCCCCACTCCGGTTGCGGAGATCAAAAACCTTGGTGTTTGGCTGGACCCTTCCCTCAACTTCGTTGGCCACACCAACAGGACGGCGGCTTGCTGCTTCGGCATCCTGCGCAATTTGCGCCCTGCCCTTAAATACTTCGATGCCGCAACTCGTCAATTGGTGGTGCAAGCAACGGTTTTGGCACGGTTGGACTATGCCAGCTCCCTTTTTATAGGATTAAACCAGGCTGAGTTAACCCGACTTCAAAGAGTGCAGAACGTTGCGGCCAGAGCGATCATAGGTCTTCCTAGGTTTTGCTCGGCCGGTCAATCTTTGCGAGCCTTGCATTGGTTACCCGTTAGGCAGCGGATCCACTTTAAAGTTTTGTGCCTTTCCTTTAAAATTCTGAAGGGCCTATCACCTCCCTTACTGCACCAACTCTTGCGCCCTTACATCCCGGGCCGCACTCTGCGCTCGCTAGACCAAGAATTAGCGGTAGCCCCTCGGTTCAAACTCAGTCGGGTGGGGGGTCGCTCTTTTAAGGTGCGGGCAGCCGCACTCTGGAACGCTCTCCCTTTGAAACTCCGGACCTTTGGTGACCTGCTCTCCTTCCGCAAGGCCGCTAAAACTCATTTATTTTCTGAGCTTTGTTAAATCCTTCACCCCCCAATTTCTTAATAATTATTTCTGTTTCCCAGTTGTGTTGTGTTCGCCACCTTGTCGGTGCGCCGGGACGCTCCTTCGCTGGAGCAGCCGTGCGCAATACAAATAGCACTAACATAACATAACAATACGACTATCAAACATTAGTGTTACTGTTTGGTCTCTATTTTCAGTCTTTATCTTTATTTCTCCTTGCAGCAGGCTGCGTTTGACCAAACGATGTATGAAACTTTTTGATCAAGCCTGCGATCCTCAGGTAAAAGGGTGCATGTACTTTATTCTAAAATGACAGTATCTATTCCTTAATATGAACGTTATACATTCTGACACATTTTCAAATTAATAACTCTACTCCCAGGGGTGTGTACCTTGGTCAGTACATTAGAGGTGTCCAACCCTATTCGAGGAGCAGCTGGTCAAGCAGGGGATACTGGGCCTAAAACATGAGGTATGATGTCCCTCTGTTCTGCAAACTGAGCAAAGTAAAACACCTTCAGCACTTGACTCTCAGTGGTAGGTATGGCAAGCAGTCACAGGCTTCCATTGAGGTAGTGTGGGAGTATTCAAGCTCAGCACACAATATGCACGCATCCATATGATAATTGATTGTCCAACCCTTGATGCTGGATGTATGATGTTACAACGCAAACTTTTACAACACATGCTTTTACAATGCTTTTCTTACAATGCAAGCTCCATTACAACGCATGCTATTACAACACAAGCCATTACAAAGCATGCACCATTCCAATGTAATTTACTATCCAACACCGCTGGGTGCTTACCTCAGGGAAGGTGCTAGTCACCGTTGTAATACTAATGGGGTTCTCCCAGAGAACGTCTGAGGACCCGGGAATCAGTACAGTATAAACAACACTTGGTCCTGACGTATTTTTAGGCCCACCTCAAGTGTGTGAAACTGGAAAAATGTATTCAAACGGTCATACAGAAAGTTGTCCTATGCATTAATTCAAATCACAGAGAGAAAGGGACAAATGACAATAAATGTTTTTAAGAAAAAATCTTTCTTTATCTAATTTATTTGAAAAGCAATCTTCAGTCAATCATTAAGACAATATGCGGATGTCAGAAAAAGGGTTAAGAAAGAAGTGCTCATGTGTAATGTGAACATGAGAAGGTAAAGAAACAATCAGAGAGGATAAAGAAACAATAGTATCCTAATTTATCTACATAACATTGGTTGGAATAGGTACATATTCGGCCGAACCAATGCTAGGGAGTAATTGTCAACATTTCGACCCGCCTTCCGCAATAAGGGTAATTTCTACCTCCGCATGTGGATCTTCATCAGGACATGTGGAGAACCTAAATATAATAACAATATAGTTAAGACCTGAAAAAAGAAAAAGTTCTTGGTTATAGCAATCTCCAGTAGATTTATGAGAAACTGAGTAGGTACCTGGGCAGGTCTCGGTCTATTATTGGTTGAGCATTTCTCCGCATTTGGTCACCAAGCTGAAACTCTCAAGTGGTGGGTTGTGGAGAAAGTAAGCTTGAATTCCAGGGGGGAAGGTAGTTTTGCCAACATCTTAAACCTACAGGAATGCGAATGGATTTATGTCTTCGACACAGCCTCAAGGGGTTTGAATGAATATGAAGAGATTGCACGTCAGGTTTCTATCTTGAACAATGGTTGACCCCCATTCGGGGCCTATCTATTAGCTATAATCATGTTATTTTACCCTGGCCACAATACGGTCACATATGGCTTACATTAAGCCATGTTATATATTTGTACATTTTCTCTTACATTTTTGGGGCTGGGATCATTGTAAATAATGCTCTGGTGTATTCTAAATGTTTTACCCATTCTATTTAGTATGCATTTGGAATGAGTTTCTTGTACACTGTCAGTGTATTCATCACCAGCAACACTATCTCCTTGGGGGATCCAGTGTGAACAGTGTTTCATTCCTTCAATGTAACTAGTCTTGTCCATATGATTTTAAGCACAATCATTCTTGTGCTAGATATTGCTTGATTGTAACAGTTCCCTGTGATTGTTATAATATCATGTGCAATTGTCTTTATTTATAATTGTTAAGTATTTATGATGTTTTGTTTCTTTTACTTTTGTACATTTATGATAGTCATTAATGACGTTGTATACCACTGTCTTTAAATGTCTGTCAATTTTTCTATGTACTTTTTTCATTTAATGTCCCATTCTTTGATTTTTCCCACTAATAGACTCATTTATTTTGTTTATTAGGAACTGCCCTCAAGCTTGATTATATATTTTGCTCCAACAACGTAATGGAGCTACTTATGGCCCACAACTGGCAGCAGCTCCTTTCCCAAAATGGGGGAGCAATCATTCTGGTGACTAAGCCCAGTCGTCGCATTATACCCACATGGAGCGCTCTTGAATCTTTGTTCTATGATACGAGCAGTATGGGTTTTATTGATAATATAGATAAGTTTTTAAAATAAATAATAATAGCCAACCCAAAGGAGGCCCTTAAGTAATACTAATAATATGGAACGGAGCCAACGTGCAGCTATTTTCTTGTTGTTACCTTTTAAAATAATCAAACAAACATGTGAGCAGCCTTTATTCCATGGCTATGCTCAGGACGCAACTCGCCGATGACTGTTCACGGCATTCAATACAAACAGTAACTGCCAGCCAAAGGTATGCCCTTAAGAATAATAATATTATGAAAAAAGCTGACGAGCGGCTGTCTTTGTTGCTACATTTTAAACAATCATAAAAACAGACGAGCATCCTTTTTTCTATGGCTTTGCTCCGAATGTGACTCGCCGGTGACAGTTCGCGTCACTTTAATCATTCCAGACGTGCACGCTAGGTGCGCGTCCTACATACTTAACTGCCTGAGTCATCGTCCCCCGGTTCTGCCTCCATCCAGCATGGAGGGGATATTTGGCTTCTTCATACCAGCACTATGTTAGGGTAAGATTTCTTGGCCCTTCCATTCTTAGGTCTCGCCTGAGCCAGCGCATGTTCTGCACTGCGAGATATTTAGTATTGGGGTTTTCAAAGTGCTGCCAGACCTCGCTGGCCTAAAGCTTGCGTACACACGAGCGTGCACGCGTTCAGCCACCATCTGCCTCCTTTCCAGCGTGATCACTGCTGCGCGCGCACCACTCGCCTGCTTACCACAGAGCGTGTCCTCGCGATTGCGATCACTTTCGCTTTCACGGCCGCGCGGCCAATGATTGTTTCTTGAATTTTGATGTTGACAGTACAAAAGTAGCGGCTGGTGTGTCTATAACTGGATCGGGTGAGGTCATGTGAGCTTCTATGCCAACCATGAATTGGATCCTGTCTGGTAGAGCCACCGCCCTACAAGAGATAAGTTAACTAAAGGAACGCCCGGCTTCTCGGCTTATCAGCTACAGCCAGCCAGCAAAGCATCTTTCCCTGCAGATGGAGATTCGGTCACAGACATCTTATCCCAGATATGGGCATTCTACCTTCATTGAATTGATGGTCATATTTTTGTCAGGCAGTTCCTCCTATTGGTAAGACCAAATTCCAAGGGACAAATTGTGCTTGTGCCTTTTATCTTTCTAGCAGGAAGAACATGTGAGGCAATTATGCCTGAGCTTAACGTGGCTTCCACTGAGGACACGATACCGCCCATGCGCAGTATCTTGCTTACTGATAGTCTACTGGCACGCTCAAATAGGACAGTGCCCACCACCCGCATCTAAATAAGAACAGGGTGCTGCTGCCTAAGGCGCTGTTTGTTTCATTTAGTTGTGTCTGAGGAGTAGTGGCATGAGTTTCTACTCTATGGCTCTACTGCTGGACAGTGGAGCTGCGGCAATGCTGAGTTGCAGTTTTTCAAACTAAAGGGGAGTGATTCTATTAAGGACCAAAGAGGCTGGAATCAAGTCAATATTGTAAGGAAAGGATACCTATTGGACCATGAATCGTTTCAATTTTTTAATACAGAAGGTCTACGATCTTTACCTTCGTATCTACTCTCATTATGAGCTGGAATGATTACAAAATACAATTCTACTGGGGAAAAGACATGCAGAACCATTTCATAACAAGTGCAATAAAATTCATATAAACAGCATCTTATGTATTCATCAAAACGTCATTTACTTCAATTTTTTGTTTTGGCTTTTTTTAAGGTCACATACACATTATTGCATTCTGGGATGGCGGCCAAGCAAGAGCTTTGTAATAGAAAGTAGCAGGTTTGAGCATGTTGGTGCTGTTGTCTAGAGTTTGTGGGGGGCTGTGGGAGGGGTTAGGGCCTGATGCCTGATGCCTTTGCAGGACTGTCTAGCGAAGTGCACAGGCTGTGTAACAGGAGATGTTCTGAGAAGATGGGGCTGTGCAATAAACAGGTTATCAGTCTGGGAGGGAGTTTTAACTGTGGTACCACCGTGGGTTGGTTGAGTGAGCACCGCAGGTCACTGCTGCACAGTGTTTTTTACCTAGCCTACCTTCATCAATAGAATACGGTGTCTGGTCGCTAGGTGCCTGATTATCAGCACCTGTCTGCCTCCTCCATAACCTGTTCTCAAACACGGTAGTACCGTGAGTGACCACTATAAGTCGCTGTTGCCTCACTGTGTGTCTGCTTTCTATACGACCTCACCCAGGGGCATATGTACAAGGGAAGTGGCGGAGTGAGGCGTTAACCTTCCTGGCTTAACATCTCACTTCAGAAACGCAGAGCTGCACCATATTTACAAGAATATAGGCTCAGCCCTGCGTTTCTCCCTGCACTGGCACTAAACTTAGCAGCCTAGTGCCAATGCAGACACCCTTGCACTATAGTGCAAGGGTGTCTGCATGCAGGGGAAGATTGTATATGTGCTGGAAGGTCCCCCATAAACAATCTTTAAATGCTGTGTTGTAACTTCCTTGTGTGCTGCTTAATGAAGCACTAATAGAAGTTGCAAAACAGCATTTTTTTAAAATGATTATTTATGTGCACGAAGGGGGAGCTTCCTGTACATAAACAATCATTGTCCTTTTGCTGTTTCTATGTGTGCTTCACAATGCAACACACATGAAAACAGCAAAAACGAGGTTTTCCCTGGTCTTAATCCTGGCACTGCCTACTATTTACACCTCCCTTGTAAATAGGGGGAAGCATCAGAATCAATGGGTGTTGCGGCGGAACACCCACAGTAATACCCATTGCTCTCCACCTTCACGCTAAGCATAGCATGAAAGTGGGCCTTATTCACAAGGCAGTGTTAAGCCACATTAAGTGTCTTAGCGCTGCCTTGTAAATAAGTCAAAGCCCCTGTCGCCACAGGAGCGTCGTAAAAAGTGATGTTTCCATGGCGATAGGGCTTTTAAATATGCTCCTCAGTTTCCCTGTGTACAGGGTCTCTGGTGGTCACTGAAGTGCCAGTGACTGCTGGAGAGGAGTTTCTAGTGTTGGAATTGAACGGAGAAATCATATCCGGATACTTGTTGTTTAGAACGTCTTGAAAAAGACCAATAATTGGCAAAGCCAATTGGTCTCGCCTTTTGGCTCTGTCAATGCAGACCAATTGGCTTTCTCTATGTTTTTTTGCTGATGCTGTTTCGTATTAGCAAGAAGAAAAAAATAGGTATTACTGATGTTGTGAAAGCATGATCCCATCTGTCATGATGCGGTGGCCATTTGGTGTTAATTTACCTTTTCATGATAGAGGATGCTCACCTTGGAGTGGTACATTAGGAAAATAGAAAAAGTGTGCATGTGTGCATTTTTTCTTAGAAAGGAGCAGCCCAGAAGCAAATTGCACTTTTCAGGCACTCCAATAAAAAAAAAGAATTACAAAAAATTATCACCAAGTGCAGGGGGAGCAACAGTGGCACGGTCAGGGTGGAGGGCGAAAGTAAACACAGATGAGCAGTGAAAGCGAGATGAAGTAACAGAGGGACTTATTAAAGGGGTGAGAAATTAACTTGTTGAGAATATAATTTGAGAAAAACAAGTGGTTAACCATTGAATTATTGACTTTGAATGCATAAATTTTATTTTGAAAATTTCTTTTATAATTGTAGGTGTGCTTGTCCCACACTACTGATCCATCCTCGCCCTGATGAAGGTGTAGCCCCGGCTGGGGCTTGACTACGAAACGCGCGTTGGCGTTTTTTAAAGACTACCGGGCAATTGAAACTTCACTACCCCTTGTTATTTGACCAATATATGGCAGATTTATTTTGTTGATGTTCTTTTACCTGATGAATACAATTTGTGTGTTTTTGATATATAGAATGAGGTAGTTGTGGAATGTATGATAGGATGATTGTTGTTTGTGAATGAGGTATGTGGGATAGAAACATCATACTCAGTTGAACTATGGAATGATATTTTGTAATACACCGATGTTTACATGATATAATGGGTTGTAAAATATAGAAAAATAAATTGATTGATCAGTTTGATTAAACCCTACCTGTATTGGACTTGTGTTTGTCTCAATTCCTGTTGTCGGTCTGCCGCCCTGGGTGGCCATTATTATTATTTGGACGCTTATCAGGGCCTTTTATCTATCACTTTGGCAGGTATCTTGTTTGTTGGTTGTTTCATAGTTCCCCTGCTTTACCTGCCTGTATTACTTTTCAGGGGTCCCCCTTCTTAGTAGTTATTCTGTTCACAGTGTTTCCAAGGACTCGCCATTTTTCTGAAAGCAAGAATTTTATCCCAGGGTCTTTTTGATCTACTCCTCATATCTCTCCATTGGTCCAAGATAACTTGGAATTTGTAAATTATTTACAGAAACAAAGATGCAAGATCAGGGAATGTCTACTTCATTCCAAGGAGAGGAGTAACGAATATTCTGGATTTCACAGATCTCCTGTACCAACTTATTATATGGGAGACCAAATCTAGTTCTTTATGTTAGGTGTTCATCTGATGAGTTAAACCCTTGTTTCTGTGATCAATTCTGTACTTCTCATGCATCAATTCTGTAGACTTCAACTTTTTTCCTGCCAATGAAGTGGAAGATTCATCCTGTCTTTCACATATCCCTCCTCAAACTCTTCAAGACTGATCCATTTCAACATTGCTTCCCTAGACACGGTATTATCTCAGTCCATGGTTGAATGGAATATGAAGTTACTGAGATTTCAGTTTCTTGTTCATTGGAAGCAATACCCTCCTTGAGGGCAGTCTTGGAAGAAGCCTCTTCTGTACATGCTCCTGTATTAATTCATCACTTTTTAGATGAATTGCATAGAAAACCAAAGATTCAGAAGGGAGGTATATTGTGTCTTGAGAATACATACAACACCAAAATGTGCAACTTTTCCCACTAAGCCTAAACCTGTGCAAGCAACACCTTAGGAGGAAAAGGTGTTTGGGAAAGCTTATTTATTTCTGGAAGGCATTTACCCACCTTCCAGAAACCTCAATGTTGCCTTCTCTCTCCAGTACTTTTCTAGGAAGGGGCTGGACTATATTATTATTCCAAATTCAAGATGTGGCATAGTGTATTCCATGGGCTTTTCCCCATCCAAATTGGATCCTGTTCTTCCTCAAGTAAAATGTTCTGCTTTCAGGAATCTTCATGTCTCATAGTTCAAAGGAAGAGTTGGAGCTAGACTATATCATAATTTCCAATTCAAGATGGCGGGTGCAATGGATTCCTGTGGCTGTTTCTGAATCCAAAATGGCTTCTGTACTTCCTGTGACATCACTTCTTTAATCTTTAGTATTAAAAGCTTCTGAATTCATGGACAGGTGATCTGCAGTGCAGCTGAGGGTATTTTACTTCAGTTTCTTCACCACTTACTTTAGATTTTCGTCTGATTGTTTTTAACTCAGGATTTTCCTCGGAGTCAGGAATCTTCTACATGTCACTTCAGCATGTCTCCTGTTTACAGTTCCTTCTCAGTGTTCAGTTCTTTGCATCCTAATACTCAGCTTCAAACTTATTCCTCTGCCTGTGAAGGTTGTTTTTTCCTTCAGGGTTTTTCCTCCCTTGCGACCTTTCTTGTGGGCATCTGCTTTCCATGCATTATTGCTCTGCATAGGTAACACCATGCATACAGGAAGGAGTCGTGCTAACGTCAGGCAGCATCAAAGTCAAGAGCGAAGACTCAGGCCTATCAAAACCCTGAAACATCCTGAAAATAAAAATAAAATTATCAACAGTATGAACGGCTGCTGGCAGATCCACCAGCACTAACACCCCAATGCCTCTGTTATCTACAACCCATCAAGGTCATCAGGGACAGGTGTGATTACCAGATGTTGTGTCCTGGTCCTAAAATAGCTTGAAAATAGAGGAGCAAATGTCTTTATTCAACAAGACTAATTTTTCCAGCCTTTTTTCTAAAAATGGCAGCAAAGATATTGGTTAAAAAGTGGGGTCAGAAATGAAATGATAGCCTTTTTGTAGAAGTGGTTAATTTACAGCCACTTTCAGTGATTGATTGAACTGATTGAGTGATAGATTGATTGAACAACATAGTCAAGTCAGCAGCTAGGGAAGGAGCACGTTTTTTCATAATACTGGCTTGACAGACATCATCTGATTCGGAGCTGGAAATGCAGTGGTGGCTAGTGGCATATGAAAGTGGTGAGGCAAAGCAGGGACAGGTCTCGGGGCTAATGCATACATGAAATGGAGACTCGTAACAACATAAGTACTTACCAACGTCGGGGGATGCTCTCTTCTCCTCTCAGGCACACACACAGAGACTCTCTTATCTATGGCTGCTCCCGCTGTTACCGCCAGCAGTAGTCAAGTGAAGAGCTATTACTGCTACAGGGCAGACTCACTCAAGCAATGGCAAACAGTGTCTGGGATGTAAGTGGGAACAACAGACCGAGTGACAGGGTGAATGGCAGTGATTGAACAAGGGTTAGAATGGAAGCCAGACACTCAACATCATTGTGTCAAAGGCTCATTGACACCGTGCAGGGCATCCAAACTTTGACAGCAATGCTTGTGAGGAAGAAAGTTACAGTGATAGGAGGGAAGTGGCAATAAACTTAACAGCACACGCTTCAGCAGCGTAACTAAGGGAAGGAACTTCTGCCGCGACTGCTCCCAGAAACCACCATGGTGGAAGGTGACAGAGCAAGCAAACCTAACCAATCCTGGAGCTGCTCTCATGTAGTTTTCAGCATGAGAGTAGTGCCATTATTGGTTGGAGCAGAGTCAGACAACGCTCCTCTTCCGACTAAGAGTCTGTGTCTGCAGTCCAGATTGCTGTGGTCTGACGTGCGCATGTTGGGCTGGCCATGGCACGAAAGCTGGCCAATCCAACATGCACAATTCAGCAACTGTCTGCAAGTCTGAATGGCCCCACTCCCACCCTCATACATGAAGTGCACTAGACCATTCATTAATTTTTGTTTGCTGTAGCTGCTGCACTCACAGCAGGTGGTGTGATGCTCCTCTGCCCTAATAGAGGAATCGCTGCTGTGGAAATGGTTAGAGTCATTTCAGAGACCGATTCTTGTCTGATGGAAAAGATGGTTTGAGCATGCAGAGAAGGGGACCCTTCCTTATAACATGATCTAATTGTGGGAGACACTCGTTTATGGTTGGTGACCTTATCAAGGTAATTTTGGTAAAACAGAATATGATAATACCCACATTGTATTGTATGAAATGTATCTACGAGTATGTCTGTCTGTACTGTCTTTTTTCTCTCCAGAGTAACAGCCTAAATCAGCAACTATTAATCTAAAACGAATGTGAGCGAATGAACTCGATGAAGATTGGTGAGTAAAGTACTTACCTGCAACAGGTTATTTTAACAATAGCCAATTTTGATTTGGTCCTGAAGAAGGCCCACAGACCCATGAGGGCTACCAAGGGCTGAAACATGTCGACCTTCCACGAATGATCATCAGGTGCAGTGGAACAGTAGCACTTCCACCATAGCACCACCCTACACTTTTTAATCTTGCCCCATCGTCAGTAATTAAAGCTTCAAACTGAAGACAGGAGGTATTTTTAACTCACACTATGCTAGAACACTTTCGCAGTTTTTAACACAACTGTCAAAAAAATAGACGGTCTAACTTCAGGTGGAAAAAGGAGATCACTTGGAGAACCCAGTGCTCGAGTGATAAAAGACCCAATGATGAGGCTATTCACATAGCTGAAAAGGCAGAGAACCAAGATATACCTCACCACTTGTCACATGTGAATGAGGGTCATCGATATACCAGAAATCCAGACCCTGGTAATAACAGATTCTGTGATCCATTCTCCTCTGATTTCTTCTGTTAATTTTGTCTAGACAAAAGGGGAAAGTTTCTCACTGAATTTATGTGCAAATGTAGGCACCTGAAAGGAAGATATGATAAGGGAATGCTACCCAATCTGATAGTGAGATAAGTGAGATGGATAGAGAGAACTGACTATCAGAGGATGAATAGAAATGCGTGTGAGAATAAAAAGTGTGGCAATTGTGAGAGATGACAGTATGTAGAGAAAGGGACGTGAAGGTGTGAGAAGAAAAATTATGAGGATTAGGCGGTAAAGATGAGGAAGGAGAATGAAAGAGAAAAAGATGTTCAAAAGAATATTCATGAGTATGGAGCAAAGCGCAAAACACAGGTGACAGAAGGGCCACAGATTTGGGTAAGAGAATACAAGGGTGAGCCTAGGCTGTCAACAGCAGGGGGCATCAATTTACCAGTACAAGCTGCAAAACTCCCCGAGCCGGCCCTAGGTGGTGCAGTGTGAGATAGTAGTAGTTGAGAGGAAGAAGTAATAGAGGGGGCTATGTGAGAAATAGAAGGGCTGAGAGATTTGGAAAAATAAAAAGAGTGTGACAAAAGGTTTGCATTTAAGTTTGAGTAGGGATAGAAGAGGGTGAGAGAGAGATGCACATGTCAATGAAGGGTGTGAATGATTTAGGAAAAGAGGAATTTGTGAAAAGACAAAGATGACTCAAGAGTAAATGAGAAGACTGTGAAGAGAGAGAAAGGCAGACCGAACACGTGAACAAGAAAGGGAGAGTGAATGGAGAAAAAAGAGAAAGGAAGATAATAGAGGTAGAAACTGGATCGAAATAATGTGTGAAAGAGAAAGACTGAATATCAAAGAGAGTGAGTGGGAATATAGAGACAAAAAGGGCTATAGAGGGTGAAAAGTAAAAGTAGCATAGAGACATGTTATTTTTCCCTTTTGACTTTAAATGGCTATACTGGGCACTTCCCTCAATACCCTTACACTCCATGAGCGGTAATGGTGTATGTCTTGATATTGCAAGGACCCAGCCTTTGAGATATAAGGTTCCTTGATAAATATGTATATGAATGGCAGGAGTTGTATCTCAAGGAATTGACAGTAGCAATGGCATGACAGCATGAGTTACAGCTGTGTTAGCAGGTCTTAGAGGGACAGCAAAAGGACTTTCAGGATGCTGATGCTGAATATTAAGTAAGTGAGAATGCTGTCAGAACTCACATATTCATTCACTTGTCCACCTTTACCTTCCTCTCAGCAAGTTAAGCAAATGCTCCATAGTTCTGTCTGTAATCTACATATCGCTCATGCATTAACTGTACATGTTCTATGAGCGATGAAAACCTGTACTGGTCATCCCTGCTGATTGTCTTCTGTGGAGAATGGAAGATGGGATTAGCCACCTTTTGTAACAGAGGAAAACCTACTTAGCTACTGTCATGTTGTGACTGTTCTGTGAGGAAGCAAAGCATACATTTCTACTACTTGATTTCAATGGATCATGTGATGAGCAAAGCTTCTGTTGCTGCTGTCTAATCTATATCTGTCCTAAAACAAAAGGAAGGAAGGAACCTTGTACTGTTCTTGCCCAGGGTGTACCTTTTCTTTGAAGAAGGGGTGTTTCCACTGCTGTTGACCTCACCTAATGAAAAAGGATATACTTAATGCAATGCTATGAACGGAGCCACAAGACGTTTGAGATAGAGTAAGACAAAATTAAGAAAAAAATGACAGGGTTGAAAAATTATGCAACAAGAAAAGGCAAACTATGTGGCCCATATTCTGATTGTATTACTTCGATATTTTGTCCTTTTTACACATTTTAACACTGTCTGGGCAACGGTTTTGCCTCATTAGTACCAGTTTAACACCCAAATACAGAAATCAGCAACTGTAACGTGGACAGCAAACCTTTTCAAAAGGCCTTCCACTTTGCAGCAACATGGTATCTGAGCTTTTAGTAACTTTTGATCTGCTTGAGCTAATAGCGATATTTTTTGGTTATGAAATACAATTATGCAGCAGGTGATGAATTATATGAGCTTGCATACTAACAACAGTTACTAAGACCATTAACACCGGTACTAATAAACCTTTGGGAACTCAGAACCAAACCAATTGTAACAGTGAAAGAGTCATTTACCTGATTACGTGCCCCTGCCGCCTGAGATATGTGGGGATGACCACACGAAAAGTACGAACACGGATCTTGGAACACAAGAGCACCATTAGATGTGCCAAACAAAATACTAAACTGACAAAACAGTTTTTAGAAGTGGATCATCAGGCAGATACACTGAGCTGGACAGTGCTTGACAAACCTAACCTTAATGCGACCACACCCAACCTCTCTAAGAAAGTATTGAGAATTGAACAAAGATGGGTGTTTAGACTGGGCACATCCAAACACGGGTTAAATGATTATGTACCGTGGTTGTCACTCACTTAGTGCTCCCAGCTTTTAGGTTACTCTTCACTTCCCTGTCACTGCAGTACGATATATTGCTGACGGTAAACAGACAAAATATTGAGTCTTAATTATCGACCTACCAGAATATCGATGTTGAAATATCGTCATGCCAGAATATCGACAGTCAACAAGAATATCGAGTTGAAGGTAAGTAATATCGTTTTTTTAAATATCAATGTTAAAAATATCGTTTTTTTTGTTAGTGTTACATATGTTAGTATTTAAATGTATGTGTTCTATATTTTTGTGTAACTATTGCTTTTGTATTTTAATATATGTGTTACATTTTCAAGTTATTAATTGTTTTTTAACAACATTTTGGGGTCTATTACAATGGCGGGCGGTGGCACCACCACGGTGCCTGCGGTGGCGGAAAATGCCTTTTTCCGCACACCAGCAGCGGCCCGCCAAATTAGTATGGCCAAACACAGCCCATTTCCCGTCCGCCGCTGTAAGACGCGCACCACCATCAAAGTGCGCCTGCCACCGCGGCAGTGGGAGCCAATGGAGACTCACCGCCGTGCGGAATGACGTCCCGTCCGCTGTACAAATCAGGATGCCCCAAAAAGCCAGTCGCACCGCAGCGGAGAAACCGCCCAACCAGAGACGGTGGAAGCTCGACAGCGGAGCGTGAAACCTGATTCCCGGTCCCAACCGCAATGGATCCAGCTCTTCACGTCTTTCCGGTGCTGTACCTGATACATCACCAGCAACTCATGGACCGTCGCATGCGCTGCTGCAGGTACGCAATAAAACAATCCTGCACACAACCACAACACACAACTTATGGGCTGATACAGGGTCCCTGGCCACACCAGACAACCTGGTGGGAACAGGAACACATCCACAAGTGTACCCACACATGTCCTACCTGCCACCAAGTCACCCCTCCGCAGCCAGGTCACACATTTCCGTGATCTCCAAGTAATGTCCCGGGCACGTCACCGCAGCGGTGAAGACAAGGGAAAACATGCGCAGAAGGTAGGGCCAGCACCAGGCATGTGCAGGGCATAAGTTACACAGGGCCACACTGCCACAGTCCACACACTGGCCCCCCAACATGAAGGGACATGCCATGTGCACCCCCCTGTGCACCCCCATGCCCAACAACAAGATAGGTGAATCCCCACCCTGCACCACCCAACAAACAACTAGAGAGACAGCAAAAGCAGGAGTGGCTGCAGAGGAACACACAGCACAGAAGCACAGGCCCAGGGCAACCCACACACCACAACACCACCACATTCATGGCAAGAAAGCTGAGTACAAGCACAAAATGAACACACACACATACAATGAGCAAACATCCTACTGGACACACAGTGTCCCAAGTCACACAGACATACCCCACACTGACACACAACCACATACACAGACCACATGCCGCCAGCAATGGAGCACAACATATAGGAAAGCCAAAGTGAGGTGCACACAAATGGAAGGCCAAGGAGATAACCAACAAGCATGTGTACATCACATGCAAGACAAGGAACAGAGAACAACACCCTCACCCCATCAAGGCACACATGGCTGGCACAGTGAGTGAAGTCAAACCACAGTAACCTCAGGGCAACAACTCAGGGAGACAGCAAGGCAACCCATGTATAGGCACAGGGATGAAAGGAAGGCCCTGAAGTCAAACTGTGAACAGCCACACATATGTACACAACTACTTCACAGGAGTATACCAGCAGCACAACACACAGGGCACATTGGCACACTCCATGATTGTCAAACACAAGTAGGAATCTTCACACATACCCCCTCACACCTGCAGCACACAACCCCAGTGTCAGACACACAGAAGGGTATCAATAATGTGCAGTCAATACACAGACAAACAATCACAGTCCCTGGAGGTATCCACAAACATCACACACACAGGGTTGCCAGAACCAATGTCTGCACAAAAACAACAGCCAAACACATAACTCAACAGAAACACACACAGAACCACAACAAGACCACACATGACCTGTGCAGCAAAACTATGGAAAGCCAATGGGAGCACAGACAGAACAGGAGTGCACAACCTCATCAGCCAGGAACAATGCACAGACAACATACCACAACACAGACAAGAAGTACACCATCACAGAACAACACAGTCACATCAAACACACAACAGATGCGCATGACAATAAATCACATAGCAAACACAGCAGGACATCAGGGGATGCACGCCAGGACAAGGCAACATACACCCACAGCACTGCATGCACAACAAGCAGTGTGTGCACACAAAACAAAGCAGTCCTGCACAGCCATGAGTGACACACCATGAACACCCACAACAACAATCAAAACAGCACACTGACAACATCACACTCAGGAAGTTAAGCAGTACCCCAGCATACACACATACACCTTACACAACACCAACAGATGCACAAGTCTGGGACACAAAAGTGGAAACAACTTGACCAGAGGATTGGGCAGCACAAACAGTTTAACTGCACATGAGCAACCATGACTGCTGAACAGTACAAGAACAACACAGATAACTAATTGGGGAGATGTCCTTAGTGGCACATTGCTCCTGGCCAAAGATCTGCACCACAAAGCACAGTGTCACAAATGAAGTGATGGAGAGGCACACACACAGGCAACACAAGGGGACAGCTGACATCAAAGTGAAGTGGTGTGCACTTCAGTAGTTGACATGGCAGGAGTGTACCATACACAAATAGAGGGAGTGCAGGCGCACAATTTCAAGGCATCTGAAGCACAGATAGGGGATGGTATGACACCGCACACCACATGCCACACTAGAGGCTATAAAGCACCATGTGACAGCAATGCATGAGAACATCACACCCACAATGTCAGTGTGGTGGAGCAGATATGCACAGTGAGTACACATAGTATCAAGACACACAACTGTGACTTGCCAGTCACTCTGCATACTCACAATTGGCAAAAGCAACAAGTAGGAGTCAGCCAGAACTGCAAGGACACACCAACACACTGCACAGTGCACAATATAGAACTCACACATGTGCACACAATCACAATCAAAGGCCTGAACAATCACACAAACAGGCACTCTACTCCTGGGTGACACATGTGTATAGTTGACATTGCATGTGCACACACACATCAACACTCACAACAAACTCACCCCCTTCACACTGCTCACTTCTTGACCACCCAAGTGCACACATTGAAAGTAACCCATGTGACTAGAATGACTGCCCATCACAACATGACTATACAACTACACTGCTGGGCACACAGAAAGTAAGAGCACACATACATGATGACCCTGGCCAGCCTGCCTGCAATCCTGTGGAAAGAATCCCACACTGTGCTGGCAGTGCCTCCAAACCTGACATGTGTACAATATAGCCAACATGAACAAAGAATGAAAATGATAACGGTGTATCATCTAAAAACAACATCATTGCACCCACAACTATCACAGTCAGGAAGAACTGAAGTCCTTGTCACCCCAGTACAAAATGTAACAAGTCAGACAAGCCACTGGCAATGTTGAAGTGGCAAAGCGAGCATGTAGCACAGTAAACCATATACACACAGGAAAAGCTTTATTCAGTAAGGACACTGACAAAACAGACAACAGGAGCAACTGTCTTTATTCACAAATTGCACAGATAGGCACCGACATTAGAGAAGAGCAAGGCACAAAATGCAGAGCTTGTCCGTGAGAAGTTGCACAGGCAAGGGGCAAACATCCAGGCCAGTGGCAAGTCCAAGGTGCAGAGTGAGTCCATGAGAAGCTGCACAGGCAAGGGGCAAACAGCAAGGCCAGTAGCCAGTCCACGGTGCAGATGAGGTACATGAGAAGCTGCACATGAAATAGTTCAACACAGCAAGGAACAACAAGGCCAGTGGTCAAAACGAAGTGCATAGTGAGTCCATGAGAAGCTGCACAGGCAGTGGGCACACAGCAGTGAACGGCAAGGCCAGTGGGCAGGACAGAGTGCAGATTGAGTCCATGTGAAGCCTCACAGGCAAGGGGCAAACAGCAAGGCCAGTGGCCAGTCCAAGGTGCAGACTGAGGCCATAAGAAGCTGCACAGGCAAGGGGCAAACAGCAAGGCCAGTGGCCAGTCCAAGGTGCAGATGAGGTACATGAGAAGCTGCACAGGGAATAGTTCAACACAGCAAAGAGCAACAAGGCCAGTGGTCAAAACGAAGTGCAGAGTGAGTCCATGAGAAGCTGCACAGGCAAGGGGCAAACAGCAGTGAACGACAAGGCCAGTGGGCAGGGCAAAGTGCAGACTGAGTCCATGAGAAGCTGCACAGGTAATGTGTGTGACTGTACCCTGCCATGGTAAGCAACACAGTCTGGGGTGTCACGATGGGAAGTACAGACCCCGCTGGGGGAGAGACAGGTGTGTGAGGGTGACTAACATTCAGACTAGGCTGTCAGTCAGACTGGGAGCTGGCTGTGTGTCGGGCACAGTTGGAGCACTTGACTGGGGAGAGAGAGGCCCAGCTGAGGTAGAGCTATCAGTGGCTTGGCAAGCCGGAGGACTGCTTGGACCAGGTGGTGTAGTGGAACGTGGAACGTGGAGGTGGAGTCATGCAGACGTGAGACACAGTGTGGGTGGGAGATTGTGGAGGGGTGCACTCCACTTCTTGGGGATTCTAAATGGCTTGCCTGACTTTGGATCAATGGTAAGTGGTGTGGACACAACAGGCACACTCAACACCAAGGCTGCATCAGGTGCAGACGCTCGCCCTCCCTCTGGGGACATGCTGGATCCAGCGGTACACTTCGCATGGCAATGCCTTTGCCCCTCCATCCCCTGTCTACCAGGTGGTACCCATACAGTGCCCTCCTTTCCCTGCTTCACTGGGCTTGGAATGGGAGTCAAGGTAGTGGGTGAATCAACCTTGGAGCCCTTCTTATGTGTACCCTTGGCAGGCACCACCTTCTCAGTGGGCACGGAAAATGTCTGCTTGTCTTTGCGAGACACTTTTGGGACAGGAGAGTCCTTGGCTGGGGATAGCTCTGAGGCATGTGACCCTGAGGTCTGCTTCTTTGCTTTTTGGCCCCTGGTGTCGCCTGACGGGCTTTTGTCTCTGTGCTCTGGGGTGGCTTTGCTTTTCTGTAGGGATGGTGTCTGCGCCTTGGACCGCTTGGGCTGCTGCTGTGTGCTACGTGTGCTGTATCGTGACCTTGAGGTCGGTGCAGCGTGGTCACTATCGTCAGACGTGGCCACTGGCATGCGGGTGGACAAAGGGATTGGAGCTGGACTACAGAATTGTGCCAGTTGAAGGGCTGCCGTCACTGCGAAGGACAAAGACTGGACAGTCCGGTGCAGCCCACCCACGTCTGAATGTATGCCCTCCATGAAAGCAACCACCTGAGCCAATTTTTTGTCGTGGTCTATGAATGTATTGAGGAGAGCTGTCTGGCCTACACACGGCTGGCGCAAAAGGTCCACAGACTCAGCACTGATGGCAGCGGGGGGACAGGGGCAGGGGCTGCGGTGCCTGGGGTGAAGGACACTCTTCCCCTCTTACTGGTGCGAACACAGGCAGCACCAGAAGGAAGTGGCTGGGAGGGTGGGTACTGTTCGCTGTGTGGTGGAAGATAATGCAGAGTCCCCGTTCCCTGTGCCCGCCAACATGGATGCGTCACTGCTGGCATCAGATGACGTTGAATTTTGCGTCTCGGGCTGTGATTCCTCCAGCAGACTCCTGTCCCCCTCCGAGGCGCTGGTCACATCTGTGTCACTGGGCACCTGTGTAGCTGTTGTGCTTGTTTCCCCACCACTGGTGTCCGTTCCCTGTCCCTCCATGACCACGGGAGTTGCTGCATGAGAGAGAGAGAGATTAATGTCAGTTCAGTGGCAGCAACAGAACTAACATATGCAAGCAAAGCAACCATGAAGATGACTAAATCTACATGTTGCATGCCACCCTGTGCAATAACATTGTGCAAACACACTTTTGTTACTCAAACAGTGCGTGTAAACAAGAAAACCAGGCAAAAGTTATCCATGTGATGACCACACAGCACAACATCCTACATGTGGCTCCGTTCAAACAGTAACACAAATAGCTCAGACCTGAAGCCCACCATCCAGAATGCTGCTGAAATGCCCAGTATTCGAATTCCCTTAGGAAGTACAGGTAGGACAAATGCATGACAGCTGCATCCAGCACAGAGGTCACTTACAAGCCACTGCATCACACTAACAACATCACATAGCCCAGCGCTGGCACAGGCTGTGTACACATGCAGCCACACACAGCCAAAGTCACCCTTCCCAGAATACTCACCCCTACTTTGCTGCTGATGCTCCTTCAATCGTACATCCAGCTCAGGCTGTGGCCAAGATGCGGCACATTAGTGGTGTCATACTGTGCCGTGCCAACCTGCCAGTGTGAGGGAGCAGCCCCAGTGTCATCTCCGCAATGTTCTTTGCCAGCCATGAGATGCCGTCCCACCTCCTGTGGCAGTGGGCGCGCCATCAGTTTGAGACAACCAGAGCCCGCACCTTGCTCGCAATGGCCCCCCAAATGGCCGTACGCTGGTGTATTTTGAGCTGCAGGCATGGGAGACAAGAGGGGGGAAACATCAGTGACACAGTGTCCTGTAACAAAATCACTCAGGACAGTAGCATGAAACTGATTCATCCCAAATCCACAGATATGTCTTGCAGAGACAGGAATGCATCTCACATGGTACATCTGCATGTGAGAAGCACAGGTAAATGCATGCAGGTGTGAGGGGGGACACAGTACCTGCACATCTCATATACAAGCAGGATGCCAGCACAGAAAGCCATGTGTAGTCTGCTCACATCTACTGTTCATTTCTAGGTAGAGCAAAACATACATCACATATCAACATGTGTTTGAGGGGAGACTCACTGTGTCCAACACTGCGCAGGCCTCAACAACCTTGCCCTGTGAATAGCTCACTGTGTCATGGATGTCACATTGAGGGACATGATCTCACAAACCCACACCCTTCTCACAGGGCCTGTCGTGTGCAATCTACAGGGCTGAGATGGCTCATTGATTTAGAGTCCTGCAAAAAATCACACATGTAACACTCTGTACATTCAGTGATGGGTCCTTGTCAGATTGGGCGGTGACTGTGCAGGCCAGATGGGCTCACACTGAGATGGACAACATGGACCCACACAGCCATTCACACAAGCAATCACTGTCCTGACTCCAGCATTACCAACTTGCTGCGTCACTGTATGGCTGACAAGACAACACATGTCCCTCCAATCTTGATGTGCAGGCAGGGAAACGTGTGGAGTAGGGTACACCCCCCTTCACCCTAGGAAACAGCATGTTAGGCAGTGCATGCCACAACCCCACACTCTCAGGCCACATACTGCATCAGACCGACTACATGTGTGACCCCCCTGCACTCTCACCCCCACTGTTGAAGATTTACCACAACATTTGGGGCACCATATAGCCTTGGGTACTGTGTGAGCACCTTGTCCACCAGGACCTCCAGCTCCTCGCTTGTGAAGGGACTGGCATGGATCTTCTCAGTCCTTTCCATCACTGTGGACATGAGACAGCAGCAGCAGCAGTGGGTGGTGAGGGGTCTCATGCAGCAGTCCCTGGAGGCTGCAGCAGTTGAGGGGTCTCAGGCAGCAGTCCCTGGAGGTAGCAGCAGGTGAGGGGTCTCAAGCAGCAGTCCTTGGAGGCAGCAGCAGGTGAGGGGTCTCAGGCAGCAGGCTCTGTGTGCAGTGGACATGTGGGGCTCTCTCCCACACATATATAGCCCCCTGGTATCGTTTCAGTGTTTTTAAGCTGCTGCAATTGGTGTTCCAGGTCAGCCTTTTTCAAATGCATCCAATAACCGGCTCCGCGGTGGCAGATCACGCCTACCGCGATTTTTAAAATTGCATCATGCTACCGCAATTGCGGATTCCCATTGGCTGCAAGGGCATGGTCCATGGCAGTGACACACCGCAGGGGCCAGACGGGCGCTACCGCGGTGGTGCATCTTTCAATTGCATCCAATGACCGGCTCCGCGGAGGCGGATCACGCCTACCGTGATTTTTCAAAATTGCATCATGCTACGGCGATTGCGGATCCCATTGGCTGTAAGGGCATGGACCATGGCAGTGACACACCGCAGGGGCCACGCGGGCGCTACCGCTGTGGTGCATCTTTCAATTGCATCCAATGACCGGCTCCGCAGTGGCAGAGCACGCCTACCGCGATTTTCAAAATTGCATCAGGCCACTGAGATTGCAGTCCCCATTGTCTAGAAGGGCATGGTCCATGGCGGTGACACACCACAGGGGCTAGGTGGTAGATACTGTGAGCTGGGTGCCATACAGTGACATAGGTGACTGGGATTTGGGTGGCGGAGTATGCCAACTGCCATTTCACCATGTGTATATGCCTATCACTACCACAATTGTGTCCCGGGCATTGGCGGTGACCCACCACAGGGGCCAGGCGGTAGCTACCATGAGTTGGATGCCATACAGTGACATGGGTGACTGGGATTTGGGTGGCAGAGCATGCCAACCGCCATTTCACTATGTGTATATGCCTATCACTACTGCGATTGTGTCCTGGGCATTGGCGGTGACACACCACAGGGGCCAGGCGGTAGCTACCATGAGTTGGGTGCCATACAGTGACATGGGTGACCGGGATTTGGGTGGCGGAGCATGCCAACCACCATTTCACCATGTGTATATGCCTATCACTACCGTGATTGTGTCCTGGGCATTGGCGGTGACACATCACAGGGGCCTGGCGGTAGCTACCGCGAGTTGGGTGCCATACAGTGACATGGGTGACCAGGATTTGGGTGGCAGAGCATGCCAACCGCCATTTCACCATGTGTATATGCCTAGCACTACCGCGATTGTGTCCAGGGCTTTGGCGGTGATACACCACAGGAGCCAGGCGGTAGCTACTGCAAGTTGGGTACCATACAGTGACATGGGTGACCGGGATTTGGGTGGCGGGTGACTGTGACAGCACCAATGGACACATCATGCTGTGTTAATGGCCATCTGGCAGTCATCCACAGTGCACAGTGGCCACATGGTTGATGGCACGTCATTGTGCACACAATGCCAATGTGCCATGCACCCCACTGCTGACTAGACATGCCATGTTTGTGTATGTGATTTCTTAGATTGGCATGTACTCCCTCACATGTAATTTGTGATATTGATGGGCCTGTACACAGGACAGTGTTGTTATGGACTCCCCAATGTGTACACATGTCAATGTGTAAAAGTGCAGGGAAAATCACTGCGATGTTTTTCAAGATGAAGATTGTCCATTTGTGCCTGTTCGCTTATGTTTGACCATGCACACACTCGTCATGTACGCTCAGCCAGTGGTCATTGTGTTGTTGATGTGCGCCAGGTTCAACTAACGCCTGAAGGTGTGTCAGGTGCAGCAGCTAGGTGTGAGACAGTGGTGTTGCATTTTTACACAAATGATGGATGATATACTCCCAGGCGTGCCCATGGTGAATGTGGCCATATCCCTATGTGCATCCTCATATGGTGAGGATGATTTGGAGGTACTTGCTGTGTGTCAGTTGACAGGTGTACGATTAGTGTAGCTGAAGGAATCCCTACATGTCAGCTGGTCTGTAACACAATGCAATACATCATGAGATGTGCCCATCTCATGATGTATTGCATTGACATGTATCCACTTTCATCTCTAGGAGGAGACCAATTCTGCATCGTCCCTTCACAGTGCTGGCAGACATGGAGAATGAGGAGATCATCCGGACATTCTGTCTGGATAGACCCTTTGTGCTCAGTTGGAGCCCCACCTGCAGCCTCGCCGAACATATCCAACAGCTTTCACCCCCACGTCTAAGGTGATGGAGGCCTGCATTTTTTTGCCATTGGATCATTCCAGCACACGGTGTCCAGCGCAGGTGGGATGTCAGAACCTATGTTCAGCATGGTGCTGCGTGATGTTCTGTCCGCTATGATGATCTACAAGGACACATATATCCAATTCCCCAGGGGGCAGGAATTGGCTGCTGTGAAGGGAGATTTTTATCCGCTTGGACGCATCCCCCATGTTGTTGGTGCCATTTTTTGCAACCATGTTGGGCTTGTACCACCACAGGCACGTGAGCACATCTACAGGAATCGGAAACATTTCCACTCCATAAATGTGCAGGTGGTGTGCCAGGCAGATATGATCATCTCGCACGTGTGTGCCAAATTTCCAGGCTCCGTCCATGACTCATACATCCTGCGGAACAGCATTGTACCACAGCTGATGGCTATTCTGCATCCTGAGCATGCATGGATTGTGGGTGAGTATGCCTAGTCAAATAGTGTGCTGTGTGTGTGAGATGCTGTCCTCTGACCCAGCAACATTGCAATGAGTATCTGTGTTTGTCATACATAGGTGACTCTGCATATCCCAACCGTCCTTGGTTGCTGAGCCCACTGCGGAATCCCAGGACACCAGCTGATGTCCGCTACAATGATGCCCATGGGAGGACACGTCGTGTGGTGGAGCGTACCTTTGGTCTGCTGAAGTCACGTTTCAGCTGCCTGGACAAGACCGGAGGTGCACTGATGTACTCGCCCGGGAAGGTGTGTCAGATTGTAGTGGCTTGCTGCATGCTCCACAACCTAGCCGTTCGCAAGGAGATCCCCCGATCAAGGATGATGATGAGCAGCAAAGGCCCCCGCCTACACACCAACCCGCGTCCAGTGATGAGGACAGTGGAGAGGAGGAAGGTGTGGACCTGCGTCAACAGCTCATCACCCGCTACTTCACTTGAAGGTGAGTGACAATGTACAACGGATCCATTGTCTGATAATGTTGCTGTTGTTGTGAAGGTGTATATGGGCTTTGTGACTGCAGCCGGTTGTTGACTCAGTGGTGGTTGACAATGTTTCTGGAACAGGGTAGTTTTGTACATCGACAAGATGTGTATGTTGACACTTGTTGCCCATTGTGATGTGTGCATGTTGGATTTTCTTGCTGGTAGTTGTTGTGTGATGTCTGTGATGCCACACCCAGACTAGTGAATGTTGTTCTGTTGTGTTTTCCTAGGTGCCTTCAAACTCTCCTTGCCTACATACATTCCATAAGACTGTACATCCTGGAATAAAGACGGAGCAGACACAACAACATGTGCGTAAGGATTTTTTATTTACAATGGTGACATGTGAGGGGGTGAACATTTACATTGAGGTGATTAGTGGAGCAGTGAGTTGACAGTTGTGGTAAATGAGATAATCGAGAAACCACAACATTGATGTGGTGACCCAGTCCAACAGACAGATGCCATTCACAAGGCAGTGTGGGGAAGACAGTCCAAAAAGTGAATGCAGTGGTGAAGATGGTTGCCATCATGGCTGGTTCCGTGACTGGCGTTTGGCAGGTGCTTTGCCTCCAGTTACTCCCAGGGTTTTCTTAGGACAGCCCCTCCATCGCTTGGCAGAGGGGGTCCTGCTGTAGGACCAGTGGGGTCTGAGGACTCACTTCTCCCTGTGGCCGCAGGGGAGGATGGTGAACTGTCATCCTGCAGCCCACCAGAGGGAGATGGAGGTGTTGGTTGTGGTGCAGGCCTGTCCCTCAGTACCGCCACTTGCTGGCCCAAGAGGTCCAAAATTTGTCCCATGCAGATGTCGATGGACCTCATCAGCAGGATGAGCTCGCGGAACACTTCTTCCGACCGGCCAATTCGTCCCTGGGCACGTTCATATGCCCGAAGGACTCTGTTAATATGGTCCAGTGATTGGGTCCCAGCCTCTTGGTGTCTGTGAGTGACCCTGCCCCTCCCACCTTCCCTGCTGCCACGGACTTGTTGCCTCACCACTGTAGGCACCAGCATCCTCTCCCTGCTCTACTCAGTCGATGGTGTGGGGGGACATCCTCTGGGACAGGGGGAGTGTTGCAGGCAGCACTGGTGGTGGTGATGGTGGTGGTGGAAGACGCACAGGCCGTGACAGCAGGGGTCTGCAGAGACGTTGGTATTGCAGCAGATGTGGTGGGGGGACGATGGGGTCCTGGGACCTGTTGCGCCCTGGCACACCAGATGGGCTGGCTTTGAGCTCATTGTCCAGAGAATCCCGGGAGTCAACATCTGAGAGTCCATGTACCGGGGAGGGGAGACTGTCAATGCAGGTTGCTGGTGTTGTCCTCTGCAGTGAGTTCTTGGTCACCTGTGGGTCAGATGGGAGATGGTCATTGTAGTGCACCCCAAAAGCTTTGTGTTAGCTGTATATCATTCACTGTTTTTACACCACACAGTTGACTAATCATCACATTCTTTTCTATGTGCACTACTGTGCCTCCTGACATGATGCTGGGTACATGCATTACTTGTCCATGTTGTGAGTTGTCAATACCTACCATGTGCAACATGCATAGTTTGTGAGTACAGGGACATGTTGCCATTTAGGGACTAGCGCAACTAAAGATTTCGGTGAGGACTATTTTTTGCTTAGTCTGCCCTGTCTGACGTTACATCTGGGCATGAACTGGCCATTGTCATCTCCTGCATACCTTTGTCTTGTCAAGTGCGTATCTGGATTTGTATCAACAACCATGCTTTCTTGTTTCTCATTTGGTACTTGCTGCTCTGGCCCCATGGCACTTACACATGGAATTCAGTGCTGTGCATGAGTGTGCCCAGACTTTCTTCTACATGTGCATTGGTGTGTCACACTTTGGTTGCTGTGACAGTTTCATTTGCTTATCTGTGTGCAGTGGAGAAGTGTGGCTCACTGGTTAGCGAAGGCTAGGGGTGACTGCAAAAAATCTTAACATCTTGCAGAAGGTCCAAAATGCCACAGCCCGTTTTGTCCTGATTGTCCCAAGGAGGGCTTCGGTGGGAGAAGCTTTGAAGGAACTGCATTGGCACCCTATCCGGGCCAGAGTTACCTTTATGGCCTTATATTTGAGTCACAGGATCCTTGGGGAAAGGGGGCCGAATTTTTTCCGGCTTCTCCTTCCCACCAGCCTGCTCAGAATCTGAGGTCATTGAGCAGTGCAAGATTGTGCCCAGGGTGCGGAAGGCGCAGATCGGCGAAAGATCCTTTGGTTTCTTGGCAGCCGGTTGGAGTAACCATTGCGCTTTATACGCTTCCTAATAATAATAATAATAATGAGAGGGCAGGTGTTGTCATGTGGCACCATGCTTTTTGAGGAGAATGGCTGTGTGTACATACTGGCTACTTACCTGTTATGTTTTCCCATTTGGCTTTGACTTGACACATCTGTGTGTGTGTGTGGTGGAGGCTTGCATCCTGCTCGGGGTGTGACAAGCAAGCATGATATGTCTACCTACCTGTTAGTTTGTTTGTAGTGAAACAATGGCTGACACATGCATCTGAGTGGGAGGGGATGCTCCATCGTGATGGTCTGGGGGACGAGTGGTTCTGGGGTGAGTTGTTGTGCAGGCATACCACCCCCAAACAGACCTCCCAGGGAAGATGTTTGCCTACCTGTTAGTTTGTTTGTAGCGAGCCAATGGCTTGGAACTGCTTCTGGGTGTGGGGTGCTCCATCCTGCTTTTGTTGGGACGGGGCTGCCTGGTGGGAGTTGTAGTGCAGGCCCCCCCAAAGACCTCCCTGTGAAGATGGCTACCTACCTGTTAGATGACGGTCAACAATGCAATGGCTGCAACATACTTTTGGGTGGGGATGGTTCTCCATCATGCTTAGGTGTGGGACAGGGTGCATGGTGGGAGTAGTAGTGCAGGACTCTAACCCCCAAACAGTACTACCTTGGTAACTGGCTAACTACCTGTTAGTTTGTTTGTAGTGATAGCATGCTGCCACATGCATCTGGGTGGGAGGGGGTGCTCCATCTTGATGAGCTGGGTGACAAGGGTGCATGGTGGGAGTTGTAGTGCAGGCCTCCCACCCCCAAACAGCCTCCATGGCAAAATGGCTACCTACCTGTTAGTTTGTTTGTAGTGAGACAATGGCTTCCAACTGCTTCTGGGTGTGGAGTGCTCAGGTGTGTGCCTGGGGGCCTGGTGGGATTATTACTGCAGTCTTCCCACCCACATACACCCCTCCCTGTGAAGATGGCTATCTACCTGTTAGTTTGTTTGTAGTGAGACAATGGCTTCTAACTTCTTCTGGGTGTTGAGGAGTGTTACATCCTGCTCTGGGGTGGGACAGGGGGCATGGTGGGAGTTGTAGTGCAGGCCTCCCAATCCCACACAGCCTCCATGGCAAGATGACTACCTACCTGTTAGTTTGTTTGTAGTGAGACAATGGCTTCAAAAAGCTTCTGGGTGGGGGGGCAGTGCTCCAACCTTCTCAGGGGTGGGTCAGGGGGCCTGGTGTGAGTTGTTCTGCAGGCCTTCCACCCGCAAACTGCCCTCCCAGGGATGTGGTCTAACTACCTGTTAGTTTGTTTGTAGTGAGACAATGGATTCCAGCTGCTTCTTGGGGGGGAGTGCTCCATCCGGCTCAGGAGTGGGACAGGGGGCATGGTGGGAGTTGTAGCGCAGTCTTCCCACCCACAAACACCCCTCCCTGTTAAGATGGCTACCTACCTGTTAGTTTGTTTGTAGTGGGACAATGGCTTCCAAATGCTTCTGGGTGGTATGGAGTGCTACATCCTGCTCTGGGGTGGGACAGGGGGCATAGTGGGAGTTGTAGTGCAGGCCTCCTACCCCCAAACACCCTCCCTGTGAAGATGGTTCCCTACCTGTTAGTTTGTTTGTACTGGGACAATGACTTCCAACTGCTTCTGGGTGTGGAGTGCTCCATCCTGCTCAGGTGTGTGCCTGGGGGCCTGATGGGAGTATTATTGCAGTCTTCCCACCCACATATACCCCTCCCTGTGAAGATGGCTATCTACCTGTTAATTTGTTTGTAGTGAGACAATGGCTTCAAAAAGCTTCTGGGTGGGGGCAGTGATCCAACCTTCTCTGTGGTGGGTCAGGGGGCTGAGTGTGAGTTGTTGTGCAGGCCTCCCACCCCCAAACAGCCCTCCCAGGAATGAGGTCTACCTACCTGTTATGTGAGTGTGAACCATTCAATGGCTGGCAAATGCCTCTGGGTGGGGGTGAGTGCTCCATCCTTCTCATGGTTGGGTCAGGGGGCTGGGTGTGAGTTGTTGTGCCGGCCTCCCAGGGATGTGGTCTACCTACCTGTTTGTTTGTAGTGGGACAATGGCTTCCAAATGCTTCTGGGTGGTGTGGATTGCTCCATCCTGCTCAGGGGTGGGACAGGGGGCATGGTGGGAGTTGTAGTGCAGGCCTCCCACCCCCAAACAGCCTCCATGGCAAGATGGCTATCCACCTGTTAGTTTGTTTGTGGTGAGCGAGCCAATGGCTTCCAACTGCTTCTGGGTGTGGAGTGCTCCATCTTGCTGAGCTATGGGACAAGGGGGCCTGGTAGGAGTTGTTGTGCTGGCTGCCTGTGCACATGCCCCCATTGTACTGTTACTAGCTACGTTTGGGGTGGATGTGAGTGAGTGAATGTTGGATCTGTGAGACATGTGTTGGGGAGTGTGTGGTGCATATGAATGTACTTGGGCCTAGGAGGTGTAGCTTTGTAATTGTGCAAGACAGTACATAGCAGTGTAGTGGTAGTCATTTGTTGGTACTTACCAGCCTCCACTCCCCAGGCTACTCCTGTGAGACTCTCTGGATGCAGTATGGCAAGCACCTTCTCCTCCCATGCATTGAATGGTTTTGGTGGGATGGGAGGGCCACCGCCAGTCCTCTGAGCCAGCTCACGGTTCTTGCTCCTCTTCTGTTTGACAACCCTCTTCAGGTCATGGCACAGCTTCATGATTTCATTTTTTGAGCGTGGGGTGGTGCCTACTGCATTGACCTTATCGACTATCCTTGCCCACATTTGTGCTCTTGTGGCTAATGGTGTCTGTTGGACCAGGCTACCAAACAGTTGAGGTTCCACTCTGTCTATCTCATCTACCATAACCTTCAACTCACACTCTGTGAATTTTGGCATTTTATGTGTTGCCATGGTGTGTGATGTTCAAAGGGGTTATTGTTGCAGGGGTGTGAGGGGTGGGGGTGGGGCTGATGTGTATGGGGTGTGATGTACAGGGGGGTCAGAGGTGCAGGTGTGGAAGTGGTGGTGGTGCTGTGTGTGGTGTGAGTAGTGATGGTGTGTTGTTTTGCCTAGCCTTTGTTGTCAGGGTTAGTGGCCTTCAGTCTTGGAATGTTGCAATGGTTTGTGGTCAGGGAAGGGGCTGGTTTTATACTCAGCTGTGTGGGTGTGTCCAAATGGGATTTTGCTGTCAGGTGTTGGTTGTCCTGGGATTTGTATTTATGTATTTGCCATGTGGTTGTGTCATTGGGGTGTGTTCTGTGTTTTTGGGTGCATGGCTACTTTGCTGTGTGCACTTTGTGGCCTTGTTGTGGGTCTTTACTTTTGTCCGCCATATTTGTCATGGAGCGTCCGCAGCGGTGGCTATGCTGCAGCTTTTCCGCCGGCTCTCCCATTCATCACTGTGTGCGACCACGGCGGTCGGAAACTGCGGAATGTTCCGCGGGGGCACCGGGGTTATCCTAATTTAACGTGCGGTGTCTCCGCTGTCCTGGCGGCGGTTTGATTGTTTACCGCCGTGAATGCGACCGCCACGGACGGGTATTGGCCATCCCCGCCCGCTACGGGCGTTTTTTCTTGGCCTCGTTCCACCGCGGTCGGTGTTTTTTGGCCGTTGTTCCTAATTTGGACGCCTGTTTTTCCACGATGCCGGCGGGCGGTTGATTTCCGATTCCATAGCGGTCGGGGTGGTTTCCCGCCCCCCATCCTAATAGGCCCCTTTGTGTTTTAGTTCCGTAGCGGGTTGTGGCTTTATAGGGGAATAGGGTGGGAAGTAATTTAATTATAATACATTTATTAATAATTTGTATAAGTTATTAATTATTTTTTAATTAAATTTTGCTTTTCAGTTCTGTAGTGGGTTGTGGGTTTATAGGGGAATAGGGTGGGAATTAATTTAATTTGAATAAATGTATTAATAATTGTTAGAAGTTATTAATTATTTTTTAACTAAATGTCGTGTTTTAGTTCTGTAGTGGGTTGTGGGTTTATAATTGAATAGGGTGGGAAGTTATTTAATTATTATTAATTAATTAATATTGTTTATTAATTTATATTTATGTATTTAATAATTTATATTGTTAATTGTGGTAATTAATTTAATATTAATGATTTATTAATTGGTTATTAATACTTATTAATTAATTGTTAAATATGTTAATTGTCTAATTCTTTTAGTAGTGGGTTGTGGGTTTATAGGGGAGTGGGGTGGGAATTAATTTAATTATAATTAATTAATGTATGTGTTTTATTAATTAACATTTATGTTTGTAATATTTTATATTGTTAAATGTGGTTATTAATTTAGTATTAGTTATTTATTATTTGGATATTATTAATTATTAATTAATTAATAATTATGTTAATTCTGTTTGTTTTTTTAAGAGTGTGTTGTGCGTTGATAGGGGAGTAGGGTGGGAAGTAATGTAATTTTAATAAAAGTTTTATTATTTTTTCTATCATATTTATTTGAAGTTATTTTATAGTGTTGTGTGAACTAATTTATTAGTGATTGTTTTTAATTTGTTTGTTAATTGTTATTAGTTAATTAATTAATTCTCAATTAATTTTTTTAATTTCGTCATGTTTTACAATATTGGTGGTGTTGTTTATAGGGGAATATGGTGGGAGGTAAATTATTTTTGAATGATTAATTATTTGTTAATTAATGTTGATTATTTTGCTGGAGTGGGAATACTAAATTATTCCCCTCTGCTATCCAACATGTTCCCTACTGTTGCAATTCACTGGAGTGGGAATAGTAAATTATTCCCCTCCTCTATCCAAAACTTTCCCTATAGTAGCATTTGCTGGAGTGGAAATAGTATTTTTTACCCCCCTGCTATTTAACACTTTCCCTACTGTTGCACTTACTGGTGTGGGAATAGTAATTTTTACCTACATGCTATCCAACACTTTCCCTTCTGTTGCACTCACTGGAGTGGGAATAGTAATTTTTACCAACCCGCTGTCCAACACTTTCCCTACTGTTGCACTCGCTGGAGTGGGAATAGTAATTTTTACCTACCTGCTATCCAACTGTTTCCCTACTGTGGCATTTACTGGAGTGGGAATAGTAATGTTTACCCCTCCGCTAGCCAACACTTTCCCTACTGTTGCACTTGCTGGAGTGGGAATAGTAAGTTTTACCCACCCACTATCCAACACTTTCCCTATTGTTGCACTCCCTGGAGTGGGAATAGTAATTATTACCCTCCTGCTACCCAACAGTTTCCCTACTGTTGCACTTACTGGAGTGGGAATAGAAATTTTTACCTCCCCGCTATCCAACACTTTCCCTACTGTTGCATTCACTGGCGTGGGAATAGTAATTTTTACCCACCCGCTATCCAACACTTTCCCTACTGCTGCACTCGCTGGAGTGGGAATAGTAATTTTTACCCTCCCGCTATCCAAAACTTTCCCTACTGTAGCACTCAGTGGAGTGGGAATAGTAATTTTTACACCCCCGCTATCCAACAGTTTCCCTACTGTTGCACTTACTGGAGTGGGAATAGTAATTTTTACCCCTCCGCTATCCAACACTTTCCCCACTGTTACACTAGTTGGAGTGGGAATAGTAATTTTTACTAACCTGCTATCCAATAATTTCTCTACTGTTGCACTCACTAGAGTGGGAATAGTCATTTTTACCCACCTGCTATCCAACACTTTCCCTACTGTTGAACTCACTGGAGTGGGAATAGTAATTTTTACCCACCTGCTATCTAACACTTTCCCTACTGTTGCACTCACTGGAGTGGGAATAGTAATTTTTACCATCCCGCTATCCAACACTTTCCCTACTGTTGCACTTACTGGAGTGGGAAAAGTAATTTTAACCCCTGCGTTATCCAACACTTTCCCTATTGTTACACTCGTTGGAGTGGGAATGGTAATTTTTACCTCCCCGCTATCCAACACTTTCCCTACTGTTGCACTCACTGGAGTGGGAATAGTAATTTTTACCCCCACGCTATCCAACATTTTCCCTACTTTTGTACTAAATTATTATTTAAAATTTAATGAATATTTTATATATTAAAATTTTAATAGTTTTTTATTTATTTATAATATTTATGTTACAGGTGTTTGTATATATATATTTAATTTTAGTTTTTGAAATCTTTCTAATATGTTATCATTAAATAAAAATATTTTTTATTCATTATTTTAAAGTAAATATATATTAAATTGTAAATATGTATGTTTTTTAATTAGATTTAATATTTATAATTGTTTACATTTACAAATAAAATAATTTATTTTTAAGTTAATAGTATTTTTTCTTTATTTTACAATATTTTTTTTAACATTAAAAAAACCCCGATATATTTAACTTCGATATTTTAAACAGCAATATTTTTTCCCCGATAATTTTGTACTTACCATGTTGTAGATAGGATGTTGATATTCTGGACATCTGTATTCTTGACACGATATTCTGGTAGGTCGATATTGTTGTCGTCGATATTATGTCAGTGATCCATTGCTGACCATGTACCCCACTGAGCCACTAGCTGTACTACCAGGTTCTTATTCACCTGGGGAGCCCTCTCACCTAAACCCTGGGTGGCTCTACTTACTGCTATTACAGAACATTCACGCAGTCACTCTGGTTGCACCATCTGCAATTACACCACTCTAGGTACTCCCCGTTCTTAATCAGGGTGCCCTGCGCAGTAGATATGCCTGCGCTGCACCATATGCTGGCTAGGTCAGCGACTATGTTTTCGGTTTCCCACTAAATAAGAGGCTAATTAACTAGACAGTACTTGATCGCTGCCCTTATTTGATGGTATGCATTTGATCGGCAACCTTAACCCTATTTTTGAGCACCCCTCTGAATGTCACGATGTCGCTGTACTATCATAATATTTTTTCATATATTTTATTCCACATTATAGCGACACCCTTCCAGAATATAGCATTTGCAATCATCGACCCAGCGGGTATGCTTCAGTTTCAGCATACCTCCTTTTGAAACTACTACTCCCAGCATGCTCGGCACTGCCCTGAGAAGTAGTCTCAGGGTTATAGCCCACGCTGAGTATTTAACTTGTACACCCACCGGCAGGCTTCCTCTATCTGATGGACATACGCACAGGACTCCACGCTCTGGCCGAGCGGTAAGCTAGCATCACCTTTATCCTCGTTGCTGCCTTTTAGCTTGCTGATCACGTGCCCCCTCCGTGCTGGGCTTTTTTCCCCCACATGGCCTTTTAAACTGTCATTGTACTAGGGGTCACTCATGCATGGAGCTCAGAGGCTCCACCTAGATTTACACTGTATACTTTATGGACACATGCCCAGGACGCGCAGTGTCTGCAATCCGCTCTGCATTGGCTTGTACAGTTTTGCCACGCTAGCGGGTTCACAACAGATTACTAGATCATAGGCTATGGAAATAGGCAGCACTGCATAGTTGCCCTTTGTCTTGTCTGACGATACATTGCATATCAGATGATACTCTGCATATTGGCAGTGATTTTTAAATCTTAATTTTACTCCCCACTGTTAACGGCTTGAGCGCGATCGATTTTGGTTGCAGTCCGTCCCGCACACAATAGCTGGCCCCATGCAAACGCCCCCGGCCTTGGAGACTGTCCATGCACAGAGCTCAGAGGCTCAATCTAGAGCTACAATTTATGCTTTATGGACACGCGTCCAGGATGCGCAGTGTTTGCAATCTGCTCTGCGATGGCTTTAACAGGTCTGCTACGCTAGCAGGTCCACATGAGTGCACAGGATCATAGGCTATGGAAATAGGCAGCACTGTGGAATTGCCCTTTATCTGGTCAGACGATACATTTCATATCAGATGACACTCTGCACATTGGCAGCGACTTTTTAAATCTTTATCCCCACTGCTAACAGCTTAAGCACTGTCGTTTTTGTTTGCGGTCCCTCCCGCACATAATTGTTGTCCCCATGCAAATGTCCCAGCAGTGCCAGCATCCACCTTGGCTTAATATTAATTGTCATGCCGGGTCGGGCGTTCTTAATTTCTTGGGCAGCCCCTTGCATTTCTCACCACTGTCCAGGACAGTGTAGAAGACATTACCTAGTAGCCATGGTGATTAAGTGATTAAGTGTTCAGCGCGTTGGCTCAGGATAGTGCGATGGCCCAAGTTAGTTATGCCTGTTGATGTCATGCATATTTAATTTGGAAGGGAACGTTTGACTTTTCCCTTATATTCCTGAGTGCTTTGAGGGGCATTTGTTCCATATTTTCCACTTGTTGTTTCTACCTTCTGTTTACCTCTGTTTTTAACTATGCCTGGTACTCTCCGGAGCTTCATCACCATATGATACGCCCTATTTGTGGTTGTGCTTATTTATACACACTACACCACTAGTTAAGGGCACTCCTGCAACACTGACAGGAGCTGAGACTTTCTACTTCCCTGACTCATGGCTTTAACTGTTTCCACCGGCAAAGACTTTTATTGTTTGGTTGCCCTTACACTGTTTGCTTGTCCCCGATACAATTGAGTGTAAATCCTTTCACACTTTAACGCCACCGCCTTTACCCATTAGGTTGGATTGGCGCATGAATCTTAGACTCTCAGCCCAGGACAGATGTGGTAAAATACCTGACTGTTGTAGGTGAGTTATGCAGAACTAGGTTATTACCGAATGCATGCTCACACCAGTTCTGATGTATAATTATGTAAGCCTGGGCAAAGCACTACGCTAGGCTCGCGTAGTTTGCGAAGTTCGCGCTACTTCGCAGTACGCAAACTGCACGTAGCACAGTGCGAACATGCGTAGCGTAGTGTTGCGTAGTGCTGCGGTCATTTTTTGCTTGCTCGCAGTCCTCAACGTCAAGTTGGCGACCGCGAGCAAGCAAAATGACATCCCGGCGAGACTATTTCCTTGTTCGCGATCAGCAACTTCAAGTTGGCGATCGCGAGCATGGAAAATAAACCTCCCGGCGAGATTTCCAACGCGAGGAGGTCAGGTTTCTCATTGCGAGTGGTCGCGTATGCTCGCGACCGCTCGCGATGAGAAACTACCGGTTCGCGTTGAGAAAGCTGAAGCTCGAGTAAAAATCTACTCGAGCAGCAGAAAACTACAGCTCGCACTGTGCAAGATGCCATTTTCAATGATCGCACAGTGCCGGTTGCTTGTCCGCACTGTGCAATCATTGAAAACGACATCTGGCACAGTGCGAACAAGGTACTACGCAGTTCGCGAAGTGCTACGCGTAGCTCGCGTAGTGCGAACTTCACTTTGCGTAGCTTCGCGAAGTGCTACTTTGCGAACTACGCCCAGGGTTACAATTATGTACCACTTACATGATTGTCTCTTTTACTGTGTGAGAATGTGGTCCAACCATGCTGTACCTTACCATATGATTTTAATGGCGCAGTTTGTTGTCTTTTTTTTCATCACAGGTTTTACTGGTGAATCTAATGAACTGCCGGATCACTGGTTTTGTATTACACACCTACGTTTTGGTTTCTTTTTTCTTTTTCACTTAGTCCATTCACGTTTAGCAGTAGCCTGTAATAGATCCTGATGAAGGCCGAGACGTTCATTTAGGTCAATAGGCCGAAACATGTAGATCACTGGCCAGTGCAACTGCCTCTAATGTTGGCAGTTACACTACACATTATCTGTTTTTAGTCCTAGCACCAAGAAGCAATAATAAATCGTTATTTGGTTAATCTCGTAGCTAGTTTTATATCACCAGTTTTTTAGCAGTGCACTCCCTATACCACACATCACGGTCTCAGTGGGTTTTATGAACACCGTCTTCAAAACATCCCTGCGCTCCCTCCTTGCAGTGAGGGTGGTATCCCGCGTCACGACTAGGTTCGAGACACAAGGAGGTATCCCTATGATGTAGCATGACACCTCTGGTGTGAGGGAAACTGTCCTTAAAAGGAAACACCCCCTCTTTTCTCCTCTCAGCATAGTTGTGTGTTCCTTCTTACCCGCCTTACTACGGACCTGAGGGCTCTTTTGTGTGTTTGATGGATTATGTGCCTAATGCAAGAAATCCCTAATTCTACATAAATGGCCATGCTGCAGAATTGCATAATTCCAGTGGACATGCCTATAAACAAGGGACAGTTTCAGAAAATTTGATGTGAGATACTGAGACCCATAGTCCTGGTGAAGACCCCTGACTCCGTAGTGGCAAAACTGGAGAGCTGAAACATGTTGACAGAAAAGAGAAGCAGAGGCTGTTGTTCAATCACTCTGTTTTAAATTGTGTGGTAGACAGACACGAGGGAAAGCAACCTTTAGCTCACCTGCACACAATTTTAATGTAGTTCTGACAGTTTAACAAAGAAGAGCATAAATTGCAGCATAAGGAGCATAACCTCACCCAAACTAGAAACCCATAACTGGAGACTGTATAACTAGTGAACAGTAGAGCTCTTGAAAGCTTCCAGTGCTAGATGTGTGTTAGACCTGGCCCTTTTTGCAGGGTTATCCCCAAAACGTTTGCCTTCTTCCTCCTATTTTTTCTGACCTGCTTTTGTTGGCTCTAGGACTCTGCTAATCAGTGCTGAAGTGTAAATGCTCTCTGGTGTAAATGGTAATTGTGATTGGTTATCCATGATTGGCAATTGGCATATTTGATTTAGTGGTATGTCCCTAGTAAAGTGCACTGTGCATGCCCAGGAACTGTAAATCAGATGCTACTAGTGGGCCTGCAGCACTGATTGTGCCACCCACAGGAGGAGTCTTGAAAACATGTCTCAGGCCTGCCACTGCAGCATCTGTAAGGACAGTTTTAAACTGCCATGTTGTTGACCTGGCAAGTGCACCCACTTGACATGCCCAGACCTTCCCTTTTATTACATGCAAGGCACCCCTAAGGTTGGCCAAGGCTGCCCAATGGCCAGGGTGCAGTGTATGTGAAAGGTACAACATGTATTGGTGCTTTTTACATGTCCTGATAGTATAGTTATATACTGCTAAATTCATTTTTCACTATTATAGTTCTGTCTATCCTATAGGTTATCATTGGAGCTGCCTTGTAACACTTCACAAGTGTAACTTTCAACTGGGAAGAGATAGAGATATGGAGTTGGGTTTACCTGAACTCAGGATTTAAAAACACATCTTTCTTTGAAGGTGGTTTTGAAATTGTGTGTTTGAAAATGCCACTTTTAGAAAGTGGGCATGTTTTTGCTTGAATATCCTGTGCCTCTGCCTGCCTGTGGAATCCATGTCTGGTTTAGACTGAAAACAATGCTGTTTGTGCCTTCACTCTAGACAACCACACAAAGGGAACAGAGGTGTGCCCTGCCTAACCTGATTGCCCAACACCAGGCTGATGGGCCTTCCTGAGCTACGGTGGTGGGAGGAGTTGTCACTGACACCTGAATAGGGTTGTGTCTGTTCTTTCACAATGCTTCCTCCACTCCCTGTAGTGTGGCTGGAGCCAGGACAGGGCCAGGCAGGACCTGTGCACTACAAAGACTATCATTTGAAGTATGCCAACTTCAAAGGCCAAAAGAGGTACAAGTATTTAACCTATAACCCCACATTTTTAGAACACTTCTGGATCAAGAGGAGACTCTGCCACAAGGAATAGCTGGAGTGCTGTCAGGAGGAGTACTGCCCCTTTGTTGTGTTGCTTTGCTGGGTTGGCCTGCAGTTACTGCTTCAGCCTTGGATAGGAAACGGACAGAATCCTCCAAGGGCTTGTGTGTGCTTGCCTCCTGTTAGGTAGTCTCAGGGCCATCAAAGACTTTACCTGCAGGCCCTGGACTCCTCTGCTGGGAGATCTGACCTGTCAAGTGGTGCCAATTCCAGTTATGTGCCTTTAGAGGTGACTTTGCCGCAGAAAGAAGAAAATCCAAGCAGAGACCTATTTTTCCCACCGCAAGCTTGCCGTGCGGTTGAAAAACCATCGCCGCAATGCGGCCAAAAGATCGACACAGCACCTGTTTGTGGCTGAGAGAATCTACACCACTCCTGTTTGTGGGGTTCCACGTTGCCGCACCCTGATGTCCGAGACACCCACTCTGACGCGGGCCTGGCTGTGCAGCTGAAAAACCATCGCCCCTTTTCATCTGCATTGACCCCAGCGCTTCTGGATTTTCCACGCATCACACCTGTGCACCAGGTTTCCAGCATAATGCCCCACAGAAAAGACCTGCATTTGGATTTCAATGCACCGCTTCTCCTCACAGTAGGGGATTGAAGCAGCACTTCTCCTGCTTGCAGCAGAGCTGATGCCTCCATTACCCTGGGACTCAAGAACCAATGCTTCACTGTGTTTTCCGATGCATCTCTCCGTTGTGGCTGTGTTTTTGCCTTGGATTTTGATACATCCAGGCACTTTGTGATAAAATCAACGTATCCATAGAGTTCTATGGAAAGAATTGCTTAAACCTTTAAAAAATGATATCTTGAGTTCTATATGTTTGATTCTTTTCGTTTTGTCTTGCTTGGTTTAAATAAAGAGTGTTTATTTTTCTAAACTGGTGTGGTGTCCATTTGTAGTGTTTTCACTGTGTTACTATATGTGTTTTGTCCAAATGCTTTACACATTGCCTCTGAGATAAGCCTGACTGCTCATGCCATGCTACCAAGGTGGCGAGCAGGGGTTATCTTGGGTGTGTAACTCCCTTAAACTGACTAGAAGAAAGGGTCCCTACTTAGACAGGGTGCATACAATGTGGAACCCACTGATGAAGCATATCACACTAGCTTTTGTGTGCCAGCTACCTAAGTTCTACCTAAATTGTACCTGTTCTGTATGTGTGAGAGAAAGTGTGATGTTCCTCCTGCTACTGCTCCTTATCCTTTACTCATTCTGTGTTTAGGGAAGGTATCCCTATTGTTGCCCATGTTTACCTTTGTTGTATTCTGCAGTTCGGTATAAAGCTTTCCACTATTCAAAAGGCTAAACTATTCACATTGCCAATGGTTGTTTTAATAGATTGTGTGAATAAAAAGAGAACCCTCACAAAATATGTGAACAAAATTAACTTTTGTTTTTAAGTGTGAAATAATCAGTTTTTTAAACAAACTAGACAACTTTTAACCCTTTCGCTGCGGCGGGAATTCCGCCGCAGTGCTGGGGGGGGTTTGGGGGCAGCACGGTGGCGCGGTGCTCATGACGGAACCACTCCGTCATGAGCCGCGGTTGAGCTGTGCTCATGACGGAGTGGTTCCGTCATGACTCCGCCCACTGCGCTAATCGCCCGCACAGGCGGGGAATTAGCGCCACGTGGGCGGCGCGGCCGCCAACGGCCGCAGCATGACGGAACCACTCCGTCATGAGCACACGGCGACCGTGGCTCATGACGGAGTGGTTCCGTCATGAGTGGGGAAGGGTTTAAGATATAGCACATATAAGACTGCATGTCATGTATAAAACCATCAGCCAATTCTGCCATTTTAGTCAACAGAACTTTGCATGCTATGGTTTTGAGCCTAAAATGGCAATGTTAAAAGCAAACTTACAGACCCCGCAATGCAACATGCTTTTGGCTGAAAGCCAGGAATGGCTGATGATCTAATATGTCATAATGCCACTTAAGAGACTTGTGAAATACAAAATAAAATTAAGCTCCTGATTTTCTGCCCTTTTCTTGTAGACAATCACAAGATAAATATCCTAGGGGGCGAGAGAGTTTATATAGACTGTCAAAGCATTGGCAAGCATCTCGTTGCTAATGGGCTAACATTAACTATTCTTGGAAATACAAACTGGCAAGATAAAATGACATTATTTACCAGAACAATGCCAGCAGCAGCAGACGCAGAGAAAGGAAAATAATGTGCTGGCCCCCTCTTCCCCAGCCCATCCTAGGCTTGGAGGTTTGTGAGATTGCGGTGATGCACCTTTCCTTGAACAGCCGCAGCCCCGTAAGGGCAGCCAGTGCATCTGCTTTCAATAAGCATAAGTGGTATAAAGAAAGAAAAAAAAGCAGTGCTTAATTTGTTAAAAAAATTAAAAATGCAAGGGCCCCTGTCAGGAGGCCACTGCAGCTAAGCACCACCCATTCATTGCCCCTTACAATGCTGCCAATGGCAATACCAACACAGCTATTCACAAATTTGGATAGTAACCCTTCAAACATCCGAAGGGGACAGAGTGCATTAAACCTAACACCATAAAAGTACTCTCTTTCAAGCAATACCTGGAGATTAACAGTATTTCTTATGTACCTCTAGCTCTAAGAGGAATTTCACTAGCAACATGTACTACATTTGCACACCTGCGTTTAGCTCAAAAACATTATCTCATTTATTAAAACGTTTCACAAATTTGACTTTGAGCTAAAAATGTTATCTCATTTATTAAAACGTTTCACAAAATTCACTTTGAGCTAAAAATGTTATCTCATTAATTAAAATGTGTCACACATTTGACTTTGAGCTGACATGAATCTCAATATTTAACATAATCTTACATCAAAGTTTTAGCATTGGATTTCTCACAACCGTTTGTATTTCGAGACCACCGCGCCACAATTCATAAAATCAGCACCATGCTAATACACAATATTAAAATGAAAAAAAAAATCATTAATACATATGTGAAATACTTCTATGATTGGCTTTTATAATTTTTTTTAAATATCATTGAATTTTTTTTTAATGATAGTGCAGACTGTCATAAATGCTGGTGTTAGCAATTAAGTGCCTGATGTGTAGTACTGGAAACCACCAGCTCAAATTAAGCACTGAGAAAAAAAAAATAGCCCTATATTTAAGGAGGACTCTGGGAAAAGGCTATCATTACATAAAATAATATTATCAATGGAGGAATGAAAATGGAACCTATTTTGAAATTTCCTCTACGTCCAGACCTGTATACTTTCTGTGTACAGACTGTAGGTGTGGGGCTAGATCTCTGCCAGGGAGACTACGGGAGTCAGTTTTTCAAGAATACACATGTATGATACATTAATGATTAAAAAAAAAAAAAGTAAACTGTGCAAATCAAATTTCTAGGCCCGAATGGAGTTCTTCATGTCATTCATATTTGTGTCTCTATTAGGCACAAAAAGTGCTGAGGCATATCAGGTTGCTAGACAGGGAAGCTCATATTAGGCATATATTTGTCAGCAGTTAAGATATCCTGTGATGAAACTGGAGCATACAGTATTACTTCCATGAGTGTTGTAGTTGATGTCAGGAAACAAAGGAAACAGCAACAAAACACTCCACCATTCAGCAGTCCTGTAAGCCCATAATTGTACTGACAAGCTCCTCCTCTTTGTTGCCATTCAATTAGTTAAGTGCTTTTTCTGTACCCTTATTAGGATATATTGGTAAAATTGGTGGATTGTACTTAAATTGGGAGTTACAAACGTTCCTCTGTTTTTGTTTTAAGGCCTCTACTTCTGACATGAATTCATCAACCATATAGGCTGTCCTTGCACGCCCTTCCCCAGCTCTAATCTCCACAAAGGCGGTCCCTGCTTTTCTTATGGATGAAGCCATCGGAAGACATGCTCCCTCTAGTACAAGAGAGTTGCCTACAACTCATGACCTGGAGGATTTCAAGCAGACAGAGGCCTTGAGGGGCGACAGAGCCATTCATTAGAGACTCATGGGCTCCTGGGACTCTAAACAATTCAGGACCTCCTGGACAGATGGTCAGAGAGGTGTCTGGAAAGGTGTGTGCATCCTTCTTCAAGGCCTTTGTGCATGTTCTGAAATTTGCTAAGCAGAAAGCTTATAGGGCTATAAATGCATACCTATCTGCAGTACCTGTGGGTCATATTTACATGGAGGAGCTACCAGCTGCATTTTATATGCAGGTTATTAAAGTGGATCAAACTGCAGCTCCTGCCTGAACCTCAATATCTGTCGCTGTGAGATGTTAGTACACAACAGTTTTTGGTTTACTTACATCTTGGTCAGAAAGTAAGGGTTTGTCGCTCAAGGAGCTTTCAGGTATTTTACCTATGTAGCTGTGTTTGATCGCCTGTCAAGAAATGTCTGATGTCAGGGGTCTACAAGTGGTTGGAAGGTCTTTTGCTCTTGGAGAGAATCCAGGAGAACAAGGGACAAATTGTTGCATAGTTTCACATCCTTTATTCCCGAACAAGCCCAAATGTTGTGGGCCTAATTAACAAAGGTAAACTTACACTTGGTAGTAAGTTTCCACTTTCTGGGAAATCACAAACTGCGTGTGGAGATTTACGACTTTGCACTTCCTGTACTTGTGTGCGGAGTTCTAAACACTCAGAGACTCTGCAGTCAGGGCCAGGCCCGGACTGGGAACAGCAACCAGCCATGGCAGATTGCTGCTCGACCGACCCTGGGAGCTGTGGGGTTCTAGCAAGAAGCACCGTTCCTGTTTTTGTTACAGGGGGCCGATATTGCAGCACTGCTGCAAAACTGCCCCCCAGTGACAAAACCGGCCTCCACGGGCACAAAACAGGACTACTGGGGAAATGCCCGGTCCCTGCTACGGCCAGTCCGGCCCTGGTCGGGGCAGAGAAGTCACCCACATAAGTATAGGGAGTGCAGAGTCATAAAACTCTGTGTGTAGTTTGTGAATTGCATTTTGTAGTATGTTTTGGAATAGTATATAACATACTTCGAAGACCAAATTGTGAATCAGGCCCTATGTGTTGCGATGCCTGATGGAGAACAAAACTAGGAGTAAAGCAGTTTTTCAATGCCTTGAAGTCTGCTCATCAGGCTGTGGCTTCTCCTACATTAGCAGGTTTGATTAGAAGGATTATGCAACAGTCAGGCATTGACATAACAGCTTTTGGTATGCATTCTATAAGAGGGATGATGGTCTGGAAGGCGTACCAGCTGGGTACGCAGTGAGCAGATATGCTGAAGGCTGCTGATTGATCAGGAGATTTTGTTTTTAAGGAATTTTATTTCAAACCTATTGAGGGTCCTACGGTGGATGCGCTGAATGCGCTTCAAATGAATCTTACAATGGGCCTCTACTTCTTTTAATAGAAAGAAACTTTTCTGGACAACATCAAACAGAGTATAGATTATTTTTTTTTACAAAGTTGTATATCGCGCGAACTTGACCTAAATCAGGTATCAGAGCGCTTTACATAGCACCAGTTGCATTACATGAGGACACATAGGACATATTTTTTTTTTTTAGGCAGGGGGAAATTAAGTGATTTGCCCAGAATCACAGGATGTTCAGCGTCATTGCCGAGACTCGAACCCAGTTCCCCAGATTAGAGATCCACCGCCCTAGTTGTCAGGACAACTCCTCTTCCCAGATTATATTAATGACACAAAGGCAAATATTATCCCAACCAGGATGAAACATATTATAGCTTAAATTGGTTGGATATGACTTTATTCAAGTGTAAGTCTCAAGTGGTCCGTAAATGACAATGGTATGGTATGGTTCCTATGAATATGAGGCATATTTCTATGTTACTTGTTTCCGTTAATGATATGATTCTATTATATATTGTCTGTATGTTGTTGTTCCCTGCTAGGAATATAGGGGTTATCATGATATTTATTTCCTTGGTACTGTCCAAGATATCTAATTTTCAAGACTAATAGAAAGGAAAGACTAATTAAATTTGAGGAGGTTTCCAGGACAGTTTTGTTCTGTTGTGGTTGTTCATTGGACAAGTAACAGAGAGTAGCACAACTGGAATCTCCCACAACAATTAAAAGAGGAAGGGAAGCTCCAAAGTGCAATTAATGGCTCACAGAACTGGAGTGTTTTGTGGATGTTTACTAAGTTTACTTATATGTTCTATAAAATTCATGGGAGTTGTAATTTATTTTACAGTTTTGTCCTTGGATATCTTTGCTGCTGACGAGTAGTAAAGGAAAGTAAGTTCTAAGGATAATATTCACCTCCCTGTCTTTAATATAATCAATACGTTCGTCATCATTGTGCAGAAACTTTTATTTGTTGGTTGCCGCATGTATAGATACAGAAGAAAGCTGAGCTCTTTGAAGGAGATAGATATGTTTTATGCTTTAAAAAATGAGTATGTGTTATGGAAAAGGGACTGGATAGACAGAAAAGTGTGGAGAAGTGAAAAAGTGAAAGAAATGAGTGGTTAGCTGTTGTCATGTAATAAACAACAGTTTAACCAGCGTATTTCAAGTTATCATGTGAGTATGAGATCATGCTAATAAAAGCGCTCTGTTATGTTCACCTCAACAGAGCTGGAAATTAACAGAGAAGGGGTTGGACACGTCCCTTTTATCTGAGTGCTGTTCATTGGTAAATTATTCATTAACTGCCTTTCTTAATTGCAGGAGGATATTTGTTCTAAATTAATAGGGTTAATCAAATATGCAACATGTTTGAAGTGAATTACTTTACCTACTGACTGGAGTGGGAATAGTAAATGTAACTCCTCCGAAGTCTAAAGCTTTTGCCACTGTTGCACAGACTGGAGAGGCAATAGTAAATTGAATTCATCCGAAGTCCAACACTTTCCCTACTTTTGCACAGACTGGAAAGGGAATAGTAAATCTTACCCCTTCGAAGTCCAACGCTTTCCCTACTGTTGCACAGACTGGAAAAGGAATAGTAAATCTTACCACTTTGAAGTCCAACGCTTTCCCTACTGTTGCACACACTGGAAAAGGAATAGTAAATCTTACCACTTCGAAGTCCAACGCTTTCCCTACTGTTGCACAGACTGGAGTGGAAATAGTAATTTTTGCCCCTCGAAATCCCAATACATTTGCTACTGTTGCACAGAGTGGAGTGGGAATAGTAAATGTAACCCCTTCAATGTCCAAATCCTTCCCTACTGCCACCCAGACTGAACTGTGAATAATAAATATTACCCCTGTGAAATCCAACGCATTCCCTACTGCTGCACAAACTAAAGTGGGAATAGTAAATCTTACCGCTCCGAAGTTCAACACTTACCCGACTGTTGCACATACTGGAGTGGAAATAGTAAATCTTTCCCCTCCAAAATCCAACTCTTTCCTTACTGTTGCACAGACTGGAACGGGAATAGTAAATATTGCTCTTCCGAAATCCAGCGCTGGAGTAGGAATAGTAAATTGAATCCTTTCAAAGTCCAACGCTTTCCCTACTGTTGCACAGACTGAGGTGTAAATAGTAAATCTTACCCCTCCAAAGTGGAACACTTTCCCTACTCTTACACAGACTGGAGTGAAAATAGTTGATTTAATCCCTCTGAAGTCTAACAGCCTCAGGACCACGCTACGAGGTACCCTCATCTACAGACCGCCAGGACCTCCCACCCAGCCCGCGACTACCATCGCCGAGCTCGTCGCACCTCTCGCCATCACTCGGGACCTGAACTTCCACCTAGGCAACAGCAACGGCAACAACCCTGACTCCACCACTCTCCTTGACAACCTCGCCAACCTGTGGGTGGGCGTGTTGACTGAAGCAGCTGGTCAACACGCCCACCCACAGAGTTATACATACACTCGACCCCATCTTCGTGGGAGGGAAAAACATCCGCTTCAGCCACACCACCGAGCCCCCCTGGATGGACCACCACTGCATTTATTTCACCTTCAACACCACCACCGCACCCAAGCCCACCGCACGCCTGCCACAACGGAACTGGAGCAAGGTCACAGAGGAACACCTCAACATCACCCTCCTCCAAAACCCCCCCAGCGCCACTAACGACACCAACGCCGCAGCCATAGGATTTCACCGCTGGATCTCCGGCTGCGCTGACAAGCTCGCTCCCCTCCGCCCCCCCACCAAACAGCTCCCTCTGAAGGCCGCCTCGTTCACCACAGAACTACAAGAAGCCAGACGCACCTGCAGATGCCTAGAGAAAACCTGGCGAAACCCGAAAACCACGGAAGCACAGTACAACCACAGGAGCGCCCCGAAGGAATATCACCAGCGCATAAGAGACACCAAACGGACCTTCATAAGAGACAAAGTCCAGACCAACGCTACCAAAGCCAAGGAACTGTTCAACGTCATACAGCAGTTCGCAAAGCCCTCCAGCGAAACCTCGGACATCGCACCTTCCCAGGAACTCTGCGACAAACTCAGCTCCTACTTCCATCTGAAGATCAAGGCCCTCTACGACAACTTCAGCGAACTGGCGCTGGACACCACCTTCCCTCCCACCGCCGCCGATAAGCCAACCATGACATCGAAGACATCACAGCGACCATGAAGGTAACCCACTCAGGAGCCCCAATGGACCCCTGTCCACTGCACATATTCCACAGGGCCTCCACCGCCATCGCACCCGAACTAGGACGGACCATCAATGCCTCCTTCAGATCTGGTATCTGCCCAGATGACTGGAAGCGGGCGGAGGTTAAACCCCTCCTCAAGAAACCAACAGTGGACCCCACTGACCTGAAGAACTACCGGCCCATCTCTCTCCTCTCCTTCGTGGCCAAAGTCACTGAGAGACTCATAAACGCCCAGCTGACTGCCTTCATCGAAGTGAACTCCAACCTAGATGCCTCCCAGTCTGGATTCCGCAGCAACCACAGCACCGAGACCACCCTCCTCGCCACCACTGATGACATCCGCATGCTACTCGACCAGGGACACACTGCGACCCTCATCCTTCTAGACCTCTCCGCAGCCTTCGACACCATCTCACATCGCACACTCACAGCCAGACTTCATGACGTGGGGATACAAGGAACCGCCCTCAACTGGACCCAATTCTTCCTCTCCGGCAGAACCCAGAGGATCAGACTCCCTCCCTTCCTCTCCGAACCCACCAATATCAACTGCGCAGTACCCCAAGGATAATCACTCAGCCCTACACTTTTAAACATCTACATGGCCCCCCTCGCAGCCATCGTCAGACAGCTTGGGCTCAGTATTGTATCCTACACTGACGACACCCAGCTCATCCTCTCACTCACGAAGAATCCCGAAGATTCCAGACTCTGCTTCCAGGAAGGAATGAAGAATGTGGCAGCCTGGATGAAATACAGCTGTTTGAAGCTCAACTCCGAGACAACCGAGGTCCTCATCCTCGGATCCTGCACCTCCACCTGGGACAACACCTGGTGGCCCTTCGCCCTCGGGAACACACCCACTCCCACGCACGAACCCTCGGCATCATCCTTGACTCCTACCTCTCCATGAACCGCCAGATCAACGCCGTGGCCTCCACTAGTTTCAACTGCCTGCGCATCCTCCGCAAGACCTTCAAATGGATCCCCCCTGACTGCAGAAGGACCGTCACCCACGTGCTCATAACCAGCAGACTGGACTATGGCAATGCCCTTTACGCCACAATCAACAGAACTCTTCTACACAAACTCCAAACCATCCAGAACGCCGCAGCCAGACTCGTCCTTGGTATACCGCGTCAGGAACACATGACCCAACACCTACGAAGCCTCCACTGGCTCCGCATCGAGAAAAGGGTCACCTTCAAACTACTCACCCATGCCTACAAATCCCTCAACAACATCAGACCCAAATACCTCAACAAGATAGTATCTTTCCGTGTGCCCAAGAGGAACCTTCGCTCTGCTGACCTCGCCCTGGCGGAGGTCCCCCGCATCCGCAGAAACTGAACGGTCAGGAGATCCTTCTCCTACATCGCAGCCAAGACCTGGAACGAGCTCCCGGTGAACATAAGACGCTCCCCAACCCTGCACCTTCAGAAAGGACCTCTAGACCTGGCTCTTCGACTGATCCGGAACCGCCCCCTCCCCCAGCGCCTTGAGACCCTTGCGGTTGAGTAGCGCACTTTACAAACCCCTTGATTGATTGATAACACATTCTCTACTGTTGCACAACCTGGAGTGGGAATAGTAAATCTTATCCCTCTACAGTTCAATGCTTTCCCTACTGGTGCAGAGACTGGAGTTCGACTAGTAGCTCTTACCCCTCCTAAGTCCAATACTTTACCTACTGTTAACTTGTTTGGAGTGGGAATAGTAAATGTAACCCGTCTGAAAGCCTACACTTTCACTACTGTTGAAGATTCTGGAATGGAAATAGTATATCTAATATTCTCAGACTTCCATACTTTTCCTAATATTGCTAAAATATATCTATTCTTATTATTTGTGTTTTTTTTACATTTTTTCTGTGAATTTTATATCTGTATGTGCATATCTATCTATCTATCTATCTATCTATCTATCTATCTATCTATCTATCTATCTATCTATCTATCTATCTATCTATCTATCTATCTATCTATCTATCTATCTATCTATCTATCTATCTATCTATCTATCTATCTATCTCAGGCCTGATATAGTTAGTAATTAGCATTTAAAAAAACCTTAGAAATTCACTGAAAAAAACAACAGGTTTTAGGGGAGTTATAGTTAGCTGGACAATTTCACTCGAAAAAAACCATTGAAATTCCTCCGATATTGTTCGTTGTACTAACTACATCTCGCGCGCCCGCAATCCACTGCTGATGATGTCACATATTACATCATTCATGACATGGTCAGTGACATCACTGGTGACATCTCAAATGATCTCACTGATGACATCACTAATTACATCATCCAGAGAATGTGGTTTGGTTTGTTATTTAAATACATATTATATATATAGCAATTTGCATTGCAGAATGAGTGGATATATAAATATAAAGATCTGGATGGAGGATTTAGTAGCAGTGTGATTGACTGTTTATTCGACTAATTTATAGTGTCTCACTAAATATATTGGATAGTGACTAAACTGTGTGAATATCTGTATCACTTTGTCAGTTGTTGTGTAAACAGCTGCACTAGTTGGTTACTAGCTACGTGAAAGTCTATATTATTTATTGATTAGTTAACTGAGTATTTGTATGTAGGAGTGAATGTGTCTGTGGTTCGGTGGGAGGTGTGTGACTGCCCAAAGATGTGTGAATAGTTGATTCAGAAGGTATATGAAGTTAAAACTACATGTTATAACAGATGTTTGGATGAGTGAATATCTTTATGGGTGTGGTGATGAGCAAATATATGTCTCAATGGTACATGTCCAACAAACTAGAAAAATAAAAGCCAGTGTATGTGTCAGTTGTTGTATATAAATAAGTATACATAAGACTCAGTTATTGTATGAGTGACTGTATGGATCACTGTATAGTTGTAATAGTAAACACACTAAGTATGAGCTATTATCTATATGAATAGATGAAGTGGTGTTTTTATAAGTGTATAGCTAAGTAAAAGTAAGTATGATCCATTGTTTGCATAAGTGAGTAGGATGACTTCATAAGTGATTAGGATGTGTGCTGGTGTGTAATGTCGATATAGGTGTATAAGTATATTTGATAGTGTTCTATTGATCATTGACAGCATGTATGAGTGAATTTATAGGTAAGTGATTAGATGTGTGTATAGATCTAGGAATCACTGAGTGGGTGTTTAGAAACTTGTATTGGTGTGTCAATGGTTTTAAATCTGGCACTCTCTATTTTACAGTGAGCGATGAAAGGTTATACTAGTGTATGATGAGGTGTATCGGATTGTCACGTGGATGATGTCATCAGTGATGTCATCAGTGATGTTATTTGAGATGTCATCAGTGATGACATCACTGACCATGTCATGAATGATGTAATATGAGACATCATCAGCAGTGGATTGCGGGCGCTCGAGATGTAGTTAGTACAACTAACTATATCGGAGGAATTTCAATGGTTTTGTTCGAGTGAAATGTCCAGCTAACTATAACACACCTAAAACCTATTGTTTTTTCAGTGAATTTCTAATGTTTTTTAAATGCTAATTCCTAACTATATCAGGTCTGAAACCTATGGTTTTTTCAGTGAATTTCAAAGGTTTTTTAAATGCTAATTCCTAACTATATCAGGCCTGAAACCTATGTTTTTTTCAGTGAATTTCAAAGGTTTTTTAAATGCTAATTCCTAACTATATCAGGCCTTAAACCTATGGATTTTTCAGTGAATTTCAAAGGTTTTGTAAATGATAATTTTTAATGTATTAATTGTTATACTGATGTTTTTTATACTGATTTACTACATTGTTTAAACTGATTATTTTTAGATATTTTATTTTTTTAATTACATTATACATTAGAATACAAAATATACTTTCTCAGAATGAATTACTATAGTTTAAATACTTTGCAAATAGGCAATAGACTTTTAAGTACAGTAGTTACAGTTGTTGCAATGGGCAACACAATTTCAAACACAAAGCAACCTTGAGCTCAATGTGAATTTCTAGTCAAATGCAATTAGTTACTTTATGGATTACCTTTCTAACTACAGGACTGGATGCTAGATTCAGTCCTTGGACATCTCCTGTAAACAGTTGAGTAAAAGCGTTTTGGTTACAGTAGTGATTTTTAAGGATTATTATTGCATTTTAAAAGTTGACACTTAGAACATTTTTCACATAGAATCACCAATTTTATCCTATGGCAGAAAATTCACTTAGCAGGTAAGTAGTGTTATCGTTACTTTTTCTTACTCAGTGGTGGATCCTGGATCCAGCACAGGTGAATCTCCTGTAAACAGTTGAAAGAATGTGTTTAAGTCATACAGACGAGTTTTTAGGAATATTTATAGTTTGTGAAAATAGACACTTAGAAACTTTTCTACTTAAAAGCACACAATGGATTCCTATGGAAGGAAATACAAGTTACTGTTAAGTATGCTTAGAATTACCTTTCAGGGTCAGTGCTGGTCTAAAAGATGCAGCCCTGGGTTCTCTCCTGATAACAGGTGAGTAAATCGTAATTCGTAGTTCGGCTGATTTTAGAGGAATATTTGTACGTTTTAAAAATGGTCACTTAGAAACCTTTCTGTTTAAAAGCACACAATGGATTCCTATGGAAGGAAATACAAGTTACTGTTAAGTATGCTTAGAATTACCTTTCAGGGTCAGTGCTGGTCTAAAAGATGCAGCCCTGGGTTCTCTCCTGATAACTAAGGGTGGGCGTAGTGGGGCTACGTGAAGCAGCACGTAGTGTGCCCAAATCTACGCACACTACGTGCGTATGCGCATTTCTTGCGAGAAATGCGCATGCGCGGGCATCCGCGCATGCGCATTAGTCAGAAGAAGTTTGAAATGGAAGAGGGAGCCCCGGAGACGCCGCGTTTCAGGTAAGTTTCTTTAATTTAGTATTTATTGTAAATCCGGGGGTTTGATTTAAAAGGAGGGCGGGCGGGAGGCGGGTAGCACCAGCAGGCAGCTACGCTTCGCCCTGGGTGTGCGTAGCGCTAGCCTGCTTCGCCTACTTTGAAAACTGCGAAGCAGGCAGCGCTACGTACACTACGTGGGCGAAGCGTAGTGTCTCGCCCAGGGTTACTGATAACAGGTGAGTAAATTGTAATTCGTAGTTCGGCTGATTTTAGAGGAATATTTGTACGTTTTAAAAATGGACACTTAGAAACTTTTCTGCTGAAAACCACACAATGGATTCCTATGGAAAGAAATACAAGTTACTGGTAAGTACGCTTAGAATGACTTTTCAGGGTCAGTGCTGGGCTAAAAGATGCAGCCCCGGGCTCTCTCCTGATAACAGGTGAGTAAATTGGAATTCGTAGTTCGGCTGATTTTAGAGGAATATTTGTACGTTTCAAAAATGGACACTTAGAAACTTTTCTGTTGAAAACCACACAATGGATTCCTATGGAAGGAAATACAAGTTACTGGTAAGTACGCTTAGAATTATTTTTCAGGGTCAGTGCTGGTCTAAAAGATGTAGCCCTGGTTTCTCTCCTGATAACAGGTGAGTAAATCGTAATTCGTAGTTCGGCTGATTTTAGAGGAATATTTGTACGTTTCAAAAATGGACACTTAGAAACTTTTCTGCTGAAAACCACACAATGGATTCCTATGGAAGGAAATACAAGTTACTGGTAAGTACGCATAGAATTACTTTTCAGGGTAAGTGCTGGTCTAAAAGATACAGCCCTGGGCTCTCTCCTGATAACAGGTGAGTAAATATGGAATTCGTAGTTCGGCTGATTTTAGAGGAATATTTGTACGTTTCAAAAATGGACACTTAGAAACTTTTCTGCTGAAAACCACACAATGGATTCCTATGGAAGGAAATACAAGTTACAAGTAAGTACGCATAGAATTACTTTTCAGGGTCAGTGCTGGGCTAAAAGATGCAGCCCTGGGCTCTCTCCTGATAACAGGTGAGTAAATTGGAATTCGTAGTTCAGCTGATTTTAGAGGAATATTTGTACGTTTCAAAAATGGACACTTAGAAACTTTTCTGTTGTAAACCACACAATGGATTCCTCTGGAAGGAAATACAAGTTACTGGTAAGTATGCTTAGAATTACTTTTCAGGGTCAGTGCTGTTCTGAAAGATGCAGCCCTGGGCTCTCTCCTGATAACAGGTGAGTAAATTGGAATTTGTAGTTCGGCTGATTTTAGAGTGGCGTGTTTTAAGTTGGGGGATTAAGTCCCCTTGAATCCTGAGAGTCCCTGGCGGCCAACTTGCCCACCAGGTACCTCCAGTATGCGCCAGGGAGCTGCGTTGCAGAGAGGTGTTCAGAGGCCACGCCCCTTTTTACAACACTCTGCAACACAGCTCCGTGGCGCTTACTGGAGGTACCTGGTGGGCTAGTTGGCCCCTAGGGGACCTCTCGATTGAAGAGGAATGAATTCCCCAACTTAAAACGTGCCACAAGGTGTGTTTGCACAGTATCACCTCAGGCCCCGCCCCCTACCTTCACCACTGTGAAAACGCACCCCGTGGCGCATTTTAAGTTGGGGGATTAAGTCCCCTTGAATCCTGAGGTCCCCTAGCGGCCAACTAGGCCACCAGGTACCTCCAGTAAGCGCCAGGGAGCTGCGTTGCAGAGAGGTGTAAAAAGGGGTGTGGCTTCATTACACCTCTCTGCAACGCAGCCCCCTGGCGCATACTGGAGGTTCCTGGTGGGCTAGTTGGCCCCCAGGGACCCCAGTATTCAAGGGGAATTAGTTACCCCTCTGCAAACGCGCCAGGGGGCGCGTTTGCAGAATGGTGTAAGGAGGGGGCGTGGCCTCCGGCCCGATCCCGGTCTTTTTTTTTCTTTTGTTTTTAGAAGGGGGGCTGTGTAGCCCCCCTTCTTTTTCTAATTTATTGGCCCTGGCGACCCCATCCCCCAGGGCCTGCCCCCGAATTTTGTTTCTTTTATAAAATAAACAAAAATTGGGAAGGGGGCCACGTGGCCCCCCTCCCGAGGCCATCATTTGCCCCGGGGACCCCATCCCCGGGGCATGGCCCTTTTTTTATATTTTTGTATTTTGAAGGGGGGGCTGCCTTGCCCCCGTCCTGTGGCCCCTTTTGGCCCTGGGGACCCCATCCCCCGGGGCCATTTTTAATTTTTTTATTTTTAGGAGGGGGGCCGCGTGGCCGCCCTCCCAGGCCACTGCTGGCCCCGGGGACCCCATCCCCCGGGGCCTAGCCATCTCGTTGGGGACAATGGGGGGGTCCCCAATCCCCCCACGGTCCCAGCCGGCTCCCCGCCTCCTGCGGGAGCCGGCATTGCTTTTCCACATGGGGAGCAGCTAACATGCTGCTCCCCATGTGGAAAAGCAATCTGCTTTGCTTCATTGACGCGAGAGCAGGTTTTCATGCTCTCGCTTCAATGAAGCAAAGCAGTTTGCAATGGCAGGGTGGGAGCCGCGAGGCTCCCACCCTGCCATTGCAAACAGCAGTGTCCCGGGGGTGGGCACCCCGGGACACTGCAGGAGCCGGCCCAGGGGGGTGGCGGTCCCCAGGGCCATCATTGGCTCCAGGGGGGGGCATGCGGCCCCCCTCCCACTTAATTTAAAGCCTCGGGAAGTGGTGGTCCCCGGGGCTTGGGGGTCCGTAACGGACCACCGAGGCCATAGATATATCTATCTTTTTAACTCTAATTTTCTCAGGAACTACTGAACCGATTTACACCATTTAAGCAAAAGGCACGAGTCTGAACTGAGGACTACCTCTTTGCCAAATTTGATGTAATTCCGTTCAGCAGTTCGGGCTGTAGCTGCGTCAACAGGTCCTATGGGAAAATGCATTGGGAAAACGCGTTTTGGGACCCCCCTTTTTTCTCGGCCCCCGCTTGACCAATCACCATGAAATTTTCAGGATAAGAGCGGACCGGAGCTTGACAAAAGTTTGGGAAATTTCGTAAAGATTCGTCAATCGGCGCCAACGTTATTCCAAATAGAATGTTGCGGATTTCCTATGGAAAATAGGTCCTAACTATATCTACCTACTGGCGACCGCCAGTGGGTAATATATATATATATATATACACACAATAAGATTTACAAAATCAAAAAATGTATATATATTAATATTTAAAGTAGAATTCTGTTTTTTCATTTTATAGTTTTTATATTTAATTAATTTAATAAAATATTTAATTTTTCTGGATAGACTTGTTAATATATTGTATGGTTCATTATATTTGTTTATATATATACTTTTTATACTAGTGCATTTAAAAAAATCACCTAATATTTTTTATATAATGTAAAATATATATTTTTAGTGATAGTTACATTATATATTTATATGTATATATAAACATACACACATGTGTGTGTTTATAAAAGTATATATTTATATATAGTATTAAATATTATTTAAATTAAATTAATTTTTATTGTATTCCTATTATATATTAAAAAGCATAACATTTATTATTTTAAACTCTATATAATAAACAAATTATAGTTTTGTATGTTTTTTAGCAATATTAGTGTGAAATGATATATATTATTTCTGATAATTGTGTACTTACCATTTTAAGTATAGGGACATGATATTTTAGCAATCAATATTTTTGACACAATATTTCTATACCACAATAATGTTGTTTTTGATATTATTGTGCCAGTAATCCCTTCCTAAGGCAGGCAGTACAGGTGTAAAGACTGAGGAGGGAGAAGGGGGTGGACAAAGAAAGACGCATTACAGGTGATTGGACAGAGAAGTTGGTGATGGACGGAGATTGAACAAGACAGTGGGTTGGGGAGATGATTGGAAAGGGTTGCTCATTGCAGAATGGGTTTGGAAATGGAAGGTATGCAAAATATTATAATTGGGAAGTGTACAGACATAATAGGGGGGAGCCCTTTGTGACTACGGGTGGCAGTTCTGAGACGGTTGGGTTTGGGGAGCAAGCTCAGCTCATTTTTTTGACTATCCCACTGCCCAGATGGGGCAGGAAAGATGCGTCATCCATGGCCAAACTATGAGTTGTTGGCATGGAGCAGAGGTTGGGTGAGGTAGTCAGACCATGGCCACCCCCCCAGTAGAAAATTGTTGCATGCAAGATCAGGCACAGCACTAAAAACCCTACAAGCTGTATGAATTCAAGCCAAGCCAATGGTGGGGAGCCACAGGGGTATGAGAGCGGCATGATGCCATCCTGAAGTGGCCATGATGGTTTCAGCCAAAGAGGTAACAGGAAGGGACCAGCCAGGGTCATTGAATGGAGGTTGCAAATGTTGAAAGACATTCTTCATATCCAATAGTTTGTCAAGCTGTGGGAAAAAGTGATATCCATGGTGTGGGTACCACTGGGAGGAGGGGGGTGGTGGGCAAGGACCTTACTGGATATCTTAGGGGAAAGGGGCAGTTAGAAGGTGGAATAGAGAACAGAAAACTCATGTCTCTTATCCTGACATTATCAAGTATTGTGAGAATGAACACTTGATTGCATGAAGATAATGGTATCCGTCCCTCTCTGTTATCAGAGGAAGAACTGTGGTGAGCAGCAACGAAATACGCTTCGAGAACCCTTTAAATTAAGGCATATGCTCACTTGAGAGTTGCAGGTATGGGGATATTTATTTGTGGTCCTAGGCACCACACTTTTATTTTATTAACTATAAACTGACAAGAGGCATAGCTGTTAATAGTACAAGAGGGCAGTGCCACCCCGACCCAGTGGCTTGAGGGGTCCAATTAGTGGCTATTTTTACTACAAGACCACAGGATGGGGACCCAATTTCCCCACTTGCATTAGGACTCATGAAGCCCTTGCTGTGCCCCTGAAGGAGGGCCTGGTGGTTCGAAAAGGAGACCAAGGTATGGGCAGAAAACAGCACATGCAATTGATATGCACTGAGCAGACCCATCGCCAGTGCTTTAAATGGGCCGGTACTCACCGGTACTGAGTACCGGCACTTCTTATTTTTACCAAGCTGAGTACCGGCACTTCTTCACTGCGAAGGAGAGTACCGGTACTCAGGGTCAAATTGACAAGGTTGGCACTGGGCCGGTGCTGAGGGCCAGTTGTGTTCTTGATTTTTTAGCAGCATGTTTGCCGTTTGTCTGTGTCATTCAGCTGTGGCAAGCGGCACGATGGGGCCTGAACGGCGGCCTGCTGCTGCATCAAGTGGGCCTCTGCTCCCTCCCCACCCAGATGAAAGCTCTCATTGTCCTCAACAGCCCCCTGCCGAGCCTCCATGCTGGAACGTCTTGTAAGATAGTGTATGGGACATTTTCTACCTGGGGCACACTGATGTGTGCAGACTGAATGAGTTGGGGGGCAGGTGGGGAGGGGCCTGCTCAGGAGTGGCCACATAAGAACCCAGGTAACAAGGGCCATTTTCACCCCTTAGACTCTCACTGGGGTCTGACTCTTTCCCCTGACTCACTTGCACCTGCCAATCAACGCCTACCCCGCCCGCCTGCTGTGACATTGAGTCCATGATGGACGGGGATGAGGTGGTGGAGATTGCCTAGGTGGAGTCGCTCATGCCCAGGTGAGGTGAGAGGCAGAATACTGACCTTCCCATCAGAGGCCGGTATTGTTCTGCCCCTGACGTCTACCCTGCTGGACATTGCACATGTTCACGACCCAGCAGTGCTCACTGTCTGCCACGACCCAGCAGTGCTCACTGTCTGCTACTGAAAGCTTACCGTCCGTGGAGCCTACTGCTGAGGGGAGAGACGGATAATGGGGTGAGAGAAGGTGAAGAGTGAAGGGACAGTGATAGAAGAAGCAGAGAAGAGTTTAAAGGGGGAAAAGATAGAAAGGGTAAGCGCAGATAGAGATGGGGAAGCGATTGAGACAGCTATGGAAAGAGTAAGAGAGGCACGGAGAAATAGAGAGTGATGGTAGAGAATGATTGGATACAATTGGGGTAAAGAGAGTGGGACGGAGTTAGGGTGACCAACCGTCCGTAAATTTCACGGACAGTCCGTAATTTCGGCCGTCTGTCCGTTGTCCGTGAAGTATTCTTTAACGGACGCCATTTGTCCGTAATTTTAACCGGGCACGGGTCTCACCACCTCCCTTCTTGACTCCGATGCTGTTGAGGTCGGGTGTAACAGACTCCGATGCAGTACCAAAGCTCAGATACCCAGCAACATTGGAGAGGCACAGCGGGAGGGCTACCCTCACACCTTCCGCCCTTCATGAGCTGTTAAGAGGTGTTTGAAGGTGACTGAGAGGGAGGGGCTGCAGCTTCAGGCGCAGGGGCATCTATTCAGATGCAAACAGCCCTGAATGTCTCATGTCTCTGCAATTTAGAGGGGCCTCACATTCCCTTTCTGCCCAGGGCCCCAAACATCATAGAACCAGCCATGATTACACCGAGGCAGCACGTGGTTCTCTGCACAGAGCTTAATTACTGTCACTAAATTGTAAGCAAACCTCGGTTCTTCAAACATGCAGTCTATAATGTAATAAAATAAAGAAATGGCACAAACGCACCCACACTGATTAACAAAGTATGGAGGATAATCAGTTAAATCAGTTCTCTTGGAGTATCTCCTTTAAGTACTGTACATCACAGTGGGGGATGGCAAAACTAACATTTGGGAAAGAGAGCCTGTCTTCTCGCTGTCTTGTCCAGGAGGGGGTGAGGAGCCTTGGAAGAGACCAAGATGATACTAGAATACTGCATGCCCACCCCTGTGCCCACCCTAGTGGATCCTGTTCCCCCTCCTGTGATGGCTCCTGCCCCCCCCCCCCCCCCCAGTGATGGCTCCTGCCCCCCCATGTGGTGGCTCCTGTCCCCCCGCCTGTGATTGCTCTTGCCCCCCCCCCGTGATGGCTCCTGACCCCCCCTGTAGTGGATCCTGTCCCAGTCCTGGAATGGCTCCTGCAGCGAGGGTGAAGTTCTTGATGGGCCTCTTCTCAAAAAAGCTCAGCTCAAAATTAATAGGAAAAGGTGGGCGAGTGAGTAAGTGAAGGGATGGGTGGATGGCTGGATGAATTAGTGAAAGGGTGAATGGATGACTGAAAGATTGAATAGATGGATAATGAGAGAGGATGGATGGATTGATGAGTGAGTGGAAGGATGGATGAGAGAAAAGGTAAATAGCTGGATGTATGGGGAAGGGTAGCTGGATGGGTAAAAGGGTGCATGGATGAGTGAAAAGGTGGATGATGAGTGAGTGGGTGGATGGATGAGTGAAATGATGGATGGATTGATGAATTGATAAGTGCAAGGGTGAATGGATGGAGGGATGAGTGAAAGGGTGGATGAGTGAAAGGGAGGGTAGATGGACAAAAGGATGAATAGATAAGTGAAGGAGTGAAAGGATAGATGGATGAGAGAAAGGATGGATGAGTGATAGGGTCAATGGATGGATTCATGAGTGGATGAGTAGATGGATGGGTGGGTGGATGGATGGAAGGGAGGATGGCTAAGTGAAAGGGTCGATGGAGAGAGAAAGGGAGGATGGATGGATGACTGAAAGGGTGGATGGGTGGAAGGATGAGTGACTGGATGGATGGATGAGTAAGTCAAAGGATGGCTGGATGGGTGAAAGGGTAAATGGCTGGATGGATGAGTGAATGGATGGGTAGAAGAGTGGATGGATGAGTGTACAGATGGATAGGGTGAAAGGGTGGATGAAGGGATGGATGAGTGAAATGATAGATGGAAGGATACATGATGGATAGGTTTGCAAATGGTTGAATATGTTTGGATATGGCTTGGCTTATTTATATACTATTGCGTGACCTCTTCTGATGTGTCTGTAAAACGTACCTATTGTCCTGAAGTTTTGTCCTGAATTTTGACCTCCTGTCCTGAATTTGTGTCCTGAATTTTGACCCTTTGTCCTGAATTATTACACTCACCGTCCTGAATTTGCACCAATGCCAGTTGGTCACCCTAGACGGAGTTACAAATGGGAGAGAAGTGAGAGGGAGGGATCAAGAGGTTTGAGATGTAAAGATTGATAGAGAGTGTTTGTCTGCTTGTTTGTGTGTATGTTTGTGTGTGAGAGAGAAATGAAATCAGAGCGGAAGAGAATCGGGACACTCAGGAGGTATTTGAAAAGAAATGCGTGGAATATTTGTTTTGTGAGTATGTGTGTGCACTCTTGAATATAAAAGGATTGCGCCAAATGCAAGTAAGTAGGAACAGTATGACATTAAGAAGCTGCAAATATTGTGAAACAAGGAAATATTAAAATGTGGTGTTTGTCATTGTTTTTGTGTAACGAATTAGCACATTTTGTTTATTTTCATACATTTCTCACATGTTTTGGTATGTCCTGCAACTGGTGTAAATGCCCTTCTCTGCACATATGAAAAGTTTGAGACAACTATCAAGGACAAAATGAATACTCAACAGAAATGTTTTTGTATCATCATGTCTCACCCCGCCTCTAACCCCGCCCACTGCCACGCCCCTAGCTCAATTTAATGAGTACCTGCAATTATTTTGTTCCATTTAAAGCACTGCCCATCGCCCCTTCTCATATGGGTTTATTAAATACATCGGAGCTGAATTCATGATTGATTCTGCATTTCTAGTACAGAATTGTCAGTTTTTACAGCAAATGTATTGGTAACGTCCGAGGGATCGGGTTCCCCTGTAAATGTCTGAGTGCGACAAAAGAGAGAGCCAGCTGTTTGTGTTTCATATTTGAGTGGGTATGGGCTCTTATCAAGTTCCCTCGGATTGCTCTCTATGATTATTTTTGGAAAAAACAACAATAAATAATAAGATGCAGTCGCTTTTTATCTGTTAAGTTTCTCATGATACCAGGGCCTGGGGGACTGCAGTGCCCGCCTGACATTTCTAATCTGATGTTAGTTTTAGAGTCTGATGAGATAACTGCTAGCTCCCATGCAGAGGGCCAGGCGGCTTGGCAGATGTCCACATGCGAGTTCCTAAGTGTCATTTCCACTCTAAGTTCAACAGGGATATTGTTATGATGTTACGTTATGTTATGTTAAATTAGGATATGTAGGGTCAGGTTACGTTATTGGCAGGGCCGCTGGAATTATGTGGCAGGGTAGGACCAAATTAACCAGTAGGGTTGACTGAAATATGTGAAAGCAAACCGCAAATTATGCAGCATAAGGTGCACATTTTAAATAGTAATCATTATGTTTTTCATCTGTACACATGTTAAAACTGTCTGGGCAAAGGTTTGACCTCATTAGTTCCAGATTAACGCCCAAACACGGTAATAAGCAATTTAAAAGTGGGAAGAGCTTTCCATTGCTTGATGACACATGTTGCTGCCTCATTAGTCACTTTTGATCTCTTTCTGCTAAAAGTTATATTTTGGTACGATCTACAGAATATGCACCAGATGAGGGATTATGTAGCAAACCTGGATAATCCATAATTATGTGGAAAAGCCGCAGAATAGCATAAATTCCTGTGACCTTGGTTATTGGCAATTCTAAAGTTCACAAGTTTGTTTTTTTGGGTGGAGTTTTATATAGCACAAACTTGACCTGGAGGTATCAGAGAGCTTTACATGAGCACCAGCTACATTTCAGACAGACACACTCATTTTTGTTAGGCAGGGGGAGATTAAGTGATTTGCCCAGAATCACAGAATGTTGAGTGTCCCTACTGAGACTCAAACCTGGTTCCCCCGCTCCAAGGTCGACTACCCTAGCCGTTAGGCCACATTCTCTCCCCAATTTGCCATTTGTATAGTATATTAACACTTTCAATAGGGTGACTTTCCAATCAATCCCAACGTTTCCATTGCAGACCAGACACTGACTCGATTTGTGAAAATAGTAGTGTGAAGGGCCCTCTCCTTACACCAGCGAGTGTGTGACCCTCAATGAGTTGTGGCTGAATATTCTTGGTGTTTAACGGTTGAGACAGAAGAAGGTCTGTACTAAATAACTTATCCATCTTCTAGGATGGTATGTGTGTCCTGTGCCCGGCAGATTGGTGCTAGCAAGTGCTTTGGGTGCCCTAATAGTCAATTTATATAAAAGTTACTCCGCAGAACCCGAAGACGCACACCCTCACTTGAAGTTAGTTGCTGCTGCAGGGATGTATTTCAGAATATCGAGGAAGGAAACATTGTGATGAAAAAAAATATTTTGACCAAAATATTGAGAACCAAAATACAGATGGGCAAGTACATATAGGTAATAATGAAATTGCTATTAACTCCACACCAATGTACCTTGAATATATATTTATATATGGTCTAGTTACATATTTGTGGAATTAAGTAAATTGAAGCTATATTGACGTCCTTCCAAATTCGGCACGCTCTTGTTACCAGTACTTGCTTTGAGGTCAGACCACCTCAAAATTATTTATAGCCAAAGAAAAAAGCGGCACTCAAAATCTGTTTCTCTAACAGTATTATTTACTGTTCACACAGATATCAAACCAATGCGTTTCGGCCATGTAGTCTTGATTACTGCTCATGACCCTACATATGTTTCTACTCTTTTATCATCACAGCCATGTCCTCCTTATATACTCTGGTGGATGTAGTATATAATACACATACTTACAGCTAATTGTATTACTATACTGTTGTACCTTTCAATGATAGTTTTTAATTCATCCACCCTCTAAGTGAGGTAACAAATTATATGCACTACACGTTAAAGTAAAAAAAAGTGCAGTGTTTAGAGGCTTTATGTTTCATTGTCCAGTGTTACAAATTAACTCACAATGATTAGCAATAGTTTTTACATTTTACAGAGTCGACGTCTAAGTGGGATCGTCTGATCATCATGCGTCGTCATGTATACAATCAATGTTAGTCTCAAGATACATGTCATGATCATTGTCCATGAAATGATGCAGTCTCTGCTTGAGTTAATGCAGGTGTATGTAAAGTTCCTCATCTTTATTCAGACCATTGGGTATTTTTGTTCTAAGCTTGATTATATAGTTTGATACTTTCTGCCAAAAAGTGAGAACTCTGTTCCCTCCCCTAGTGGATTCTGGCACATGTTCGACCAAAGTATACTAGGGACTTTCATGTCTCTGCTTGATGTTCTTTCATCATGTGTTTGGCAACTGCACAGGTTTTCAGTTACCCTTATGTGCTCAAGTATCTGTTTCTTTAGAGGACAAATTGTGCTGCTGACATATTTCAAGCCACACTTGCATTTGTGTATATATACAACATGTGTTGACTCACAGATGGTTCTCTGATTGTTATCTGATTCCATTTCTGATCTAGCATTGCTCTTTTATTTTTGCCTATTTTACACGCTTTGCATTTCTAGTACTTTCCGAAGCCATAGATTGATCTAGTTAGTCAAGTTTCTTGTGGTTTCTTTCCAAAATGGCTTTTTATCAATTTGTCTCTTAGTGATTGAGCTCTCATATTGATGGCAGAAACAGCTGGTTTCAGTTTGGACCCTATGCCAGGGTCTTTCTTAAGGATGTTCCAATATTTTTCAAATATTTGTTTGATTTGTAGACTTTCTAGTGTACGTTAGTATCATTCTGATTCTATTGTCTTTTGCTTTTTCAGTTTTTTGTCCTTCTTTAGTGAAGAGGGTGTCAATTCGATTTACTGCTCTTGATCTTTTCACATCCTTTTTGGATGTGTTTTTGTTGGTATCCACGCTTGCGGAATCTTTGCCATGCTTCTATATAGTTATTTCAAAGTTTTCCTGTATCAAGCAATTTCTCTTTAATCACAAAAATTCCCCATCTGGGATGCCGTTCAATAAAGTTTGGGGATAAATACTCGAGCCATGCAGTGTTACATTGGTGGATGTTTCTTTTCTATACAGTGATGTCTCCAGTTTCCCTTTTTCAATTAAATTAGTGATGTCAAAAAATGTGATTAGTTCTTTGTTGATGGCATGGGTAAACTGTAAACCATAATCATTCCTTGGAGAGGATGTGGCTTAACAGCCAGAGCTGCAGACTTTGGAGTTGGGAACCTAAGTTCAAGCCTCAGCATCACCTCAGAAGCCTGTGATTCTGGGCAAATCACTTAATCTCCACGTGGCTACCAAAAATGAATGTGTCCTTGAGTAACGTAACTGGGGCTCATGTAAAGCACTCCAATACCTTCGGGTTGAGTTTGCGCTATATAAAAAAAACGGCATAATTCCAATTTTGAAGTATCTTTCGAAATTACTGCTAGTGTTGTTCCATATTATGAAGAGAGGGGAAACATCCTTTACTACACAGCCAGAACTACGCACTACCATTACAACGCAGGTAATACAACGAACACGTTGTTACCACATGGTCCAATACGATGCAAGTCGTAACAACGACTTGCATTTGGGAACGTGTGGATGGATTTTAAATCCAACACCTTCCCTACTGTTGCACAGACTGGAGTTGGAATAGTAAAATATACTATTCCAAAGTCCAGCGCTTCCCTAAGGCAAGTCATATTAACGACTAGCGTGGTAATGGAACGCGTGGTAAGAACGCGTTTGTTGTATTGCCCACAATGTGATGGCATGTGTTGTAAAAGCATGAGTGATTGTATCATACATCCGAATAGGTAGTCTATATGTGTTGTCTATAAGACAATTTTGTCCAGATAGTGCTCTGGCCCCTCATCCTAGACTACATCTCTCTCTCTCTCATCAACCCATGGTCAAGTTGGTGTAGCTGGGAGAAAATAACATGTCCATTGCAGTTCCACACTGTTGTTTATGTTCTTAGTTATTTAATAGAAAGACATTATTATCCAAACATAGTTTTATCACCTCAAGAAGCCTCTTGGAGTGCTCAAATTCACCTACTGTGCATTGTTTGAAAAGATAAGCTTACGCTTGAAGTCCAACTTCATGTTTGATGGCAGTAAAGAGAGGTACTACATCAATAGTTATCAGGTAGTATTCTTCTTGCTATATTACTCCTACAAGTATCCTTAGTAAGTCCCCAGGGTCCCTGATGTTTTGACATTGATGCAAGATAGTGATCTATGTATCGTGAAATATTTTCCTATAGATAGTCACAAGCGTAAACTATTGGTCTTCCTGGTAGATTGATTAGACTCTTGTGAATCTTTGGGAGAAAGTAGATGGTCCATGTCCTGGGATATTCCACCCTGAGACAGTTATATTCATCTTCATTGATCAATAGTGACATATAAAAAAAAAAATGTATTCGTTTTTGCAAATACAAATGTTACATCTGGATGTATGAGCCATTGCTTACATTTGACGCCACCATATTAACCGCATCCAGACCCACACAATCATTTATGGCATATTACAAGAAAAGGTCATAGTGAGTTAACTCATCCTCCCTATCCCCCTCTGCTGTATGTCAGTGTATAGGGTTACCTGGAGAATTTCCGTATTTTACCTAGCATCGGGGTTACTGGGTATGGCCTAGGCATTATAATCTCTGTTCCCTACTGAGGGAGGCTTTCCCTTCCGGGGTTCCCTTGAGTCTCTTCATCTTTTAATTCTGCTAGCATAGAGGCCCATACCAGGAAATCGTCTCCAACTCTATCATCCTTCCTCACAAATTTCATGCACATTGATTCTGCTGTCGCCCATTCACACACATCTCTACACCATTCCTTGGATCGCGGGGGCTAGGGAAGCAACCATGCAATGACCGCATGTCTCTTGGCCGGGACAAGCTCCAGGAGAGTAAACCGCCTGCTAAGCTTCTTGTGCCGTGGCGTTGGTAACAGTCCTAGTAGAACTTGTTTGATGTCTTTAGGGATAGTCCAGCCAGTAGCTCTTTGCAGGCGTGTGAATACTTCTTCCCAGTAGGGGAGCAGCAGCGGGCAAGACCAAATCATGTGAAGAAAAATCACCTCACGCTTGTTACATCTTGGGCATTCATCCATACATGACTGGTAAATTATGTGTAGGGTGCATGGGGTGAGGTATACTTGGTGGACTGCATTATATTGAAGGAGCTGTAATCGTGCATTGGCACTGACCTTCTGTACCCCCTCATGGACTTTCCACCATACACTCTCCGTCAGCAGTTCGTCCACAATCATGTCCCATTTTTGCTGTATCTTATTAGCCTCTCTCAGTTGGTCATCTCTCAGTGCTGTATAGAGATGGGAAACCAGTCGCCTACCCTGTGCCATACACAGCATGACCTTTAATGTGTGGTGGTGGGGGGTTCCTCTGGAAACCCCTGCCAGATTTTTTGGGCCACGCTTGAAATGTATTAGTATTGCAAGAATTGACCCATTCCTAAACTAAAGGTGCCCCATGTTTCCTCTCGGGTAATACATTTCCCATCTATGTAGAGGTCCACTAAGGTCTGGCAACCTCCTGCTCTCCAGCGGTGCACCGACATAGAGTCGGCAATACTGGCAAAAGGGCGAAGCTCCCACAGAGGCCTATCCTGAGGATACAGGGAGTGTTGCACTATCTGGCGCACCACATTCTCCCACGTTGTGGCTTCATGTCGTACAATGTACAGGAGGCACCATGCCCCAGCATCAGGAGCTCTGTTAGAGTTCGATCCCCATACGTTCCAGCCAACAATGTTTCTCCCAGTTATCTTCGCTGTCCATCCAGTGGGCCACACGTTGCAACTGTGAGGCCATATAATAGAGTTCCAACCGGGAAACTTCCAGTCCTCTCCTAACCCACGTTCGCTGTAATGATGTCAGACCCACCCTTCTGCGTTTCTTCCCTCACAGGAGGTCTGCCATTAGTTTGATCAATAGTGAAATATACCAATTCTTCAGTTTTTCATCAATCTGGTTCTTGATCATCATTACAGGATTGAAAGTGGGTTTCTCGAAGCTATTTGTATCATTGAGCTGTCAATTTGATTCCATAATGTATTGGATTTTATCCATTACAACTATATTTCCACTTTTGTCAGTCAACAGTGGGTTGTAAACAGCATTGCATCTGTCACCCCTAAGTACACTCAATGGTCTCTTTCTAGGTAAACTTAAAGAAGTTGACAGTTGTTATCTGAAAGTGTGATTTGTTGATTGCTCTTCACCTCCAGGTTAAATTTATATCACAATCTGAAATCACTTAAAAGAAGGTAAAACTAGTGGCTTTCAAATTATCAAAGACTGTGGCTCCAGGGATACTTTAGTTTCTTAACTAAAATACCTGGATTGAAGCGACAATGTTACCGTGATTAGGGATGGGCGGAATTTGCGTAGTTGCACTATGCAAAGCTCTACGAAACGCTAAAAATCTCGGCAAGCATGCAAAAGTACCGCGAACACGCGGAATTGCTTGTTCCGCCCGTTCGCGATGCTTTTTTCCTGTTCGCAAACGCTGTTTGCGTGCTCGGGGAAAAATATCTCGCGAACATGCATTTTGAAAGTGCGAACAAGCAAACAATTCCGCCAAGCTGCGGTTCGCGGAATTTTGGGCAATTCCGCGGAACGCGAAATTACCCAAATTCCGCAAATTCCGCAAATTCCGCGAGCGGAACGGAATTTACCGCCCAGGCATAACCGTGATGTGGAGTCAGACGGTCACAGAAAATACTGCCACGGGCTCTCCCCATTCTCACCCACGAGTCACCTCAAATTGGTATTCACCCGGCAACCTACATTTATCTTGCTTGAAAGGAAGACCTCTCACCAAAGGAAACACCACATTTGGGCACACCCCCTTACTTAAAATGAACACTAGCCGGGGAGCCCCGGGCTGAAGCAGTGGCTTCCCCAACACGCTTTTCCCTTAAAACAGCCTCATGCTGCCACTGAATGGCCACAAAGGGAGACTGCAGGCTCACTTAGCCTAAAAGCAAGAAAACACACATTGCCACTTTGTCCCTCTTCGTCGTACCAGTTTTAAATCTCAAGGGATTTCAGCCCTCGTGAGAGATCCCCTTTCAAGTAATTTACAATCCTTTAGAGGATTTGAGTTGAGTAACCAGTCCCCCTCATTACATGTATAATAATATCAGAAGGGAAACAGGAAGTCCTGCTCTATTTTCTGCCTATTGCGTGAGTTCCAGTAAGCCTGAGTTTTCTTTTACTTGGGGCACTTTAATACTTTTTACCATGGAATGCTGCTATGCACGCTTCTCCTCTGTAGAAGTTTGTTTTGGGAGAAACTCCTTTTGCAATGGAAAGGCATCCCACCACTTCCTAGCTGTGCAGGACTGCCTGACCTGGGGAGGTTCTAACAATGATGTCACTTCTGTGTGCTTTGCATCGACATGCAATGGAAGGGTCTTTAAATTCTGCTGGCTACTTTCTGGTAAGTGCTTTAATTTGTTGTGTGTATGCAATGATGCCAGACTCTGAGCACTTACCTTCCCCCCACACTAGTGCACATCTAAAAAACAGCATTGCAGCCCAGATTAGCAGCACCCTACTCCTCATAAGCATAACAGAAGGCATAAGCACCACCCCCCAAGTCTTCTAAACTTACTGCCGATGTGGTCATATTAAAATCAAAGGGGCACATCATCAAGGGGCCGCGATAAAATTATCGCCGCTTTAGCGTCTGTTTTCGGGTGAAAAGCGGCGATAATTTTATCACTCTATTAGCAAGAACACGCTAGCGCATGTTTCCTTGCCTTAGTGCCCGGCTTCTTTCCGCCTAGCCTTGCATCGCTAATGAGATGCAAGGTAGGCGTGCCACGTAAAACTGCATTGTAAAATATCTCTAACGGGCCTTCGCAATATTTACAAGGTGGCCCTCAGGATTTTAGCAGACGTTAGTTTTGGGCAAAAACCGCGGTTTTCACCAAAAACTAACGTCTGCTAAAATCCTGACTTAGCTATACTTACCATTGGGGGTGGATTATGCTGATACAACCACAGGGTCGTATCAGCAAGGTTATCGCTGTTTTCCATGGAACATCGCTGGAAAACCAGCGATGTTCTATGGAAAATACCGCTATCGCTGGAAAATTATCGCCATTGCGCTATGCGTTGTTAATACAGCGCTAGCATGGCGATAATTTCCAGCGATAGCCGGCGATAATAAATCTCACGCTAAGAGCGGCCAGCGATAATTGTCGCTGCCGCTTGATAATATGCCCCCATGATTGATGAAGCAGTATAACCTGTTGTAGAAAAGCACCTTCCACCTCAAACTCCTCGCCCTGAGCCTTCTGTAGAGCCTCAGAGCAGAGAGGAACTTTTTACTCTGGATCCTAGTCAGGATAATAATGATACGCCAGATACAGAATCCAATGGTTGTTTTTTTTATCAAAAAGGAGGTCATAGTGGAAATAATTGCAAATACATGATTTCATGACCCTTCTCAGCCCCCAACCACGCAGGAAGCTAATGTTTTTTCAAGAAAATTTACTTCTGAATCTCTGGATCTTCCTTTACATCCAAACATACAACAGTTCATACTTAATGATTTGAAGGACCCTGAAAATGTTTTAATACCCCGATATTAGTCTAAACTGTATCATTTGGATAAATTTGACCAGAAGTTACTGGATGCTCTTAAAATAGACTCTCTAGTACCGTGTTTGGCAGGTCGCTTGTTCATTGCTACTAGAGGTTCAGTCGCTTCCGATAATATCGATAAGACATCGAAACACCAACATGTTGCTTCCGGCTTTGGTGTTAAAGCTCACATTTGTGCAGCTCATTAGACCCATTTTTTAATGAGAGGCTTTTGAGGAAGGGCTGAATTGCTCTTATCTCTTAGGCACGATTGAAAAAGAGTTCAAACTAATTTTGCATTGCTTTTTCAATCCAATTAACACTTCTCCTTTAGCTATTGTTACCTCATTAGCAGCGAGCCAGGAGTCCAGTAAGGCAGTAGTCCAACATCCAACAGGTCAACAGTCCAGCTGAATGGCAGTCCTTTCAGCAGCACAGCAGTCCTTTTTCCTGGCAGAGTCTCTACAGGTCCAAAAGTGCACTGAAGAGTTGCTGTCTCTGGTCCAGTATTTATACCAGGTACCTCCTTTGAAGTGGAAGAAGCTTCTAAAGATTTCCCTTTGAAGTGCACAGGTTTCCTGCCTCCCATCCTTGCTCCGGACTAACTACAGGGGTTATGCAGACGTTTGTGTGAAGGCAGGACACAGCCTATTCAAGTGTAAGGAGGGCTGTGCCCAGTTCTACCCTCCCATTTTGCCACTGGTGGCCTTTCCAGGCACAACCAAGCTCTTGATTGTGTGTGGGGGTCTAGGAGGAATACACTTCTAACTACACCTAATCACGTGGCCCAGTGACAGGCTGCAGGTACTTAATTGCCAAGGCAGGAAAATGCCAACTTTCTAAAAGTGGTATGTTCAAAACTGTAGTTTAAAATCTGACTTTACCATAAGAGATGATTTTTTATTACAATTCCAAAAACACCAAACAAGAACTGGTTACCTATTCCCATTTGGAAGTTATAGATTATTAAATGTAATAAGGTAACTCCATGTTATCCTATGGGAGAGGAAGGCCTTGCAGTAGTGAAAACTGAGTTTAGGAGCTATTCACTACCAGGACATGTAAAACCTAAAAATACATGTCCAACCTTTTGAATAGACTCCATCCTGACCTCTGGGCTGTTCAGGGCCTACCCTAGTGGTGATATACATGTTTTAAAAAGGAAGATTTGGGCCTGGCAAAAGGTTTATTTGCCAGGTGAACATGAAAGGCTGCAATGGCAGTCCTGAGACATGTTTAAAGGCCTACTTAAGTGGATGGCACAATTAGTGCTGCTGGCCCACTAGTAGCATTTAATTTACAGGCCCTGGGCACATGTTGTACCACTTTACTAGGGACGTACAAGTAAATTAATTGGGCCAATTGGGTGTAAGCCAATTCCACCATGTTTAAAGGAGAGAGCACAAGCACTGTAGCACTTGTTAAGAAGTGGTAAAGTTTGCAGAGTCAAAAAGCTAGCAAAAACAAAGTCAGCAAAGCAGAAGGGTTAAAGTCAAAACGTTGGGTGGAACACCACACCAAGGATGCCAGGTCTAACACTCAGGTCATTCTAACAGCCCCAATGCAGCCGGGACGTTGTGGTTTCCCGTCTTCAGAGAGCTGAGTGCTCATCAGGAGTGGCTAGTGCATTAAAGCCTATCTCCCTTAATGTGGCTGATCCTTCATCTATCAACCCTGAGATGGCTAAAATTGAGGGCCTCTGAAAGGTTAGACTTTTTAATTTAGGAGTATCCCAGGAAGTTGCTTTAACAATTTAACAAACTCGCCACCCTCCCTTACTAAAATACTATTAAACACAAGGCCTGCTCTAGAAGATGGTGCATCTTTAGGGATTTAAATCCTCTTTTATGTGAATCTCTTTGTATTTTACAATTTATTTGGGAGTGCTTTCTTTAAATGCTAGATGTCACTACTCTTTGTTGTTAACTAGCAACTTTTACAGCTTTCCATTCTCCTTGGAAGAATTTAGGTTCTTTGCTTGAACTAGCTCCTCATCGTTTGAAGTGTTTTGATATAGCCTTCTCTAAGAGTCAAAAAGCTATACTGCCTTGAGATCTCCAATTTGTTCTGACAGCTGAGATCTGCTCTCTTTGAACCGTAAGAAGTCTATATTACAAATCTTTCAATTAAGGGTGTGTTTTTTAACAGCAATACCTAAAGCCCATAGATTGGGTGAAATGTGTGCACTCTGTCTTCTGAGCCTTCACTTTGTAGCTGATTGTCTTGCACTATGTGGCTTCCCTTCTTTTCTAAGATTGTTTCTGACTTCCATCTTTTTTTTTTGAGTTTAGAAAGCTTTATTAAATATCATAATCAAAGTAAAACATCAGTACAGAGAAAATAAAAAAAAAACAAAGGCAATGTAATAGAACAATATATAAAAGAGAATCAATTACACTCTGAAAAGATGCCAATGGAAAGGTAGGGCATATACTTAGGGAAAAAGCATTTTAAGGTTTTGATTAGTGGGCAGGGAGGGTAGGGAAGAGGAGAAGAGGGGGAAGGGAGGGGGAAATGCAACCATTGTACAGAATAAGCATCATATAAATACCGTAAGCTAGCAGATGAACAAATACATTAGATCGAACTATATGTAGAACATGAACAAAGAGAAATAAAAAACAGCAAATTAAGGGACATTTTGAGAGAGAAACTTAGTTAACGGCAACCATAACAAATCTTTTTTGATCAGAAGAGGAACAGTGGTAGCAAAAGCATGATCCAGCCGATGGTGGTGGCACAATAAATTCCACCATGCATTATATGAGATCTTAGAGGTGTCTTTCCAGTTGGACGTAATTATCTGTAAGGAAATGGCTATATACAAATCTATAAATTTACGTACATTAGTAGAAACATTCCATACAGGAGCCAAACCACCCAAAAAGATATGGACGATCTCAAATGTGTGGTCGGTAGCTAAGATATCATTCAGTTTAGACCAAATATGGGACCAAAGGGACTTAACCAACGGGCAGTGGAAATACATATGAAAAAGGTCGCTATTGTCAGAGGGGCAAGACCAACATTTTTTAGAGTCAATTAATTTGAACCTATAAAGATCAGAGGGAGTAAAAAAAAGTTTATTATAAAAAAAATACAAGGTCTGTGTGGTGCTAGCAGAACGTGAAGCAGTGTGTAGCTTTGACCATAAGGAATTCCAGACTTGAAGGGGAAACTCTTGGGCTAGATCCGTTTCCCAGGACAGTTCAAGTTTTGACTTGGTTCTTTCTACAAGGGAACAGGAAAGTAGCTTGTAAATAGCAGCAGCTTTAAGGGGAATAGAGAAGTCTGGCAAAGGGAAGATGGTTGAGTCAGTATTAGAGAGTGAGGCGCCCTGAGAGATAAAGAGATCTAAAGAATTTTTGAGCAAGGGATATTGGGAGGAATGGGCATTGGAAAGATGAAAAGAGGTACGAATATCAGAGAAGTCACGCAGGGAATTATTGCTAAATAAGGAATCAAAGGTGATAATACCTTTATCTATCCATTCTTTCCAAAAAAGTGCTCTGTGATTAATCTTAATGGAATTATTATACCAAATTGGGGTTGAGGAATGAAACTTCAAGTGCGAGAGGGAAGAGCGAAAGACAGAAAGGGCAAGTGCCTTAGAGTGTCTAAAGATAGGAGTAAGGAGACGTTGTGGAGGATGAGACAGTCGCGAAGCCGTAGCAAATGAGAAAGGCGAAAGCTGCGCAAGCTCTATGGCGCTCCAGGCTGTCAAAGGGGGATCAAACAAATCAGATAGAAAAGGCCAAATCTGTTTTAGAGTAAAAGCCGAGTGAAATCGAACAATGTTGGGAAAATTAACTCCACCCAGATCTTTAGGTTGTTGAAGACGGGAAAGAGAAATCCTCGCCTTACGTTTATTCCATAAAAAAGTAGTAAAAATACGGTTTATAGTTTTGAAAAAATGGAGTGGAAGGGAGATTGGAAGCATTGAGAGATAAAAATTAACAATCGGAAGAAGCATCATTTTAATAGTGGCGAGCCTCCCCCACCAGGATAGGAAAAGGGGGGACCAACGTTCTATAAGGGAAGAGAGCTTTTTAACTATATCCTTTTGATTAAGCTTAACAGTATCTCTAATAGAGCTAGCATATATAATACCCAAGCATTTAATATTACCTGAGTTCCATTCAAAACCTGAGCCCTGAAACATATGAGGAAGGCAAAATTTGTTAAGTGGCAAAACCTCAGATTTATCAATATTAAGTTTATACCCGGAAACGAGAGAATATTCTTGTAACAAGGAAAAGAGCGTGGGCAAAGAAGTGGGCGGGTTAGAAATATAAAGCAGAATATCATCAGCATAGGCCGTGAACTTAATATCAATGTTTCGAAATATGAAGCCAGTATACGATGATGAACGACGAATTTTTTCCAAAAAGGGTTCTAACGCAAGAATAAAAAGAAGAGGAGAGAGAGGACAACCTTGTCTTGTGCCTCTATGCAAAGAAAAATAAGAGGATTGAGATCCATTGACCCAAATAGAAGTGGAGGGAGCAGAATATAACAGTTTAACAAGATGGATGAAGGGGGGACTAAATCCATGCCACCGCAAAGCACCAAACATAAAATCCCAACAAACTCTGTCAAACGCCTTTTCGGCATCTAAGGTAATAGCGGCGATAGGGGAGTCCATCTTTGAGGCCAAATGAATAATGTTAAGGAAGGTTCTCGAGTTGTCAGTAATGGATCTACCTTTAACAAAGCCAGATTGATAAATGTTGGTGAGATCAGGGATAACTTTATTAATACGAGATGCCAAGACTTTAGCGTAAATTTTACAGTCTGTGTTGATTAAAGAAATGGGTCGATAATTTTTGCAAAGGGAGGGATCTTTATCTTTTTTAGGGATTAAGCATAACATAGCCTGAGTAAAAGAACCTTGGGACTTCCCTTGAGCAACAAATGAGTTAATCAAAGAAAATAAATGTTGTAACAAGATGTCTTTAAAGTGGAGATAAAAACGAACCGTGAAACCATCAGGGCCCGGAGTTTTGTCTTTGGGAAGAAGAGTAATAGCATTAAGTAATTCTTTCTCAGAAAGAGGAGCGTCCAGTGATGAGAGGTCCACAAGACTATCCGAGGACTTAGGGAGAGACTGAAAGAAGGAATCAATTTGAGAAGGTGAGGGAACGGATTCGGGCGTATAGAGCGTGGAATAATATTGAACAAAACAATCGAGAATTTTATCGTCGGTATATTGAGGATTTCCATGTGAATCAGTAATAGTTGTTATTTTAGATTTTTGTTTTTTAATTTTTAGATAGGTAGCAAGAGACTTACCAGCCTTATTGCGTCCCCCATACATCTTGGAATGAAAATTGAGAAGAATATTACTCGCAGAGTCCCAAGAGTGCTTGTTATATTGCATCTTTGCTTTGATGAGGGAAGAGAGCACTTCTGAAGAGTTAGTGGTATAGTAGAGATGCTCTAGGTTCTTGATTTGCTTAAGAATTTGGGCCGACTTTGATAGGGCTGTTTTCCTTTTCCGTGAGACAAAAGCAATAATGAAACCTCTGGCAGAAGCCTTGAAGGAATCCCAGATAGAGTGAAAGTGAGGGGTAGAGTGGAGATTATTCGTAAAAAATTCTTGCGCAAAAAATGTAAATTGCTCAACAAACTGTGAGTCAAGGAGGAGCGAATTATTGAAGCGCCAACGCCTGGAGGTGGGAGTAGGTGGGGGAAAGTCCAGATCAGTAATAACCGGAGCATGGTCAGATATAAGAATTGAGCCTATTTCTGAATTAGTCATAAATTGGAAAGAATGCTGTGTGAGAAAAATATAATCTATACGGGAATGTGAAGAGTGCACTGGAGAGAAAAAGGAAAATTCTAAAGTATCGGGATGAGAAAGTCTCCAAGAGTCAATAAGACCTCTAGAGGAGATGGCATCAAAAAAGGACTTTTGCATTTTATTGGGTACATATCTGGTATGCGATTTACGATCTAAAAATGGGTCCATGAGTTGGTTGCAGTCACCACCCACCACCAGATTATCACTTGCATGAGAAGAAAGGAGCTTATAAAAGTCCTTCCAGAAGGATAAATCAACACCATTCGGGCCATAAACACTGCAGAAGGAAAATTGTGTATTATTAACAGTAACATCTAAAAAAAGCCACCTACCACAAGTGTCATGGAATTCATTGTGCAACTGAACAGATAATGACTTATGAAACAAAATAAGAACACCATTTTGCCATTTACTGCTGGAGAACAGAATGCCTCTCCAACCCATTGTCTACGCAGCGAGGACAAGTCTTGAGAGTTAAGGTGGGTTTCTTGTAACAGTGGAATATGACATTTCAACCTTGCTAAGTGAGATAAGACACGTTGTTTTTTAACAGGATTGCGAACGCCCTTAACATTCCAAGAGATAATACGAAGACCATTCATTCCCAAGAATGAGGTAAAGATAAGCAGAAAGGGATATGAAATTTAAGACAGAGTAGAGAGGGAGAAATAAGCTGAAAATAGAAGATACATGAGTAGAAAACAGAGTAAATAGCAAGAGGCAGAGAGAATAAAGTAGGCGACCACCAGAAATACGGTGATAAAAGTGTAAAAGAGTATAAAAACAGAGAAGTACCATAGTCAGAAAAAGGAGAAAAGGAAGTATGGTGTGTATCAGATAGTAAAGAGGTTGCCAAAAGAATAGAAATGACAGGGATAAAAAGGAAAGAGGAAGGGGAAGACACACAGCAAAAAGGGGGAAAAAGCGAAGAGGAGAAGGGGAAAAATAGAGAAGAGGATGCAGGGGTACAGAAACCCCCAAAAGGTATCCAAAGGAGGGTGACGAAAAGCCAACAGGCTTTAGCCACAGAAGGCAAATGAACAAAAAACATTACTGTGAGAGGGGGGCGACGAAGAACAAAACAGCCGCACTAAAAGGAGCATGCAAGAGAACAGACTACCACAGAGATCGAAAAAAATAAAAGACAAAAGGCTATAAACTGGAAAACTAGAACAATATAACAATCAAATATAACAGGTGAAGGAACTTACCAAACATCTAGGGAAGGAAAACAGCAACAGAAAAGGGTAAACACCGTGAACAGCAGGATGGGACATAGGGTGACCTTGACAAGAACATCACATAGGGGGATCCTGCAGAACAAGGGAAAAACAAGGAATGAGCAAAAAAAGAAGAATTATACAACAATTAACAGAATATTTTAGAAGAACAAAATAGTCCTAGACTTTAAGAGAAAAAAATCAACTAGGATTTGCTCAGTTCCATAAGCTCTCCCTTGTGAGTATGGATGAACTTCCGCAAGTCAGCAGGATCATCAAAACTAAAAGTTCTCTCCTTATAGGTCACTTTGAAAAAACAAGGGTGTATTAAACCGTAGCGTGCATTCATAGATCTCAAGGCCGGTCTAAGGTCCAAAAATTCCTTTCGACGAGAAGCCGTAGGCTTGGAAACATCCTGAGAGAAAAATACCTTGTGCCCTGACCAGATCATTTGCTTATGCTGCTTGGAGGCCTGGAGAATCGACATAAGATCTGAGTAGAGGGGGAAGTATGCTATGATTCCACGAGGTTTAGATGCAGAAGATGCATTCCGAGGCCCCAGACGATGAGCGCGTTGTATGTTGAAGTCTGAGGATTTCGGGAGGCCAACAATTTGAAGAACTTGAGATTTAAGGAAATGAATCATATCCGACCCCTCCGAACCCTCCGGAATACCATAAATACGCAAGTTGTTGCGCCTATTGCGGTTTTCCAAATCCTCCGCCACCTTCTTGAGCTGGTCAACTTCCTTGGTGAGAGTGTCCACTTTAGTAACAACATCCTGTGCATCACTGATCCTCTGCTCCACCTCTGAAAGTCTCGTATCCAAACTAGACCATTTGTCGTCTAACCTCTGAAGCGTGGCAACAGTGTCTGTCATAAAAGGGCGAATGAGGCGCAACTCCTCCATAATATCCTCAAGAGTGAGAGGCAGCGGAGACTTAACTGGGGAAGGCGGGTCTTTTTTGGTGCGTTTGACAGAAGGAGTACTCGAGTCCTTCCTTCCCCCAACGGAACCACCATGAGGTTTAGTTGGATGTGCGCCCTCCATACTGATGGTGTCGCAAACAGTTATGACAGAAACACCCAGTGGCGGAATGCAGGCAAGACAGCGATGATAATGCGTATTCAAAGCAAGAGGAGACGTAGCAAAAATTGAAAGTGTCAGAAAACAACACAGCGAAAGGTACAGAGTCTCTGGAAACACAGCTGGCTCCCTCTGAAGTAGTTGCTAGAAGATACAGTCCGAAGGGACCACAAAAGCAGCAGAATAGACCAACCACTAGCAATTATTGGCACAAAAAGATGGCATAATGTGAACAAATGCAGCCACCACCGTAATGCCACAAGAGAACAGCAAAGAACTAACCAATATACTCAGTGGCATCCAAAAAATAGAGAAAAAACGTTGAAGGAAAAACAAAATGGCGGCCGCCATCTGAGGGGAGCAGAAATTGCACAATTAAAGTAGTAAAAAGACAGCATTTTGGTCAAAAAAACCTGCCAAAACAGTCTCCACAGTGTCCGATGCTCGAATCCATCCTTGGAGCGAAGCTCCGTTGCCTTAATGAAGCGCCTTCACACTCGAGTCGGCATATTTCGAGCGGAGCTCCTCACCCGGCGGCCATCTTGAATCGCCGTGCCGCGCGCTCCCCTGACTTCCATCTTAACCAGAGAATATTTCTTCTCTATTGATAACCTTCTCCTTCCTGTGTAGAGGAGCAGTGCTTACATACTTTAGATGGAAGAAGAGTGGTGAAAATATATTTATTTACTGAAAACATCAGATTTTTTAGTTTGGGGTACTAAGGCCTTAAACCATCAGGTGCAACTCTACGGCATTGGGTACTCCTAATTATATCTATAGCTAATGAGTTGACAATAGTTTCTGTTCCTTCTCCTGCTCGAGGTCATTTAACCAGAGGAGTCTCTGTTTCATGGGAAGTAGCTTGTGGCGTGTGGATATAGGATGTGCGTAGAGCAGTAATTTGGGCAACTCCTACCACTTTTGTTAAGTATTTTAGTTTGCAGATTCCTAACTCATAAAAAAAGTTTGTTCCACAGTTCTAAGTGATGTAACTATTTGATTATTTTACTTTATTTATATCATCTAATTCACTGATAAATAAACTTCTGTCTCTGTCAAGCAATGCCACGTAAACTGCTTGCTATTGCATCGAGATTTAGGTATGGGGACAAGGAAGAGGGACGAAGAGGCAATGTTCAGATTACTTGCTGGTAATCTTCATGAGTCCAACTTTTCCTCATCCTAGGCTTCTTTAACACCCTCCTCTCCAGAGAGAGATGCATTGATCAGTGCCAGACTGGCCGTATCGGGCATCAGGCGTTTTCCCGGGAGGCTGGAAGGGTGGGGTCGCTTTATTTAGCATTGGGGGCTGCTTTCCTTACTAGGGGGCGGTTTTCCAGCGGTGCTGCAATATCGGCCCCCAGTCACAAAAGCAGCAGTGCCCACTTCCCTTTCAGCCCCCGTGGGGCTTGTCCAACAAAATTGCCAGGGGTACTTTGGGTTCCCAGTCCGGCCCTGGCATTGATTTATAGCTACTTGTAGGTTATACTGGACCGCATGTTTCCCTTGTGGCATAAATAAACATGTAATGAGCCAGAGTGATGAATCAACTTAAATGCTCAACAGGATCGTAAATTACTGTAATCCTTCGAGATTTAATGGCTGTGAGCAGACGAGTAGGACAATGTAATTGAGATTAAAGGTAAGTAATCCAAATGTTCTCAGACAAGCCCCATGACTCATAGTGGAAGGCACATGGACTCCATCTTGTTCTGCAAGAATAGCACACTCACGTATTTATTTACCTATTTATTTGATTTGTAAAATACCAACATATTACCACGGCCCCTTTGCATCGCTGGTGGGAAGCAAGGGAACTCAGATAAGAACTATTAGATTTGTAAGACAGAATGGGGCAAAGGTGCATACATAGCTCATGCTTTACAGCTTCCAAACCACATTTATTCATTTTCTCTACCTCTGAAAGACGAAAAGGTTGAGTCAGCAGTACTTTCATTAAAACCTGCACCATAGACATTTGTAGCAGTCACATTCCCGTTGGTAATAACTTATTTTGACAAACAAAACATCCATTAGCTTTGAGAAAGAAGCCCCATTTTCTGTGCCTTTGTGAAATTGCAAGGTACATTTTCTAACTCTTTGTCTTGTCCCTTGCAGCCTGATGTAATGCAGAGCTTATGGCTGCTTCAGGAGGGAGGGAGCTCTGGTATTATTTATAATAACATGCAGTCTGCTCAAGAGAGCGGCTCTCCTGGGGCTGTTAAGGGTAATCCTGGGTGACTGGCTTGTTTACTGAGATGGCCGCCTTCTCCAGTCTCTTACCATTTCCACATTGCTGCTGGCTAATGTTAATGGAGTTCAACAGGATGAACATTAAAGTACAGTGCGTCTTTCAAGCTGTGACTCCTGCTTTATTTTCGAAGGGTGGCTATAGCGTTCTCTCCCTAAACAGATGCATATTCAGTTTTGAGCACTATACGAAGGAATAAAACATATTTCTAACGCGCCCTACTACACCAAGAAAGGGGTGTCCAGGCGCTAGGCTAAACTCATCAAGAGGGCACATTCTAACTGTAGGAACAGCCAAGTTTGTAGAGACTCAAATGCCTGCCACAGGGTGGCGGCAGGGAGCACCACAGTTCAGCAGTGTGACGGAAGATTGAGGCCCTCCCAAGGGGCAGCGTCAGGATTGAGGCATAGGAACCCACAGCACCCTGGCTCCAGATGAACGTAGAGGACATCTAGGCGAAAATAAACAGATCGTTCTGGACAGATATATGGGACCAATGGCTTTTATGGCTTTGAAAGCCAGACAGTGAGCTTTAAAAGCACATCTCTACCAGATAGAGACAGTGAAGCGCGGGAGGGGAGATGTAACCAATGTTCCGCGGGCACGTGCCACCGCATTCTGCACAATCTGAGGCCTAACTAGAAGGTAAGAAGGCATACCTACACAAAGAGCATTGGCATAGTCCAGGCAAGAATAAATGATGTCGGGACCCTATGTTTTTATTCTCCACCTTGTCCCCAGTGCCTCAGTCGACCTTCCAATATTTGTTACTCGTGCAAATGGAAGGATTTTAGGAATGACCCGGAGCACAGCAAAACACTTTGAAGCTCCCATAGTGATGTGTGCCGCAAGTGAAAAGTCAGTGTCTAAAAGCATGCCCAAATTGATGACACGAATTTTGTTGCGCGCGCTGCATCGCATTTTGTGATGCAGCGCACACAAACGAAATTCGTTTTATTTATTTAATTGTTTACTTACCTCTGTTCATCCGTATTCCGGTGTTTACTACCCCCCACCCTGCTCCTCCCCCGCCCCACCCCACCGCCCCGCAGCACTCCCTCCACGAGCTGCTACTGTTACTAAATGCCTTTTGTGAATACCAAAAGTCGTAAAGTTAGGATTATGTCTCAGTTTAGTAGTAGTACAGTTAGGAGTCCTAACTTTACTACTACTAAATGCCTTCTGTGAATACCAAAAGTAGTAAGTTTAGAATTTTATCTCAGATTAGTTGGAATGGAAATCTAAACAATGGGCAGTGTACACAGTTTATAAAACAGTTTTTGACTTGTAAGAGTTTACTTGTCTTTTTATCAGATAAAATATGCTCTTCCTGCCTCTTGATGTTCCAAATTGTGCAAGAGTAACCAATCAAAAACTCTTGCTTTACCTTATTTTTCAAGCACTTTAGCTGTCTTTGTTGTTGTAGACAACTATCAATCACAGAAACAGGAAGTGACATTTTCTTATTCAGAATCACCAGTTCCATCACACAGTGCTATAGTAGCACAATGCAATTAATTATACACTTTAATAGATTAATCATAATAAATTAATAGAAAATAGATGAATGCATTATTTCACTTTCAAGAGTCAAAAAACAACACATAGCTTCCCTTAGTATATCTTTGACCCCTTGCCTTCTCCCTTTCAAGATGATTGGAATCCAACTTCAACAAAAAATGAAATAATCATTCTTCACTGCAAAAAAAAAGAGTAATCACTTAATGGCCCTACCTACCTGCATGTGTTTTCCCATGCTTCAGAAACATAGTTCACAATGCAATAGTGGAACCTGAAATTGTAATTGGATTTATATAGAGCTTACTAACCCTGACAAGGCGTCTTATCACTTTTCTGCAAGTAGCACGCTACTCCAGAACTCAAAGTGGATTAGTGGTGGATTAGTATAGGGAAAATATGTTTTTAACTAACGCGGTGGACATGTTGGTTTGTTAGTTGGATTGAACAGGATAAAGGGGTATAGAGGAGGAAAGACTCTAGAAAGTGTTATTTGTTAGATTATCGTAGTAAAATTAGCTTTTTGAATGATTCAAAAGAGGGCTAGGGACAGAGTCTAGAAATGGTTATTAGGGCGATCATTGTAGTAAAATGAGGTTTGGGAGGAGTCAAAGTAGGGATAGAGGAGGGAAGAGTCTGAAACGTGCTAATAGGGCGATCATAGTAGTACAATGATGTTTGGGATGAATTAGAGAGGGGAGGTAGAGGATATATTGAAAGATGTATAGGATGAGACATAGAGTAGTGAATTGGAGAGAGTTGAAGGGTTTATTTTCCCCACAGTGGGAGTAAACTAATAAATATATAGATACATAACTACAAAGAAAGGTATACCTGTATATGGAAAATAATAAAGAGATATAACTATGTATTCTATAAAGTCGCATATGTACATGTATGGATAAATAAATGGTTAGAGACTCAGACTTTCAAGTGTTGCTGTACATGAAGCACATTTATGTATTTTTCTAAAAAATGTTGGAAATGTTATGTTTTATTTTTTTTATTTTATTTGTTTATTTATTCATATTTATTTATTGTAATTTTATGTTTTACCGCAATATTTCAATAGTGAAATAGATGCAATTGTTATGTGATAGATAGACCTTGTGATAGATAAAATAAAATAAGACAGAGATGAATAAGCATATAATCTAATAACGTTTATAATTTAGCACACATTGTAATAGTTAATAAATAACATAAAGCAAAAAATATTTCCCTCTTGTTCTCATTTTTGTATTCGCTCGCTCCTCAGTAGGTAAAATGCTCCTTCTGTAAGTACATTTCTAATGCCTAAGCCAACATAACATCACTTTATGTCTCACTATAGTTAAAAAATGATGCTACTTATTATTCATAATAAAAACATAGTATTACATATAGGAGGAATTTTTACAGTATCTATGTATAATATGAACATGAAATGGGTTGTGTATTGGAATATTTGATTTATGTAAAAAAAAAATGTATGTTTGTGAAACATGTTTTCGAAAATGTAACATGATGATTTTATTATGATTAAAAGCACAAGAAGGAAATATGTTTCTTTTAGGATATTATAACCCTGTTCCTTTTGGCATGTAAGGGTAACTTTCCCTTCTTTGTTATAGATAAATAAAACAGAGACCCATAAGCAGGCAATGAAATAACATATGTAAACTATACTGTAACCTATATACACGTTAAGCATAAAATAATGTATATATATATTCAACAGACGAACTCAGGGCAGGTGCATTCATGTAGCGCGAGGATATTGCGCAAGCGTTCTACAACAGCTTCCATAAAGATACGAATCACTCACAGGGATTTCACAGTATTTATTGGCAACAATTTTCAACAGACGGGTTTTGACGTGATGCATTCTTCCGTGCTTGAAAGTGGTAATAACATGGTACACAGCATTTGGTTGATTTTAATAGTATACCGACCATCCTTATTGGTGAGTTCATGGCCAATGAGAGGACTGCAATGCTTTTACTTGTTTTCTCTTGGGCACCATGCTGTCCTGACACTGCAACCACACCAGCGGTCCTATGAGTTTTAATATGGGCCCAATTGCCTGAAATTACACTTCTCTCCCCAATGGGCTTCAGATACTGGTCACGGTGCCTCACAAACATCATTGGCCATAATATCTTTAAAGTACCTCCATGCATTAAAGCCACACGTAGGCTGCCACATCTCCCTTCATTAGAAAGACCCAAGTTCACAGTGCACCTTTTTACCCCTCGCCACAGCCTCTGAATGTCAAAGCAAAGGCGGCGCCTTGAGACCCTCATGGGTGAGAAGCGCACTATATAAACCCCTGATTGGTTGATTGATGTGCCCGCAGGCATTGGTCGAATGGCTAGACGAACGTGAATTTGAATAACTCACGATCTTGTTTGGTCAACGGGAAGATCTGTCAGTGGTGGTTCTGGCACTGTGGCACTTGCATCCATTTTCAAAGGTACCACCTACATCCACCGAACTCGGTGCAGGTGCATCCGTGTAACGCAAGGGTAGGTTTTGCATGTTCCACTACAACTTCCTAAAAATACGGAGCATTCACAGGGTTTTCAGAATATTTATTGGCAACAATTTTCAGCAGACACATTTTGGTGTGATGCCTTTGTGCTAAAAAGTGCTAATAATATGGTACAAAGCATTTGGTTGATTTAAACTGTATAATGACCTTCCTCGTTGATGAGTATGTGGACAATGAGAGAACTGCAATGCTTTTACTTGGTTTCTCTCGCCCACCATGCTGTCCTGACACTGCAACAACACCTGCAATCTTATAAGTCTTAATATAACTTACTTACTGGCACGGTTGGACTACAGCAACATGGTTTATCTGGGAGCCCCAGAGGCCACCATGGCTAAACTTCAACGCACACAGAATGCAGCAGCCCGACTACTTATGAACCTTCCCTCCAGAGTATCAGCCAGACCAGCAATCAGGGCCCTGCACTGGCTGCCAGTGCGCCAAAGGGTGGAATTTAAGGCCATGTGCACTGCACACAAATTGATGAATGGAGTTGGCCCTATGATCCTCAGCGACCTGGTGACTCCTTATAAGGCCCCCAGATCCCTTCGGTCTGAGTATGAGCGACTGGCCAACATCCCCAAATACAGAAAGACACGGACTGGAGGCCGACGCTTCTCCGTGAAGGCATCTGCCGGGTGGAACTCCCTCCCCCGCACCCTTAGACTGGAGCCCAGTTATCTGATCTTCAGAAAAAAACTGAAAACGCTTTTATTCCCAAAATAAAGTCCCTTCTCTTTCTTCCCCTCTCCTCTGGATAATACAATCAATATAGCGCGGGGATGCCTTCGGGTCACCAGGCGCTCTACAAATCGTTAAATAAATAAATATGGGTCCAGTTGCTCAGACACTCTCACATACACCCATAGACCCACTCAAACACTCATTCACCCACTCACAGATCCACTCAAACACTCTTACACCCACTCACAAACCCACTCAGGCACACATGCTCCCACTCACAGATTCACTAAGGCACTCTCACAGCTGCTCACAGACCTATTCAGGCATTCATGAACCCACTCACAGACCCAATCAGACACATACACCCACTCACAGACTTTCTCAAACACTTATGAACCCACTTACAGACCCACTCATACTCTCTCACACCCACTCAGAGACCTACTCAGAGACTCACATTCTGACTCACAGACCCACTCAAAGACTCTAACACCCACTCACAGAACCACTCACAGACTGACACACACTCATGGAGGCACTCACAAACCCACTTAGACACTCTCAAACCCATTCACAGACCCACTCAGACAATCATGCACCCACTCATACACCAACTAAGATACTAATGCACTCACACACCCATTGAGACACTCATGCACTCACTCACACACCCACTGAGACATGCATGCACTCACTCACACTCTCACTCTCACTCTCAAAGGTTACAGTTAGGAAATAAAATTTAAAAAACCTTAGAAATTCACTTAAAAAAAACAAAAGGGTACAAGGATGTTATAGTTAGGAAATAACATCAAAAAACGTAGAAAATCACAAAAAACAAAGGTTACATCGACATTATAGTTAGCAAATACCATTAAAACAACCTCGGAAATTCACGGAAAAAACCTAAGGTTACAGGGGCGTCATAGTCAAGAAATAGAATTTAAAAAACCTTAGAAATTCTCTTTAAAAAAATAAAGGTTACATAGATGTTATAGATAGCTTCAGATTTCACTTGTAGAAAACCAGTGACATTAAGCAGTTATAGTTACCTGAACTAACTATAACTTATGCCCCCGCAGTGCACTGTTTATGATCTCACATATTGCATCAGTCATGAAATGGTCATATAAATATATATATTTAGTTGTTACCTGCTGGCGGTCTCCAGTAGGTAGTTATAGTTAGGACCAGGTTTCCATAGGAAAACCATTTTTTGTTTTGCTAATAACTTTGCCATCATTTGGTTGGAGGGCCGTGCCGCCTCCGGGTCTCCGCCTGTGCGGCCTATTGATGCCGGGCTCGTGTAGGGGACTGGGCTGCATCCTCTGGCATCGTGGCCGGCTGGTGGTCGGGTGCGGGCCTGCTTGTTTGGCCTCTGGGTCCTGGGCTGCGTTTCCGTGTGCCTGCGTGATCGCTGCTACCTGGTAGTCTGCTCGGCCTGCTGCATCCTGCGGCGACGGGCCTCTGTATCACCGGAGGGGGCCTCTCTGCGGAGCACCATTTGGCACACATCCCTGGAGCTAAGATCCTTGCTTCTCTGCCGCTGCTCCCCAAGTCAGGCCTGTCATTTGTGCAACCAGCCTGAGATTTTCGCTGGCGGTGTACCCCCCCTACACTAACACTCCTCTACTATCATCCCCACATTTCACGCCTGGAGACGGTGTGCAGCTGTGGCATGACCCTGATCTTATGATTCCCACTGTGGGGGGGCGAAGATGATACCTGCCTGATTTTGCCATCCTTATTCTCTGGGGTGCCCTCATGGTGTCCTCTATTGCTGTGTACCTCCTAGCACAAACCTGGACCTACCCTTCGCCCTCATCCTGGCATCCTGAATGTGAGCGCCTCACTAGTGAACTACCTACCTAGATCTCTGCCTAGTGGCAATCCTCCCCCGCCAGGCACAACAACACCACAGCCTTGCGGGCCCACAGGGGCTGGACCATGCCTTCTGGGCCCTCCTGGTAATTCCTCCTGGGTACAGCGCAGACCTTGCAGAGTGATCCCTGCACTGCGTCGCTGCTTTTGAAATCTAGGCCCTGGTCGCACTGTGGCTGGGTTGGCCTAGCTGCCAATCATGTGGAACTAATCATCGCAGACGCTCACTCAATTTTCGCTCAGGGAAGGGCTGCTTTTCAATTGTGGCACTGAGGGGGCCTGTGTTGTGCTGCTACAACCGTGCATGAAGACATACTGGACTGCGCCTCTGACATGGGGAAAAGCGAACGTGGCCAACCATGCCTCACATTCGAACCCCGGAAAACATGCAGAGCCACTCAACATGTGGCCTCAGACTCTGAGACGGACCCTCCAAATGAGCACCTTACTAACATTGATAATACCCATCTTGCTGTGCAGGCCAGCCTGCAGTCTATCGACGGAAAAATCCACCAGCTTAACATTCGCATGGATCACATGTCGTCTAAACTGGACAAACATGCGCTGTGGCTGGGGGAGGCGGAGACATGCATTTCGGATGCCGAGGATGGTCTGCAGCAAGTCACGAACAGGGCGACCTCCAAGGAGAAAGTCCTAGCTGTCATACAGGCTCATAATGAAGATTTGGAAGCCAGATCGCGGCGTGACAATGTGCGCATTACGGGCTTGCCAGAATCTACGAACACAGGCCGCCTAGAGACCTTTGTGGAGAAGCTTTTGTGAGACATCTTCAGGACAGAGCAGTTGTCCCAAGTTCTCATTGTGGAGTGAGCTCATCGTTCCCTGGCTGCACACCCCCCTCCGGGTGCTCCACCTCGCCCCATAATTGCTCATCTTATAAACTATAGAGACTGGGATACGGTGCTCCATTTGGTGAGGGGGAAGGGTACCATCATCCATGAAGGAAATACGCTCGCCTTCTACCCGGACTTCACCCTGGCGGTGCAGGAGGCCCACAGGGAGTATCAGCCTGCCAAGAAATTGCTACTTGCCACACGCATACCATATGCCATGCTCTACCCGGCGACATTGCCTGTGGAGGACAATGGAAAATACAAATTCATCCCTTGCCCGAAATCGGCCTTGGATTTTGCAAAATCAGTTTCCCGTCGTAACCGATCCCCCAGGCATGCAGAGAGTGAAGAAGCTGCTGAACATGGCGACTTTGCAAGTGGACAGGGATGACTCTATTTCAGAACTCGGATGAGTTGGGAGGGCGCCCTGAGATGGGGCATGAGTACTGCTATCACTTAACTGTCATTTGCTTTCTTTGCTGCATATTCTCCTTCCGTGTATTATTTAGATAAGTGTTGGGAAGATTCCCCTCCTATGTTCTTATAAAATATGTGATTGCGGGGATTAGGGAAGGCATTGCATGACAGCTCGGCCACCTCCTACCTTCATCGGGAGGGAGTTTGTGCTCCGGCGTCCCCCCTATGAGTGTCCCCCGAAGTTGGTTATTCCCTTGGTGCTGCACTTGGGATTTGTTTCTGGGAGTTTGGGATGGCTTTGGCGTGTTGGGGTTTTGGATGGCTTTTCTATAAAGTCTCATATGTCCATGTATGGATAAATAAATTGTTAGAGACTCAGACTTTCAAGTGTTGCTGTACATGAAGCATATTTATTTATGTATTTTTCTAAAAAATGTTGGGGAAATGTTATGTTTTATTTTTTTTATTTTATTTGTTTATTTATTCATATTTAATTATTGGAATTTTATGTTTTACTGCAATATTTCAATAGTGAAATAGATGCAATTGTTATGATCATAGATGTACAACTACAGCCCGAACTGCTAAACGGAATTACACCAAATTTGGCAGAAAGCTAGATCATGGTCCAGAAAGAGTGCTTTTTGTGATTTGGTGTAAGTAGTTGTGAAGTTATTAAAGAACAGAGACATATAGATATATTGCGGGGGCGCGAGTTATAGTTAGCTGAACTAACTATAACAGGGGAATTTCTAGGATTTTGTACGAGGGAAATGTCCAGCTAACTCTAACGCCCCTGAAACCTATGGTTTTTTTAGCGAATTTCTAAGGTGTTTTAAATGCCAATTCCTAACTATAACGTGCATGAAACCTATGGTTTTTTCAGTGAATTTCAAAGGTTTTTTAAATGCAAATTCCTAACTATAACGTGCATGAAACCTATGGTTTTTTAGTGAATTTCAAAGGTTTTTTAAATGCTAATTCCTATCTATAACTTATCTCTAAAGCTATGATGTTTACTGATTTTCATTGGATTTCTAAATTTTTCTAATTCAGTGTGTCAATTTCTTTAATTATGTTTTTTTAAAATTCTTTTTATCACCATTTTTTAAACTTATTTTACCAATTAATTCTTTTAAAAACAAATTGTAAATCTTGTTAATTTTTTTAAATATTTTTCTTAAAATCTTTTTAAACTATATTTTCAATACTTTATTATTTTTTTTTCTTCCATTTTTTGGGGGATTCACGCACCCTATGCGCACCGTTCTCGATCCCTGCGCAAAAGCATCCATGTACGGTATGCGTTGGGTACGTGTTTGGTGCGCGATTGCAATGCGACCAGTATGCGACTCCACGCCTATACGCGACACGTACGATGCATGTTACATGATGCTTGAGTGCTTCCGCGATATGTCATGTGCGTGTATGACGCGGTGGGTGCGTGAATCCCGCAAAATATTTTACATTTAAAAAAACATATATATATGTATTTCATGTGAATATTAATTGAAGACAAACTCTAAACTATTCATAAAAGTAATGTATTTTTACTTCTAATCCTATATTCCTTTTAAATTCAATTCCGAGGATGCGCGCTCGGTGCGTGCTGCCTATGCGCACGGTGCGCGGATCCCATGTGACCTGAATAAAAGAGATTTGATTGGTTCATTATACTTCCTGTTCTAACTATTGAAAGACCCCACCCACTTCAATCATTCTTTGACCTTCTTTGGAGGAGCATCTCTTTGCAGAGAAGAAGCTTTTTTGGACTAAGTTTACACTTAGCTCAAACTCTTTTTTTCAAACAATGGCTTCAGGGCAGCAGGCATCTCCAGGATCTCCTCATTCTCTGCACTGTGCACCTGTCAGCAAAACCAAAGAATGGCAAAGTTTCCCTCTCATTTTCCACACATAAACATGTAAACATCAAATCACATTCCTTCCCACATTCATTCAAAAGCTAACACACATTTCTATTGGTTAAACATTTCAACCCTTTCCAAATGACATAAATTTGAACCCTACCCCCAATCTGCCTTCTGCCTGTTACCATAGAAACAGGTCATGGAACACTGAACTGAGCACACAGGTCACAAGTTCAGCACACAATGTTGCTAATCAAAACAGCAAGTGTGCTTGACTTTTCAACATATCATCATATATAATGTTCCTTTCAATTAGTTTTTGTTAACCAATTAGAATCATGCGTTTACAAAACAGAAACATGCACCCTACCTTTCAGTGGAGAAGGTTGTCAAACAACCAATGATTTCTTGGCTTTTTTCAAAACTGCATCTTAGCCACCATTTTAGAAAAATCTTACTTTTCAAACTGCCATTTCATTTACAGAAACCATCTGAGTGCATCCAGACCTCCCTTCAAGATGCTTAGAGTGTGGATTGTGGGACACAGCTATGTTTTCTGGAGCCAAAGGTATGCAGAAAACAAAGGCATTCGCAAAGACCTAGGTTTGCCAAATGTAGACATTAAATGGATTGGACAGAGAGGGTTAAAGTGGCACCAATTGATCCCATTGGTAAAATCCTTTATGCATATCCAATACACTGACCTCATAATAGTGCACTGTGGCGACAATGACCTAGGCACTTTGACTGGGGTAGGTCTGGAAATGCTTATGAAGGACACCTTTGCAGAATTGATTTCACTTTTTCCGAAAACTGGCTTTGTGTATTCTAACATATGCCAAAGGCAGAAATGGAACTGGTCCAATCATTTTTGTCCACAAATTGAGAAAGCTAGGAAACATGTGAATAAATCTGTTTCTGCTTTTCTCCTAGACTATAGAATGGGGTCCATTTACAATAACAATCTGCGCTTTCATATGCAAGATATGTATAGGAGAGATGGAGTACACTTTACTGATGAAGGAAACAGAGTCTTCCTCAACAACTTTAGATTCTGTATAGGTACTTACTTATAAGTACCAAAAACTCTCAATGAACACAACAGCTCTTTTTAGAGTCACTCAAGAACAAAACACTTAAGCTTTTTGTTTATCTCCCCCCCAAAGATTTTCCTTGGATCTGCGCACCCAACGCGTTAGGACCGTGCACCCTACGCAAGAGAAATCGTGCATCCAACGCGTTAGGATGCGCGACTCCTAATTTTACCGTAAAAAAAAATTAGCCCCTATTACTAATTTTTATTATCCCCGGGGACTCCATCCCCCGGGGCTTATAAAAAAACATTGGGGACCGTGGGGGGAGCCCCAACGCCCCCATGGTCCCAACCGGCTCCCCAAGTCCTTCGGGAACCGGCATTGCTTTTCCACATGGGGAGCTGCTGACATGCAGCTCCCCGTGTAGAAAAGCAATATCGTTTGGATTTTGAAAGAGAGAGCAGGTTTCCCTGCTCTCTCTTTCAAAATCCTAACGAAGTTTGCTATGGGAGGGCGGGAGACTCCCGCCCTCTCATAGCAAACAGTGTCCTGGGGTGGGCACCCCAGGACACTGTAGGAGCTGGCCCTGGGGGGTTGGCGGTCCCAGGGCCCTCGAGGGCTCCAATAGGGGGGACACGCAGCCCCCCTCCCCCATTAATTTGTAAAGATTTCGCCCCCGGGATTTGGCCCACCCGGGGGCTAATTATTAGCCGGTCGGATCCACGCACCCTGCGCGTATTTCGCCGTTTACAAAAAAAAGGGACCCCCTAAGCAACACTAGAGGGTCACACACTTATTTCCCTTACTTAATCAGCCTCGCTTCTACCGAGGCACAAAATGGCTGCCAACAGTTCCTGGTTTCGAATGTAGACAGACACTTGACAGCCAATTAGCATTCAGCGTGTGATCGGGAGGGTGCGCGCTCGGTTCGCAGAGGGTGCACTTAGGGTGCGGGGAGGGTGCACAGATCCTCCGAGGCCATAGATATATCTATCTTTTTTTGTCTAATTTTCTCAGGAACTACTGAACGGATTTACACCATTTATGCAAAAGGCACGAGTCTGAACTGAGGACTACCTCTTTGCCAAATTTGGTGTAATTCCGTTCAGCAGTTTGGGCTGTAGCTGCGTAAACAGGTCCTATAGAAAATTGCATGGGGAAATCGTGTTTTGGGACCCCCCTTTTTTCTCGGCCCCGCTTGACGAATCACCACGAAACTTTCAGGATAGAAGGGGACCGGAGCTGGCCAAAAGTTAGGAAAATTTCGCGAACATTTCGCGAACATTTGTCAACCGGCGCCAGACTTATTGGGAATAGAATGTTGCAGATTTCCTATGGAAAATAGGTCCTAATTATAACTACCTACTGGCGACCGCCAGTAGGTAATAGATATATAGATATATATATATGCTTCCTCACACTGTCTCCTCCTTGACTCGTGGCACAGCTACAGACTTGTCCACAACCAGAAAATGATGCAAAAGTATTAATTATTTATTGGTGAATACCAATTACTTTAGCAATAAAGTGGGAAACAAAATTACAAAAACTTAAACGGCTGACGCATTTCCCCTCAACTGGGCCTTCCTATTGTCATGGTGGACGCCATTATATTACATAGTCCTTCCTCCACTTCATTGGCCCCCAGGCACTAAAGCGGTCAATATCACAATGTTGGTTCATTCAGTTCTCCATTTTGGCCAACATAACCAATTGCATTTCAGGAAACATTTCACATTTATGTAATAACATATTTTAGTGCTACTGCACTCATAACAATTTGTACCATTCTTTCGACATAAACAAGCAACTAGTCAAGCCCATGCTAAAGAACAATCAGTCACTGTTTCGGTTTATACAAACAAAGAATCTAACATGATAATAATAAGCAAGTTAGATATCTTAGCCGAGTCCCTCAAAGTACTCGATCAGCACATCAATAATATTTTGGGTTACATACAAACCTGCCTAGTGAAGGTAGAGACAAAAACCAATTCATGTTTGGAGCTTCTGCATATTGTTGCAAACATCCATGCTCCAAACGCTCGAGGTAGTACGACATGTTTAGCTACATCTGAAGCTTTAAACCAAACTGCAACTGTAGCAAGCAACACACTGTTGGTGGGACCAGGACCCTCTAATCATGTAGGTACACAAAACGGCAGAGTAGTGGGCAAAGCGACCACAAACGTATATACATCCTAACCTAATGAAAGAGGAGGAAGAAATAGTGATACTGGTGTAATGACCCCAGCCTTAGTAGACCATTATAGTGATCACAAAGCACATATATCTGACCGCTTGGATCTGCCACCGGCGGCTACACCGTGCGTTGTAGTCCTAACGAATGTCCCTATACTACTTATAGATAGTAGGGAAAACTGAATCTCACTAAGAAATAAGTCGCTAAACTGGTTGGGTGTTAGAACATGGCAAACCAAACATCTTTTTAATGAATTTAAAATGGCTAGGAGAGTTAAATGGGTGGGGAAATGGGAAAAATATTGGCTGGTGATTGTGTGGTACTAACTTTTAGGACACCCCAGCTAGTTGAAAAAGTGCTGAACAGAACTAGAATTAGCAACATTTCTGCAGAAGTGATTATTCCTGTCCCTTTGGGAAATTTCTATCAAATCAAACCTTATACCAATGATTCCAGATCATAGCCAACATTTGCCCAAAGAATGAGGATGGACCATAGGTTCCTGGTTCCAACCTCCAACCGTTTCCAATGTTATCTTCCTTAGATGGCTTAGATTGACTTAATGATTACCCATCCACAGGTTGTATACTTCTCCAAGAATTCAACCTATAGAAAAGATTACTGAAGGTAAATGCTCACAACTAATGACTAAGGAAGTTTTATCAACTACAGACAGTGGGGCCAAAATGGGCAGTAGTAATTAATTCCTTCGGTAGTTAATAATAAAATGGAACAGAAACCTATAGACGATAACTGTGAATTGTTAGGATTGCTAAATTGGAATGTGGCTGGCTTGAAAAGGAAGAGGCATAATGCAGAATGGCTAGAAGTTGTGACAGATGATCAAATTATCTCCCTGCAAGAGACATGGCTTACAAAGCCTGTCCATATTAATGGATATAGGACCTATTTTACATCGGCCATTCAATCAAGCCATGGTCAGGCGAAGAGGGGATTGTGCATTTTTGTTTCCAGTAGCATTCGATTCACCTGAATCAATATGGTTACGCATAATTCATAATATCAATTATTATTATTATTAGTATGCGAGTCGCAAGGTGCGACAAGGTTGGCATTAATACATTTTTATAATAATACCACAACTAGGGAAATTTTAGTCACCTTGAACAGTTTGAACACCTAATTGGAGAACATCGTCTCAGATACTGGAAGCCAAACTAATATTTTTTGGGGGGGGCCAGTTCAATTTGCAATAATGTAACATCTAGATGGATAAAATTTGTGGTACGGTAGATTATGAGGGTGGAGACCAGCCCCACTTCAGTCATGGCTGTTATGGGGATAAGACCAATGACATAATAGCTAAATTTGACCTGGTATTTACAAATGAAATTTCTTCCTCTTATGTAGTTCGTTAAACAACTTTTTATGGAAGGAATAGTCAGAGTATTATTGATCACATTTTACTCTCAGACAGGTGCGCAGGCTACCTTAACAACGTTTCTACTCACTCAATTTCAATCAGCGATCACTTACCTCTGAGCATATAATTAAATATGGTATTATTTTTCAAATAGCTACGTGGTAAAATATACAAACAAGCGACAGATATTGAATTAGCAAGGAGTAATGGTTATTCTCTACGTTGGACACAGATAACTCCAGAAGGTTTCCTCAATAAATTGATTAATAAAAAGAGGAGAGCCTTCAAGTGCTGTTTAGATGACACCACCTCAAATAATGAAATTATTACAGCCTTCTGGTCAATAACAGAGGGTTTCAAAGAGAGTCTTTTTGTCGCTGATGAGAAGGCAAAACAGAATGAGAATGGATAGTTTAATTGATTGTGCTCTTAAGCACTTAAAAGATTATAGGAGGAATTACATAAATTCTTGAAGGCATACTCTGAAAACTGTACATTGGAATAAGAGACAAAGACATGAAAAGCTTGAATTAAAAGAAGACTACATCACTGAATCGAAAATTGGACTTTAATTTGTGCTTTACTATTGAACCATTTTGCTCGGTTATCATTTTTGCTTTTGGAATTACATAAATTGTACAGAAGTATTGCAGAAGTTTGTAAATGTAGAGCCGACTATAGGCAGGCAGTAAACCTAAGGATATCAAGTTTAAGAGAGAAGGCTTGGGAGCACTTACAAGAACCAAGCTCCAATAATGACAACAGAGCCTTTTGGTGGGTAATTAACTCTACACCCTTTGCAACTGTCGAAGTCCCCAGAGTGGAGCTTGCCATTCTGTAGGGAGAATGGATTATCCATTTTTCTAACATCTATGCCTTGCCCGACACAACATTAGTATCTGAGTCTGCCTTTAGTAATACTAAAAATACCACCCTATCTCAAACTTCCTCCATCACTCCCTTCACATTGGAGGAAGTTAAAAATGCTATTATAGAAAGTAACAGTGGTAAAGCACCAGGACCAGATGCAATACCAGTTGATCTATATAAGAACAATACTGACCTTTGGGGGCATGTGTTAACTATGGTACTAAGGGCTTGCTGTTAAATAGGGAAGTTGCCTACCTCGATTTTTAAAAAAGGAGACCGCCTCGATCCAGCCTGCTACAGACCCATTCCACAATTGACAAGAAAATCCCTAGGCAACTCAAAGTCAAAACAAATTAACAGATCATTGAAATAACATACGATATAGGACTCAGAGTACGTTCAAAATCATTTTAAGAATTCATTTCTTTAATACAAATTTCATTTAAAAATATTCTGAAACATAATATATCCATCTGTTGATTACATACATTGGTCGATATTTTCGATATCATTTTTCAAAGACATACAGTGGAATAGACAGACATAAATGATCAATAGGACATAAAACATACAATATATAGAGAAACTGAAATTACAACAAAAACATGTGAACAGGTTGCGGAAAGTGGCTATTCACTTGATCTTCTCTGCGCGCGTTTCGGCATGTAGTACGCCTTCATCAGGAAAGCCACAAAACGTCCTAAATAGAGAAATTTGAGTCCAATGATAAATAATAAAAAGAATTACAAAATAGGTTGTGACTATCACTACCTCTTAAAGCCCACCATCTTCCAAGTGTTAGAGGAGTAAACAGGAAAAAGTGAATGAACCAAGAGGAGAGACTATCACCTAAAGTATTAAGATGTTCATGCAAACATAAGGACATAATGTCTGTTCTGAGAGGGAAATGTAGATTCGGGCACAAAGAGTACGTGATTAGCATTCTATTTTCTTAAACACAAAGTTTTCATGCAATTGTCATGATAAATAGGTAGGCGTATCACACCATAACCCTTTTTAAACATGGTGGTGGAGACTAGCTAAGTTTCTATAATTAAGGGCTTGCCAGACGCAAAGATCAAGTCCGGTCACCAAAGGGATAATGATATTAAAATCGAATACAGCAGGGATGGGGAAATCTGAAAATTCAGGACATACTGAATTAATGTTAATGATTAAACAATATTCTTTTTTATTTAGAACCATTTCCTATAATTAAGGCGGTTGTATTACCAAGGGTTAGAAGCTTCACTGCCTACGCCGATGAATTGATCACTATCACAGTGAGGTCCGATGAATATGAACTAATGAGATCTAAATGAAAATAAGAGAAAGAAATAAGAAAGAGAATGGCCACTTCGCGTACTGAAATGTATAGCAATATTTGTATTGGTAGATACCTGAATGTCAAGGTATAAAAGGAACCTCATAATCGTAATGCGGGGTTTCCATCTGTGACTGGCTTTCGGGACTTCGCCTGAAAGAAAGATTCTGTTTGCAAAAATTAATAAGAGGACCACAATGTTTTCTAAGGTTGAAATAGAGAATAGTGAATCAAAACGAAGCTTATGATGCATTCGTATAATATATCTAGACTGCAAAGTGTTCATTAAGGACACTGTCTCCAGACTATATTAGATGAAAAGAGATGAATAGTCACTGAAATAAAATTCCCTTACTCTCTTGTCAAATATCTATTGTTTGTAATTTTTCTTTCCATCTACGTATTCACATTTCCGCCCTTGAAGACGGCATTACCTAGACTCTGCGCAGCGCATATACATTGCATACCTAACGTCTCTGGACCCTTTGCCTCCTACTTTGCTGCTTTTAAATTAATCCTTAATTTACCACCTTAGACAGTTTTCAGTTGCCTTTACAAACAATAGATATTTGACAAGAGAGTAAATAAAATTTTATTTTAGTGACTATTCATCTCTTTTCATCTAATATAGTCTGGAGACCGTGTTCCTAATTAAGACTTTACAGTCTAGATATTATATAAATGCATCATAAGCTTTTCACACAAGAGGGTAGTAGTGTTCCCTAACACGGAAAAACATGCACATCAACATAAACATTTAACATACAGACAAAGTCAGTTAGCTGGAATCAAAGATTTGGATGCCAAGAGATCAGACACTCATATAACAGTAAGTGAGTCTGATCTCTCTAGCATTGCTAGTGGCAGTAGTGATGTCAGGTGCGAAGCGGCATCCACATCAATATAGAATTATACAAATGCCACAGGTGCTTCCTCTTTTTTATCAGAGCTAGAGAGGCACAGAAAAGGAACCACATTGGGCTTCAACAACAAAAAAACAACGGGAAGAAAAGAACCAGGCGGGGGGGGGGTGTAAGAACAGACTTAGAAGACAGCAAAAGAGTTACAAGATCAGTATCGCGCATACAAAAGAATTGAGTGTGAACACTAGGTCACGAACTGATGACGTACCGCCTTGTGTAAATGGTTCTGCTACTAACATGGATGATGATGTGTCTATTGTCAACTTGTCTAAACAATCTCTAAGTAATACTGAGATCAATGTGCTGAAAAAGGGGCTTAGTTTCTGTCCAGTGTCCAGACCGGACTTTACTCAAATTCATATCGACCTCTTCAAATTCGTGCGTAGGCACAAATTAAAGAAATTGTTTGACAATCAGAACAAGTTGTGTCCGGTACCTATCCATACATCTGATGTAAGTGGACAAACCATTCAGGACATAAATAACATACATATGCTCCTATCTCTTGATGAGTCTTGACACAATTCCTAGTATGAAAGAAATTCTTCAGGATCTAGATATAGTCACCAATTTACAAACTGATAGTGGGTTGAAAACGAAATCTAGGTTTATCCCCGTGCTAGCTCCTGAAAATATGATTGACTGTTTTTATAAAGCTGTTACGACTGATCTCTACAAATTGGAGGATAAATTACAACAGGCTCCTGGTAGATTTAAGGATAATTTGACAAAACATGAGAGAACTGCCCTTTTCCAACTGACTAAGTACTCACATTTAACGATCAAAGAGGCCGATAAAGGCGGCAACATTGTCCTTATGGACAATGATGATTATTTTGGTGAAATTGAAAGACAATTGTCAGACAATAATTCTTATACTAAGATCTCTCACAATCCCATGCAGGAAACCAATAAGTTAATATAGAGTACATTACGATATTGGCTGAATGCAGGGCTTCTATCTACACCTTGTCTAAAATTCATAAAACTCTTGAAGCACCGCCATGTAGACCAATCCTTTCTGGAATAGGGGGACCTACTGAGCGCATATCAGAATATATCGATATTTTTTCACAACCTATTGTGCGCCAATTACCAGCATTCATTGAGGATACTAAAGATTTACTCAATAAATTAGAACACTTTCCTTGGACGGATGACCTCACTTTTGTTGCACTTGATGTGAATGCACTATATACCAGCATTCCACTGGACAAGGGCATGGAAGCTCTAACGTATTTTCTTTCTTAACGGGACGTAACATTGTACGATCACACCAGGATGCTAATTGAGCTTACCAAGTTAAACCTGGACAATAATTATTTTAAACATGACAAGACACATGGTACAGGCAACATTCAGGGGTGGCTATGGGGGCTAAGTTCTGTCCCTCGTTTGCTAATATCTATATGGGCTTTTACGAACAACAACATATCTGGAGAGCCTGCCCACCTGACTTGACCAATGAAATAATGTATTGGGGTCGTTTTATCGACGACATCCTAATGATTTGGGGGGGTGATGTGATGACCCTGGAGGACTTCATCACCGATCTAAATAATAATGAGTACAATCTTAGTTTTACACATAGTTTCAACAAAAAACAGATTGGTTTTTTGGATGTCACACTTTTTGTGGACAATGGGATGTTGGAGTCTAAACTTTTTCGCAAAAGCACCGCTTGTAACTCTGTTTTACATGCGACTAGTGCACACCCTGCCTCGCAGATCAGGGCAATCCCCTTTGGTGAGATGACTCGCTTGAGGAGAAATTGCAGTACAGAACATAATTTTCAGCAAGAGATGATGGGTCTAAAAAAACGATTTTCAATCAGAGGATATGATGGTGACACACATGAGAAAGCACATACTTGAATCAACAGGATAAAACGCACTGAGCTCCTTAAATCTAACCAAAACACAAAGAACAAATTAGGTAGAAAGCAAGTGGCCATTATTACGCAGTTTCATTCCCACAGCAATGAGGTGTATCGAACCTTTCACAAACATTGGCATTTACTCAAGCTTGACCGTGATCTGGATCCTTACCTCAAGAATAAACCCCAAATTACGTATGTGAGGGGTAGGACACTTAGCAACATTTTGAATTCCACTAAAGGTGGTTATACCAGGAATGAATCATTACGCACTTGTTTATCTGCTAAGCCAAAAGGTTTTTTCAAATGCTCTATGTGTAATGTTTGCCAATTTGCGCACAATAAGATTACAAGTTTCAGCTACAACACTGGCCAGACACAAAATAACACATTTCATCAACTGCAATACAAAATATGTTGTTTAGTGTATTGTCTGTCAGTGCAATCTTATCCATGTGGGAAGTACGATAAGATCACTCAAAGATCGGATTCAAGAACACATTAGAGCTATTCGCCACAACAATGCAAATTACCCACTAGCAGTACATTAGAACACTGAATACAAATCGACTGAATTGTTGGGTCTTAAATTCCAAGGCATAGCCATAGTTGAGGATGACCCCCGTGGTGGTGACAAAACCTCGGCTCTTAGAAAATTGGAATCCAAATGGCTCATTATATTAATATCAGTTGACCAGGAGCTTAACACAGACAGAGAAATGCATGTGTTTTTGCGTGATTGAATGCAATGTACCGATATATCGCAATCTGTACATCCTCCTCTGTTCTTTGGTATGGCTATAGACCATGTTTGGGCCACTAAGCTTAATGACAACATTTATGCTAATCTACATATGAGAACTGATGATCTTTACTCCATGTCATCATGTAAATATACTGCTAATTATTACTATGTAAATTTGAATTGATTGTACTATATTGTTTTTTGAAGTTTTGTAACATTATGCTGTGTGTCCTTTGCAGCTCTTGGGTATTGTTGATATCAATAGCAGTCTATATGACTTCTTAGCACTTGTTCCCTGATCTCTCTGATACCTCTGTATCTACAACTTAGCACGACTTGACCTTCTTTCTGGTTTACATCATATTCTCTTATCAACCACGACTCACTTAAGGTATATCTTGTCATATTGTATATATCTGTCCATTGGTTTGGCTCATTTATACATATTACTTACATTTCTTATTTTACTGCTTTACCTGTGGCAGAGATTTTAGTTTGGTTCCGCCATGACCAGTCCATTATAAGATGGCGACAGTGATTTATAATGTGTCTTGGACCGCCATCTTGGTCTAAACATACATTCTTGTGCTCTGGTTTTGTTGGGATGTCAGGAGTGCATCGTATTTACATCAGGACCCACCAGTTTTTATAATGTTCACGGAGAGTGGTTTTATCTTATTGAAGGGACCTTGGGACTTTAATATTATGGGCAATATGATGAGTCCACTTAATCTTAGATACGGGGGCAGTGTGTAGTATCGCACCATTTTTCCCATTACAGCATGGAGTCTCGTTTTTACGTTAGTCCATCTTTTGTACTTACTTTTCGGTCACGTGCTCATTTCGATCACGTGACTCTCGAGCTATATTTGCCTATTTTAAGATGGCGTTTGGACCTTAGTCACTGACTTGCGAGCGTTATCACACGCGGTGACTCCGACGGCGACTTGGGAGCTAACGAGGTGAGTCTTGGGCCATCTACAGATATGCGTAATAATTGGCACTATTCCCATGAGGTGGCTAGTCTGTTTATTGATGCTTAACTATATAATTTGCAGGACTCGATGTATCACAGTCGGGATGTTCTTTTGGCAATTTTAAACTTGTAGTCTACTCTGTACTCCACTGGCATAGGAGGTGAGTTTCATGAGGTATGCTTGCTGATTTTATTGACAATACGATGAGTGGGGGTATACAGGTGACATGCAGGTTCTGTTTCATTTAGGGTTCTGACTGGCTCCCCGTATTTTGCTCCAGTTTGGCTTCCCCTTCTGGGATGTGTTCACCACATTGGGGACCATTTTTAGTGCAACTGTAACAATCTATAAGGTGAGTTGCACTATATATTGAGAATTTTTTGTCTCGTATTTTCATTGTCTCATAACCAAGTGTAGTTTTCCTTTACTACGGACGCTTAGAGTATGGTTCTGATTTTTAGTTCCGCTATATGGAAAGTGGCTGGCATATACACTCAATCTCATCATGATTATTGTTATTTAGTTGTTTATTGTATTTGTTTGCTATTTGTATAATTTTGTGTTGATTTTGCCCACTTCTCGTTTAGCTGGGAAAATTGACTAGACTTTCATGCCTACCCATACATGTTCTCCTGTTTTTCTCCACTCAGGTTACGGGTGATATGAGCCTTCATTTGTTCTTCAATATTGGGGTACACTTTCAGCTTACCACAGTGCTCTACTAGTGGTGGTGAGTGTTCTTTATGCCTTGCATGTATATCGTTTGGACTTGGTGCTGATTCCAAGGCCTATTCACTAGTTAGTTGCGTATTTCCTTCCACCCATTCTAGAGTGGACAGTGATATTCTTTCATCTTCTGTGGATCTTCATTTAGCGCCTCATGTTTAGCATTAGACTGCCTCTACTAGCATGTGGACGAGTCCACTTCGTTCATTTGTGCTGTCCAATTAGGAATTTGGCATTGCTCATCAACATCTATGGAAGTAGTAACTTACATCGTCTTGTCTCTTATGCTTTTTTATCAGACTGCCCTGACTTCAGTCCATTACGTTGTGTGGATTTCGTATTTAGTGCTTATCAACCCTCCCTTACTTCTGATTTGATTCTGGATCTAATAGAATCATCTGATAGGTGGGTTTTCTTTTTACCTAATGAGCCAGTGTGTTGCTTACTTTTTAGTGTTCACTTTCTATTTCCCCGTTCTCCGTGGCATGGAATTATGATAAGGTGTATCAGCACCATTCAAGTTTTTTTATACTTTCACATTTGTGGTTATGTTTCTTTTGGGTTTTCCTCAACACTTTATGTTCAATTCACATACTCCCCTTTCTTCAGGGGATTCAGATTATGGGATTTCGTTATCTGATCCCTGTGTTTTCTCTCGGTCTCTCCGCTCCACTTATGACTTTTTTCGAACTCACACTCCCTTGGGAACTTTCCTCTTGACACGAGTCGGTGGGAGAGCACTCTTTCTTGTGATCTTTTGAAGCTGTGAGATCTTGGATATTTGGCATGTACACAATATGTCTTCCATGTATCTGGTAATAAGAGATGCTGTATCTGTGCATGGATTGTACTGATGACGTATATGTTTATATTCACAGCCTTGAGAAAGTCTGAGTACTGACTAGTACAGACGAAAAACGTGTTGGCTGTTCTTTACATTGGAAATTGGTCTGAAAATCAATAAAAATAATGTTTTCTACTGAAGCCTCTAGGACTGTTCATCATGTCTTGTTTGATATTGGACTGCCATATATGACTGCAGGATTTGTGGGATTGTCTTATTGAATTTGGATCAATACCGGTCCTCAATACTGTTTTTTGTGTAGGACCTATTCACACAGACCAAGGGTGTGCTGTATTAGCTTATGTTCTTTGGCATCATAAGCTTTGTTTTGATTCACTATTCTCTATTTCGACCTTACAAAACATCGTGGTCCCCTTATTCAGATTTGCAAACAGAATCTTTCTTTGATGTGAAGTCTCAAAAGCCAGCCACAGATGGAAACCCCACATTTCGATTTCCTTTTATACCTTGACATTCAGGTATCTATCAATACATATATTGCTATACTTTCCTGGGGCGCGAAGTGGCCATTCTCTTTCTTATTTCTTTCTTTTATTTTCATTTAGATCTCATTCGTTCACATTCATCGGACCTCACTGCGATAATGATCAATTTATGGGCGTAGACAGTGAAGCTTCTAACCCTTGGTAATACAACCGCCTTAATTATAAGAAATGGCTCTAAATAAAAAATAATATTGTTTAATCATTAGACATTCATCCAGTTTGTCCCCAATTTTCAGATTTGCCCATCCCTGCTGTATTCGATTTTAATACGATTATTCCTTTGGTGACCGGACTTGATCTTTGCTTCTGGTAAGCCCTTAATTATAGAATAATGTTTAAAAAGGGTTACGGTGTGATACGCCTAACTATTTATCATTACTATTGCATGAAAACTTTGTGATTAAGAAAATAGAACGCTAATCACATACTCTTTGTGCCCGTATCTACATTTCCCTCTCACAACAGACACTATGTCCTTATGTTTACATGAACATCTTAATACTTTAGGTGATGGTCTCTCCTCGTAGTTCATTAACATATTTCTGTTTTACTCCTCTCACACTTGGAAGATGGTGGGCTTTAAGAGGTAATGATAGTCATAACCTATTTTTTTTATTTTTTTATTGTTTATCGTTAGACTCAGTGTACTTATTTTTAAATTTCTCTATTTAGGACGGTTTGTGGCTTTGCTGATAAAGGCCTACTGCACGCCGAAACGCGTGTAGAGAAGATCAACTGAATAGCCACTTTAAGATACATGTTCACATATTTTTGTTGTGTTTGCTGTTTCTCTATATATTGTATGTTTTTATGTCCTATTGATCATTTATGTCTGTCTATTCCACTGTATGTCTTTGAAAAATGATATCGAAAATATCGACCAATGTATGTAATCAACAGATGGATATATTATGTTTCAGAATATGAAATTTGTATTAAAGAAATTAATTTTTAAAATGATTTTGAACGTACTATATCATATATGTGATTTCAATGGTATGTTAATTTGTTTTGACTTTGAGTTGCCTAGGGATTTTCTTGTCAATTGTATATTGCCCTGCCCTAGGAATCCAATTTCTTCAGAGGGTCCTTGTTATTATACCTCAACAACCCATTTCACTCCTTTTTTTCCTCAGCAAGGTAGTAAGGAGTATAATTCTAAAAAGGTTGCAGGACTGGGCGGAATCGCAAAACATCCTGTCAGATTTACAATACGGCTTCCGCCCGGGGATTGGAACGATAGAGCAGAGCCTCAATTTAAATATGCTAATTGGAAAGCATGTCTGTGTAAAAAAAGGGAACCTATATCTAGAATATGTCGATTAATCTTCGGCCTTCGATAGTGTTTTACAAGCTAAACTTTGGCATAAATTTAAGGACTTGCGGGTGGAGGTTCCGGTCATTAGCTTACTTAGTGCCCGGTGTAGGTGGCTAAATACCGGTCGGTAACGGTGAAATTCGGTAAATATCACCGTTACCGACCGGTATTTAGCCAATTGCAATGTACGTAATACCGAATGGATTTGGTAATAAGGAATCGGTAAAATAAGCAAAATCAGTTACCGATTCCTTATTACCGACTCGGAGATACCGAAAACCCAAAATACCGAATCGCTAAATATGAATCGGTAAAAGAGATGTACCAGAAATCAGTAATACCGAATTTCATGATTCGGTATTTAAGAGTTGGTAATTACCACTGACTCAAAGCAGGTGGTAATCATGTGCACAGCATTTAAACAGCCCCAAAATGCAACAGTCTCAACACAATGGTGGCCCTCTACGTTACTGCAAGGCGGCTACGACTACGGGCAGCAGGAATGAGGATCTGGAGAAGGGAGGAGCGCATATACAGGCGGCGCATCACACTATTCCAACTCACAGAGGCAGAAATACATGAAAGGTACAGGCTACACCCCCAAACTATCCTGGACCCAATACGGGACCTGCACCCACTCCTTGAGCATCCTACACCAAGGGCGCACGCCATACCATCACATGTCCAGGTGCTCTGTTGCCTCCACCTATTAGCATAAGGAAGTTACCAGGGGGTGATAGCTGCGGCAGGTGGAGTGTCGCAGAGCTGCCTGTCTCGGTTCCTTAACAATTTCCTGGATGCTATGATGCAAAGGATGCATCACTACATACGCTTCCCCAACACACAGGCCGAACTGCAGAAAACAAAACCAGACTTCTACCAAAAGGCACAATTCCCGCATGTCATAGGATGCATTGATGGGACACACATACCTATCTGCCCACCTGCTGCCACCGAGTACATCTACTGCAACAGAAAATCCACCCACTCCATCAACGTGCAGGTCATCTGCGATGCAGCCAACATCATCACCAACATCGTGGCAAAATTCCCTGGGAGCACCCATGACTCCTACATATTCCGCAACAGTGGGATATACACACGTCTGACTGGGGGAGAATTTGGAGAAGGATACCTGCTAGGTAAATCAATGTGACACACCCTGATGTATACCTTGAATGAATGTATTGGTGACTCAGATTAATGGCACTTTCTTTCCCATATAGGTGACAGCGCATATGCTGTGCGGTCATTTATCCTGGCTCCATTTCTCAATCCATACACTCCAAGTGAGAGGAGATACAATGTGGCACATAAAAGCACGCGCAACGTTGTGGAGCGCACCTTTGGACTACTAAAAAGCAGGTTCCGTTGCCTCCACAAAAGTGGAGGTGCACGTCAGTACCACCCCATCACCTGCTGCAAAATAATAGCAACATGTGCAATGCTGCATAACCTTGCCACAAAGAAAGGAACGGCAGTGGAACTAACTGACTCTGAGGACGAGGGTGAGGACTGTCCACAGCCAGAGCACAGCGCAGCAGGTGTGGCAGCAGCACCACATAGGAGACACAGACGGGCTGAGATAACACGCAACTACTTCTGAGTGAGTAAGGAGACATAGCCAGTTACTGTATTTTAGTGATGGTGTTTAATGAGCATAGCACACCACCAAGATCAAAAGCAGTGTCCACACAAACGGGTTACGTCACCCATGTCAGTACAACCATAGCATGGCTGCCTCTGCTTCTTGCGCCCACGCGCTGCACTGCCACATTCCCTTGCCCCACTGTCCGCACTGCCGGTTTGTCCAGATCCAGCGCTGTGGCATTCGCTGCGCCTCCTGGACTCTGTGGGAGGGGGCGTGATGCTACTATGGCTAGTAGCCTCCTCACTTTCACCCCATCACCTGTTGTGGCCACCTTGTCTGTCTGGAGCACTTCAAGTGCAGTGGTCACTGTGACCAGCCCCCTAGCCACATCACAACTGCAGTGTGCCATCTCCTCTTGCATGGCCACAGAGCATCTGCACATGAGAGAGGTTGCAGTCGACAGGCGGTTCACTGCCTTGGTGTAATTGTCCAGCTTCTGCCGCTCCCTGTGCCTTGAAAGATGGTCCTCGTCTAACTTGCTGCACAGAAGCCTCACAGCCTCCCGCCACGTCATTCATGCCCTTAGCCATGGTGTTGTTAAGGGCACCGATGCCCTTCTCAATGCGGGGCATGTGGGCATTCATGTGGGCCATCTCCCACTGCACTGACCTGATTGCTCCCCATTGCAGGCGCTGGACCTTCAGCATGTTACCTTCGAGGCCAGCAAACACACTGTCATCTTCGGCCTGGACCTGAGGACTGGCTGCCCTTGCCCTGTGGCGCCTGGAAGATGTGTGGGCGTGCTCTGTGGGGGACTGTGATCCTGCCCTGGTGTCAACCTCAGCCACTATAGACTGTTGTCCACCCGTGCTGTCCTCCTCGGACACCTCCATCGGCTGGAGGGTGGCCACTGCATGCCTCCTGCCTGGCGGTGGTGGTGGCGTTGATTGTGGCGTTGGTGATGGTGGTGGTGGCGTTGATGGTAGCTGTGGTGATGGTGGTGGTGGTGGCGTTGATGGTGGGTGTTGTGGTGGTGGTGGGGTGGGGTGGTGTGCCGTGCAGGCGACTGGTCCCCCTCCTCTCTCCTCTCTGGCCTGGATGCCCTTCCTCTGCTCCCCTCTGCTGCCCTGTGAGATGGCTCGCCTGTGGAGACAGAATGTACATATGCTCACTTTTCTGGCAGCTTTTGCATAGTAATAAATGTAATGCCTGCCAATCACACTGACTGTCCTCTGCCTGCTAATTGCTGTCACATGCCTTTGGGTTTGCTGGACTGACTGTTCTGACATGTGTTACTTCTGACTACATCTCCCATGATGCATTGCAGGTTAGGGGTAAAACATGAACTGGAGTGGGAGTCCCTATGCCTCTCTGGGGATTGGGAGTAGGGTGGGGGTGCACAGCATGCTGTGAATGCATCTTACCGACCCCACTCACACTCTCCGGCTGGAGGGTGGACTCAACCAGCAGATCCAGAGCAGTTGGTGCAGGTGCTGTATTCCTCCCTCCACCTGTGCGCTCTGCCTGCTTCCACCTCTCTGCAAGCCTCGCCTTTGCAGCCTTCCTCAGGTCATACCACCTTTTCTTGAGGTCATCAATGGAGCGGTGGGTAACTCCAATGACGTTAATTTTGTCCTGGATAGCAAGCCAGATCTTTCTTTTTTGGGATTCTGGCACCTGCAGGGACTATTTCCCAAATAAGTGGTCATGGTCCTTGGTGACATCTTCAATGAGGACCTCCAGCTCTCTCCCATTGTTCTGCTTTCTTTTCCTCTCTGGTGCCTCATTCTCCCTCTCCTGGTTTTCCATTTGGATGGCAATTAGATGTCAAAGTCTGTGGAGTTGCACCTGGCTTCTCTCCTCTGCTCCCTGCCTCACAGTCAGCTCCAGGTTCAGTGCAGCTGCAAGGTGTGGCCACTTCCTGTTTGGGAGGTAATGAGGATGCACAGGATTGGCTGATTCCCCAAATTGGGATTTTTAGTATTTACAGAATCGGTATTTACTATTCGGTAATGGGGATTCATTTTTTTTATTGGATTCATCCCGATTCGGTATTTCTTAACGATTTTTACCGATTTGGTAATTTATACCGAATCTTTACGTACATCGGAAATACCGATTTCTTAATACCGAATCGGTAAAATTCGGTATTAAAGAATCGGCATTTCACATTTACCTACATATGGCTCTAAGGGATCTATACTCGGGTTGTAAAACCAGGTTTAGATATGGCAGCAGGGGAGAATGTACTGAGCATTTAGAGTAGAGAGAGGGGTGAGACAGGGATGCGTTTTGGCCCCCTTAATGTTTTCATTATATATTAACAGTGTAGTGGAGGCACTTGCAACATCAACTAAAGAATTACCACAAATAGGAACGCGCCCTCCTCCACGCTGACAACGCCGTTCTTATGGCCCGTACCCCCTTAGCTCTTCAGTCCCTGCTGTCAAAGTTTTGTGAATATATGAAGGATCTTGGTCTCCTAATTAATTTGGGGAAAACACTTGTTATGAAGTATGGCCAGACAAGCAAAAAATGTAAAGACATAAGAATAGACGATACTCCCATTGGCTTCACTAATACCTTCTTCTACTTGGGGATTTTATTCGACAGAGATGGTCTGTGGGATAAAGCTATTGCTAAGTGTCTGAGCATAGCCACATATGGGGCAGGATTGTGGGGATACAGAAACTGCACAGACATTCAAACTGTGGAAAATGAATTTTTTAGACATTTACTTGCCATTTCTAAAAGTACATCAGTTTATGTCATTCATGCGAAACTGGGGGCACAATAACTTAGAGACTTAATAACATTACAACCAATACTTTTTTGGCATAAAATCTGGTCTTCGGAATACATTGTGCTTAATCGAGCAATCACTGGGGACTGCCTCAAATTAAGTTTGCGCTCAAGAATCCCATGGCTAACATATGTTCAAAGTTTTTTCTGTGACATGGGCTGTACTGACTTTTTTGAAAGACCAGATACTCTATGGACCATTAGCAAAAAAACTTTGAAAGAGAAAAGGATGAGGCATCTGGATAATCTTAGATGGACACTGGAAGGACCAACTAATTTTAACTACTGTTAATATGCAATCTTATCTCATATCAGTATTGCATGGTAGGCATAGATTTGTTTTAACTCACCTAAGACTAGGTATTTTTCATCGACTAGTTTATCCAAAAATGAATGACTGGGTAGCAACTCTGACTAATTGTCCCTGTGACAATATGATGCCTCAGAACACAATGCATGTGGTCCTCTTCTGCAAGTTAATCAGTCACCTACGGAAAAGATATATTTTACCAACACTGAAATTGAATTGTTTTACTTAGTGTCGCCCGGCATACTTATATCTGCAATCATTACCCACCCTAGAAATATGCTGCAGAATGTCGTCATTTTTATGGTCAGCATTTTATATTAGAAAGAATATGGTACTATACTTATGATGGGATTAGATCGCACAGTATCATACTTTTATGGTCCCACAAACATTGTAACAAGTATTTGGTGGAAATTAGGGCTGTGTAATATATAATTGTATCATATTTATAATCTGATCAGATTTGTGCAATATTCTGTATCCTTGTATTTTAGCTTAACCAGATCAGTTCATTCGTGCAGTATATTAGTTGAAGGGTCTGGGGGCCCAGGCCCCATAATATCCATTATTTCATCTACTTACATGGGCCGTGGTAAGCCATACACTCTAAACACAGGTTTAGGGTATGAGGGATAATTTTAAAGGTAGGAGTTTTTATTCCCCCCAGCACACGATGATTTGGACTTCTTAATTAATTTTAATATTTATGACCTTTATAAAAATTGGCTGGGAATGTCTCTCATTAAAGGTGTCTCTACAGTGGACCGTCTTTTATATTTAACTAGGGTGTGTGCATAAGTATAAAACACGATTATAAATTGTGGTTTTAAGATCTAATAATGTTTGTGTAGATTTTAATTAATTACTGTAGTCTTTGATTTTAGACAAGAACTGTATAATGGCTGATTTGTGTGATGCTTTTATGGATGTATTTTATGCCTCCGAATAAAGACTATTATTACTTATGACTATCATACGCATTTCGCACATGTCCCCAAACCTAAGTTCAGATGACTTACTTCAGCACAAAACATAATATATATTGCACATGTCCTGAAACAATTTTTAAGTACTATTGCACATATCCTATCATGTGAGTCATATCGGTGCCAGACTGATCCTGTGGTCCTACATTTGGTATGTTCTGTATGACCCACAATGTACATTCCCACAATTGACTTCCATCTATTCCAATATCCTACATATTGCATATTATACCCACGAGTTAACCCCTTCGCTGCTAGTCCTTTCCCCCCCCCCCCCCCGTGCTAAGCCTTTTTTGGGCTATTTGGGGTAGTGCGCGCTTCGGCCCCTGTAACGTTTTGACCACATAGGGTATCCACGCCAAATTTACGTCCTTTTCTTCCAACATCATGGGGATTGTAAAGATACCCAGGGTTTGTGAATTCCCCTGGAGGGATCCCAGAAATTAGCCAAAATACAGGAAAATTTAGTTTTTGGGGGGAAAAATGGGAAAAACGGGCTGAAAATGAAAGTCTCTGGGTTTTTCTCAGCAAATGATATCAAAAAAGGGTTTCTGGGGCTGAAATCACCATTTTCCCAGCTTTTAGGGAATGACAGACTTTTGTCAGAAAACCGACATTTTTGACACAATTTTGGCATTTTTCTGGGACATAGCCTATTTTTGCTATTTTTTGTGCTTTCAACCTCCTTCCAGTTAATGGTAGAAATGGGTGTAAAAGCAATAATGGATCCTGGAAAGCTATACATTTTAGAAAAGTAGATACAATTCTAAATTCAGCAAGGGATCATTTGTGTAGCTCCATCAAGGTTTCTTTATAGAAACTAACAGTTAACTATAGGAAAAATTGAAAATGAGTTGAAAAAAACAGCCTTTTGTATCAACGTTTTTACCTGTAACTTCTTCTAATTATGACAGCTCTTTGACAGCAATATACAGTTACATCCGCTGGACCTTCCTGGTTGTGAGGATATATAGGACTTGTAGGTTCACCAAGAACTCGACAAACCCAGAGTCAAAAACTGAGCAGCAATTTGCAATGGTTTTTTATTATGTTCCGGGTATATAGCAATTATTGTGGGAAAATGTATACATGGAAAAATCAATATGAAAGACACCTATGTATTTCTGAAATGGGAACAAATTGTAGAGTTTAGAAACAGTACATATTTGCACATTTTCGAAATTGTGAATACTCATACTAGCATGAGAATTATCGGTCATTTTTCAAAATGACTTCTTTTTTACACAATGTCTTTCATTTGGAAGGCAGGAATGCATCAAAAATCAATAGGTAATAACAGTTGCTTTGCAAATCTGAATTACCCTAAGTCTCCCAATAAAAATGGTACCTCACTTGTGTAGGTAGGCATAGTGCCCACGGCTGGAAATGGCTCAAAACCAAACGTGAACACACCACATTTTCACAATGAAAATGTAACCCTTTTTTGCGAAGTGTATAGCTGTAGTTTTTTAACACTATCTCTGCCGGCACCTAGGGAAACCTAGCAAGCCTATACATTTTTGAAAACTAGACACCCAGGGGAATCCAGGATGGGGTGACTTGATTGCCTCCCATCAGGTTCTGTTACCCAGAATCCCTTGCAAACCTAAAAAATTGATTAAAAAAACACATTTTCCCCACATTTCTGTGGTGGAAAGTTTTGGAATCTGCGTGGATCCACAAATTTCCACCCACCCCGCATTCCCCAAAGTCTTCTGATAAAAATGGTACCTCACTTGTGTGGGTCGGCCTAGTGCCCGCGACAGGAAACGGCGCAAAACACAACGTGGACACACCTCAATTTCGCAGAGAAAAATGACCCTTTTTTGGCAAAGTGCTTAGCTGTAGTTTTTGAACCCTAACTCTGCCGGCACCTAGGGAAACCTACCAAACCTATAAATTTTTTAAAACTAGACACCCAGGAGAATCCAGGATGTGGTGACTTGACTGCCTCCCACCAGGTTCTGTTACCCAGAATTCCTTGCAAACCTAAAAAATTGACCAAACAACACATTTTCTCCACATTTCTCTGGTGGAAAGTTCTGGAATCTGCGTGGATCCACAAATTTCCACCCACCCCGCATTCCCCAAAGTCTTCCAAGAAAAATGGTACCTCACTTGTGTGGGTCAGCCTAGTGCCCGCGACAGGAAATGGTGCAAAACGCAACGTGTCCACACCTCAATTTCGCAGGGAAACATGACCCTTTTTTGGCAAAGTGCCTAGCTGTAGTTTTTGAACCCTAGCTCTGCCGACACCTATGGAAACCTAGCAAAACTATACATTTTTGAAAACTAGACACCAAGGGGAATCTAGGATGGGGTGTCTTGACTGCCTCCCACCAGGTTATGTTACCCAGAATCCCTTGCAAACCTAATAAATTGTCCAAAAAAACGCTTTTTCCCCACATTCCTGTGGTGCAAAGTTATGGAATCTGCGTGGATCCACAATTTTCCACCCACCCCGCGTTCCCCAAAGTCTTACAAGAAAAATGGTACCTCACTTGTGTGGGTTGGCCTAGTGCCCGCGACAGGACACGGCGCAAAATGCAATGTGGGCACACCTCAATTTTGCAGTGAAAAATGACCCTTTTTTGGCAAAGTGCCTAGCTGTAGTTTGTGAACCCTAGCTCTGCCGGCACGAAGGGAAACCTACCAAATCCACACATTTCTGAAAACTAGACACCCGGGGGCTTCCAGGGAGGTATGGCTTGTGTGGATCCCCCAACGTTTCCTTACCCAGAATCCCCTGCAAACCTCAATTTTAGCTGAAAAAATCCCTTTGTGTGGGAAAGATGTGGCATCACCGGGCTCACACAAATTTCTCACCATCCAGCGTTCCCCCAGGTCTCCCGATAAAATTGGTGCCTCACTTGTGTGGGAGGCCCAAGTACCCACGACAGGCAAGGGCCCAAAACGTAGTGAGGCGATATCAAAATTGCCTATCACAAAACCACCTGGTTTTGCAAGGGGGGTCACCTAGGTTTTTGGCCCCGTGCTCGGCGGCCATCTAGGGAAACCTACCAAGCCCACACCTTTCTGAAAACTAGACACCCGGGGGCTTCCAGGGAGGTATGGCTTGCTTGGACCCCCCAACGTTTCCTTACCCAGAATCCCCTGCAAACCTCACTTTTAGCGGAAAAAAAATCACTTTTTTCACACATTTTTGTGTGGGAAAGTTGTGGCATCACCGGGCTCACACAAATTTCCCACCACCCAGCGTTCCCCCTGCCCAACCTGCTGAGCAGTCATTCTACAGCTAGCCATACTGCTTACTAATAAAAGTAACTTGTCAAACAAGTCAACAAGTCAACAACAACAAACACTTTGTAAAATAAGTAATAAACAAAATGCACCTTTATCAGAAATACCTATATACTCCAAAACGATACCACTCACTTGCCAGAAGCAGCTAAATTCACCACAACCTACTCTGCACAGACACAGTATGGATCAACAATATCCCACTAAAAAAGAAAGAGAAAGGAAAATTACACATAAGACAATGCAAAACACATCGCAAAGAATTCCATGCACAAAACACTAACTAAATAAGCTGCCATTCTGACACCACAAAAATTAATTCATACATGACAAAAAAACTCATTTGGAGTAAATACAACTGCAGAACACCACTGTCTAAATTGCAAACAGGAATCAAAAGCTTTACACTAGAATAAAAAGGAGAAAAAAACATTACAATCACATATGCAAATAATGCACCAGTCCACACACAATCCACCAGCCAAGCTAAGGGGTAGGTGGGCCTAAGAGTATAAATAAAATATTCATCCCCGTAAAAGGGGAGCAACCCTTGCCCTTGTGACCACTCCCAAACACAAAAAAAAAAAAACTGGTGTCTAGTGGCTTCTGCCCCCCTTGAGGGCAGATGGGCCTAAACACATACTGCTATTCTGTCACCCAAAGAGGGCAGAAATGACCACAATCATCCTCCCATAAAGGGGAGCGACCCTTGTCCAAGGGGCCACTCCCAAATATAAAAAAAAAAACCCGGGTGGCCTAGTGGCCCTACAAAAAAACAAATCAGCCGATCTGCCCCTCAGGGTGGCAGAAACGGCCAAATTAATGCTCACCAAATGGGAGCAACCCTTGCCCAAGGGGCCACGCCCCACAAAAAAATCCCTGGTGGTCTAGTGGGCCCAATTTTAAAAAAAACATGACGATCTGGCCCCCTGGGGGGCAGACACAGCCACAAATATTGACCCCAAAGGAGAGTGACCCTTGCCCAAGGGGTCACTCTCCACAAATAACTCCCTGGTGGCCTAGTGGGCCCTACATTAAACAAGCATTTGCAATGCAATCGGTCTCGCCTTTGGGACCTTATATGTATTTAGCTATGCAGCACATTAGCCTGCACCCTGAAACATCTGCTGGTCTTTGATATGGAGGGAAAGTAAGCACCAAACTGCGTGACACGCTAAGTATGGGAACACACGGGAAGAAATATTGCCTTTCAGCGGGAAATGGTATAGTCCAAAGCTCTGTTTTTAATATAAAATCGGGGCCTTCGGTGGTCATATCACTGAAAATATAAGATTTTAAAAATATATTATTGTCTATGGGTGCTCGTGGAAGACAATTTCTATAGACTGAAAACTAGAGAATGCTGAAGTGATTTTGGTATTTTACTGACCTCTGCTGGTCGTTTTCTATCAAGAAAGTTAAATAGAGGCATTTGCCAGAAAAATTAAAAAAATGTAAGTCCATCAGCAGAAAACAATTCTGGTATTATACTGACCTCTGCTGGTCATTTTCTAACATTACAACAAACAAATGATGGACAGAATGCTGACAATGCATGCATTCTCCCCCAGTCAAGAGATCTGGGTTAAATCCATCGTTCTTTTGCCCACTACACCACCCCAGTTCAGACATGGCCATATGCAAATCAGTCTTGACCCTGTACCTCATGGGAACAGTCCAGCCCGAACTGCCAAGCCATGTCTTCCCTGGACCGGAATCAAGCATCCTAGGACCGGTTTCTGGCTATCAGCCGTCATCAGCCAGGATAGCTTGACTCCAGTGGCGTAGTGAGCACGGGTCCCACGTCTGGGAATACCCATCCCACTTAGGGCGAAAAGCGTTGCAACAAACAAATGATGGACAGAATGCTGACAATGCATGCATTCTCCCCCAGTCAAGAGATCTGGGTTAAATCCATCGTTCTTTTGCCCACTACACCACCCCAGTTCAGACATGGCCATATGCAAATCAGTCTTGACCCTGTGCCTCATGGGAACAGTCCAGCCCGAACTGCCAAGCCATGTCTTCCCTGGACCGGAATCAAGCATCCTAGGACCGGTTTCTGGCTATCAGCCGTCATCAGCCAGGATAGCTTGACTCCAGTGGCGTAGTGAGCACGGGTCCCACGTCTGGGAATACCCATCCCACTTAGGGCGAAAAGCGTTACAACAACCAAATGATGGACAGAATGCTGACAATGCATGCATTCTCCCCCAGTCAAGAGATCTGGGTTAAATCCATCGTTCTTTTGCCCACTACACCACCCCAGTTCAGACATGGCCATATGCAAATCAGTCTTGACCCTGTGCCTCATGGGAACAGTCCAGCCCGAACTGCCAAGCCATGTCTTCCCTGGACCGGAATCAAGCATCCTAGGACCGGTTTCTGGCTATCAGCCGTCATCAGCCAGGATAGCTTGACTCCAGTGGCGTAGTGAGCACGGGTCCCACGTCTGGGAATACCCATCCCACTTAGGGCGAAAAGCGTTACAACCGGTCCTAGGATGCTTGTTTCCAGCCCAGGGAGGACCTGGCTTGGCAGTTCGGGCTGGACTGTTCCCATGGGGCACAGGGTCAAGACTGATTTGCATATGGCTGGGTTCAAACTGGAATGGCATGGTGAGCAAAAAAACGATGGATTTAGGCCCAGATCTCTGTACTGGGGTGAATGTATGACATTGTTCTGCATTCTGTCCATCAATTGTTAATTTTGCATTTGTCACCCCGAGTGGAAAGGGTATGCTCAGACGTGAGTCCCTTGCTCTCCATGCCACTGGAATCAAGCTATCCTGGTTGACGAGGGCTGAAAGCCCGAAACCGGTCCTAGGATGCTTGTTTCCAGTCCAGGGAGGACCTGGCTTGGCAGTTCGGGCTGGACTGTTCCCATGGGGCACAGGGTCAAGACTGATTTGCATATGGCTGGGTTCAAACTGGAATGGCATGGTGAGCAAAAAAACGATGGATTTAGGCCCAGATCTCTGTACTGGGGTGAATGTATGACATTGTTCTGCATTCTGTCCATCAATTGTTATTTTTGCATTTGTCACCCCGAGTGGAAAGGGTATGCTCAGACGTGAGTCCCTTGCTCTCCATGCCACTGGAATCAAGCTATCCTGGCTGACGAGGGCTGAAAGCCCGAAACCGGTCCTAGGATGCTTGTTTCCAGTCCAGGGAGGACCTGGCTTGGCAGTTCGGGCTGGACTGTTCCCATGGGGCACAGGGTCAAGACTGATTTGCATATGGCTGGGTTCAAACTGGAATGGCGAGCAAAAAAACGATGGATTTAGGCCCAGATCTCTGTACTGGGGTGAATGTATGACATTGTTCTGCATTCTGTCCATTAATTGTTATTTTTGCATTTGTCACCCCGAGTGGAAAGGGTATGCTCAGACGTGAGTCCCTTGCTCTCCATGCCACTGGACTCAAGCTATCCTGGCTGACGAGAGCTGAAAGCCCGAAACCGGTCCTAGGATGCTTGTTTCCAGTCCAGGGAGGACCTGGCTTGGCAGTTCGGGCTGGACTGTTCCCATGGGGCACAGGGTCAAGACTGATTTGCATATGGCTGGGTTCAAACTGGAATGGCATGGTGAGCAAAAAAACGATGGATTTAGGCCCAGATCTCTGTACTGGGGTGAATGTATGACATTGTTCTGCATTCTGTCCATCAATTGTTATTTTTGCATTTGTCACCCCAAGTGGAAAGGGTATGCTCAGACGTGAGTCCCTTGCTCTCCATGCCACTGGACTCAAGCTATCCTGGCTGACGAGAGCTGAAAGCCCGAAACCGGTCCTAGGATGCTTGTTTCCAGTCCAGGGAGGACCTGGCTTGGCAGTTCGGGCTGGACTGTTCCCATGGGGCACAGGGTCAAGACTGATTTGCATATGGCTGGGTTCAAACTGGAATGGCATGGTGAGCAAAAAAACGATGGATTTAGGCCCAGATCTCTGTACTGGGGTGAATGTATGACATTGTTCTGCATTCTGTCCATCAAATGTTATTTTTGCATTTGTCACCCCGAGTGGAAAGGGTATGCTCAGACGTGAGTCCCTTGCTCTCCATGCCACTGGAATCAAGCTATCCTGGCTGACGAGGGCTGAAAGCCCGAAACCGGTCCTAGGATGCTTGTTTCCAGTCCAGGGAGGACCTGGCTTGGCAGTTCGGGCTGGACTGTTCCCATGGGGCACAGGGTCAAGACTTATTTGCATATGGCTGGGTTCAAACTGGAATGGCATGGTGAGCAAAAAAACTATGGATTGAGGCCCAGATCTCTGTACTGGGGTGAATGTATGACATTGTTCTGCATTCTGTCCATCAATTGTTATTTTTGCATTGGTCATTTTCTAACGACAGTTAAATAGAGTCAGTTGAGCAGAAAAAAAAGTCCCTAAGCAGAAGCAGACAAGTCCTAGGGCTGATCTCCAGAGCCCACAAACCATATAAACATATAAGTATATGCTAAAGTATATACTAGAGGTCTCGAATGCTCGACCTAAAAATGGCGAAATCTGCCCCCCCATGGGGCAGACAGCCAAAATCATAAGCCCCAAAGGGGAGAGACCCTTGCCCAAGGGGCCACTCCCCACTAAACACTCCCTGGTGGTCCAGTGGGCATTTTATTTTTTTATATAGAAAATCTGCCCCCCCCGGGGGGGCAGACAAAGCCTAAAATATACCCCCCAACCAAAAAAACCATACATGGCCTAAAAAATAAAAATGGCCCCCAAAGGGGAGTAACCCTTGCCAAAGGGGCCACTACCCACTACATCTCGTTTAAATGCCCAGTGGGCCAATTAAAAAAAAAATAATAATAAATCTGTACCCCCCTGGGGGGCAGATAAAGCTACAACATATTGCCCCCAAAAGGGGGAGCGAACCTTGCCTAAGGGGCCGCTCCCCCAAACATAACATTGTACGCCATAACAAAAACAAAAAAAAACCCTGGCTCTAGTGGGCATTCCTGCTGCACGATCGCACGATCGTGCAGCAGGAATGCACAAAAGAGGCATCGAGGGAAAGGAAAACCCTTTCCTTTCCCTCGATGTCTCTTTTGAGAAAATCCCCCCCCCCTCCCCAGCCCCAAAACTTACCTCTTGGTTCACCGACGCACAGGAAGCAAATGGCTTCCTGTGCGTCGGTGATCAAAGGGAAACCTCAATGACGCGGAAGGGGGGGCGGGTGGAGGCAGGGGAAGGTCTTCCCCTGCCTTCCCCAGTAACGAAAACCAGATCGACCGCCCACGGGGGGGAGCGCCAGCGCTTCCCCCGTGCGTGGGTGTCATGACAAGCTGGACTCGTCATGAGCACACGGCTACTGTGTGCCATGACGAGTCCAGTTCGTCATGAACACAGAAAGGGTTAAAAGGCAAAATGTAATGCAATCATTTGGGCAATTCTACTTGCCACTGCTCATACCTCACACTGCTTGAGTCCTTGAATAATTACGCTGCCTTATGATGATATATTGCGTGTACCGAGTTCAATTCAGCAAGACCATGATCATCCAATGCTCTAGATGTTCAAACATATATTCAATACATTTTTATTTATTAATTTATTTGTGTTTTGTAGAGCGCAAACTTGACCCATTAGGGTATCAGAGTGCTTTACAGGATTCATATGATATATACAAGAGACTTTTAGGGGGTGGGGGATACATTTGGGGTAACCACAAGTGAACTTGGCCCGAAGAGTATCAGAGCGCTTTGCAGAGTTCGCAAATTGTAAACAAAAGGATTAGTGGGGGGTTGGGAACATTCGGGATAAACACCAGAAAAAACATTTTACGAGAAACAGAGAGTTCCGGATCACAGTGTGGGGTGCCCAGAGGTACCGTTTGAATGGCAACAGGATAGACCAGATGAGAGGTAGTAGTCAAAAGTAAATGGAAGCAGGACAAGGTCGCTGAGTTGATTTCAAGTCAGTATTTAGGAGAGGAATTTGCCCATTAGGAAGGTTTTGACATCCTTTTTAAAGCAAGCCAGAGATGGAGTTCTTCTAATGGCGGGCGGGAGCGAGTTCAATATTCTTGGTGCAGCCCCAGCGGAGGCTTGATTGTAAGTTTGTTTTTTCCGCAAGTGTGCTGGTTGGAGCAAAAGGTCTCTGGCGGAACGGGAGTTTCTGGTTCCTCCGGAGATCACGAGTTTCTGGGCAAGAAACCCGGGGAGTTTGAGTAAAGGGCCTTGTGCGTGATGCAAGCCAATTTAAGTTGGATTCTGGCCTCAAAAGGAAGCCAGTTCAGAGCTTTCAGGTGTGAAGAAATGTGGTCGAATTTCCTTTAGTCTGTTAGTAGTTTGGCGGCTTCATTGAGGCAGGCTTTCAGAGGGGCCAGAGAAGTCTTGGGTAAACCTGAGAGGGTAGGACAACCATATTCCTTCCAGTCTAGAAATGACAAGAGCCTGGACTACCATTTTTAGGTCGGGAGTGTCGAGGAAAGGTTTCAGTTTCCTTCGGTAGCTCAGGTGAAATCTGGCTGATTTGGCCATCGAGTTGATATGGTCATGCATGTTCAAACTGCAGTCATTGTCTATTCCAAGGGATTTGGCAGAGTCTACTATGGTTGGTGGGCAGTTTAAAGCTGTGATCGCCTTGATCCATTCCTGAATGTCAGGGTTTGTATTAGGTGGGAAGAGTAGGAGGAATTCTGTTTTTTTTGCGTTGAGTTTGAGCTGGTTAGAGGTGAGCCATTGGACAGTCAATTTCAAGGCCTAATTCAGGGAGAGAATCTCCTTGGGAGAAGAGATTTTTATATAGATCTGGGTGTCGTCAGCATACATGTGGTAGGAGATATTTGCGGAGCATAGTACTTCGGCTAGCGGTTTGTGGGAAAGGTTGAAGAGGGTGGGAGACAAGGTTGATCCTTGGGGGACTCCAACCGTGACCGCAGAGGGAGCGGACAGGTTACCATTGATTAGGAATATCTTAAGTATCACAATGATCGATCCTATTTCAAAAGTGCTAATGTATACAATTAACATGATTAGCTTAAAGTGACATGCACTAATGTGCAAGTTATTTCTATGATACATGAATACCACCGTGAATATTAACTTAATGGTCAAAAAGTGCCTTGTACATACATTTCTCGAGGCCAATTAATGTTACTCCAGTGGCCGAGAGTAACATGCCCAAACTTAATATGCCCATACTGGTTGCCATGGAATAAAATCCTAAAGCCGTAAGGGCTATTGCAATCAATGAATATTGATTGATGGTCATAAACTGCCTCGTGCATACATTATTCCAGATCAATTGATGTTACTCCAGTGGCTGAGTGTGACTTGTACAATAATCCTAAAGCGGTAAGTGCTCTTAGAATTTCATAGTGCTAAGATGTCAAATATCATTGTCTCAAGACCAATGAAGTGATGAGTGCTCGAATCTATTAGTGTACAATTCCAATGCTGCTTAATAATGGTTAAAACTCACTTAAGGAGATTCAAGTGTCTATGGTATATGTTGATGTGGCACTATTGTTGGTGTCCCTTTGACCATTTGGTGGTGTTAACATCGCTTGCAGTAGCTTAAAGTGTCTAATTATTCTCCAATTATGAGCAAGTGTTAATAGGTGCTATTCCAATACCCCTAAAGTGACGTGCGGATTCCAAGTAGTATGGCTAAAAGGACATGTGTCATTACCATGATTGTCAATTACAACATGCGCATTATACATACTCCAGATATGACCCTAATTAAATCCACAGTACAATCATTAACAAATGTGAATTTTCATCCTAGTTGTAAATAAAGCTGGCCAACAAAAAGAATTTGATGTCCAGATGTAAGGAACCTATAAAGTTGAAGAGAAAATAAAATAAAAGCCAAAGAATCAGGAGGAGATAAGCATCTTGGTCAACCAAGAGCAAATTGGTAATAAGTTCATGATCCATATAGGAATAAAGTCTAAAATTGACAGTGACAGCAACATTATGTGGCGAGAGAGATACAAAACACTGAACCCTTCGATTATACATTGATGATCAATGTTCATTGTTCACCTAGGCCCTACAGATGTACATATAATTTTGCACGTCTGTATTGTGTCATCAAGGGGCCTCTGTGCCTAGTGTCATGATCAATCAGCATTCTTCTCTCCTCAGTTCTTTCTCTGTATCCCCTCCTCACAGGTGGGCCATAACATGTTTGATTCCAAAGTTCTTAAAGCTTGCCAGAGCCCGTTTGTGGTATTGCTCAACTGGCGGGATATGGAATAGCTCCTGTCACCATTCTTAATGGCCTGCATATGCTGTATGATCCTAACTTTTAATAAGGGGTGGGCGGTGAACTCTGCCTCGCTGGCGGAGTTTTCAGAGATTTTCCAGGAGCGTCTTTGCCGCGTAGCGGAGTTTCCCCCCGCCGCCCACCCCTATGTGCCCAGGATCACAGTGTGCGCTCAAGATGGAGCCGAAATTTGACCTCTGAAAAAAAACAGACTGAGATTTAATCTTTGCTGCTCTGAAAGCAATGTTCTTCCCAATTTAGCCACCCACCAGTTTGTATTTCTTCTCAAACAATCCTATGGGTTCACACTTACAAACTTTATCATATTGAGCTTCTAATAGAGACCATGTCATGTGGAAACACATTTGCACAGAAGTGTTGGGAAAAAATCTGCATTAAAAGTCACACCTACAGCTCTGTAGCTTTGACTCCTGCTCAGCAGGTGCTAGTTGTAGGTAGGGAAATGAAGGGGTGGGTGGAGTTTAGGGCGGCCTAAACAAACCCTGCTAGTCCCCCCTGAAGGTGTACAGTTAGAGGCTGGTGTCCAGAAGCGGATCCTCACAGACATCCCTCCTGCTGCATCAGCACACCTGAGGAGTGAGGATACATTCTTCACTGTGCAGTGTCCGAGGCTGAAATACATGTGTTAGATACAAGAAGCACAGAAGATTTAAAGGGGCAGAAGCCTTAAGCTGTAGATCTTTAGAATATAGACAAATTATTTGTTTTCACCCAAGTCTTTTTTATTGGGGTTTACACATATATGTCAACACTAAATGCATTTTACATGTTCAGTTTTGTAACAATAGCATCAGCTCTGGCAGACTGCTAACAAGACGGCGCATTCCTTGCCTGTTGGTATTTGTACATCCACTCTCAGCACGGCCTCTGTTTCCCGACCCCCAGTACGGGGCTGGCTATCCTGAACGTGGAGCAGGCTGTGGGACCGGATGGCAAGCAGCCCAGCCAGCCTTCTGGGCAAGGCACAGCGCTACCTAGCGTGCGCCACCATTATGGCGGTTGCGGCAGGCCCTGGTAAGCACAGGAGGCAGGGGTGCCGTGCGCGCCATCTGATGACGTGGCACCTCCCCACCAGAAGGATATCCAATGGAGGCGTCTGCAGGGCCATGAACTGGAAGCACTTTAAGTGCTTCCGGTTCATACGAACGCCGGATGTTTGTGGGGGACTGTTTTAGACCAGCCTGCCCAGTGGACACACTGCCACCTCAAAGGGGGCAGTGGGAGCGGGAACAGTCTCTTGTTCCTCTTGCTCCCCACCAGGAACGGCAGCCGAACCATTGGCGGCCTGTAACTTCTTTTCTCTTTTTTCATTACAGGCACGTTGTTGGAGTCACAATAAAGGAAAGGGAGTTGGAGGATAGGGAGGTAGGTTTTGCCTCCAGTTACAATATGTCTATCAAAAAGAATCCAAAGGGATCCGAATAAAACCTACCTAAGATTATGTACTCTACAATTAGTAGAGTCCTATGCTAGAAAAAGCACTTGTTTTTCTAGAGTCCCCTCACTCACCTAGGGTTTCCCCAGGGTGACATGCTTCATCATAGGGGTCCACCCAGGCATCTACTGTCTGGGGCGTGCTACAACTTGGCGGAATGCGCAGGAGCACTTTTTATTTATACTATGTGTAGTGATGTGCTGGGTGGAGTGAAAAGTGAAATAAATCAATAAAAACTACCTGGATAGTGAGCCCTAATTTTATTCTGCTCCTATCCGGTAAGTGTTTAATAAAATGGGGCTAGTAATAGAGAACAGTAACCATTATGTGAAGCTGTCCCTATTTACTTGGTCGACATGTTTCGTGGTTACCCCAACCACTTCATCAGGACCACACAAGGACCAGCCCTGCGTGTACCACTCCGTGCCTTTCAGTTGTTGGAGTCACCAGGCGGCAGACTGCAGCGTCATTGGCGGACCCGGGACCTGCTGCGAGACAGTGTTGGAAGACGCAGAGCTGCTGTGCGTTGGTAGCGGGCAACCGCACCGTGGGCGGCGGCGGTGCGCTGATGGAGTGCGCCGGCAGGGTTCAGCCGTGAGGGGTGTGGCGGCAAGGAGCAGCGGTGAAGAGTGCTTGCGAGTGGTGGCGAGGACGTGTGAGCGGCGGTGATCCGATAACCGGGTGAGTTCGGATCTGCTACTGCGGGCGAGTCGCGTGGGGTGTAGCTGTATTTTGAGAGGGTACGTGCTGGCAAGCGTGTGAGGCACGACGGACGCTCGGTGAGTGTATACATTGTGTGTACTTCACCAGATTCTTTAACTCTTGCGCAACATCACATCCCGTTTTTAGAAGGAAACAGCTGCAATTTAAGAGTCAATCACAAGCGAGTTTAAAAAGTGAGAAAAAATAAAGCAGTAGGTGCTGGTACAGGGGGCATTGGTTGGATGCCATTTCATTTATATTGCAGGTTTGTTGGGCGAGTGGGTTACAAGGGAGCTAGAGGGGGTGATGAGCAGGTTGGTTGTGTGCATCCAGGCTGTTGTTGAATACTGAGGTTGTTTGTTTGACCCACAGCCAAAACGCTTGGTGTTGCCAGGTACTGGTAATTTTTTCCTCCATTTTTTAGGCACGTCCCTTGTGGGGTACGAACAGGACAGTCCCATTCGCCTTAGCGGACAAGTGATCGCTGGACCAACACGACAAGACTGTCCACGGGGGGTAATCATTGACGGCAGCATCGGCAGGCCTGCACTTCATCGCCTCCGGGAGCCACGCGGGTTCGAACAATCACCTGACCCACTTGACTAGCTGGTGGGCGTGGCTCTGGTTGCAGGGCTTTACCATCTTCATGTCAATCATGCTAGAGCGTTTTCCAGCCATGGGGTCAGAGATGGCGTGTTACCAGAACAGGATCACTGTAGCCAAGGCCACTCAGGTGGGCGACAGGTGGAAGGAGTACGACAAAGAATTTAGAAGGGCCAAGGCGCAGGATCCAACATTAGGATGGAATGAGACAGACATGTTTATCCATCTCAAACATTTGGTGCAGGGACCATCTGACGGTTTTCGGAGACAAGCGCAGGACAGTGCTAAGTTTCAGCACTTTCGTGCAGGCCCCTCAGGAATTGCGGGGGGTGCCTCAGGAAGTACGGGGAGCACAGGGAAAAAAGGAGTGTGTTTTGACTTCAATAAACAAACATATAATAGAGCCCCAGGCACAGGTTCAAGCATAACTACGGTTTCTGCGGTAATGCATCACACCCCGAAGCCAGGTGTTTCAAGAAGTCCAGGGAGAAGGGAGCAAAAAAACAAGATTGAAGAAATGTCACTTGAAAAGGCTAGATCCCCATAAACACCAGCACCATGATCCCTTGGTTAAACATGTACAATTGCCCTGAGGCTGCAAGGATGATCAGGGAGGGCAGGTTTCAGAATCCCAGCAGAAGGTTACAGTGGTGTGGCATATTGCAGGAACCAACTCTCAGTGCAGACCAATGAGAGTATAGCAGCAGCAAAAATTGAGAAGGAAGTAAAACTGGGTAGGGTGGCAGGCCCATTCGATGGTGTACCAATGAAAGATTTTGTTTGCTCACCACTAGGAGTGGTTCCCAAAAGGGTACAGGGCGAATTCCGCTTAATCCACAATCTTTCAGCGCCAAGGGGGAATTCTGTGAACGAGGCCATTTCAGACACATTGTGTAGTGTGAAGTATGCATCTTTTGACCAAGCAGTGGACATGTTGAGGAGCCTGGGGCAAGGAGCATTATTGGCAAAGTCCGACATTGAATCGGCTTTCAGACTATTGCCAATACACCCTCTGGATTTTCTTCTTCTGGGTTTCCAATTTCTGGGGAAGTATTATGTGGACAAATGCATGCCGATGGGTTGTTCAGTGTCCTGCGCCTACTTTGAGAAGTTTAGCTCTTTCTTGGAGTGGGTTTTCAGGCAGGACACAGGGCACCAATGGGTGTTGCATTACCTCGATGACTTCCTCTTTTTGGGGGGATCGGGGGAGTGCAGGTCAGCTTTAACAAAGTTCTGCGCCCTCATGCAGGAGTTCGGTGTGCCATTGGCACCCGGGAAGACAGTGGATCCTAGCACAAAGATCAAATTCCTTGGTATCGAGCTGAATTCTGTCCAAGGGGTGTCTAGGTTGCCAGCAGAGAAGGTAAATGACTTCAGGGCAGCTTTGCAGCACTGCTTGGCTAAATACAAAGTGGCTCTGCATCAGTTGCAGCAAGTAGTGGGTCAGTTGAATTTCGCACTACGCATAATCCCAATGGCACGCCCATCTTCCCGCAAAATTGCACAGGCTATGTCCGGGCTCAGAGAGAAGCACCATCACACTAGACTATCCAGCAAAGTCAAGTAGGACATGCTCATTTGGAAGGCATTCCTGCGGGATTTCAATGGTAAGGTGGTATGGCCTAGCCCGCCCAGGTCCAGTTCCGAGTTGGGTTTGATGACCGACTCAGCATGGAGCGAGGGTTTCGGTGCCATTTTAGGGTCTGAATGGATCGCACAGCGTTGGCCGGGTTGGTGGAGGGACTCTGGACTCACAAGTAACATAAGGTTCCTTGAGCTCTTCCCCATCCTTGTGGTGTTGTCAGTTTGGCCCGTGCTTTTTAGGGACCAGTCTGTAATATTCTGGTCAGATAACATGGCAGTGGTGGAATGCATCAATAGTCAAGTGGCAAAGTGCAGCATGATCCTACGACTTTTAAAAGAGATCGTTTTACAGTGCATGAAATTAAATGTACTTTTTAAAGCAAAGCACATGCCAGGTATATTAAATCATGCTGCTGATGCATTGTCTCATTTTAAAATGCAGGCATTCAGGTCCCACCTCCCAGAAGCAGCGGTGCACCCAACACCTTTCCCAGAACAACTTTGGCAGCTTGGTGCCCCCAGTTATCGGACCTCGTGACATCTAGACTAGCACCCAGGACCAGGAAAGCTTATGAAGGGGCGTTTTGGTCTTTTTGTCAGTTCTTAGGGGATAGGTGGGAGGAAAAGTGGCACGACCCAGGGTCGGTGGTCGCTTATCTTGGGTTCATGAAGTATAAGGGGTGCCCAGTGGCGGGACCTAGACGTCACATCACTGCCATCTCCTTTTTTGCTAAAGCAAAAGGAAAAGGGGATCCAACGAGGAATGTTGTGGTACGCCAGGTTTTTAAGGGCTGGCAACGCTTGCAAGGGGTGCAACCCAACGACAGGAGACCAATTGGGTTGGAAACACTGGCTAAGTTGTTGGTAGCTTTACCGCGGGTTTGTAACTCCCCAAGGGAGGTTACTCTGTTTCAAGCAGCATTCTGTCTAGCATTCTATGGCGCTTTTAGGGTAGGAGAACTGATCTCAAGGAACAAACAGGATTGGCAGGGGGCCTACAGATGCAACATGTAACAATAAAAGGGGACTCCATGCTAATCTCCTTACATAGGTCCAATACTGATCAGGGAGGAAGTGGAGAGAGCATAGTGCTTCACAGGGCAAGAGGTAATACATGTTGCCTCATGGCCAGTTTGGAGACCTTTATGGCACAGCAAGTGAAGGCCACAGCGGGGCCTCTTCTAGTACATGGTGACGGGTCACCCCTCACTATCTTTCAGTTCAAAAGAGTCATGGGCCTGGCCATGCAAGGTGCTGGTTTTGACTCATCTAGCTTTGGGACCCACTCATTTAGGATCGGGGCAGCCACGGAGGCAGTAGCCATGGGCCTTAGGGAGGAGCAGGTCAAGAGGATCGGCAGGTGGTCCTCTCACTGCTATAAGCGATATGTGCAGCTACACATGCTTTAGCCAGTCCGTCCGTTTCACGTTAATTGCAAGTTTCTCATTCTGTGACTCAGAGAGGAGCTTGCGCAGGTACACGGTTACATATTGTATGTGCTGTTATGTTTGTGTTTAGCCAGACAATAGGGCAGTGCACTGATGATTGTTCTTTTCACGCTTGCCTGCAGTTTCTTCATCCTGTGACTCAGGGGAGAAGTCTGCATTGGCCCATCGTCGCAACAGGGGGAAGTCACCTCGTCATGCAGATGAACGACGGTCAACGGTCCAAGAAAGGACAGCTCAGGTTATGGCCCAGGTTCACTCCTGGGCCCCAGAACCGCAGGAAATTTGGATTGTTGGTCATTCATATGTCCGTCGTTTAAAAAATTTCTTTTCAGGGGCACACGAGGCCAGGGCGCGTAAGTTGGGAGCAAAAATAGTGTTTCATGGACAGGGAGGACTGTGCGTGGGGCAATTCAGGGAGCTGGTGAACGGCGCTTTATAAAAAAAGTAAGGGACCACCAGCAATCTGGATCCTGCACCTAGGGGGTAACGACTTGACTCGCCTGGGAAGGAGGGTACTAGTGGAGGAGCTCCTCACTCAGGTGGGTTGGTTGGCAAAGAGGTGCCCCGATACTGTAATCATCTGGTCTCACGTGATCCCAAGGTTCCAGTGGAGAGGGGGTGAGTCAGTGCGTGCATTGAATCACGCAGTAAAGCGGATCAACAATGAGTTTGATAGGCTGTTCAGGACCCCAAATCTAAAGTCAATAGGACATGGGTACATCCGGGGTGATCAGTTCTTTTTGCAAGATGGGGTTCACTTATCATCCAAAGGGAATCAGGCATCTATGGAAGACATCTTAGCATGGTTGTAGGGCACGAGACACAGGGCATGACCTCCTAGCGAGCGCAGGGGGGAGGCCAGACAGTCGGGCAACTATGCTGGCCTGTGGTGGTAAGGTCATGATTGGTAAGCATAGTCTTCGGCCCTTAGCGGCCAGCATCATGTAACTGCAGTGGCAGTGACAGACGGTCAGTAGGCTGTCGGGGTGCGGGGGCCAGGGGAGTCACACTTTCCAGTTTGCCGGTGGCCACCCTCGCATGCGCATCAGGGGTTTTCATCGGTAAAAGGGGCTTAGGCAAGTACCAGGCCATATGAGAAGTCTTGTGTGGTGGTGGCTGTCTCAGGAGAGCACTGTACACTTGCAGCCCTGGACGCTACCCCTCCCTCCTACAAGGAAGAAACTCGTTGTCTTCCAACTTGTCTCAATACTGCCTCCGCTCTCTTGGGTCAAAAGTCAGACTGCCTTGCAGCCATGCTGGGCATCTTAAACCGATCCCTACAAGAGCAGTAGAGCACCACAGCACAGCACCAACTTTTGTGGGACCCCGTCCACCTGGCGCCCGTACTTACAGACACTGCAATAGCTCCACCCACATACCCACTGCATGGGCCAGATCTAGCACAGATCGGAAATCAGATTTGGAATGAGCCAGAGCGAATTCGGACGTCGTAAGGGCAAGTTTGCTGTATAAAACACGGCTGCAGGCCAAGGGAAGCATTTGTTCGAGATCAGTGAGGCAGGGTGGACTCACTTGAAGATTGAGTCTGTAAGGTGCAGTGCAGTGTTGCTCCTTATGTTATTTATGTTTCTTTTATGACAGGCTTAAATTAATAATTACTGCACTTGTGCCAACTCACTGAGTCACCGGAAGCACAGGATCACCCATGCAGTCACTTAAGGATAGTGGGAAACTAAAAGTCTCACAATCTCATAATGCTGTTGGGGAACAACAGAGCGGAATTTCACCGACTTTTTTTGCAACTCCACGGAATTTCTCATAGTGCAACCCCAGGAGCTCCACTCACCCCTGCTTTTAACTTGCTAATAGTGCTACCCACATATAGCTTATCGAATTCACCCTTCAGTACATATACTACGCGGTCTGTATTATAGGTGATCCTGTCACGAATCGTAATACTGTGGCCCTCAGATGTCTGATACATCTTTTGATTCAATCCATATCTGCAAGCTTTACAGGAAATGTATTTAATGAAGCCCTTAGTGTTGTTTGACATCCACTTTTTTTTCTCCTCCAGGGTCAAAGAAATTACAAAATATCCCCCAATGATTTGTTTTATTTGGATTTTATTCATGGGCCAGTGCAAACAATATCTTTCAAATGTTCATCGTTATTTACCACATGCCAATTTTTTTGTAAGATATTATTCACACTGGATTGGGCCACATTATATTCAAGGAACAGCCTCTTCACCTTTTCATCATTTCGGACTGCTTTGTTGGTACAATAGCTGGTCCCTTTGGTTTTTGCTGAACCTCTCTTTTGCATTCTCCAAACACTTAAAGGATAGACCCATTTGGCAACTCTTTTCATTTTATTGAACTCCTCGTCAGTCGAACATATCTTCCTAACTCTCATCATTTTACTACAGGGGATGCTCCATTTTAAGACCCCTGGATGGCCATTATTGACATGTAGGATGGAATTGGTCTATATATATATTCACAGAAAAAAACATAGGTTTCAGGGGTGTTATAGTTAGCTGGCCATTTCACTCGTAAAAAACCATAGAAATTCCTCTGTTATAGTTAGTTCTGCTAACTATAACTCGCGCGCCCGCAATGCACCGCTGATGATGTCACATATTGCATCATTCATGACATGGTCAGTGACATCACTGATAACCTCACTGATGACGTCTCAAATGACATCACTGATGACATCACTGATTACATCATCCAGTGAATGTGGTTTAGTTTAAAATGTAAATATGTATTATATATATACCAATCAGTATTGAAGATTGAGTGGATATATAACTGTCTGGATGGAGGATTTAGTAGCTGTCTGGCTGTCTGTTTAAGTCAGTAATTAAAAGTGTCTCACTTAATACATGGATTAGTAACTAAACTATGTGAATGTGTGCAGCACTGTCTCTGTTGTTGTATAACAAGCTGCATCAGTCGGTCACTAACTACATGAGTGTGTATATTAGTTATTGATTAGTTGGGTGAGTATTTGTATGGGACACTGAGTTTGTGTGTGGTTGGATGGGGTGTGTGTAACTCTATGCAAGGATGTGTGAATGGTTGATTGACTAGGTGTATAGGTTTATGAGTGCATTTGGAAACAGTTGTTTGGGTGACTGAGTGTATTTATTTGTGTGTTGGTGAGCGAATATATGTTTTAGTTGTACATCTTCAACGAAGTAAAAAAATAAAAGGCATTGTATGTGATAGTTGGTGTATATAAATAAGTATGTGCAAGAGTCAGTGATTGTGAGAGTAACTATATGAATGAGTGTATAATTGTAATGGTGATTTTTTAACATATTAACTATGAGTTACTATGTGTTTGAATGAATGAGGTGTTGTTGGATAATTGTGTAAGTGAGTAAATGTAAGTGTGAATAATTTTTTTCATGAGTGTGTAAGATGACTGCATAACCGACTAAGATGACTGCTGATGTGTCAATGTCTATATATGTGTATAAGTGCATTTTGATAGTGTTCTATTAATTAGTTACTGCATGTATAAATGATTCTGTTGTTGAATGGGGAGTTTTGTGTGTAGACTTAGGAATCAGTGAATGGGTATGTAGTAACTGGTATTGGTGTGTCAATGGTTTCAAATATGGTACTCTGTATTTTACAGTGAGTGATGAAAGGTTACACTAGTGTATGATGAGGTGTATCAGATTGTCATGTAGACGATGTCATCAGTGATGTCATCAGTGATGTCATTTGAGATGTCATCAGTGATGTCATCAGTGATTTCACTGACCATGTCATGAATGATGCAATATGTGACATCATCAGCAGTGCATTGCGGGCGTGCGAGTTATAGTTAGCCGAACTAACTATAACGGAGGAATTTCTATGGTTTTGTACCAGTGAAATGGCAAGCTAACTATAACACCCCTGAAACCTGTGTTTTTTTCTGTGAATTTCTACGTTTTTTTAAATGCTAATTTCTAACTATAACGTCTTTGAAACCTATGGTTTTTTCAGTGAATTTCAAAGCTTTTTTAAATGTTCATTTCTAACTATAACGTCTCTGAAACCTATGGTTTTTTTCAGTGAATTTCAAAGGTTTTTTTAAATGCAAATTTTTAAGTGTGATAGTAGTTATACCTATTTTTTGTACTGATTTTCTACAGTTTTTTAACTGTTTATTTATAAATATTTTATTCATTAAATAACATTCTATATTTTTCTGAAAATTACACAATTATTTTTTTTAATTCAAACTGAAATATTGATTACTTTTTTGTTTTCATTTTTATTTTAATATATTTACATTATTTTCTTTTAAAAAACAACATTTCCCTAAAAATTTCGGAGTCGCACACCCAAAGAGTACACATCACAGTGGGTGCGCGGATTCTAGCCACCCTTTTAGAAAAGTCGTGAAAGATCCACGTACATTGTGCGACGGCTACGTGTTTTTCAGTTACATCATATACATTTAATATTACGTGATGTGCGCGATTGGTATGCGACCAGCCCGCGACTCCTGCTCCCGTGCATTCGTGACACATGCGCATTACGGTACGAGATGCTTGCGCGGTGGCGGATCCCGCGTGACTTCATATATGCGCTGCGGCGCGCTGGGTGCGCGACTCCCGCAGAAAATTTGTATGTTCCAAAATGATATGTATGTGTCTTTAATATACATATTAGGGCAAGAGATTATCTAAGATATTCCTAAAAATAATATATTTGTACTTATAATAAACTTATATTATTTTAAAATATATTTTCGCGAAGTCGGGTGCGTGCATCGTGAGCGCAGAGAACCAGGTCAGCAGAGCTGCTGTAGAGCCAGAGAAACCAGGTCAGCAGAGCCGTTGAAGAGCCAGAGAAGCAGGTCAGCAGAGCTGCTCTAGAGCCTAAGAAGCAGGTCAGCAGAGCTGCTCTAGAACCAGAGACCCAGGTCAGCAGAGCTGCTCTAGAGCCAGAGACCCAGGTCAGCAGAGCTGCTCTAGAGGCGGAGAACCAGGTCAGCAGAGCTGCTGTAGAGCCAGAGAAACCAGGTCCGCAGAGCCGTTGTAGAGCCAGAGAACCAGGTCAGCAGAGCTGCCCTAGAGCCTAAGAAGCAGGTCAGCAGAGCTGCTCTAGAACCAGAGACCCAGGTCAGCAGAGCTGCTCTAGAGCCAGAGACCATGGTCAGCAGAGCTGCTCTAGAGGCGGAGAACCAGGTCAGCAGAGCTGCTGTAGAGCCAGAAAAACCAGGTCAGCAGAGCTGCTTTAGAGGGAGAGAACCAGGCCAGCAGAACTGCTTTATATCCAGAGAACTAGGTCAGCAGAGCTGCTCTAGAGCCAGAGAACCAGGTCAGCAGAGCTGCTTTAGAGTCATAGAACCAGGTCAGCAGAGCTGCTCTAGAGGCAGAGAACCAAGTCAGCAGAACTGCTTTAGAGCCAGAGAACAAGGTCAGCAGAGCTCTTTAGAGGGAGAGAACCAGGTCAGCAGAGCTGCTTTAGAGCCAGAGAACCAGGTCAGCAGAGCTGCTCTAGAGCCAGAGAACCAGACCAGCAGAGCTGCTGTAGAGCCAGAGAACCAGGTCAGCAGAGCTGTTCTAGAGGTAGAGAACCAGGTCAGCAGAGCTGCTTTAGAGGGAGAGAACCAGATCAGTAGAGCTGCTTTAAAGCCAGAGAACCAGGTCCGCAGAGCTGCTCTAGTGCCAGAGAAACCTGGTCAGCAGAGCTGCTTTAGAGGGAGAGAACCAGGTCAGAAGAGCTGCTTTAGAGCCAGAGAATCAGGTCAGCAGTGCCTCTCTAGAGCCAGAGAACCAGGTCAGCAGAGCTGCTTCAGATCCATAGAACCAGGTCAGCAGAGCTGTTCTAGAGGCAGAGAACCAGGTCAGCAGAGCTGCTTTAGAGGGAGAGAACCAGGTCAGCAGAGCTGCTTTAAAGCCAGAGAACCAGGTCAGCAGAGCTGCTCTAGAGCCAGAGAAACCAGGTCAGCAGAGCTGCTCTAGAGCCAGAGAAACCAGGTCAGCAGAGCTGCTCTAGAGCCTAAGAACCAGGTCAGCAGAGCTGCTCTAGAGCCAGAGAACCAGGTCCGCATAGCTGCTGTAGAGCCAGAGAAACCAGGTCAGTAGAGCTGCTTTAGAGCGAGAGAACCAGGTCAGAAGAGCTGCTTTAGAGGGAGAGACGCAGGTCAGCAGAGCTGCTTTAGAGCCAAAGAACCAGGTCAGCAGAACTGCTTTAGAGCCATAGAACCGGGTCAGCAGAGCTGCTTTAGAGCCAGAGAACCAGGTCAGCAGAGCTGTTGTAGAGCCAAAGAACCAGGTCAGCAGAGCTACTCTAGAGCCTAAGAACTAGGTCAGCAGAGCTGCTCTAGAGCCAGAGAAACCAGGTCAGCAGAGCTGCTGTAGAGCCAGAGAAACCAGGTCAGCAGAGCTGCTTTAGAGCCAGATAACCAGGCCAGCAGAGCTGCTTTAGAGCCAGAGAACCAGGCCAGCAGAGCTGCTTTAGAGCCAGAGAAGCAGGTCAGCAGAGCTGCTTTAGAGCCAGAGAACCAGGTCAGCAGAGCTGCTCTAGAGCCAGAGAACCAAGTCAGCAGAGCTGCTTTAGAGCCATAGAACCAGGTCAGCAGAGCTGCTTTAGAGCCAGAGAACCAGGTCAGCAGAGCTGCTTTAGAGCCAGAGAACCAGGTCAGCAGAGCTGCTCTAGAGCCTAAGAACTAGGTCAGCAAAGCTTCTCTAGAGCCAGAGAAACCAGGTCAGCAGAGCTGCTGTAGAGCCAGAGAACCAGGCCAGCAGAGCTGATTTAGAGCCAGAGAACCAGGCCAGCAGAGCTGCTTTAGAGGGAGAGAACCAGGTCACCAGAACTGCTTTAGAGCCATAGAACCAGGTCAGCAGAGCTGTTGTAGAGCCAGAGAACCAGGTCAGCAGACCTGCTGTAGAGCCAGAGAAACCAGGTCAGCAGAGCTGCTTTAGAGAGAGAACCAGGTCAACAGAGCTGCTTTAGAGCCAGAGAACCAGGTCAGCAGAGCTGCTTTAGAGCCAGAGAACCAAGTCAGCAGAGCTGCTCTAGCTGACACTGACTGACTGACACTGACTGACTGACACTGACTGATTGACACTGACTGACACTGATTGACTGGCACTGACTGACACTGATTGACTGACACTGACTGACTGACTGACACTGATTGACTGACACTGACTGACACTGATTGACTGACACTGACTGACTGACACTGACACTGACACTGACTGACTGACACTGACACTGACTGACTGACACTGACTGACACTGACTGATTACTCTCTACTACTTTAGTACTCACGCTCTACTACTCTTTACTACTCTCTCTCTACTACTCACTCTCTACTACTCTACTACTCTCTACTCACTCTCTACTACTCTCTACTACTCACTCTCTACTACTCACTCTCTACCGCTCTCTCTCTATTACTCACTCTGTACTACTCACTCGCTACTACTCTCTACTACTCACTCTCTACTAGTCTACTACTACTCTCTACTACTCACTCTCTACTACTCACTCTCTACTACTCTCTACTACTCACTCTACTACTCTCTACCACTCACTCTCTACTACTCTACTACTCACTCTCTACTACTCTCTCTCTACTACTCTCTCTCTACTACTCTCTCTCTACTACTCACTCTACTACTCTCTCTCTACTATTCACTCTCTACTACTCACTCTCTACTACTCGCTCTCTACTAGTCTCTACTACTCACTCTCTACTACTCTCTACTACTCACTCTCCACTACTCACTCTCTACTACTTGCTCTCTACTACTCTCTACTACTCACTCTCTACTACTCACTCTCTACTACTCTACTACTCTCTACTACTCGCATATTACTCACTCTCTACTACTCTCTACTACTCACTCTACTACTCTCTACTTCTCTCTACCACTCACTCTCTACTACTCTACTACTCACTCTCTACTACTCACTCTCTACTACTCTCTCTCTACTACTCTCTCTCTACTACTCACTCACTACTACTCACTCTCTACTACTCACTCTCCACTACTCACTCTCCACTACTCACTCTCTACTACTCGCTCTCTACTACTCTCTACTACTCACTCTACTACTCTCTACTTCTCTCTACCACTCACTCTCTACTACTCTACTACTCACTCTCTACTACTCACTCTCTACTACTCTCTCTCTACTACTCTCTCTCTACTACTCACTCACTACTACTCACTCTCTACTACTCACTCTCCACTACTCACTCTCCACTACTCACTCTCTACTACTCGCTCTCTACTACTCTCTACTACTCACTCTCTAGTACTCTCTCTCAACTACTCTGCTACTCTCTACTACTCACTCTCTGCTACTCTCTACTACTCTCTACTACTCACTCTCTACCTCTCTACCTCTCTCTACCTCTCTCTCTACTACTCTCTACCTCTCTACCTCTAACTCTCTACCTCTACCTCTCTACCTCTACCTCTAAACCTCTACCTCTACACCTTTACCTCTCCACCTCTCTCTACACGCACACATATGCACATATATATGCATATGCATTTATATATATGTATGTGTATATATATATACATACATATATAAACATATATATAATCTGCATATCTATATAAATACAAATATAAATGCATGCATACATATACATATACATATATGCATACATAAGCATGTTATGTACATGAAAGTTTGAAAAACACCAATACAAGCAAAGCTAAAAAGCCACCTAATTACAAACAGAATTGCTTTAACTTAAACGAGGGCGAGACCTATTGCATTTTCAATGCTTGTTTACTTTGGTTCCATCAAGAAGGCATTCAGATATGGCACACATTTGCCATAAATTCTGAATGTTAGCACTCTAGTTGCTCATTAGATCACTGTAGTAAAGCTACTGCTCACCAGGGAAGTCTGCTGCTGGTATTCAAAGTGCATGTTTTAGTCTGCATGTCAGAATTTTTTAATGAAATAGAAGAGGATTTGAGAAGTCAAAATGTGCCCAATTTTTCTTTCTGCAGCACTAATCATAATTTCTATGGCAAAATTAACCCCCTCATTTTGTTCCTTTGCAAATTAAATGTTTTAACTGTTACCACTTTATTCCAATCAAGATGGCTTCAGGTGTGCCATACTTTTGTCATAAGTAAGACTGTTAGCGCTCTAGTTGTTCTTTAGAACACTTTGGGACATTCTGTCATTGGGCTTTACTTGGGCTACACCTTGGTGATATTTATGCTATATTTGGGCTCTTTTGTCTCTGGTGGCCATCTTGGGAGACTTATTTGTTATGAAGTTTCCTAATTTCCTCATTTACTACAGTCTCCTCAGTAGGAAATACTTTCAGTTTTTTACTTTGATTCCCTCAAGAAGGGATTCAGATGTGTCACACATTTGCCATAAATTCGGAATGTTAGCACTCTAGTTGCTTATTAGATCACTGTTGTAAAGCTACTGCTCACCAGGGAAGTCTGCTGCTGGTATTGAAAGTGCCTTTTCAGTCTGCATGTCAGAATGTTTTAATGAAATAGAAGAGGATTTGAGAAGTCACTCAAAATGTGCCCTAATTTTTCTTTTTTCAGCACTAATCATAATTTCTATGGCAAAATGAACCCCCTCATTGAGTTCCTTTTAAATTAAACTACTCACTCTCTACTACTTACTCGCTACGTGCTAACATTCAGAATTTATGGCAAATGTGTGCCACATCTGAATGCCTTCAAGACACCGTTCCACTGTTGGAACCTAGAGTTGATTACACCTGGTCAAAGGGTGGACCTTCATCTGCACTCTGAGATGCAGTTCTAACATAGTCCATTGTGGGATCAAGACACCGTTCCACTGTTGGGACCTAGAGTTGGTAGCACCTGCTCGAAGGGAGTACCTTTATCTCCACTCTCAGATGCAGTTCTAACATCGTCCATTGTGGGATCAAGACTCCGTTTCACTGTTTGGACCTGCTATAGCGCGGTGTACTCCAGCCACTGCAGTCAGCCAAACCCAATAATCATGTGCAGCAATTACCTCCTGAAGCACAGAGTCTGATGCACGTGAACAGAAGGAGTTCTGTGAAAACCCACTTGCAAGTAATATCGGATATCGTCCATTCTGGAATCAATACACCATTCCACTATTGTGACCTAGAGTTTGAAGAACTAGAACCTTTTGGACCTGGCGGCGCAGGGTACGCCCTTTGTCTCCGGGGTTCACCTGCTTCGCTACACAGAGACACGGAACACTCTGTCGGCGTTAGAAGATTGGTTTTATTTAGCTGCAGCTAGTACAGTTATCCTAGAAGTACACAAAGTAGGTTCTCAGGAGACTGCCTCTTCACTCTGTGGCGCATCAGATTAAATAGCATACAATACATGATTATTAACAAGACATACGCCCCAAGCATGGAGGAAAAGAGCCAATAGGGTAAGTGGAAAACAGAGCGGAACCAGTAAGAAAGGTTCGAAAATAGAAAGATTAGATGACTCGAAGAGACCTCTCCTCCAACTGTGTTTGTCATCCCACCCCCGAACTAATTAATTAACAGATTACAACTAACTTGCAGGTGGCGAGATACGTTTGTGTGTATTGGAGGACAGGCATGACACAAAAGAATGCTAGCAGGAGACGGTGAAGGCCAGTCGATAAGATATGATCAGGAAAGAATAGTGTGAGCCTACAGATAGTTGAAACAGGGATTAGGAAAGCCAGACAAGGATTAGTGTACTCGGCTAGTCCAAACACCAGCTTCACAAATAAAGGCCGAGGACGAATTTCGACACCAAGCTACGGGAAAAGCAGAATAGACTTCGTTCGCCGTGCTGCCTGAGTGATGGCAACACAAAATGGCGGCGGGTCACAAAATGGCGGGTCGATTCGATCGTGATCGAAAATCGAAGTTCCTCCGACCCTCCTTTTGCCAGAACTCAGGCAAGATAGACTCACGTTAATCTGAGTCCACATCGATAGCCATGAGATCATCAAGCTGTTGCTGTAACATCATCCTTATGTTTTCTGTTACTTGAGGTTTGGGTTTTGGGATGCACATAGTAGCACAAAGATCACAGATAGCGGGACCACAGTGCATACAAAGGCAACAAGAAAATACAATAGTCAAGATTATTCCAAGGAATGTCAATGCTTTCCAACCCCATTTGGACAGTAGTCCCCAAAACCATTCCGTTAAAGACCAATCTCCTTCGTCCTGATGAATAGACTCGGAGATTATATGCAACTTGGAGATAGCTTGGTATACTGTCGGAGCGTCATTAGGAATGAAAATACAACAGCTTGACCCAATCAATTTACATACTCCACCACGATCGGCAAGAATAAAGTCTAAAGCAACTCGATTTTGCAAGGTCATAAGACGATCCGCCTGTAGTTCCGCCGTGATATTACTCAAGTCTCCTACAGTGATGTCTATTGTAGTCTCTACGACACGGACCAGTTGCTTTATATTTCTGCTGTTGGTCATTGGACCCCAGAAGGGAAGAAAACCTTTAAGGAAATCTCCTCCTTCTTGTCCCGCGGTGTCTTTTGAGTCAATGATTCCTCGGCTGAGACGGGTTCGGTGATAATTGGCAGAAGCAGTGTAAGTAGGAGGAAGAAGGAAAGCTATGTAGCAGGTACCAGAGAAACCTGTTGGTAACCAGGTATAAGCTCTATCATAGCAAATGAAATAGGTGCCTTGAGACGGTACTAGAGGAGGTAAGTTTTGAAAGGAATAAATGTACGTGTAGGAGCAATTACTCTGTAGTGCAGTGTCGGAAGAGCGATCGTTTATTTTTAAACAGAAATTACCTTGATGCGGTATAGTCCAGATTGGTGAGGATTTCTCCTTTCCCATTTTATTATTAAGACTCGACATGTATTGGGTGACGTTCCAATTGGTGTATGCTTTCCTTTCGTCGATGGAAATCTTGCTGTTCTCCATGATTTTAGCCATAACTACCATACCCTTAATCAAGGAACTATGACTAAAATCCGGATAATTAATTTGTGAAGCAACGGACCGTCTAAATTTGCTTTGATATGCATTTGAAAAAATGACAAAGAATGCCCAAGCAGAACCCTCATAAGAGAAAGGGAGAACTAGATATGGTATTCCTTTCTCAGTAGTATGCGGCATAAGACCACATACCCAACAATCAGTTGTGTTAACCACTAATTGATGCTGGTGTAATAGTTGGACAAAGGAATTGTTGTAATACTCGGTTCTTCTGACAAGTTCATGTGAAGGGAAAGTATGAAAGAGGTGTGGAGAGATAGTAGAAGAAGGTAAAGAGGAAGAAGGGGAGGTATTTCTTGGCTGCAAAACATAAACTATCCAACCAATAATCGCCAAAGCAATACATAATGATATTAAAACACATAGAGTTACACTGTAACGACTGTACATCATTTTACAAGATGCTTTCTTCATTTCATTTCTTTTCTCTTTATTACTTGGTGTAGTTTCCATTTTCACTAGTGGATGCTCACGGCAATCTTCCTCGATCACAGAAGTCACGATGCTCTACCGTCCTATGACACTGAAAATCCTGCAGACCTATTGTCACTACTCAGGTCGTGACCTAGACTCCTACCGTGACCCTGCAACCTAAACAGAACACTGCACAAGGGAGAAGAAAGTTCAATTGTTCTTTTGTCTGGGCCTGAGGTGATATCGTTCCTTCCCCAGAACACTCTGATCTTGAAACAATGTTCTTGGTTCAGTCATATTCAAGCGACGATGCGATGGAATTGCTTTTTGTAAAATGTCGTCGTCCTCTTTTTCAGACAATGTCCCATTCAGGTGTGCATCGCTAAAGGGTACAAATTGTGGAACTGTTTCGCCTTCACAGTCTCCAACCCCTCTACGAACCCACTGATCAAAAGGCAAAGGCAAGGGTACTTTCTTGCAATGCACACCGTGAATCCAATTTTTCTTTCCTTCAACTTTAACTGCTGTCCTTGTCACTAGCAAGACCATTCGGGGCTCCCGCCATCTGGGTTCCAAATTATTCTTCTTCTGAAAGTTTCGGGTGCAGACCCAGTCACCTGGTCGGATGGAATGACCTGGGTCTGTGGAAGCCTCCGGCAAAGCGCTCTGAACCTGTCGATGAAGGACATGCAATTTAGTTGTAAGGTCATGCAGATAGTCAATCAACATTGTATAGGGCAAATCTGAAAACTTTTTGGGACGAGGTATTCCCCATACGTTGGCCGGACGGCCAAACACCACTTCGTAAGGGCTAAGTCCCAGACGAGAGTGCACTGCAGTTCTGGTGGATAGCAGAGCTAACGGCAAAGCATCAGGCCAATTAAGTCCTGTACTTGCTTGAATCTTCGCTAACTTCAACTTCAGAGTTCCATTGTAACATTCTACTAAACCTGCTGACTGTGGATGATTTGCCGCGTGGAACTTTTGCTTGATTCCAAGACCTGCACAAACTTTCTGCATGACTTGGCCAACAAATTCGCTCCCATTGTCACTCCAGACAATGCGCGGCAATCCAAACCTGGGAAAGAACTCTTTTAGAAGGATTTTGGCTGTGGATAAAGCTGTGTTATCTTTCAAAGGGTATGCTTCTATCCATCTCGAAAAGGCACATACTACCACCAGAACATATTTGAGGTTGTTGCATCGATCCATGTGAATGTAATCGATTTGCAACACTTCAAATGGGTATGTCGGAGGAGCAAAGCGACCTGCTGGAGTGGGGGTTCCCTTTCCTGGATTGTACATCAGACAAACAATACAATGCTTTACTACGTTGTCTGCACATTTTGGGATATTCTCATTCTGCCAAACTGGGGCTAAAAGTTTACAAATGCCTTTTGCACTAAGGTGAGCTGGACCATGAGCCATAGTAACCACTGGGAGTACATAAGCATCCGGTAACAACCAACGTTGATGTTCGGATAATTCTACCCAACAACCCATCTCATCTAACATTCCCGTACTTTCCCTCCACCTGCTCAACTCTCTTTCTGAAGCCTCTTTCTGAATCGTTGTCACGCTTTCTACTGTATTCTCACACATTCCTCTCTCCCTGACCCAATTCGCAGGACCTGCCATATACATTTCACTTGTTGAATCTCTCGCTGTTTTCTTTGCTGTTTCATCAGCAAATGCATTTCCCTGTCCAACATCATCTGTAATCTTCTTGTGTGCACTACACTTCACTATCGCTATTTGGACGGGTAAAGCAAGTGACTCAAGGAGATCAGTCACTAACTGACCATGCTGTATCTTAGTGCCATGTGAAGTTAAGAAACCCCTCTCTCTCCAGAGACGCCCAAAATTGAACTCGACACCAAAGGCATACTGACTGTCAGTGTACACGTTCACTCTTTTCCCTTTTGATAATACACATGCTCTCGTCAGTGCTATCAACTCTGCTGCTTGCGCTGAATTGTGTCTAATGCGTGCAGTTTCCACAATCGTATGTAAGGTAGTTGCAGCATAGGCTGAAACTGTATCTCCATTAGGCATTTTGAAACAAAAACCATCTACCCATAGAGTCCCATCCGGATTCTCTAACGGTGTGTCTCTTAGGTCAATTCTCCCTTTTGTCTCTTCCTCAGTACGGAAGAAACAATCATGCTGATCCTCAACACTCTCCTCATTTGGATTGGGCAACAAAGTAGCTGGATTCAGGGTATTACATCGTTTGATGTGTACGTGACTAGCCAACAGCGTCAGCTCGTAACCAGTTAAACGTGCACTCGTAAGATGCTGTGTTTTCGTTCTGTTTAGTAAGGTATCCACTGCATGTGGCACCATGACAATGAGAGTGTTATCTAACACCATTCCAGCAGACTGTCGGATAGAAATTGCTGCGGCTGCTGTGGCTTTGAGACAACTGGGCAATGTTTTAGCTACGGGATCTAATGTAGCCGAAAAATAGGCACATGGCCGCTGTCTATCTCCAAATTGTTGTGTCAAGACTGACAACGCACAACCTTCTTTCTCGTGAACATACAGCGTAAAAGGCTTAGTGTAATCTGGGGTACCCAGTACAGGAGCAGAACAGAGAGCAGTGCGTAAATCAGTGAAACTCTTTTGGCACTCATCAGTCCAAGGAAGGGGCTGAGGCGTATCTTTTAAAGTGAGTGCCAACATAGGTTTGGCAATCAAAGAGAAGTTAGGGATTCACTGTCTACAATAAGAAGTGATACCCAGAAAAGCACGTACTTCCCTTTGTGTGGATGGTACAGACATTCGTGCAATCGCTTGAATTCGTTCTGGTGTCAATCGTCGTCCCTCCTTTGATAGGAGATGACCCAAATAGGTAACCTCTCGACAAACATATTGCAGTTTGGAAGGTGAAACCTTGTGATTCAGTTTAAACAAGTGATGTAGCAGTGCAACAGTGACATCTTTGCAGATATCTTCTGAGACAGCGGCGACTAACAAGTCGTCCATATATTGGATGAGAGCAGCACCAGACGGCAAATGAAAAGTATCAAGATGGCATTTCAAAGCTTGACTATAAATGGAGGGACTTTCACAATAGCCTTGAGGTGCTCGCTTAAATCGGAAGCTTCGGCCTCCAAGGGAGAAACCAAAAATGTCCCTACTCTCTTCTGCAATGGGAATACTGAAAAAGGCATTCTTTAGATCGATAACAGAAAACCAAGTCGCTGTGGAAGGTATCATAGTCAACAAAGCAGTGATATCTGGAACAACAGGAAATTGTGGAATCACAATTTTGTTTACTTCTCGCAGATCAATCACAAACCGGTACACAGGAGGCTGAGAAGGATCAGTACGTTTAAGAACAGGAAGAATAGGACTATTGCATGTGTTGCCTCTCGTTTCTTCAACCACACTCTTCTGAATTAAGTCATGAATGATTTCCAAAAGCGCTTTTTCACCTTCAGCAGAGATTCTATATTGTGGGATACGTGGTAATTCAACGTTGGGCTTGAGAGTGACAACATAAGGCGGTATCTCAAGACAACCCACATCGTTCGGACCCGTGGCCCAAAGTGCTGTTGGAAGAGAAAGCAACTCAGAAGGAAACTGATCTTTAGACAGATACATTGGGGAGATTAACTTTTGACCTAGAGTAAGATGTACGCCTAAAGGAGAACAATATATTGTAGCATGCATTCTTTTCAATAGGTCTAGACCCAACAAATTCTCGCCACAACCATTCGTCAACAAAAGTGGAGCTTCCAAATCATAAGGACCAACTGAAATAGGCAAAGGACAAGAAACCGGATTGCGAACAGGGGCGCCAGAGAATCCTACAGAAACATTCGTTAAGCCAGACAAAGGTGCCCCAGGGAGTTTAGAATGAATGATAGAACTTCTCATTGCTCCAGTATCTAGAATAAATGGCTCTGATACACCCATTGTAGTGACGTTGACATAAGGACCATTTTGATCTACTGGGATGGGCACAACTACTCTACTTTGTCCATGGCTGTCCTAGTTAGCATGAAGACTCTCATTCTCATTTTCAACATAATGGTCTTCATTATAATACTGAGTAGATCTCACATTCTGCTGATCAAAGTAGTTCATAGAATTGGGAGAAGGAAGAGCATGCTGTTCTTGAGTTAACATACCTGGACCTCTACCTCTGTTTGCTGACTGAAGGCCAGCACGACCTCGTGGAGCAGATAACGCTCCATTGCGCTGCAATAAAATCGGGCAACTATTCTTAAAATGACCTTCCTCTCTACAATAGGCACATTGATTAGGACCTAACAAAGGTCGCGGAATGTATGACTCAGGTTTCTGATACAACCTTTGAAACTGCGGTGGTTGCTGATTCTGAGGCTGAACATAACGTGAAGGATAAGCTTGCTGCAAGAGAACCTTCATTTTTAAATCTTTCGTCTTTTTCTCTTGCTTTTCTTTTTCTTCTTTATCCCTATTCTCGTAATATTGTGCAGTAGCCAATATTTGGGCAGAAGAGGAAACAGCCCAAGAACTTTCTGAATCTTTTAATTTGTGTGACAGCTCGGGAAGCAAATTGAATACGAATTTATCCACAAATAATCGCTGTCCACCCTCGGTAGCCATGTCCTGACCACTGTGATCGATAAATGTCTCCTCGAAACGAGTAAAGAAATCAGAGACACTTTCATCTTTCTTTTGTTTACATGCTGCTAGCTTATCCCAATTCACTCTCAATGCAGGCATCATAGTTTTCATTAACGTAATGATTCTACCGGGAAGCTCTGAGATCAAAGCGTCAGGCTTTGCGCCACCCACTTGATCTCTATCTGTATCAGCTATAACATTCCAAGTAGCACCCAGTTCCTGTGCGTGATCCTCTCTACAAATCTTAGCCCATATTGTCTGTGGGACTACATTACCATTAGCATATCAATATCCGCTAGATTCATAATACAAGCATCGATTGTCTGCGATAATTCTTTGTAATAACCTGCAGGGTTCTTACGAGGATCTGGTAGAGTCTGTTAAATGGTAGCGGCAGTTTCAGTCGATAACCTTTCAAGTATTTGCCCGGCGGTAATCGCCTCTCATACCACTCGATGATTTTACCAATAAAAGAGGCAGGCGCCGGAGACTGGAAGGCAGGAAACAAAGTTTTATTCCGTCGGAGCAGAACACATCAGATCAGACAGCAAGGTATCGTCACGAGGTGCTCTAACTGCATCTCTGAGACCTGGTCTCTTATACACTGGTTTATTGCTTTATTATACATAGTACATTCTTGAGATTCCCTTGATGTGCGGGGGAAATATCCCCTGAAGCCCCGGCTCAGATCCGATCCCACACATGGTTACAGTAGAGGTTCCCATCCTACCCGCAGTGGGAGATGGCTATCGCGCAGCAGGGAATTCCGCTAATTCCCGGGGGTGTGTGCAACCGGCCGGGTCTCAGGGGGTAGGGGCTTTGATCTACTGTAATCCCTTTGATGTGGGGTGTTTCCCTTACAGTAGGGGCAATAAACTGCATCCGCAGGGCTAGGTGATGGCCTGGGACCAGTTCAGACAATGGGGCGCAGAGGAAGGGGGTTATCAAAGGAGAGGCATGACCATGTATGGGTTGTCGGTCGGAAGTGGTTCCGTAGCAGGGTCGCGCAGAAGGAGAGGGTTTATGGCCTGTATGAGAGAGCGGGGGTGGCCGGCGCGCGGGGGATGCTCGCAGCGCCGGGGGAAAGCGCTGGCGATCGAGAGTGAGCGGGGAGAGAGAGTGGGGTGCCTAAAATGGCGGCCGTGCATTTGCTATGCGTGGCGCTGGGGAGCAGCAAGATGGCGCAGATAATGTTCAGTTTGCAAGCTAAATTTCCACAGTCCTCCCTTTTAACATATCTCGCCAGCTTGTCCGGCCAATATTCACCTTTGTTAGCCTTTCAGTTACAGTATCGTCAATGTTCGTCATACATTTAAAGATACAGAGTCTTAAGGGTAGGCAGGAGTAATCTGACACATTTGTACATTGTCTCATACAGTTTGATAAAGTAGGCGAGGAGGAAGTACATTCAAAGTTGCAGTATAGTCGTGTACATGGCTGGTGTTGTATGAATGATACTATACAAAGTTACATTTTCTTAACTTCTCAGTGTATAGTCGGAAGTGATTGATGCAACATCATGAAGAAGATAGTTTAATATAATAAGGTGGTTGGGAGAGGATTTTCAACTTTGACATGGGTCCTTCTTTCCAGTGTCCTTGTTTTATAAAGAGCTATCACTGGTAAGCTCTCATTGTTGTCCTTCTTTCGTTGGCACTGTTGAGCACCGGCGGTGGAGCTAAGGTCCAGCTCAAATCCGATTTCTCACGTGGCAGGGTGTGACCACTCACTGTTCTTTGATCACAGTCCTGTTCCTTAACACAGTTCACCACAGGCACTTTGAGACAGGCTGCCGGCCTTTTGTTCCTCGGTAGTAGGTCAAAGTCATAGTCCAAATGAAAGAGGAAGAGAGAATGGGGTGGCGTGGGATCGGATCAAAAATGCGGACCAAGGAGAGCAGAATCTTTCAGCACTGGGCCCATCAATCGGGCCCGACGGGTTGAGACTTCAGGCACGCTGGTCAGTGAGCAGGGGCCTCGATGTAGCCCTTTGCGCTTATCGTTCTGATAATGGTGTCTCGTCTCACACCCTTTTTGCTTCGTCGCTTCCCCCTTGGTCGATGTCATAGATGCTTTATGATCCGCAGCCAGACTGTGCGTCACGTCCGACCCCTCTCTTCCGATGGCTGCGGGTTATCCTTGAATAGGTTATAAGAAACGAAAGTCTTAGGGATTTTGGCAGGGAAGACATTTACATACTTCATTCTCTCTCCCAACTACTGAGTAGTTGCGGAAATGCTCTTATCTGTTACTATATGATTGGTGTCTATTAACTCTGATGTTAAGGTGCGTGTTACTAATCTATTAATTACTGCTGTGGTGCAGGGTTCTGTGGATGTCCCTGTCCATCGTCTGGCCTTCTAGGTGTCAGTTTCTGCGCCCTATAATACAAGGTTTGGTAATACCCGTAAGTGCGAGGTGCTACGGTCATGCGTTCACGAGTATCCTTTTCATACAGTAGGTGACCCTTTATCAGTTTAAAACAGGGCCATCAGCTGTTTCGTTCGGGATACTCTGAGACGGCTAGTATAGGGCTGGAGTTATCTTTGGGAGAACAGGGTGCTTTAGACATTCTATTTCGGGCTAATTGGTCAGGGGTAATTCTGGGCGGTGGAGATGGTGTCCCTTAAGAACAAAAACCACTGACATATAGTCCCCGTGTTGAGGGTCAGATTGGGAAACATCAGTCGTCTTACCTGTCCTTTCCTTCTCAGCCGATTAGGCTTAACGTTTGTAAAAAGGAGAGGTAGCGACGTGGTAAAGTATGGTCGTTTTTGTTTCTGTCAATTTGTTCGAACACCACTGTGTTCAGGCCAATTATACACTTACCAAAGAGGTGTATGTCGTTAATTTATTCAAGAAGAAAAGAGGGCAAGAAAGAGCCTTTTGCGAGGGAGGGGGAGAGAGAGTGAGAGAGAGAGAGAGAGCGAGAGAGAGAGAGAGAGAGAGAGAGAGAGAGAGAGAGAGAGAGAGAGAGAGAGAGAGAGAGAGAGAGAGACGTGTGCATCAAGTAGGCTATTTTGGCATACATACGACACAAAACGAGAGAGAGAGAGATGGGTAAGATAATAGGCCACTTGGTGCACACACAACATGGAGTAGCATGGGTCTGTTCCATGTAAGAAAACACAAGCGGGGAAAAGACATAAATTCGGTGACCACGTACACACAAATGCCGGATAGGGTGTGACAGTACATGCATCAAGACGGAGACTCAGGGCTGCGTCGAGCACGGGGACCTCTCCTTTCCTGTCCTCTATTCCTATGCATGCTGCGTACCTTTAGCATTTTGGAGTTTATCTTATGGGTTGTCTGACCCTTTATTCTCCTCCCTTTGATCGGTGGACGAGCACCTCAATCATACGATGACGCTCTCTTCAAGTGACCCGAACATGAAATGCATACACATTCATATCGTATAATCGTAGTACACACGCACAATCATATCATACAGTTTTTCATGTTCCCAATGGTGGTCTGTAATTTTATGCACTATCTCACAACGTTTGTCTATGTTTTCCCTGATATTGAACTTGGTGCGGTCCATGTCCACTCCACTCTTCAGTCGGAACTTCGTCGTGACCTATAGAGGGGAAAATAAGAGGGGAGGGGAGGTGCAGTATTCAAAATACCCCAGCGCGCGCAGACACGAAAAGTTCTACCTACCATGTACCAGGCTAGCCGCAGGGGTGGGTAATACCACGGACCTATTATTCTTTAGTTCGAGGCAAAGATGCTCTAGTTCATTCATCTCCTAAATTCGGGTTCCCTGGTCGTGCATGTATTTCTCAATTGGTCGTGTATTATGGTGCAAGATACCATACCTTGCGTGCGACATATACCTTAAGTTATAGTTCATTATTGATTTGACAATTCTTGGAAAAAGGGGGGCAGGCGTGATGGGCACAAATTCCGTTAAACAAAAATATTTTAGGCAAATTGAGTCCGTATTATCTGTATGCTTTCGCTTAGGAGTGACAATCTTTTATTTAAAAGAGAAACCTTCAACAACCCAGATGATTAGTCATGACACTGATTCCGTAATTCCTTTTTAAGAAGCCCTTTATTTAAAACAATGTCAGTGTAGAAATACGGGCCTACAGCCGCTATAGGCCGGCCACGGTGCGAGAGGCGTCGAGCAACATGAGCAACACTAGATTAACATAAAAATCGGTGTCCCCCCCCTCTCCCCCACCATCATGTGTGAAAGCATCGCATACATATATTTATATATCTCTTTTTAACACAACTGTCACGTGGCTGGAACGCCACAAGGAGTTGTAGGCCACTCCTACATCAGCGCCATCTTGGGGCGGGGTCGGGCCAGTGCACAGTCTAAGTCTTTCCATGAATTAGCTGTTGAACCAGAATTCCTTTCGGTAGTTCGAGAACTTTCGTTAGCGTCAACTTTGCGTCAGCATGGCGTCACTGCAACCTTGTAGCAATGCCACGGTTTGTTCTTAGGGCGGGGCAGCAGGCGGGTTCTTCCGCCGACGCTTTACTGTCTCACTGCACCAAGCGGAGGCAAGGTGGCTGCCGCCCGGGGGCAAAAAGAGCAATGGTGGTGGTTTTGTCCTTATCGGAAGTCCGCAGGAGTCGAATGTCAAATGACTCCAACCAATTCTGCAAGGCTGAGGGGAGCGTTCTGTCAAGGGTGGGGCCCATGCCCTAGCAAACAAGCTTTCGAGTCCAGAATAGTCTCACGGTGGGACAGGCCTGGAACCGGAGGGGTCAACCGCCGGAGTTCAAGGGCAGCAGTAGCAGCAGCTCTTCGGTACAGTCACCGGAGAGGAGCCAGCAGCAGTAACAGCGGCAGTCCGGATGGTACTGCCACCAGGGTGATTCCAGTAGCAGTGACGACAGCAGTTTGGATGGTATCACCACCGGGGTGGGTCCCCGATTACCTTGCTGCGGGGGCCCACTCCTCACGTCGGGTGCTAGCGGCAGTCCTGGTGAACCCGGTGCTTGGGTGGTTGCCTGGCGGCCGCGTGCAGGGGTGCCGGCTCAGCCGAACGGCGAATGCAGTGGCAGGGCGCAACTCAGCTGGCTGACGTGTGAAAGATGCGGTTTGGGGTGCCCTCATCTGCTGGCGAGCCTCCACCTGGGGAGGTGGGGGAGGCCCGTCCGCGTCGCCTCCCCCCGCCAGGGCACCCTCCGTTATTGAAGGAAGAAGTGACTGGGAAGATCCGCACAGCGTGCCAGGGTGAAATTCAGCAGGCCGATGAAAAAGATGGCTGGGTGCAGCTTAGCTGGTCGGCGAGTTAAAGATGGTTGGGGTGCCCGGCGAGCCTCCACCTGGGGAGGTGGGGGAGGCCCGTCCGCGTCGCCTCCCCCCGCCAGGGCACCAGCCCTCATTAAAGAAAGAAGAGAAAGCAGAAAGGCCCGCACAGCGTAGCGGGCTCCGCCTTGGTGTTGCCAGAACTTCGGCGCTTCGTATAGCCTCCGGCCTATTCGCACAATCGCCCGCCACTGATGTCAAGGGATTTTTGCATGGCTTTTATAGCCCAAAGTCAACTAAGAGGGACCGCCCAAAACAGGCCAATGTTGCGATTTCGAGGAAGGAGAGGCGAGGACGGTGTCACGTGGACGTTAAGGCTTTGGGATGGAGGTTGCAGCAGACTGTCATGTAAATAGTTGTTTTAAAACGTGTTTTAACCTGTTTACCCTGTTGGTGTGTTTGTTATATCCTATAAGTTATTAAAATGTTATAACTACATTACTTCGTTGGAGTGTTTGTACATATTTGCAGTCTGATGACGAGCACAAGGAGGTTACTGTGCAATCGGAAAAATAACATAGCCCAATTGTGCGCGATCTAGCCCTAGTTTGGTGACGTCGATGGTGGGTGTCAGCAGGCTTCCGTTTGTGCGGGATTTTGTCATGCTTATTGGGCGGGGTGGGCAGTAGGACAGACATGTTTAGGTAGCGAGAGTAATGGAGTCGGGCTACCTCGCGGTCGTCTCGACCGTGAGCTTGACTCCTTCCCTTGGTTTCATATGTCCCACAAAGGGCTAACTCCTAGCGTTATTTTAGTTTTTGTAAGGTCAAAAAGGATCCTACCAGTGCCTTTACTATCTTGTCGAATCCTGTTCGTTCATCCTTAGTTAATCGATTCATTCTGGTGGACTCTTTCTTTCCTATCTCATGGTCGTCTAGCGTTGTAGTCGACGTTGGGTTCGGCACAAGAGGCTCAGCCGGCGCGGAGGCCGTGAGGGCCGAGGCCCCTGTACTGCTTTCGCTCGTGTTCGGGGGTTGTGGGTGTTGCACTATTGATTGGGAGGGTGCATACGGAGGGGGCATGTAAATGATCGGGGGACCTAACAGTAACTCGTCATTCGTTCGCTGCTTGGAGGACAACTCAGGGTAGAGCAAAGAAGGGGTCCTAACAGCGTACTGGCCTGAGGTTTCGGGCTCCTGTCTTAGTTTAGTTTCCCTTCTCTCCTTTATGTCTTCTTCTAACTTTCTAGCGGCAAGGTGAGCTGCCTTTCGTAATTCCTTTTCTGCTTTTACTTCTTCCCTCTTTTTCCGTTGCGTCGCTTCTTTGCGCCACATGCCGATACTGTCAAGCATAGTAGGCGTCGTCTTATTGCTACGCAGAGCTATTTCTAGCGCTTCTATCTTATGGTCGTCGAAGGATCCCATCAGTGGCCACTGACTCTCGGGGTCCTTCTTTGTATATTTATGCCATAGCTTGGTATAAGCTACGGCGACTAGTCCATATTTAGTGAACATGTCCTTATTAGGGGTGCCCTCCGGTGGAGCCGGATGGTTCACCTCTAATAAGCGGTCCGGGCAGAACCAACTACCAATCAGTGGGGAGAAGATAGGCATGACGGGTTTCAACGGGGACAAAAGTCAGCACTACCTATCTTTTCACTGCTTGCAAAGACTAGACAGAATATCTCTATTCTTCGTTATTTGCAAGCAGAGAATACCTCCAAAGAACCAATGTCGAACAACTAGTGTTCGGACAATCAATCAATCAATCAATCAATGGGAGATAAAGATAGGCATGACGGGTTTCAACGGGGACAAAAGTCAGCATTACCTACCCTTCACTATTTGCAAAGACTAGACAGAATATTCCTATTCTACGTTATTTGCAAACAGAGAATATCTCAAAAAGCACTATTCTCCAAAACAATCAATGTTCGGACAATCAATCAATGGGGAGATAAAGATAGGCACGACGGGTTTCAACGGGGACAAAAGTCTGCGTTACCTACCCTTCACTATCTGCAAAGGGAGAGAGAGAGAGTATTTCTACTCCTCCCCGTTTGTAGACAGCGAATATCTCAAAGAGAACAATCAATGAGCACAATCAATGAGCAATACTAGTATTTCCAGAGCATCAAACAATCAATCAATTATTTCTCAATTTGTCGTGTATCACGACCTTACCCGGACCGCGTGGACAGTTTCTCGTCTTCCGCCTCCAGCGCCCGATCGTCCTCTACTCTCCGTATTTGCCGCGGCACTCCTGATGGTTCCCAGTCAGGACCGTAGATCACTCGAGAGAGGTCTGCTCGGAACCAGTGAAGTTCGGATGATCGGCTGCCAGACGAGGGTCTATTGGGCAGGAGCTCTCCCGATCGTTGCAGTCGTTCACTCTGTCGTCGGGACCTCTCCCACTGGATCCACGTGTCGCTGATGGGCCCCACGTTTGGGACGCCAATTGTTAAATGGTAGCGGCAGTTTCAGTCGATAACCTTTCAAGTATTTGCCCGGCGGTAATCGCCTCTCATACCACTCGATGATTTTACCAATAAAAGAGGCAGGCGCCGGAGACTGGAAGGCAGGAAACAAAGTTTTATTCCGTCGGAGCAGAACACATCAGATCAGACAGCAAGGTATCATCACGAGGTGCTCTAACTGCATCTCTGAGACCTGGTCTCTTATACACTGGTTTATTGCTTTATTATACATAGTACATTCTTGAGATTCCCTTGATGTGCGGGGGAAATATCCCCTGAAGCCCCGGCTCAGATCCGATCCCACACATGGTTACAGTAGAGGTTCCCACCCTACCCGCAGTGGGAGATGGCTATCGCGCAGCAGGGAATTCCGCTAATTCCCGGGGGTGTGTGCAACCGGCCGGGTCTCAGGGGGTAGGGGCTTTGATCTACTGTAATCCCTTTGATGTGGGGTGTTTCCCTTACAGTAGGGGCAATAAACTGCATCCGCAGGGCTAGGTGATGGCCTGGGACCAGTTCAGACAATGGGGCGCAGAGGAAGGGGGTTATCAAAGGAGAGGCATGACCATGTATGGGTTGTCGGTCGGAAGTGGTTCCGTAGCAGGGTCGCGCAGAAGGAGAGGGTTTATGGCCTGTATGAGAGAGCGGGGGTGGCCGGCGCGCGGGGGATGCTCGCAGCGCCGGGGGAAAGCGCTGGCGATCGAGAGTGAGCGGGGAGAGAGAGTGGGGTGCCTAAAATGGCGGCCGTGCATTTGCTATGCGTGGCGCTGGGGAGAGGCAAGATGGCGCAGATAATGTTCAGTTTGCAAGCTAAATTTCCACAAGTCTGCTTAAGGGCCAAAACTTCAGATCTCTTCCATGGCACATGTACCCATATATGCTGAAAGTGAGCAGGAATAGCTGGATTAGCCCCTGCTGCCGCAACTTCCTCCTTCCATACTGGAGGAACCTCTCTCATAGGATAATTTTTCGACGTCAGTTTAACCGACGGATCAGAATCAAGAAAAATCTGAGAGAACAATAAGGTTCTATAAGAGATGAGTGTTCTTACAGCTTCCTCGACTTTAGAACCTACAATAAGTCCTTTTTCAAAATCGGCTTGAACATTTAACAAATCTTGTGAGATTGGGCTCGAACTCACATCTTCCCATTCTTTAATGAGAATATTGCACATTACATTGAAAACATACATTTGCGTAGGCGCGTTCCATTGCAAAAAGGTAGGCATAATATCAGACACACTATATTGTGGACCCTTCTTGATCCATCTTTGTGCAAGAGAATCTAGCTTCTCTCGTTCCTCAAAATCTGGAAACTGACTACGAGATTGTCTTCGAACAAAAGCCGGAGACACATTAAAAGCTCCAAAGAAAGGAGATAAATTACTAGTGACAGAATCTGTGAGACGCTTACGCATAGACGGTGAATTGGACATCAGAACTGGAGACAGAGTATTAGGAGAACTAACAGGAGAAGAACTAGAAATTACAGGAGGAGCAGAAGGCAAAGGAGAGCTAAGATCAGGAGATGAAGGTTGAGAAGTTGAAACTAATGGTAAAATCGGCAAGGGCGGTAGTACTGGAGGAGGCAAATGCTGAAGAGCCGGAACCGGCGGAGGTACTACCAGCAACAGAGCAGGCTGTAACGGCTGAGGAACATTGGCATTTTGCGCATAGGGCGGAGGCAACCTTAATAAATGGGACATTAGGGGATCTTCTTCTATATCTTTCTTATTATCAGAAGGAGAAACAGGCAACACCGGATAGCATTTATCTATCGCCATACGATGTTGTCTTTCTGAAATTTCAATCGCATTGTCAATTTCATCATTCTTGAACTGTTGGGCAGCCTGTATAATCTTCATACCCTGTGCTTTCTTATCTCGTTTTGCTTGTTTCATTTCTTTTTGTTTGGCTTCCTTACGCCAAAGGCGGAAAGAGTCAAACATTGCCGGCCGGGCTTTTCTTTTGAACAGAACTGCTTCCAAATTATCTAGCACATCAGGGTCAAAACTACCGTTTTCTGGCCATTTAAGAACACCATCTTTCATCGTGTATCGAGTCCATGTCTCATTAAAGGCAATGGGGCCGATACCATGTTTCGAATAGAGCTCATATGTGGGAGTTCCAACCGAAGGAATCGGACAAGAGTCCTCAAGTCGGGAGTCCCTATTACAACCAAGGCAACAAATTCTTCCAAACTTAGTCAGACCAGGCATTTCACAATGTCTCTGGACTGTTCACAAACTTCAAGGGAGTAAAACTCAGTTTACGCAGCACAAATGCACTTACCCTCGGCTTTAGTCGTTGCAATGACTAAATCTAAGTAACCTAAGGACATCAAACAAAGAACCAAAATTTGTGGGCGCGACCCACGAAAATACTTAACTTAACTAAGGATGTCTTCTTCCACCAACAGAGGCCCGTCTATCGTCTCGCTTTACCATACATCACCAAAGGAATGGGCCAAAGCAGGGCGGCAGTCAGGGCAGCGGTCGCCAGTAGCCGTCAGGAAGGAGTAACCGCGCTGCAAAAGACCTTCGTACCACTTTCGACATACAGGGGTCGCTTAGTGTGGCTCGCGAACCCTCCGGAATTTTCTTGCGAGGTTCCTCACGACCTTCGAGCAGAACCGGTACCACTGAAGCCGCCCCACGTTGGGCGCCAATTGAAGAACCAGAACCTTTTAGACCTGGCGGCGCAGGGTACGCCCTTTGTCTCCGGGGTTCACCTGCTTCGCTACACAGAGACACGGGACACTCTGTCGGCGTTAGAAGATTGGATTTATTTAGCTGCAGCTAGTACAGTTATCCTAGAAGTACACAAAGTAGGTTCTCAGGAGACTGCCACTTCACTCTGTGGCGCATCAGATTAAATAGCATGCAATACATGATTAATAACAAGACATACGCCCCAAGCATGGAAGAAAAGAGCCAATAGGGTAAGTGGAAAACAGAGCGGAACCAGTAAGAAAGGTTCGAAAATAGAAAGATCAGATGACTCGAAGAGACCTCTCCTCCAACTGTGTTTGTCATCCCACCCCGAACTAATTCATTAACAGATTACAACTAACTTGCAGGTGGCGAGATACGTTTGTGTGTATTGGAGGACAGGCATGACACAAGAGAATGCTAGCAGGAGACGTTGAAGGCCAGTCGATAAGATATGATCGGGAAAGAATAGTGTGAGCCTACAGATAGTTGAAACAGGGATTAGGAAAGCCAGACAAGGATTAGTGTACTCGGCTAGTCCAAACACCAGCTTCACAAATAAAGGCCGAGGACGAATTTCGACACCAAGCTACGGGAAAAGCAGAATAGACTTCGTTCGCCGTGCTGCCTGAGTGATGGCGACACAAAATGGCGGCGGGTCACAAAATGGCGGGTCGATTCGATCGTGATCGAAAATCGAAGTTCCTCAAGTTGGTTGCACCTGCTCCAAGGGAGTACCATCATCTCCACTCTCAGATGCAGTTCTAACATCGTCCATTGTGGATCAAGATACCGTTCCACTGTTGGTACCTGTTTGACTACTGTGTTAGTAGTATACAGAGCACTCCACGCTGCTGGGCCTCAAACTGAACGCTGTGTGCCTGTGTCGCGGTAGCCAGCGTTGATCTGAGGAACCTTCCGACCTCGCAGAACCCGCCCAAGGAGCTTCCGCCGGCACGTGGTGGGCCCTCTTTCACATAATGCGGTAGCGAAAAGGTGAACTGTGGGGCATATGTGCGTTGCAGTGGCCACAATGGTTTCTGAGTACCAGCAGGCTGAGAGCATCATTCACGTAGCCACCTTCACTCACGAGGTCAACCTCATGGCAGTGTAAGCTGCGCAGACCTGGCAGACACGTTCGCCATTCCGGAAGAGAACCACACCCAGAGAAATGTGCCTTTTATTCATACCCCTACGCTAGCCTTGCGTACTCCGAGCCAGCCCACTACGCTAAAGATTTGGGGGGGGGGGAGGGCACGTACGCGCTATGTTTTTGAAATCTTCCCTACTGACTATACTATTATGGTTCCGTCCACTATCTACTTCACTCAATAGACCATCAGTGTATGGTCACATGTACATGTGTGTGCTCTGTATACTCAAGTCTGTCCGGCACATCTCCTCAACACTTTGCATTGTATACTTTTATAATCGAGAATCACTTGCCACCTTCGCACATACTTTGCTCCCATCTCTCCCCACATTCTGCATTGTGTAACAGAGGTGCTATGCCATGTTTGCTTTGTGTACATGGCTAGCCACGGTTCCCACAGTACGTAGTGTCGTTGTGTCTGATAGGTGTACATGTTGTTTGTCATGTTGTATGCAATTATATAAGGTAGCGCGTTTATTCACGAGCTGTGGTTTCACCCATTTACATATTGCTGTCTTAAAGAGCATACAGAAGTTTTTCTCACAGGTGCAAACTGTGACCACAATGGCAGTCATTCATTACTATGCAAGAATTTCCAACTGCACGACACTTCTAAGCTTACAGCCCCCAATCTTGCCTGCTTTCTTGACAGCACACCAACTCCCACAATCACACCAACATTCACACAGCTTTCTAACAGCAGTTATCTGCTTCGCAATAACATGCACTCCTACGGAATGTGAGGTGGCATACCGTATGTTCTTACTGTTTCAAACCGAGTAACTTCCTGTAGCAATGTCTAGTCCCACCCACACAAATTAACTCCCAAACTTCAACTTGGCCATGAATCCCTACTTTGCAAACAGATTTAATGAAACTAACCAAACTAAAGCGCTTTTCTTCAAAACAGAAGTGTCCCTCACTTCTGCAAAAGATATTTATCGCCTGCAGATAGCACGGACTTCCAGTAAAATTCAGTCCCTTTTAAATTCGAACCTCCCATTACACTTTGTGAATTGTTACCCAATTTTCAACACATCTCTCACTCAAGGTCTGGCACACTTTTTTAATATGGTCTCCTCCGGCCTTCTCACAGCCTTTCAAACTGTTTTTGGTATAATACCACACTTCTTTCATTCGATCATCTCCGGAATAACATGAACAGTGGCCAAAATTCTCACTCTCTTTGCGGCCATCCTACTACTATTTTTGCTTCTAAAAAATGACTGCGCTCCCTGTGGTAACAAGCATCTCCGACAGAATATGCCTCTACGCGAAGCTTCATCAATACCGTGAAAAAATGCATCAACTTTTCGGCTGCCTGCCTCTATCTATTATCGGAGCCAGCTACAACATGACATTTATTTACACATATACAATCTGCGTGCAACCATCTTTCTATTGCAAAACTTGCCCATTCAACTGGCGAATGGATGTATGCCTTGCCAACATCCCAACAATCGCTCCCGATATCCAGCAGGTAATGGAGTTTCTTGAAAACCATGAACTCGATTGTTCAGGCAGTAGAGCAATGGCGGATGCAACGCAAAAAGGTATTGTGGCGGAATGGGATTTCTGCGCAGCCGTGAAAGATCTACTGCAACATACGACCTTTGACAACATCGCAGATTGCCTGCCAATTCAAATTTCCGCTCCAACATTCGAGGAACATTACTGTCCCTTCGAAGATATGAATTGGATCGCTTCCCTTTTCTCACACGATGGCAGCAATGACCTCTTGGAACATTATGCATCTCAAGCCGCTGAAGAACTTCCGGACTGCAATCTCCAAGACTTGTAAGAAATTCATGTTCTTCTTGGATTGATTTTTACCAACTTTTTTGACTTTTTCCTTTCAATTTTTTTAATACACTTCAATTGAACTATTTTCATATAATAACTTTCTAAGTATGCTCAGGCATTTGAACTCAGTTTTCATTATTGCCCCTTACGTCTCCAGTGTAACCAGGGATGGGTGATGTATGGCCTATCCAAATACGCAATTTACTTCCTAAATTAGCCTAAACCCGACATCCATTTTGAAACCATCTCTATTCTTTGTGCACACATCTCTCTGCCTACCTGTTATCCACGAAGCCCTTTCACACAAATGTACTCATCCTCAGCCTCTACTCACGAGCTGGCGATCAACATCAAAAAACACGACATTGTTTGGGAACTGGTTGGCACAGTGTGCTAATCGTATCCGACCTTTATTTTCATTATAGAATTGAGTCATTCATGTCTAATAGCTATTGTTTATGTCACATGGAACTGTTACATGTAATGTGGAATTCACTATTGCAGCAGCTTCAGATTTGAATATAACAGAATCGGTTGGAATTTGCCTCAGCTCGGTGCCTTAGCTCTTTACACAAGAATTTATTTTTGAAAGAGCTGAAGACAATAATGTATGGTTTGACGAGAAGGGTACCTAATGTGCTTCTCAGAAGCACAATTTTGTGCTAGCAAAAGACGTCTATCTGCTTTAAGTGTCCAGTCCACACATTTAAAATGTGATAAGTACTTTCGGAAGTGTGACGGAGGTTTAAGTACGAACTGGTCAATAAATATTTGTTCTTTCGCACATTCAAAACTGACGAACGTCACTTTGTCACTGTCCTCTCTTCAAAAAACTTTTGTTGTGGCCCCACTCCATCACACCAGCGTTGATGGCTTTTCAGGGGTGTTTTATGCATTTAATCCCGGTTCATCTTTTTCTGGTCTCCCCTTCCATTTTGAACCTTCTAAGCGTCTATTTCACAATTGATTAGTTACATCACAGTCGGTGGTATCAATAGCTCAGATTACCGTGCCCCCATGCATGATGGTCATCGTAGTTATTTAGACAGTGGTGCATTTTCACACGATGTGCATCAGTGTAAATACTGAGAAGTATTTTAATCAATGTGAAGCCCATAAGAGGAGTGTAGCAGTGCCTGTTTGAAAGTATTTGTGTAAAAACTTGATATTATATGACAAGCAGTACCTGTCGCCTGATTTGTTAAGGCTAACCTTTGGAGCTGACATTGTCAATACATTTCTCTTTTTCGATACATCCAGCAGCTTAGCAAGGGTGCCATGCGCCCCAGTGCAGGAAAGGAAATGGCCCCTTTAACTCACATTGGCAGCAATGTACAGCAGTTATCAAGGTTCAAGGGGCCCCGGCGCCAGTGTACGCGCTGTGCCAGTGGTAGCTACGCCCCTGAGTCCATCTAAAGCCCGCACTACTGACTGCGGTTTATGGAACTGGTTAACAGAGATACACGTTACATGCTGATTGTGAAATGTAAATGCCAGCATTTGTAAAGGCACAGCTACCTCCGACGGAGGTGTCCCGGCGCTGGGGGCCGTTGGGAAGATTAAGCAAGCTATTGCCCAGAGTCACATGGTGCTGGGCTCACCTGCCGCCGGAGCCGGGGATCGAACCATGAACCCTGTGGTCCGGAGTCAGGCACCCTGGCCGCTGCGCCACACCGCTTCCATTGTTCAATCCTTTGTGTATTAGACACACTGCAGGACAAGAGAGCAGCCTGCCGACATATCTGGCTCTGGATAAAAGATGCAACTTGTTCCACAGAACGCCAAGGCAACATGAAAAGTGACCCGGCACATCCCATTGGGGTTCAGGGTGCTTCTCCCTCCGGAATCTTTCTCCCTCCGGAATCTTTGGGAGGACTTACTTGGACAAAATTATGCCACGTGGGGCTGTATACATCACATGTTTAAGTATATTGGCTAGAAATGGGTTTAAAGTCAGTTCCGAAGAGGAACTATTTTAGCATTCCCTAACTTTAGAAATCGTCACAGTGCCTAGAAGCATTATTTCTCTATCACATCAAAACTGCACGTGCCTTTGAGAAGACCTGCAAATAACGCTGTGTTAGCTATGTGAGTATATTTGGGCCACAGGAGAATCATTCCATTGTATGTAAGCACACGTCCAAAGTATTTGTGTCAGTATTCCAGGCTGCTAAAATGTAGATTTTAGAATGCTGTTAAATAGTCCAGGGTGTTGCTACTAATAGTATGCTCCTGCTATCACCCAGAAAAGGGTGCGGTTCAAATATTTATTTAATCATGTATTCATTGTATTGAGTCTATCTGTATAGCTCTGGCTCAGCAACATAAGAAATAAAGCGCTTCTCCTGGAACGAGATCTTAACTCAGTGCCAGTCAAGCGTCAGATAAGCAGTCACATCAGGAGCTGTGCTGAGTGTACCCACCTGCTAGTGGTCACTGGTGCTCAAACACGCCTGCCCACGCCATGACTGCTCATACTGCCAGGGGCTGCTCCCTGATGACAACTGGGGTCCCTCAGTGTTAACGATGCTAGAACTCTCGCTCAAGGCGCTATGATGGGTGCAGGTTACTCTTAACCTGAGTGATAATACTGCAGGCTCAGGACACTGGCCTAGCCAATGGTCATGGGCCCTAGTGCATAAAAGGACCCCCCCCCCCCCCGGGCTGCTGCTTGAAGTTTGAAAGACAAAAATTATCAGGGCTCAGTGTGCCCCTCAGGCCACTGTGCCCTGGTTCTACTGCACCTGCTGCGCCAATGGAAGCTAGCCACCTGGCTCAGGAATCGCACAGTAGCATCAGCCATCAGGTTCCAGGTGTCCCCATGACGCAAGGTTATTAATTTCAGCACAGTCCCAGAGGGTAGAGCCCACACTGACATGCAATTTTCCAAAATATTTCTGGTAACTGAGCCTCATTTGTATTTCCAACCTCCCCAGTTCTACAATATAACTGCAGCACTGGTTTCTATAAGCTCTACTGTCGGGGTTGGGGGGGCCTTACTTCTCTTCTTCTGCCTTCTCTTCTCCTTCCTCTCTCCCTCCCTCGGTGCATCTCACGCCTACAAGAAACGATGTAAGGTGAGAAGACTCCTCTTCCTTCGGTTGCAATGAGTCAAACCAGTAACCAATCGGTGCAAATACCAGATGTGACTTGAATCCAGTGGCATTGTGTGCCCGGGACCCATGTCTGGGCATACCCAGCGCACTTAGGGCTAAAAAAAACAATGGATTTAGGCCCAGGTCTCAGTACTGGGGTGATGTATGACATTGTTCTGCATTCTGTCCATCAATTGTTCTTTTTGCATTTGTCACTCCGTGTGGGACGGGTATGCTCAGACGTGGGTCCCGTGCTCTCCATGCCACTGGAGCCATTTGCAATGCAATAGGTCTCGCATTTATGCAAGTTTGAGTATTGACATTGAAAATAACAAAGTCTTTTATTTTTTTTAAAAACATAATTTAAAGAAAGGCATTGTCATTTACAATGCCAATAGCTTAAACTCGCATAAATGCGAGACCTATTGCATTGCAAATGCTTGTTTGAAGGCAGGATGTGATCCAGTCGAGAGCAGTCCCCTCTATGCCGGCTTTGTAGAGTCTTTGGAAAAGAGTGTCATGTTAATCTGTGTCTAAGTCAGCAGAAACATCTAAGAGAAATAGTTCAGAGACCCCGTTCCAGTTTACTATGTTTTCACAGTCATCCCAGATCGTGATGCGGGTAGAGTCTGTGCCTCTGCCTAGATGGAATCCTGTTTGAAAATCGGATAGTATGGGGTGCACCCAGGAAAGGTCCATTTGTAATCAGTCTATAGTTGTTTGGTCATGTGGGTCCAGGTTTGTTTTCTTTAGTAATAGCTGTATGTATTCTTTTTTTAAGTATTCTGGAAAGACTCCAGTAGTTAAAGAATCATTGATGGCTGTACTGCCAGGTGTGACAGCAGAGGTTGTTAAATAAACGTTCTTGAAGAATTGTGGTGCACAAGGGTCAGAAGGGAAGATGGCTGACCTGCTTGCTTTGATACAATTTATAAATTTGCTTTCTGATAGTTGTTTGAAGGAATACAAAGTATGGGTTAGCCTGCCCTTGAAGGGTATGGTTGGAAATGGTTTGGACAATATGGGGGGGGGGGGGGGGGGGAGAATATGTTCCCCCCCGATTCACTGCCTTGCATTCCCCTCAATAACTCCTACTTTATAGTTATGATGCTATGAAGGAAGTATTCATGGCGCACCAGTAAGTATCACCCACGTATAGTAAACAGAATCATCCACGTACAGTAAACCGGCTACATGCATGCCGGCTACATGCATGCCATTGTCTGTTGGTCAATCAGTATCACACTTCGTGAGGTGGTGATACATGTCATTTATAAATATGTTAAGCAATAAAAGTGCCAAAGGGCACCCCTGAATATCCCCTTGGACATAGGAATCTGTGTAGCTCTCTGCCCCTTGGTCTTTATTGGACAACCGCTGAATTCTATGTCAGGAGCGGAGGCTTCTGATTAGGCTTATTCTTTCTCCATTTTATTACTCCAGCAGCTTTTTTCAAAACAAACATCATTCATCATTTGAACTACATTTTCCAAGAACACAGGGGAAAGGTGAAAACTGAAAATGTCCCAACAGCATTAGCCAATCCCGTGTCAGGGCGCCTCATATCCTCCCCTGCGGGCGCTCTATCCTCCTCTTTCTTCGCTGCTCCAGTAGCATTCAGATGAGTGTTCCGTTATTTCTCCTTATGATTTAATCGTTTTTGTTGTGATTTTGTTGGGTAATGACCTCATAAGCATTTATTTGTCTTGACAAATGTTTAATGTTTGCTGCTGACAAAATTGCCCGCTTTGTGTGTGTTTCACCGCGGGAGCGTCTCCTCGCTCCTTCGCGGTGCCGGTGATCTCCTCAGGCTCTTTGCGCGGTGCATCCTCCCACCGCTAGGGGACCGCGCGCCTGAGCACTCTCGCTCCGTGGAGAGCTTTACCCCCCAGGCGGACGCGAGTCGTCTAGTTCTGCTCCAGTGACATCGGCGGTACAGACGGACTCGCGCGCCGTGGGGGAAGATACGTTTGGTTGCTTTGAGCGCTTGGGCTAAGTTCTACTTCAACGAGCCCCTGCCTAGAGCCTGAACACATGCGCTGCGTGTAGGATATCTCCTTATTCCTAAGAGGACCTGAACACATGCGCTGCGTGTAAGATAGCTCTTTATTCCTAAAGGACCGGCCCAGGCAGGTTGCAGGTTTTTTTCCTTCAGAATATTGAGGGTGATCGGTCCTGATTTACACAGTGCTCCCATTAAGTGAGGGCTGATTGTTTCAGGGTACTGCCCTTTGATTTATCCCCTGATTGTGTCTGTTTGGACCTCTACCATTCACTTTATAATGGAGTATGATGAGTATTATGAGGAGGAGGAGGAAGTGATGTACTTACCGGTCGATGACCATTTTTGCCATGTTATGGACTCATCTATCTTTAAAGCGGTGTCTCAGGTGGTTGCGCCACTGGAGAAGAGGATAGACATGATTCAGGCACAGTGTCAACCCCTCTCGCAGAGGGAAGATCTCTCGGGGTCCTCAGCCCCCTTACCTCTTGGCCAACCTACCGCTAATGTAATACTGCCCAAACGGAAGCGTTCTGGGGCCGCGAGGGTGGATTTGGATGCCTTTTTGTGCCTCAAGAAAGCCTTCATGGAAACCAAGGCCCCTGTACCCCCTAGTACTCCGGAGAAGAGTCTGACTGGACCCTCTGCGGTTCCTGACGATGGATCTACACTGGATCCAGTCGACTCCCCTCAGACTTCTGATGGGGAGGGGGAATCGGATCGTCCATGGCGCCCCTCTCATTCTGAACAGTCCACGTCTTCAGATCTCGGTGCAGACATGCTCAATCCCGACAAACTTTTGCATCCTCGTTCATAGCAATGGGTTCTGGCCCCCAAGGAGGCGGCCTACATGGTGGCCAGATTACGTAAACCCTTTAGATCAAGAGGTGCAGAGCTGCCTGCGAGCAGAGTGCCCGCGTCCTACCCTGGAGGGTAAGGTTGCGGTTACTCCTGAAATAGACGCTAAGATGACCACTTATTTGTCAAAGTTTCAAAAAGACCCCAAAAAAGGGATTGATCGCTCGTGGAGAGCGTGCCAAGATAAACTCTTGGACACGGCAGGGCATTTGGCAAAAATTTTAGACATGGCTGAGGACGCCAAAGCCTCAGGCACTTTAATTTCCCCGGTCACGCTCTCTGGATGGGCTCTGAGAGCGATCGTATTTCTGGGGAATGCGAACGTGGCCATCTCTACGGAGCGTCGCAGGTCCATTCTCATTAAAATTGATCCCAAGTTAGGGGAGTTAGCCACTTCTGAGGCAGGTCCGGTTGCTGAGGGCAATCTCTTTGGAAAACCCTTCATCAAGGAACTTGGCAAGTTCGTCAATACTTTTCATTCCTTAGACAAAGCCCAATCGTCAATCAAGCGCATTTTTTCCCCGCGTGTTTTTGGCGCAGCCGATCGTGGCAGGGGGCGCATGGCCGGCCGACCCTACAGTAGAGCCTCCTTCAGACAAGGCGAATCCCACAAAGGGCAGTATCAGGATCCTGAAAAATTCGGGAACTTCTACCCGACTAGGAGTTTCCCCCGTCGCTGAGGTGGCAGAGGCAGAGGAGGCGGTGGTCACAACTTTCAGAGAGGTGAGAGTTCAGCCTGCGAAGGGTGTGAGGTTGGTGGGCAGACTCCAATTTTTTCTTCCTAGATGGTCTTTACTTTCCTCCGACGCTTGGGTCTTGCAAACCGTTAGAGGGTTTCAAATCGAGTACTCAGACATTCCCATCCAGTCCCTTCGACCCAGACCTATAGTCTTTACTCCAGCTCAGAGAGTGTTGATAGACAACGAAATATCGGACCTATTGAGGAAAGGTGCGATTCATCATCAATTCAGGCGATATTTCCGGGCCCTCTATACTACAGGGCCCTTCAGTGTCTCAAAACCTTCCACTTACGCAAGGGTCTCACCTACTCTCAGGCGGTAATTCTCATGAAAGAGGTAAGAACGGAATTGCAATGGTGGGTCGAGCACATGGACGCTTGGAACGGCAGAGCGATTTTTGGTTCCAAGCCGGATCTTGTAATCGAGTCCGATGCCAGTGGCTCGGGTTATGGCGCTCATTGCGGCGACGTTTCTATAGGCGGAAGATGGTCCTCTTCAGAAAAAACCCTGCACATCAACTGTTTGGAGTTGATGGCGGGTTCATTTGCAGTTAAGTGTTGGACGAAGGACAAGATCCAAAGTTGTGTTCTACTCAAGATGGACAATGTGGCAGCGGTGCGCTACATCAACCATCTCGGGGTACTCGGTCGAAAGCGTTATCCAACCTGGCCCGCGATCTCTGGGAATATTGTCTGGCCAATCAGATTTCCCTGTCGGCGGAACATCTTCCGGGATCATCCAACCAGGTGGCAGATTGGTGCTCTCGCCACTGGAAGGATACCAGTCTATGGCAACTCCAACCTAGTGTTTTCAAAGAAATCCAGGCCCGATGGGGTCCATTCTCGGTAGACCTCTTCGCCTCTCGGTTGGACACACAACTGACGAGGTATTACAGTTGGCGTCCGGATCCGCACACATTGGCGGTGGATGCGTTTCTTCAGGATTGGAGCAAGGAGCGGGGCTATGCGTTTCCCACCTCCGCGATGATCATGAGATTATCCACCCAGGTGAGGAGACAACAGGCGGACCTAGTAGTGATTTCCCCGATATGGAGGTCGCAAGCCTGGTTTCCGGTTCTGATGGAACTTTCCTGGGATTTTCCAGTCCCTCTACCCCTCAGTCCAGATCTCCTCAAAGATCCTGAGGGGAATCCTCACCACCTTCTGACCACGGACAGTCTACGCCTGATGGCCTGGCGGGTTACAGGCAATGTTGGAAAGTCCTAGGCCTTTCACAACACGCTGCCATGTTGCTCGCAAAATCCTGGGATGACAGCACCAATAAGAGATACCGTTCAGCCTGGTCTCGATGGAGTGGTTGGTGTATGCAACAACAGGTGGATCCGGTGGGGGCGGATGTTGTCCACATCCTTAACTTCTTAGCCTCCCTGGCAAGAGAGGGATTGGCTTATCGGTCAGTTAACACTTTTCGCTCAGCGATCTCGGCGGGCCATGCTCCATTGGACAATCGCCCGGTGGGGGAACATCCTTTAGTCTGTAAATTGTTGAGGGGTATTAGATTGTCAACTCCCCCGGAGCCATGTTACTCAGTCTTATGGGATGTGAACAAGGTTTTACCCCTGTTTCGTTCGAGGCCTTCTAACATATATCTATCACGCAAACAGATGTCAGCCAAGCTAGCAATGTTGCTGTGTTTGATTTCTTGTTGAAGGGTTTCAGATGTGAGAGCTCTGGACCTCTCAGGTCGGGTTTTTACTCCGGAAGGAGTTACCTTTCACATTTCCAGATGTACAAAGTGTAATTCACGCTTGGTGTCCTATCCTGCATTCCCTGATGATCCCAAACTGTGTGTGGTGCGAGCTCTCAAAGCATATAAGGTTGCAACGGTAGATATACACCCTCAGGGTGTCAAGCAGTTGTTTATTGCTCTTACAAAGCCACACGGACGGTGTCGTCCTCTACAATTGCAAGGTGGGTTCGCTGGGTTATGCAGGAAGCTGGTATTGACTTCTCCCGTTTTGGGGCGCATTCTGTCAGGGGTGCAATGGCACCTAAGGCTTTTACCCTGGGAGCACGGCTGGAGGACATTTTAAATGCTGTGGACTGGTCCTCAGACTCCACCTTCAAGAGATTCTACTTTAAACCAGTGGTATCCCTGGGTTCTTTAGTAGTGGGCAAGCTTTAAACTAGCCTAATCAGAAGCCTCTGCTCCTGACATAGAATGCAAAATTTCCTAGCTAACGTGCAGGAAAGTTTCAATTCTATTAAGGAGGCGGAGGCGAGGATTAGCCCACCCGGTCTTCATTCGAACCCTCCCAGAAATCTGCGTTGCTATGGTGAGTAAACTCTTTATGGAAGTATCTTGTTCCAGACTGTGATAATGATGACGTTGTTGTTCAATACCGTTGGCCTGATGAAATTCTGTGCAGTGTTGTCTTGGGAGGTTACTTCCATGAGCTTACTTAGCTTTCTTTTCCGTAGGTTCTGATTCTGGCAAGCAGGAATAAGTGGAAGACTACCATGAAAGAGTCGCAGGAAGAAAGAGGAGGATAGACCGCCCGCAGGGGAGGATATGAGGCGCCCTGACATGGGATTGGCTAATGCTGTTGGGACATTTTCAGTTTTCACCTTTCCCCTGTGTTCATGGGAAATGTAGCTCAAATGATGAATGATGTTTGTTTTAAAAAAAGCTGCTGGAGTAATAAAATGTAGAAAGAATAAGCCTAATTCTCGACTCCGCCTCCTTAATAGAATTGAAACTTTCCTGCACGTTAGCTAGGAAATTTTGCATTATTAGTTACATAAAGTAGCATCAGTCAATACTGGTGACATTTATCTGTTTCAGAGCCTACCCTAAAAGCAGTCTATTCACATTATCAGAGCTACCATCGACATTGAGAAAGGCAAACATGAGCATCCCCTTCCTCAGAGCAGCATGTTTTATAACAGTGTAACCATAAGACCCATTTAATAGGGCCAAGACCTGTTCAAAAAGCTTGCTTAACAATCAATAATAATATTGTTAGTGGACTGATGTGTCTTGAGTCTAATAGCCAGCCATTTTACTGCACAATTTTCGCACCACATCCAGAAGAGAAATGGGACTTTAATTGCTTAGAGTAGTGCAGCCCCCACTTTTGGTTTCGCCTACCAGAGAGTTTTAATCCTCTTGTGGACCATACCAAAATTTAAAGTGGGGTTAGAGCCCACCCACTGCTTACGGTTGTTTGGCTTTATTATCACTTTCATTTGCTTGCTTCTTATTCAATTCGTATTCATTGCTTGCCTGTCTCTTTAGTACAAAGCCTAAAAGACAGTACAGCTCAACCTTCCACTCCACTCTACCACACTCCATTTCAATCTCCACCACTCTATGTCACTTCACTGTAGGCCAGTCACCTAAAATCCACGCTGCTCTACTCTACAACACTCCACTCTATGACACTCAGCAACACTTTATGCCACTCTATGACACTTCATGCCACTTTTACTCCACTCCAAGCCACTCTACGCTATGCTACTCCAGTCCACATCACTCCACTCAATGCCACTCCACTCTATGCCCCTCCACTCTATGACACTCTACTTTACTCTACTCTATGACACTGTACTCCTCTTTATGACACTCTACATCAGTCCACTCTACAACACTCTACAACACTCTATTCCGCTATGTGACACTCAACTCTAGGCCACACTACTCCCCTCTGTGCCACTACACCCTACATCACTCCGCTCTACGCCATTTGACTTCAGACTGTGACTCTAACGCACTCCACTCCACAACCCTCCACACCATGACACTTCTCTCTCAGACACTTTATTCCACTCTACTCCCATCTACTCTATGTTCCTCCACAACTTTACAGTCCATGACAATCAACGACATTCCACTCCACTCTTCGTCACTCTACTCCACTCTTCACCACTCTACTATATGACACTCCACTCTACACCACTCTCCTTCACATCATTAACTTTTAGCCATGCTGAACTGCAGCCATACTGGTGTACAACATGTCTAAAACACACTGGCAAAGCCATTAGCTTTTCCAATGCTTGTCTTGTTTATCATTGTCTGACTTATATCCTTTCACTGCTCACATTTAGGAAACAGTTTTTTTCCTATTCTTTCAACACAATATGAGAATGCTTGTGTTTTCCAACTCTCTTCCTCCAGTGCTGTTTCTCTCCTCCAGTCGCATGCCCCATTGTACGCTCTGTTTTCGTCCCTCATCCCTCTTCACAAGCTCGTCAAAAGCTTTCCGCACTCCTTCCTTGTTTTCATATTTTTATTTCCTGCCTCCTCCAGCGCAGCCTCAAGTGATCTGTCGCTCACTTGCTCACTGCCCACTCCCCTTTGCTTCCTCACCACCCGCTTCTCCATTGCTCCCCAGATCCTTTGAAGTCAGTAACATTGTTTTTAATTATTTATTTATTTATTGGAGGGCCGGCAGCTTCTGTTTGCTGCAAAAAGAGCTATTGCGCATATGAAATGATTTTTTTTATTTACCGTTCCAAAGGGCGACTGCTATCTTGGATCGGTAACTGAACAATTCACTTGCATCATTCACTAGACTTACGCTTCCGTGGTGACGCATGGACAAACCACACATACACATACTTATGTCATCACACATATGTGCACCTATGGGATGAGCCAGCAGCTATCATAATTGCTCTTTTTTCCTCATTGGTTTTTCTTTTTGCTGATGCTACTCAACACTGACAAAAAGTATTTTACGTTTTTTTTACAATGCTGTACAGCATCGGCAGAAAGTATTGGCAAAGCCAATGGGCCACAAATGCAAACCCTTTGGCTTCTGCTAATGTTTACTAATAAAGGCATGGCTGTTTATTATAATGGAAGAATTGGTCTGACTGAATAATCTTATTAAACAAACATTGGCAAAGCCAATAATTTGCACCTATGCAAAAACTGTTGACTTTACCAATGTCTTTTAGCCATGTTTGTCAGCACTGGCTGCATCATAGCACTTTTCTTTCTTATAGGGGTGGGAGTGGGCAACATGGACAATGAGAGAGAGGGTGGTAATGGGCAACACATACAATGGGATGGCAACGGAATGGAAACAAAAGCAATATGACACATCCAAGGATGGCCGCGTCATAGCTTTTGTTTTTAAGGGCAGGGGGCAACACAGCAATAGGAGGGTGGGAGGGAAGATGCAATAAGGTCAATCAGAGGGTGGCGGCATGGGAGAAAATAAGTCACATGGACAAGGATGTGGATTGGGAAGGTAAGAAGCAACAGGTATAAGCGGAGGGGTGGGAGGGGAAGAAGAAATACAGACAAGGGGTGGGGAGTCAGAGGGTCAGAAGCAATGGGGCGTTGAAGGTTGAAGATGCGACACTGACAAGAAGAATAAAGAAAATAGTCCCTGAATCACAGCAAGCAGTGGATGGACAGCAGAATGGACATTAACCAAAGTAAAGCATTCAGTACGTGGTCCATGATCCAAATGAAAGAACAGGAAGTGACATCTGCAAGAGCTGACCAATTAGGAGGCCAATGCAAAAGAAACAATTGATGGACGGAATGCTGGACAATGCAAACATTCACCCCCAGTCACAAGGATCTGTGTTTAATCCATCATTCTTTTGCTCACCACACCACCCCAGTTTGGACCGAGCCATATGCAAATCAGTCTTGACCCTGTTCCTTCTCGCAGCCACAGCACTTGCACTCTCAGCAGGATTGTTTTTCTGCACGAACGGGCACCTTCCTGCACAGGAACAATCCTAAGAGACGTTTTCCTCAATCAATGTGTGCTGCTGAATACAGCACACATAGAAAGAGGACAAAACACAGAGAAATAAAGTTATTTCTCCTCATGACGCTGGACCATGGGAGACGTAAGTTTTCAGCACTTACCTAGGTATCCATGCTCTTGTAAATCTGGGGAAGTGTCAAAATCCATGGTTGCTGCGTGACGAACTCCACAGCCATGCCCGTGGAACGCCTCCAGAGTGCAGAGTAAGGCAACACAGCGATTTGCGCTGCCTTGCCTTACTCCATATCCATGAGGCCATTCAAAGCCACACATGGAGCCTCATAGATATGAAAATGTGATTTGCATAGCTAGAGTGTCACAAAAAGTGATGCTCCGGTGACACAAGGGGCTCATAAATATCCCCAACGTTCACAAGTGAATAGTACTTCAATGGCCCGTTCTTTTGCTTCAACTCACCACAGTTATCAAATGTCTTCCTGTAGCTGCAACATAGGAATAGATTTCTTCCACCCCATTGGATCACACTGGACATTCCATCAGTCAAACCAAGTAATACAATGACAGCTATTCCGGACTCCCATTGGAGTCGGTTTTGAGGCACCAATCAACACAAAAATATGCTCTCCTGACCTTTGACCCCTGTTTCAGTTTGCATTTTATTGGTCAGCCAATGTGTAAGGCCTCTCGTGACAAATACAATAGAACGCAGATGTGTCTAGTAGAGCAGAGATATAAACAGTATTTATTACCATGTTGGCCAAACCGATGAAATTGTGTAGACACCCATCTTACACGACAAAACAGATCACAGACAAGTCCAACACAGCATATACACGACAAGCAGCCAGCACACAATGCACATAAACCTAACCGCAGCACCAAGAGACACATTGGGGCAGTGAAGATTGTGTTTGACTTCTCAACGAGCAACAAGATTTTTACACAAATGGTTAATCCCTGCAGTCCCAGCTCTAAAATGATACACTCCTCATCCCTTAGTAATCAAGACAATGTTACCTAACCATCTAACAAGGCCATTGATGGCCCTCCTCAATAGATGCCCATGCACCACCTTCACATCACCCAATGGTCTCAATATTGTTTTTGGGATGATCCAGGACTTCTCATTTCTCGTCTCTGACACCAACTAAGTATCAGCCCCTTTTATGATTACTTCATATTGTCCGGCTGCCCACATTATTAAGAACCTCCTTGCAGTGATACTTTGCTACCTGTACACTATGCTATGATATTTAGGTCATTTTCTACAAGAGAATCACATTCTTCAAGTTGCTTGCTTCTGAATCAGTTTTACCACTTACTTCTAATGATTTTATTTTGTGGAAACAGACATGAAGGCACCTTGAGGTTAGTGAGACTGACACTATGACGCTTATTCCACTGATCGGCCCGTGACCTTGCTGGCAGTAACTAGGGCATACATATGAAATCAAGAAACTTTAGTGTGTGCCTCTGAGAGTTCCTTGTTCTGAGGAAGGCTCGAAGCCTGGCTCGAGTTTGGATCAAAACATGTCGCATGTCCATTTTCTTTGATAGATATTCCTGGTCTGTGCAATGAAATGAAGCCCAATAGGCAGCTTTGCGGTGGTCTGAACCTTAACACATAAAAGAGTATTCAATAAGGACATATAACAAACTAAACTCCAAGGTACAAGCATGTGGTGAGAGATCCCTCTACACTCAACACTTGCCCTTCAGTAAGTAGCTCCCTCCCCACTATCCATCGCCTCACGTTTGACGTCCTCTAATTATCGACAGGCCGAAAAAAACTGTTTCCTGCCATTGCCTCATGAAGCTTCTCTTTTTGCAACCGCTAGGAATACTGGATCTCACACAGTGCCACGAGCTCCATATTCCCACTCCACCTGTAAAATGCGTGCCCCTGTTGCTCTTTAAGTCTCCATAGGCCATCTAGTTATGAATGTATTTATTTCTGCAATAGACTGACAGAACGTGCTGGACTGTAATTATAATCAGCCCCCTGGTTGCAAAAAATTGATTTTTTTTTCTTTTCGTCTTTCAAGGAGGCTGTGATGAATATTTATGTGGAGTCGCCTACCCTGAGTGATGCAGGTCTGTGATTTCATATATCAAACAGTACAGTGCCCGGTTATTGACCAGCAGGCTTCAGGTGGGGGAACTTAAAGCCATTAGGTGCTGTGTGGAAAAGGGGATGTATTATTACCCAAGATATCACAGCCCCCTCTACCAACCCCATCACAAGTGGTAATCAGTTTCTAAGTAACATTGAATGGATCAATTTCCTAATACAGTGCCCACAGACAAAATGGCCGGCCCAAGCTTCCATTTTATCTTATGTCACTGAACACTCTAAATTCAGCTGGGAAAAATGTAACTGAAAGCTAAGCTCTTTTAATAAGGCACAGGGGAACTTATTTTAGCATCATACACTGATTGGCCCCTTCAAATCCTTATGACTTTTTCAATTTTGCTCAAATTTTTTACCCTCATTCTTATTCACAATCTCCGTCTTGGTATCCCCCCCCCCCCTTTTATTCTGTGCTGTATTTCCATTCATTGGTCCAGAGAATTTTCCATCTTTTTTCGACGTGCACAGGTTGTAGTGGGCATAGAAGAGTGTTCAATGCGACACGTTGCTTCCATTGTCCTGAAATAATATATTTAGCAGTTTGGAATGTTTTAGGAATTTTGTATTTATATTTAAAGACCTGGGATTACTTACCGTCGTGGCACATTTTTTGATGAAAATCGTTAGCGATTAAAAAAAAAAATCCCTCATTTTGATGATCGCTTAAACTGAGAATTTACCAGGCGCAGCCGGCACAGGTTACTGGGGGAGGGGGGAAGGGGTGTGGGGAGGGGGGAGAGGACAGACGTCAGGATAGGGAAAGTTGAATAAAAACACTTACCTAGCGATGCGGCGAGTGCAAGGTAAGAGGTTTTATTTATTTTTTTATTTTACTTTACCTATCCAGTCCTCTGTCCACTTGCCCCACCCCGCCCCACCGCACACCGCTGTTACCTGTGCCGGCCGTGCCTGGAATGTACCAGTGGGTGATGCCAGGCTTATCTTTCTCTAATTTGCTTCCAGACAATATAAGGCAATGTCAAGGTAGTAAGGGTACAGTATAGAGATGTAAAAATGAATGCGTCAGATAAATCGATGATCATGTCACCACTCAATCGGTTTATTTCCGCAACATTCTCAAAGGACTAACACAGCTAAGGGTGATACTATGTTTCGGTTATTCTGAAGACTTGCATTAGTTGACCAGGCCTGTTAAAATGTTTCGAGTGTTGTACAAGATTTATGTCCATAGCAACTACTTTTTCATTGTAAAGTCTGAGCAAATAAACAGCGACTGTGTGATGTCTATGTGCCCAGCAAGAGATCTGAGTCCTGAAGAAGACCCTTTTTACAATGAGCGCATTGTATCGGAATCCGTGTGTGTAGTCCTCTCCACTCCTGATGTAGCAAAGGAAAGAACAATTGTGAGCAACTTGCTAATACCATTGAGGTAGAAATGTCACTTTTCAAGTTGTATTTCCATCCAATAGTATCTGAAGCCTGATAAAAGGAAACCTTAAATATTTGAGCATCGTTCCTGCATTCTAGTAGGCACAGTTTGCCAGGATACAAGAAGAGATCTAGGTACATAGTAAGTCTGGAGAAAGCCCCTGGTCGCAGTGGGATACACATTTAATTTAACTCATATAAGTAATATCAGACCATGCCTACCTCAGTTATAATGCGACACTTGATTTTAGGCACACAAGCTGTAATCCTCATCACTTTTTAGGTCTTGTCTCAGCGAATGTAATGCCTGCAGCAAGACATATGGTTACTTTACCGTGGTTTTCGAGCCCGCTCATTACTTACCATCAGTTGACTTCATTGTCACTCTCATTTGGTTGCTTCTACTTTATTAGCAAGTATGGGTTTCACTTCCTCTTCCTTGGTTTGTAGCTCCCCTGTAGAATGGACCCTTTACTTGTGTCCTTCCACTGCTCTGTTTCGGGGGGGATACTTTTTTCTTTTTGTTTAAGCACTCAATGAGAATGTGTGTGTTTTCCTGCTGTCTCCCTCGTGTACCTCTCCTTCTCTTCTGCACTAACTTCCTGTGTGCTTCTCCCTACCCTTGTGCGCTTTTACTACTCCCTGCATATTTTTTCACCTGAATGCCTCAGCCCCACCTCTGCGTTGAGCTCTCTAGCTTTCCTTTGCTTCCCACACATGCCTTTCCCTGTCCATTTTGCTCCCGCTCCATGTTCCTTCCCTGCGACCTCTGTGTTGCTTCATGAACCCTCTCCTGCTGCATTTCCCCACCCCAGTGTTGCTTACACCCCCCCCAGGTGTTCCCTCCACATTGCCTCCCATTTCCCCCTTATTGCTCCCCCCACATGGGCTATCATTTTTGGTTTTGGTTCACCAATCCAGGCCCTTGCGTCATTTTGTAGGTGCGCACATTCTTGATGCGCGTGGCATGGCTGGCCGTCTATAGCTTTTCTAATGTTTTTAACAGACATGCGGCACAGCATCGAGGATGCTGTACAGCATGGCCACAACAATTGGCAAATCCAAAAGGTCCCAAAGCAAAAACGATTGGCTTTGCCAAGGCTTGTTTGATAATACACAGACATGGGCCTCAAGGAAACACAAGTTCAGCAGAGATAAACTGTACTCCCCATCCAACAGTCAGCATGTAAGGGTAAAAGCACAGCCATGAGTTAAAGTTAAAGATTGCGAGACAGCCATCGGAGTACACTCTTGCCAGGCCCTCTGAGGCAGCGACAAAGCCAATGTGCCCACAACGAATGGCATAGGATTATATAAAAATCATGCAACACAATATAACATCTGAAAGGCCCTATTACAGCCTATGCCACGCTTCTTACACTACTAAGTTTACACGAAGCAGTGTGTCATTAGCCCCTAACCTTTCTTTTTTTTTTTTTAAATCAGGCAATAGCCGAACATAAATCCAGTGAAGGAAGATGGTGCAAAGGTGTTCCACTATCACTTTCCATACTCTTGCAGCGCAAAATATGGCTTTTTATGGTATTTTTTTTTCCGGAGTGCTAGAGGCAACACACAGACTCATCTATTACCAAACACTTCCCCTTACGAAAAGCCAAACACATTTGGTTTTGCCAATGTTTGTTTAGACAGTCCTCCGTCCCCAGTACGTTCTATCCTAGCTATAAGGGGGGCAGAGTAGGAGCACTGCTTATGGCCTCACATATTACATGACTCATGACATGTTCTGTAACATCATTGATAAAGTCACTGATGCAACGATGACAACACCATGCACAGCGGGGGTGCGAGTTATAGATAACTACAACCTTTGAATTCAAGTGTGTTTTTTAGTTTAAAATGTTAAGTTAAAACTGACATTTTCAAAGAGCTATAAAGTCGCTCTGACCTTTGTGTGTTTTTTCAGTGAATATGGATATGTTTTTGTGGCTCGAGAGATGGAGTGAGAAGCCAGGAGCGCGGTGCTTACACATACAGAAGAAGTAGGACACACAGGAATGTTTGGATAGCTGCTTGTCTTTAGTGGCATGCTGGAATGGGTTGTGGTGGGAAGAAAGGGGGCCATGGGACCCTAGCCCAATTAGTAATAGAGTAACCTATTCACAATATACGGGGCAAAAAGGCACCCACGTAAGGTGTATTGTAGAAGGGGCCTCACAAAAATCTGCACTCTTCTTTTTGACACAAAAGTGTACTGCAAGATGATAGGACATGTGTTGTATTCAGGGTGTGCACACCCATCTTCTAACACGTGAATGACCCTTTTGGCTTTTTGCGACTGCCTTGAAGCCTCGGATCTTAGAGACATCACCTTTAAACCTTTAGCTGACAGCAATGTCAGGAGCACCAAGCGCCATAGGTCATGCGTGACACCTTCAGAGTATCCTGGATATACAGTCAACAGCGTCTAGCGTCTGTCCAAAGCAATAGGCGTGATGGTGGGTGGAGGGGCAGAGGCCATTAACAGCCCTTTGTAATGAGTAACGTCGTTTCGCTATTCTAAGTATGGAACTGCAAATCCTGGCATGCAAAGAGCTTTCGGCTAAAAAGACTGTAAGGGCTTGAAGATGTCACTTATGACAAGTCTTAAAGGACCTTGTCCGATCTTGAATTTGGGACCTGCAGGTTACACACATCACCGCAGCGTATTTCGGTTAGTTTGTAATACTATTGTTCAACAACTTCGAGTTTAGTCGGGTCTAGGAAGTACAGCACTGTTGTCAAGGATCCCAGTTTTGGTTAAGTGGAGAACTGGAATTACAACTCAGTCACCCTGGGCACACACTCAACTATGCAGGCATTAGATTATATTTTGTTATTAGGTGTTGAGAGCACAGTGTCTAGGTCGATATAGGGAGAAGAGAGCCCACTTCAGGACTTTATTGCTCAGTCAAGCCTGTTGTCTGCATTCTGTCTCCGTTTGGCGTCCAAGATGACTATAGTTACATTTGGCACTTACAGTGGCGGCTCCTCCGCTAAGGCAGAGGAGCGTCGCCCCACTGCTATGCAGCAGTGTAAATGAAAGAAAAATAAAATGATAATGATGTTATTGCATTTTATTTTTTCCAGCTACGGCAACTGTGCAGGGGCTGCTCTGTTCACAGAGTGGTGGGGCCAGCCAAACAGTCATGCGCACTTTGCATGTTTTCCACCCAGGCTGCATTACAACCTGGGTGGAGAACGTGCCCAGGCTTCCAGTCCCAGTCTGAGCACCGAGCCACAGCGCTCAGACCAATCACAGCCCTGCCTGGGTGATTCCTGCTACGGCCTAACACTGAAGAGAGACGTGGCAATTAGGTAAGTTTTTTTTCATCTTTTTTTACACCCCTTAACTCCCCCACCTCACCACTCCCAATCCGTGCCGGCCGCCACTGGGGACTTACCTACGACAACTTGATAAACGCACTGCTCCTACATTTCCCATTCTCTGAGATTGACTCTCCAGATCCCTGTTTATAGCCAGATATTTTATCCTCAGTATGTATCTGTAATACAGCCCTAATGGTAAAATATGTTAGACACTTGCAAGAAAAGTTGCTCCACTCCTTAAATGATCTATTGGAGCGCCAAACAATCTACGGCAGCAGAACCTTCTATCAAGAAGAGGCCGAGATAGATTTCAGAAGACACCAAGAACTCATGACTAGGAGATAGACATAACCACCAGAATCTGTTACAGGGTTCTAATATGTGCACTTCTGAAGGACACAACCTTTGTTAGCGCATTACAATGCTGAGAGCTCCAGTGAAGACAATGGAGTGGCTCAGGGGCAATAACCGCTGGTATAGGCCTTCTGAAATAATCTAACGCTTGCCTTTCTGTTTCTCCATATATATTTTAGAAAATTCTACCCTTGATGGAGCAGGTAAAACAACATTTTGTATACCTCCTCTATTTTGCATGAAACTAATTACCTAATCATTCTAAGAATTAACTCGTACTAATTAGTTTGAAGTGAGAAACTACTAACCAACCCTTACACCTTGATAAACACAAGACACACGTGGGACTAAATTGCTAATTACATGGCAGAACAACTCATTAATTAACTGTGGTACGCAAACTAACTTTAGATTGTGGTGAAATAGAGAATTGCATGATTCATGTTGCTTTTGTGATGGTTTGTGCTTTCAGTACTGCCGAATGATGAGTATTATTGCTTTAAATGTTGCTACAAGCTAGGAAAATACTAATATACGTTGGGATTAGATTGGGATTAAACATTAGAATCTTAATTTCTATATTCTAATTACTGTTATGTCTGTTTTTGCTTAAATTGGCATTCGAGCATGCTAGGCCACAGTACTTAAAATGGAGCTCCTGTGGTGCCGTCGTCATGTGAGCGCGATGACTACTGCGCAGAATCGGATGGCTCTGGAGATCTCCAAGTGACCTCAGCCCTGTACCATTGTGTTCCTTGTCAAGGATAGGAGCATGGAGGGTTGCCAAGTGATGAACGGTGTGAACTATCAAGGGGACAATGGCTTGTTATTACTTCGGAACTTTCACCTGTGAACCGAAGGATACAGGACATTTTGTGCTTTGCTATGCCAAGTCTCATGGAAAGCCAGTTGGTCCTGGGAAACTTTTAATAACTTGCAAATTGACTCAGAATGGCCAACCAGAACAGTTTCTACCCCTAAATTGTTGCATTATTGATCTGAAGTAAGAGGGAAAAAGGGTATAAAAATCCCTCATCTGCCCAAAGGGGGGTTCACTGGGCTGATCTTCCGTGGCTTTGGGTCTACGTTGAGCTGATGATTTCCATGGTTTACCTTGGGTTTCTTTGATTTTCGGGAAGCTATTTCATCTGATTGTTTGATCATTGTTGTGGGTTGGACAATTTATCCCGGAGATTGTAGCAGAGATTTTGAATAATCCTCTGTGTGATCAGAGGGTCGCCAACTTTTGCTACCTGGTAACTATCAATTGCATTTCTAAATCTATGCTTATGTTTCAAAGATTTGGATTTCTTCTTGAAATAAACCGAATTATGTTATAATCTGTAGCGCCTAAATGCTAATGCAGAGCAAATTAATATTAGATAAACAAATTTGGATTAACAAGAAATTAGTTTGTGATTCTTTAATGGAGTACTGAAAATTAATCAAATGTTTCCTAGGCGTTAATTGTGTTTTAGCTGGTTCTAAATCACCATCAACCAGTCCAACTAATTGGTCCGTTGACCAAGTGGTGGAGTGCCTTGATAGGGTCAGGATTCCATAGTTGCAGATGTATATAATGTGTGTAATGTAAATAAATTGTAATCCTGCTAGGTAAAAAGGTACCCCCATGACCTGCGCTTTTTCTCCTGTGTACAGATTTGTGTAAGACGAGTGCGTGTTGGTGTTATGGGCCCCACCAATGAATGAGTGTATGGATGAGTTAGTGTGATGACGAGTCTGTGACAAAGGGAGAATATGTAAATTTGCCTTTTCCGCTGGAGCAGTTTTCTTGGTAGCAGATTGATGGTTATTATTGACTAGTTTGGTGATTAGTAATGGTTATTTTTACTAGTTTAGTGTATATAAAACCCCTATATTCAAAGGTTTATGTCTAACAATTTATTTTGAGTTGTGTTGCATTTTAGGGTGTTAAATGTTCTAAAAGACTTCCGGGAAGTAGGAAGTTGGTTGCCCTGTATGCAGGCAGGGGAAATGTGTGTGGCAAGTGAAGTCGCACAGCTCATTGTCTGGTTTCAAGGTGGTAACATCGTCGTGTGTTATCGGTAGGGACCTTTCCATATGAATGTGTGTGAGTGAAATAGCAATAGGTTCTCTTGTGAAACTCTGGCCTTAATTCTTAGTAGTAGTGTAGTCTCCACATGTGTTTTATCCCCAGAGAAACAGGTTAGCCTTTTGCTTGTAAGAAGGGTAAGGTAGAGGGAAGTGCTACTTTATCGGCGAAACAGAATAATTCTATGTTAGGGTAGAGGTAAGCGCTGCCTACTGGAAATACAGAATTCTTGTGTAAGTGGACAAAAACTATCTTGTTGGTTTAGCGAAACAGGCAATGGAGATGTTTTATGTTGTTAATAAAAGATTTGATTAAAGAAAACGTAAGAAAACGTTTGCCGATAAAATTTTGTAAAGGAGGGGTCAGCAGGAGTAGCGAGAAAGGCTGACGTCAGAAAGACCGTGCTGGGATTGGTCAGCTGTAGGGAGATGAAGCTTTCACTGATTGGTGCGTTAGTGTGAGTCGCGCTGGGATTTGAGAATTACCGGTGTGACGTAGACGCCCAGGATTGGTGCGTTAGTGTGAGTCGAGCTGGGATTGGACAGAATACGGAGAAGCCGTGAAAGAAGTGATTTGCAAAGCCTAGTTGATTAAGAACTTGGAAAAATAAAAATGATGTACTACGATCCACCTGAGAAAGAAAAAAAAATCATGGTTTGGGAAAATTAAAAATCTATTTAAGAAGGATAAGCTGATTGTGACTAGGGAAGGACAGATACTTCCTCCACCGAAATCACCTGCATCTTTTATGGTAGCAAAATATGGTTATCATACATGTATCTGGTTGGAGAATTGGGCAAGGTATACCAAAGAGGATGGAGTACTAGCGTTTCCAGAAAGTGGTTCGTTTAGTTTGGCTGTATTACGAAATTTAAGAGAAAGAATGATGAGGTTAGAACCGAAACCCAGATCTACCCAATTCGAGGCTTTAACTGAATGGGAAGAAGAGATGTATGAAAGGGAAAGGCATCGGAGTGGAAGAAGGTATAATTACATGTTTGGTAGAAATTGTGGTCAAGAAAGTCATGATGACAGAATGAGAAGATGGCGGAATGCGAATATGACTGATGGTATGTTTCCTCTGAGAAAAGCTGAAGAGACGAGTGGCAGGACATGTACAGAAAAGAGAAATAACACAAGGTCAGAAGGTTATAGATATGGAGTGAGTGAATCAGAAGATGAAGTGCTGGAGGACATGTTCTATAAAAATCCACCCTCATATCAACCGAATTCTACGTTACTGTCGCCGAGTGCGCCGGTAAAAGAAACTGTGATGAATACAAATTTTGAGCAAACACCACCTAATTTGGGAAAAATTAAAACATTTAAAGATTCTGAAATGCCACAGCCCATTAGACTGGAAATGAAAATTCAGCAGAGTTAGCTAGAACTGCACTGGAATTAACTGAGAAAATTAGAGAGTTAACCAAGAATATGGAAGCAGTGACCGTACCTGTAACTATTGGGCCGGTGATGCCTGTCATTGATAAACAGAAAGATAGTGAGCATTGTTTAACAGTTCCTTATAATTGTAGTAGGCAAAAAGAGACAGAAAGAATCGGTTCCGGAGGGAATGAATGGAAAGATATGGAAGGAACATCAGGTTTAAGTACTCCTAAAAATGTAACTGTAAATCAAAGTCCAGCGAGTAAGACACTTATGACAACAGAATCAGCAACTGAAACCCCAGAGAGAATAACGAATAAAATAAGAATTGAGACAATCCCTGTACGACCCACATCTGAAGAATTAAGTGATTGGTTAAGAAGTTTACAGAGAAAAGATACAGAACCACAACCTTTAGATGTTGCAAAATTAAAGGTAACATTAGAAGAATTAATTGTAGGAACCATTCCAACTGAAAAATTAAAATCATATCAGGATGAGGAGCTAATGTTCCTCTGCAAAAGTATAACTTGGAGAGCGAGGACTTTACATGAAAAATTAGAAGAGACAGTGAGTGAAATGGGAATTGATTTTGAGAAAATAAGGTCATTACAAAAACCATATAGGGTAGATTTTTCTGAAAAGGATATTGAAAACTTGAATACTGCAGGAAGGTTGACCCAAATTAAATAACTGATTGCCTTGCTAAGGAAATGGGGAGATGTGGATCGGTGGAAAAGTAGATGGTTCCGAAAAAGAGAGGATACTACAGATAAGGCTTTCTCAGCATTCCCGGTGAGAGAGAAAGAGCCAGTGGTAACAGAATGTCCCATGAGAGAAATCCTAGGAGGAGGTAATGTGCACGTCCCTTGGATTAAACAGGATATTTTGTCATTTACCAATGATTTCCCAAGGTTAAGAGAAAGCCCAGTTGAATGGTACCGACAGGTAGAAAGATTTGTCAAACTGTCAAAGGTGTTGTGGATAGATTTGAATGGTCTTTTTGATATCATTGTACCTGCAGATTTATGGGCAGAATGTAAAATTACAATAGATTGGCCAATGCAAGAGTATCCTAGGGATCCTAAAACTGGAGCCCCTGATCCGGAGGTAATGAAAAAATATGATCAGGTAGTTACCTTTTTGAAAAATAAAGTACCTCCAAAATAAACTGACTGGGTAAAACTTGACAGAACTCACCAAGAGGCTAAATAATCTGTACATGCATATTATGAGAGGTTATTGTTATCCTTTAAGCAATATAGTGGAGTTGAGAAATTAAGCGAAAAGGATCTGAGTCATTTTGTGTACAGATTTGTTTATGGTTTAAAGCCCGAAGTGAGTGAAATGATCAAACAACATACAGTAGATTGGCAGAATAAAAAGATAGATGAGGTGGTACGACATGCAAAATATTTTAGTGATGAAATTGAAGCCAAACAACGAAAACTGAAGGAAAAAGCAATGTGGGTACAGGTTAAGGTAGCTGAGCGACCAGAAGCCCAGTTGATCGAGCAAGTGAATGGTATGGGTCAGGCAAAACAAAAGCCTAATATTGGAAAAGGAAAAGGACAGGTCAGCATAGAGGAAGCTAAGAAGAAGTGGCCATGTCTTAATTGCGGAAAATTAGGGCATTGGAAATCCGAGTGTAAATTACCACCGAGAGCTAATGGTGATAATTCATCATTGAATCCGCAGGTGCAGAATGAGGTGAGTTGCCAACCGCCGTGACAGCAGCAGGTTGTTACCCAACAGTGTCAGGTGCCAAATCCACCTTTTCCACAGCACGTAAATCCTCAGAGATAGAGAAATGAGACCGGATTCTACACCGAGGAACAGGTAACAAAGCTAACGCGTGCTAGTGTTGTTTCGCAGTATTGGCTGTAACGCGATGAGAGTGAGTCAGAAGAGAGTTATTGATTGTGCCTAGGAGAGGAAGCGGAGTGCGTACTTGGTGCAACTCTAGAGGTAGACCAGACAGGACCCTTTGTGGATGGAAAGGTGAATGAAGAGAACATCACCTTCCTAGTAGATACTGGTGCTACTCGTTCAACTGTTAGATCAGCTGATGTTAAAAATCTTCCTCTCTCTGGTGAAACAATCCAAGTAGTTGGAGTCTCAAACAAACAGATAAAAGCTTATCTTACGGATCCTGTTAAGGTTAAAATAGGGAAATTCATCGACATTCATCGATTTGTCGTGTGTGACACTAGCCCTGTAAATCTGTTGGGGAGAGATTTGTTGTGCAAAATGAATTGCACTATTTTCTGTACCCCTGATGGCATAGCTTTTGAAACTCCTGATGAAGACGTACTGTATAGAATGACAATGGCAAACTTAAAACCTGAAATCACTGAGGCATTTGTTGAATTTGATCCGAAAGGATTGCCTCAAGAGTTGAAGAAAACCGTAAAACCCGAAGTATGGGATTTCACAGGAGAGGATATTGGATTGATGAAAAGAGTAGATCCTGTGAAAATAATTGTAAAAGAAGAAGTAAATTACCCTAATGTTCCTCAGTATAAACTGACACCAGAAATAATTGCAGGAGTAACGCCTGTAATTGACAGAATGATTGAACAAGGAATTCTGAGAGAGATAATGAGTAGTCCATATAATTCTCCGATCATGGGTTTGAAAAAACCGAATGGGACTTTTATGATAGTACAGGATTTGAGAAAAGTGAATAAAATCGTTGTTTCATGTTGTCCCATTGTACCGAACCCTTTGGTAATCCTATATCAGATTCCCCATGATGCAGAATGGTACACTGTCATTGACTTGTGTCATGCTTTCTTTTCTATCCCATTGCACCCTGCTAGCCAACACATTTTTGCGTTCCGGTTCGGCGAGCGTATTTTGGCATGGTGCCGTATCCCTCAAGGGTATACAGAAAGTCCATCCATATTTAATCAGATTCTAAAGAAGTCCCTGGAAGATTTAAAAATGCCCGAAAGTTCAGTGCTCATGCAATACATCGATTACCTATTGGTGGCATCAAAGACACGAGAGGCATGTGTGGTGGACACAGTTGCACTGTTAAATCATTTGGCTGATGGAGGACTCAAAGTATCCCCATCGAAATTACAGTTTTGTCAGAAAGAAGTACAATACTTAGGTCATAAGATCGAAAAGGGTCTGAGAAAGGTGACTGTGGACAGGATTAGAATAATAAAAGGAATGAGAGCACCAATGACACAAAGAGAAGTCAGAATGTTTCTTGGGATGGTAGGATATTGTCGCCAGTGGATCAGCAACGTTTCGCTGATTGCAAAACCATTGGTACGCTTAACAAAAAGTGATGTAAATGATCCTCTTGAACTGAATAAAGAAGAAATGAAGGCTTTTAGACAATTGAGAGACAGCTTGTGTGAAGCACCAGCTCTTGGAATGCCTGATTACGAAAAAGAATGTGAGCTCTATTGCAGTGAGAGAGATGGATGTGCAGTTTCAGTTTTGGTACAAAGGCATGGAAGATTGAGACGACCGATTGCCTATTTTTCAGCTGTGGTAGACCCAGTAGCTGTAGCTTTGCCTGGTTGTTTGAAAGCTGTGGCATCCACGTGTAAAAGTTTGGAACACAGTGAAGGAATTGTGATGGGATATCCTGTGAGAGTGTTTGTGCCCCATGATGTGGCAATCCTTTTGACAAGGAGCAAAACTCAGGTCATGACGCATAGTCGTCGGACCAAATATGAAAAGGTCATTCTGGGTGCTACAAATGTGAATCTTGTAAGATGCACTAATGTGAACCCATCGACACTACTACCTGATGCTGTGAATGCGGAAGTGAAGGATGATGTTGATCATGACTGTTTGGAAGTGCTTGATTTTTGCACCAAACCGCGTCCGGACATAAAAGATGTGCCTCTGAAAGAGAGTGACTATGTGATGTTTGTGGATGGGTCATGCTTGCCAACTGGAGAAGGGATTTTGAGTGCTGCATATGCTGTATGTACTGTAGCGACTGTGTTGGAAGCATCTTGTTTGAGAGGAGTACGGTCTGCTCAAGTTGCTGAGTTTTTTGCACTGATTAGAGCATGCAAGAATCTGGAAAGAATCTGCGAGTCACTGTGGTTACTGACAGTCAGTATGGGTGTGGAGTGGTGCATGACTTTGGGCAAATTTGGTCCCATAGAGGTACCTTGAAGTCAAGTAGAACTACCATTAGAAATGCAGAAATGGTTGGAAAATTACTTGAGGCGATACAGCTGCCTAAACAAATTGCAGTTATAAAATGTGCAGCGCATATGAAGGGAACTGACTATGTATCAGCCGGCAATGAGTTTGCCAATGACATAGCACAATATTGTGTGCGAAATCAAAACTCCTTGAACCATAATAGGGAGAGGGAAATGGAGTCATGTCCCTTGCTTTTTACTAACCCAGTGAATACATGGGATGAAGTGAGGCAGTTACAGGAAGAGGCAGGGGAAGAAGAAAAGAAACAGTGGATAAAATCAGGATGTGCACCACAAGAGGCAGACCGAGTTTGGGTTTGCTGCGATGGAAGACCAGTAATGCCTGATAGCATGATCTCTACCATGGCACGGATGTACAATGGGAAGGCTCACATAGGTAGGGATGCCATGATTAGATTTTTTAAACAGACCTGGTATAATGCAAAATTTTGGCTTATAGCTGAGAGCCTTTGTCAAAGATGCCTTATATGCCAGCAATATAATCCAGGATGAAAAACTGTGGTGAGTTTGGGAACCATAGGACGGGAAGGAGGTCCTTTCACTCGAATGCAGCTTGATTTCATTGAAACGCCCTCATGTAACAGGCTAAGATACGTACTGGTGATTGTCGGTCTGTTTTCACGATGGGTGAAGGCTTACCTGACCAGAAGGAATGATGGAGTTACTGTAGCAAAACTCCTACTAAAAGAGTTTATTCCTAGGTTTGGTTTCCCAGTGACAATTGAATCAGATAGAGAAACGCATTTCCAGAATGAAATTATAAAATTGATTTGTGAAGCATTGAATGTACAACAGAAACTGCATTGTGCCTACCGACCAGAAGCTTCTGGAGTGGTTGAGCAGATAAATGGCACCATAAAGAACAGATTGGGAAAAATGTGTTTGGCCACATGTCTAAAATGGCCAGATGTCTTGCCTCTCGTACTCATGACAATTAGATCAATTCCAGATAGGAACACTGGTCTGAGTCCCCATGAAATTATCATGGGTAGAGCAATGAGACATGTTTTCATTCCTGTCAACAACCTACTGCCTATATCTGATGACTTCATCTTGGATTATTGCAAGGGATTGGCTGATATGGTACATTCTGTGTTTCATCAGGTTGGACCAGATGCGACCACTCTTAAAAAGAAGCCAGCTCATGGCTTGAGTCCTGGAGATTGGGTACGCATCAAAGTACACAGAAGGAGAAATTGTCTGGTTCCACGCTGGGGGAAACCACGTCAAGTGATTCTGACCACAACAACTGCTGTGAAGTGTGCAAAGGTAAAGAATTGGATTCATGCCAGTCACACTCTTCGAGTTCCCAGTCCTGCAAATCGATCTGAAGAAGAGTATCAGGAAGCATCAGATACCAGCTCTGAATCAGAATCTGAAGAACCAACCAAGTACAAGACAAAACCCAGGAGTAGGCAAAGCGGATTTGAGTCAAATTGTGGGTCAAGAGAATATACCACTAAGAAGACGACTTGAAATTTCTACTACCAGTTCTGAGTCAGAGACTGAACAAGTGGGAATACAAGAGAGAATAAATTAGAATACTGGAGAAACCGAACAAGAAATCTTTGGTAAGGAAGTCCCGAGTACAAGCACAAGAGAAATTCCGGCCGAAATCATAGAAATAGAAGGTGAGGAATTAGATACAGAGAGTGAGTGTAAGATAATTGCGGAAGACCCCCGAGGAGGTGTAGGGACAACACACACCCAGGTAGAAAAAGGGACAGTTAGTCAGCAGGAAGATTGCGTGGAAGAAACACGAGGAGGGATAAATGTAGATAGTGAACCTGAGGTCCTGAGGATAAAATCCAAAGAAAGTAAAAGCCAGACCGATACAGAATCTGAAGAGAGTGAAGTAGAAAACAAAGAAAGAAGATCTTTAAGGAAAAGAGCTTGGAAAATGGAGCGAGAAGGGAGTGGAACAAAATTAAAGAGGCCATCAAAAGAAGAAATTTGGCCCAACAAACTCAAAAGATTGAGATACCGATTAACGAGAATAAAATCTTCTAATGCTGAACAAGTGAATGAAGTGTCTAGTCAAGAAAAATCAGGAGACACTGATCAGAAACACTTGCAAGGAGCAAAAAGAATAAAGAAACCGAACCAGAAGTACAAGTCACCGGAATGGAGATATGTGGCACTTCCTGATATACAAGAGGAAGCGGAAAGCCAAGAAAGTCTAGGAGTGACTGTGCAGGGAGTGGTTGAAGAAGAAGATTCGGAGATCCTGAGAGTTATCTTGTCTGACATCAGAGAAGAAACGGATGATCAGGAAGTTCTGAACCAAGATTTTGAACCTAAAGATAAAGACGATCCATGCATGGATTGAAATGACAAAGAAAATCACAAGGAATTAAAACTCCAGACGAGACACGTAACCAGAAAAGAACCAAGTAGGCAATCAAAGCCTTAGGTTTAGACAAAGGAAAATTGTTGACTAAAAGAGGCTAAATCAAAAGACACTGATCATTACCGAAATGGCAAACAGAGAAAGTAGAAAACCTACATGTGGGTTTCTCCGAAGATGGTGTAAAATGTGTTTTTGTTGTACAGGATTACTAATGCTTGTCTGGATCATATTAGCAATAACAATTTCATTTAGAGTAACATTTGAAGATATAGAAAAACACACCGAGAACAGGAACAATAAGGGAAAGATTGATGACAGTCACGTTACAAAACTGGTAGAGAGAACAGAACTTCACAAAGATAAGTCCATAAGTGATTTTTCTAATAATGTTCTTTCAAAGTTACTGAACGAGTATGTAAAGACTATGGAGGTTAGGGACTGTTACGTCTGCATGCAGTTACCTGCATCTGTGTCAGAAGGTGTCACTTATCATCATCTTCCTTTGACATATGGGATAACTTGTAGTGTTTTAGCTAGTTTATTTTATAAAACAGGAAAATTAGAATGCTATTACACTGATGTAGTTAATATTTTCTCACAGATACCTGTAGTTCCTGAACTAAACTAGGTGATTCCTGGTAGAATCTTAGGTGAATTTTTCTTGGAAACAAGGGAGTTAACTTTAGAAGAAGTATTTAAGAATAATCTTGCTTATAGTTTGAGAAAGGAAGAGAAAACCTTCCTGAACATGGTAGAGGAGAGGAGAGTTAAGATGCAAAGAAAAGTGTCTGGTGGAGAAGATGGAAACAACATTTTGGGATGTTGGAAAGGAAAATCATTTAAAAGGAGAAACAAATCCAGCAATGGTTTTAGATTGGCCCCAGAAAGGGAAATTGTGCATCAGTAGAGATAATACTGTCTATGATAATTACTTTGTAGGTGCAAGTGAATGCCATGATTTATATAAAATCATGGGAGGATGGGGATTTAAAGTAGGCCTGGGCGAAAATTCCGTTCCGCTGGCGGAAATTGCGATAATTTGACATTTTCGCGTTCCGCGGAGAGCGCAAAAATGTCAAAATGTCCGCAATCCGCATCTTACCGGAAATTTTTTTCTTGCTCGCGCTGTAAAAAAATACATTCTCGCGCGCGCGCGATCGGCTTACCTGAATCCCCGCGTTCGCCGACAAGTTTTCCCGATCCGGTCGCATTCTCCACGAGATGTTGGATTGTTGGTAGCCATTTGCGCTGTCTCGCGACAGTTCGCGCCCGCCTTAACGTCCTTTGTCACGCAATCACGTCATTCGTCGCGCGATCACGTCTTTCTTCTGGCGATCATGCACCGCGGGAGTATGAGATGATTGAGATCTCAAACACGTCATTCTCCACCGCGAGCGAGAGCGTGAGGACGCGGGCACGTCATATCGAACATGAGCGGGCGGGACAAGTGAAAACAAGATGGCCGCGCCCGTGAGCAACCGCATGGGTAAGTTGGCGAGCCACGATCACGCCGAAAATACCGCGAACGGGCGGGAAAAAAACTTCCACGTCTTCGCGATATTTCCACGTGTTTGTGGAGATTTTTAACATTTTCGCGATAGTTTGCAAAAGTGAATTTCGCAAATTCCACCCACCCCTAATTTAAAGGAGGAAATTATCCGGTATTCCCTGGAATATATTACATCTGTGGGAACAGAGCTTATTATAGGTTACCGGATATTTCATGTGGGAAGGGGAGAGGACGGTTTGCACGAAATAGGTAGACAACTAACACGTAGAAGGAGGGAGAGGTGGTCAGAAATTATAGGGCATAATACCAGCAGTTGGAATATCTCTGAATGCGCATGAAATTAGAAAACTGTCTACAGTTGTGGATCGTTTATGATCCAGCACAGCTGGAGGGTTCTTAATGGTGAATACCGAAATGGTTGCCATGAGAGCTATGATTATGCAAAATCAACTTGCCCTTGAGTCTGACATTATATTGGCTAAAGAGGGAGGAGTCTGTGGAATGCTGAAAGTGCAACATTGTTGTACTTACATTCCTGATGAAAGTCAGAACCTAAAGAAATACATTAAGAATATAACTGATTTGCATGAAGAAATTGTTCCACTGGAGGTTGAAAGTGTTTGGGAGAAACTTGGTAAAAGTATTTCTACTATTAAGAATTTATTAACAAAATTAGGTAGTTCTTTTGTGTGTAAAATACTGATACCTGTGACCTTTGTGATTATATTAGTGTTAATATTGAAACTAGGATGTGTGTGCATAAAAAGAAGAAAATTACAAAATAAGATAAAAAGGGAAGTTAAGAAAAGAAAAGAGAAGTAAATAAGAGAAAGAGAGATAGAAGATATAGAATTAGAAGAGTTGCAAGAAAACATGTATAAGAGAACAAGAGAGAATGATATGGGAAACACTATGATGTAACCTAACAAATGCAAGGGACCTGAGTAAACCATTTCCGTAGAAACATTTAGAAAACTTTAGTGATTAGTGGTGATGTTAAAAATCACCAAAGGGGGGATTGATGGAGTAGGTAAAACAACATTTTGTATACCTCCTCTATTTTGCATGAAACTAATTACTTAATCATTCTAAGAATTAATTTGTACTAATTAGTTTGAAGTGAGAAACTACTTACCAACCCTTACACCTTGATAAACACAAGACACATGTGGGACTAAATTGCTAATTACATGGCAGAACAACTCATTAATTAACTGTGGTACGCAAACTAACTTTAGATTGTGGTGAAATAGAGAATTGCATGATTCATGTTGCTTTTGTGATGGTTTGTGCTTTCAGTACTGCAGAATGGTGAGTATTATTGCTTTAAATGTTGCTACAAGCTAGGAAAATACTAATATATGTTGGGATTAGATTGGGATTAAACATCAGAATCTTAATTTCTATATTCTAATTACTGGTATGTCTGTTTTGTTTAAATTGGTGGAAGTGTGGCTCAATGATTAGAGCAGCAGACCCTGATGCAGAGGTCTAGCCCGGGACCAGGGTTCAATTCCCCGCCTCGGCGGGTCTTGGGTTAAAAAATTCCACGGACCTGATAATTCTCGCCTCGTGCCTATTCCAATCATGGAGTCCCACTCTGCAACTCTGGGCAATAGCTTGCTTAATCACCACAACGGCCCCCATAATGCTAAGGATGCCTGGCCTCCAACTTGGGGGTGCCCAGGAGTGGACGCCTCACAGGGAAAGCCAGGATGGGTTCCACAGCGGTATTCGTACCAGCGCCTTGAGAGCCTTGCGGGTGAGTAGTGCGCTATACAAGTATCAATTTACATTTAGACCTGGCACCTTGGCGTGAGTCTCCCTTCCACTTTTTATCGCTGTGCCTCATGTGTTTTTATGGTGTTGGCCGCTCAGAGCACTGTGCCACTGCCAACCAGTGCCACAGTGCAAGTGCTCCGTATGTAAAATGTATATGTTGGTTGGACTCCATGATTGGTTTATTTGGTTTACTGTCAGACCCCAGTAAAGTGCACCAGGAGTGCCCAGGGCTTGTAAATACAAATGCTGCTGGTGGGCTTGCAGCACTGGTTGTGCCACCCACAGAAGCGGCCTGGTAAAATGTATCTAGGGTCTGCCATTGCAGAACCTGCGTGCAGTCTGGTACTGTCATGCTGACTAGGGTAAGTGCACACACTTCCCAGTCCCTAAACCTTCCCTTAACTTCATATTAGTCACCCCTATGGTAGGCCCAAGGGCAGGGTGCATTGTAAGCATAAGGTAGGACAAGCCCTGATGTGTGTGGCATGTCCTAATAGTGAATTTCAGCCATTTTCGTTTTTCAATATTGTAAGGCTACCTGTTCTCCATAGGCCAGAATGGGCTGTTAGAATTGTTACATCCTATGATCCTGACAGACCCAGGGAACATGGTAGAATTTCGAGTTTAGTATGCCTGAACTCAGAATAATAAAATACATCTTTTAGTAAAGTTTATTTTAATATTCTGTGTTTGCAAATACCACTTTTAGAAAGTTGGTATTTGCTTGCCTGACCATTTCAGCCCGCCTCTGCTATGATGTGTATCTGCCTGTCTGGTTGTGTGAGTGACAGGGCTGGGGAAACCCAGAGGGGCAGGGCTAGGCAGCCTGGTGGTGAATAGGAAGATTGGCAGTCAGATGGGTGGGAGGAGTACACCTGGGCTCTGAATAGGGTTGTGCTCTGCTACCACAATGCTGGCTCCACCTCCAGCGGAGCGGCTGATGTCTCTGCCCTGCACCCTGAATAGAAAGGCAGAGTCATGTCAACAGAGTGCTCAAGTACTGGTTTGGACTGGGCAAAGGCCCCTCTACCCCAGAGGAACAAAGGAATTAGGGGTATAAGTATTGAGACCCTGTTCCCAAGAAATTAGATCAGATCCAGCTGAAACAAGAAGAACCTCTGCCAGAAGAGAAGGAACTGGGAAAGCTGTAGGAGGAGTAACTGTCCCTGACTTGGGGTATTGGCCTGCAGTGGTTGCCTTGCTGCTGAAGGAGAGGAGAAAAGACTACAAAGACTTTTATTTCAACTTGTGCTTAAAGATCTCCAAGGGCTTGAACTAAGCTTGCCCCCTGAACGAAGTCCCAGAACCAGTGGACTTCATCCCCAGCTCCCCAAAGTCTTTTGGAAGTGCCGGCTGCTGTTGTTGGGCCTTCTGAGGGACTGCGTGTCGCAAGGAGCTGGAAGCACGACGCAAGGAAGAGAAGCGTGCCGCCGTCAGAGCTGTTGCCGTCGCATCTCGCACAGAGTGCTGCCGCTGCAGCATCGCATCGAGCGGAAGCGTCTCACATCATTCCGGAAGTGTCTCGCAACGTCGAAAAAGCGTGTTGCCATCGCAGCCATCGTAGCTGTCGCATTGCACCTCATCGAGAGGAGAGTCTCGCATCGAGGAGGAAGCGTGTCGCCATTGCAGCCATCGTAGTTGTCGCATTGCACCGCATCCAGAAAAGCGCCTCGCATCCACGGAGAAGCGTGCCGCCGTCGGAGCCGCTGTCATCGCATCTCGCAGAAGGGGTGTCGCCGCTGCAGCATCGCATCGAGCGGAAGCGTCTCGCAACGTCGGAGGAGAGTGCCGCTGCCAAGGCCGCTGTCGTCGCATCTCGTCAAGGGTGACGCCGCTGTAGCTGACGCATCGAGTCGAGCCTTCTCGCAACATCGGAGAAGCGTACCGCATCTGGAAGATCCCGTCTTTATTTCTTTTGCACCAAGAACTTCAACGCATCTGCATCGCTGCAACACTTTCGTTGCCCTGCGTGTCGCATCTAAGGTACATTGACTTAAAGTGTCGCATTTAAGAATTTAAGAGAAACTAAGCAATCTTCTACCAACTAAGCAACTGTATTGTGTATTTTTAATCGTTTAATGGTCTTGTGATAATCCTATATAAAGAATCCTTATTTTTAATATAAATCCCTGTGTGGTGCCCATTTGTAGTGTTGTCACTTGGTTACTGGATGTGTTCACAAATGCTTAACCTATAACGCTCTGAGATAAGCCTTGTCTGCTCGCGCCAAGCTACCTAGAGGGTGAGCAGGGGTTATTTTAGGAGTGTAACCCCTTACCCTGACTAGAGGAAAGGTTCCCTGCTTGTCACAAGTACCTACCTGTGCCAACCAGAGAACCCGGATTCTAACAGTTGGCATTCGGGCCTGCTAGGCCGCAGTTCTTAAAATGGAGCTCCTGTGGTGCCGTCGTCATGTGAGCGCGATGACTAATGCGCAGTATCGGATGGCTCTGGAAATGTCCAAGTGACCTCAGCCCTGTACCATCGTGTTCCTTGTCAAGGATAGGAGCATGGAGGGTTGTCAAGTGATGAACGGTGTGAACTACCAAGGGAACAATGGCTTTTTATTACTTCGGATCTTTCGCCTGTGAACCGAAGGATACAGGACATTTTGCACTTTGCTATGCCACATCTCATAGAAAACCAGTTGGTCCTGGGTAACTTTTAATAACTTGCAAATTGACTCAGAATTGCCAATCAGAAGAGTTCCTACCCCTAAATTGTTGCATTATTGATCTGAAGTAAGAGGGGGAAAAGGGTATAAAAATCCCTCATCTGCCCAATGGGGGGTTCACTGGGCTGATCTTCCGTGGCGTTGGGTCTATATTGAGCTGATGAAGATTCCCATGGTTTACCTTGGGTTTCTTTGATTTTCGGGAAGTTATTTCATTTGATGGTTTGATCATTGCTGTGGGTTGGACAATTTATCCCGGAGATTGTAGCAGAGATTTTGAATAATCCTGTGTGATCGGAGGGTCGCCAACTTTTGCTACCTGGTAACTATCAATTGCATTTCTAAATCTATGCCTATGTTCAAAAGATTTGGTTTTCTTCTTAAAATAAACCGAATTATGTTATAATCTGTAGCGCTTAAATGCTAACGCAGAGCAAATTAATATTAGATAAACAAATTTGGATTAATAAGAAATTAGTTTGTGATTCTTTAAAGGAGTACTGAAAATTAATCAAATGTTTCCTAGGCTTTAATTTTGTTTTAGCTGGTTCTAAATCCCCATCAACCAGTCCAACTAATTGGTTTGTCGACCAAGTGGTGGAGTGCCTTGATGTTAAGGTCAGGATTCCATAGGTGCAGGTGTATATAATGTGTATAATGTAAAGAAATTTTAATCCTGATAGGTAAAAAGGTACCCACATGTCCAGCGCTTTTTCTCCTGTGTACAGATTCGTGTAAGACGAGTGCGTGTTGGTGTTATGGGCCCCACCAATGAATGAGTGTATGGAGAAGTTAGTGTGATGACGAGTCTGTGACATAGGGAAAATATGTAAATTTGCCTTTTCCGCTGGAGCACTCTCAATAGGTGGAATGTTGCAAAAGAATTATGACCCTCTCCCTCGTTCTAGGCCCTAGCCTGCGCCTCAGTCCTATAATTCAAGATCAGACCCTTTTACGACTGTTATAGCCCCTTGGTAGTGGACTATAATGCTATATTATAGCAACAAGTCCAAAACACAAAATAGTAGCATTCAGGTACGGGTTAGATCAAGGAATCCAACAAAACAAAACAAGAACAGGTAACACAATTGTGGGTAACACCTATGCAGGGTGGAGGTAAGGACAAATGCCCTTTTCACAATGGTTGGGCTCCTATACTCCATGGCTGCTAGAAAATGAGGTTCACAGGCAGCAGATACCATTTCTTTACCCATACTCTGACATTTGCAAACACCAGGTGAAGATCCTCATAGGAGTTTCCATCAGCTGTATCCCTTAAGGACTATTTACCCTGTGTTTTCCTTCAGACAGAGGAAAGGAGACAGCTCTACTGCGGTGTAGGCTGGGAATACCAAATTCAATTTATCAACATGGCAGAATACCACAATATCAAGGGACAAAATATCAAAAGGTAAGTGTCTATAAATTTTCTATACCTAGCTCCACATATATGTACCCTGTTTATTTTTTTTTTATTTTCTATTTTATATAGTGCAAACTCGACCCGAATGTATTGGAGCGATTTACATGAGCACCACTTACGTCACACAAGAACACATTAATTTTTGGTAGGCAGGAGATTAAGTAATTTGCTAGAATGACAGGATGTTGAGCGGACGCCGAGATTCGAACCTGGCTCCCCAACTCCAAAAGTCAGTGGCTCTGACCGTTAGGTATATATATCCTCAAGGGACGTACATGTGGAGTTAAGAATAGTAAATTCCTACCTGCCTCTGTGCACCTAACTTCTGATATTTTGTCCCTCGATATTGTGGTAACAATATTCTGTCCTGTCGATATTTGGGATTCCATATTCCCTATTGCAATCACTAATACAAGACTCTTCGGGTATATTACAGGTAGAATCTGACAATGCAGATACAAGGCTTCTTGTATGGAACCCGCAAATGTAATAGACTGCTGCCTTTTGCATGAGTTGAAGCCATTGGCGACAGTGATGGAGGAGACTGCATACTGAGTATTACATTAGGTCTGATATGATCTTTCATATAGCTCCAGCAGTGTAACTGTGTGCTTGGGGGAACCAAAAAGCTAGTTATTTCCCTGGCTCAGCTGCCAGAAGCAATTCTTGGTAGTGATCATGTTTAATCCTAATTTTTTAATACAGTGTTCCAATTTCTTAAAAAATGGGGACTTTATCAAGAGAAATCTGATTTCTGTCTGTTAAAGATAAATGTGATTTCTTCAGCCCATACCACATTAAAAAGAAGGCAGCTGCTTCTCGCCCATGTTTCAATACTCCCAAGATAAAAGAAAGCTTCAAATAAACAGGTGTGAGAGTGGGAAGCCAAATTTAATGCCTTAAGGATATTGTAGTGAGAAATCGTGCTATGACTGAAAATGTTTGTAAACAGTGGGGTGTATGGCTGTGCTCCACAGGTGAGGAAATAAATAGGACCAGAACTCGCATGGGGATTTCTGGAACGCAAAAAAGGAATGCAAACATTTCAGTTCCAAGGTGATATGTGAAATATATACATATATATATATATATATATATATATATAATATATATATTCACTGAAAAAAACCATAGGTTTCAGGGGCGTTATAGTTAGTTGGACATTTCCCTCGTACAAAACCCATGAAATTCCCCTGTTATAGTTAGTTCACCTAATTATAACTCGCGCACCTGCAATGCACTGCTGATGACGTCACATATTACATCACTCATGACATGGTCAGTGAAATCACTCATGACATCACTGATGACATCTCAAATGACATCACTGATGACATCATCCAGTGAATGTGTGATTCTCTGAAAATTAAATATGTTTTATATATGCATATCTCAAGGTCGATGGAAGAATAAATGGGTATATAAGTGTCTAAATGGATGATTTTTGTTGTTGTAAAATTGATTGTATTAAGGACTGATTAAGTGTATCTTAGTGAATACATGGGTTAATGAGTAATGTTTAAATATGTAAATATCCGTATCAGTCTCTCTCTTTGCGTATAAGTGACTGCATGGGTTGGTGAGTAGCTACATGAGTGTCTAAATGGGTTATTACTTGGTTTTTCGAATATCAGTATGAGTGTAGGTATGGTTCAGTGGAGGATATTACTTAGTGCATAGATGCATGAATGAGTGCGTCACTGTTTGTATGTGTTGAAGACAGTATGTGTGCAGGACTGTATGGCTGGATGAGTGTGTGTATGGGTGTGTTAGTGTGTGAATGACTGTCTCAATAGTGTCTTTATAAGTAACTACATATATTTTAAACTAGTATATGTGAGTATTGGTGTATATAAGTGAGTATATGTGAGAGTGAGAGATTGGGAGAGTTCCTGTACAAATAAGAAGGTGTTTCTATAAGTGATTGTTTAAAAGAGTACGTATGTGTAAGTTTTTGTAGAAGTAAGTGTGGTGGTGTGTGTATAATTGTATATGCAAGTAAATGGATGTTTGATTCTTTATTAGCATGCATGACTCTGTGTGTGAGTAACTCTATGGATGAGTGGCGGTGTGTAACAGGCTGTATAGGTGTATATGTACATATGATGAGTGAGTGCATGTATGAGTGACTGTAAAGGACTGTTGATGAATGAGTGGATGTGTGTGTAGATCTTGGAATTACTGAATAGATGTGTTGTAACTAGTATTGGTATATCCATTGTTTTGAAAATGTTAGTTTCTATTTTTGAGTGTGTGTATCAAAGGTTATAACAGGGTGAGAGGACGTCTGCCACTCTATCAAAAGGATGATGTCATCAGTGATGTTATCAGTGATGTCATTTGAGATGTCATCAGTGATGTCATGAGTGATGTCACTGACCACGTCATGAGTGATGTAATATGTGACATCATCAGCAGTGCATTGCGGACGCGCGAGTTATAGTTAGCTGAACTAACTATAACGGGAACATTTCACGGGTTTTGTACGAGGGAAATCTCCAACTAACTATAATGCCCCTGAAACCTATGATTTTTTCAGTGAATTTCAAAGGTATAATAAATGCTAATTCCTATCTATAACGTGCCTGAAAGCTATGGTTTTTTCAGTGAATTTCAAAGGTTTTTTGAATGCTATTTCCTAACTATAACATGCCTGAAAACTATGGTTTTTTCAGAGAATTTCAAAGGTTTTTTAAATGCTAATTTCTAACTTTAACGTAACTGAAACCTATGGTTTTTTAATTGAATTTCAAAGGTTTTTTAAATGCTAGTTTCTAACTATGCCTACAGAGGTAGGACATTTGAAGAAAGAAGAAAAAACGCACAGAAAGAAAAAAAAGAAATGCAGAAAGAAGCTACAGAAGTCCTCAAAGACGAAGAAAAGTGCAGGAAGAATCAAGACATGTACAGAAAGAACCAAAAGAGGAGCAGAAAGAGGTCTTGTTACAAAATCATCCTGTGCCCACAACTTTTTCAGATGGGTACTGGTGTTAACTGTCTCTGACTAACCAGGCCTAGAGCCAGTGGTATGCAAAAAGACACTTAGAATACAGTGAAAACATCTACATTCACTAGGGAACACTATGCGTTGTGGTACCCCTGTGATTAGCATGACCTCCTCTGTAAGTCCCTAGTACATAATAGGGCAGGTGGATTAAAACTACCTCTTAAAACGCGCCACAGGGTGCGTTTGCACACTGGTGAAGGGAGGGGGGGAGCCTGAGGTGATGTGTGCAAACACTCCCTGTGGGCGTTTTAAGTTGGGGGATAAAGTCCCCTTGAATTGTGAGGGTCCCTGGGGTCCAACTAGCCCACTAGGTACATTATTTTCACGTGGGTCGCACTCCGCTGGTCTTTAGCAAGTAGCCCCATAGGATTCTGGATGATAGAGTAGCAGCGGCGAGTACACCTATGCTACAAAGTGTAATAATAAATGCCATCCCTGGACACGTGTTTCGAGGTAGTTGCCTCTCGTCAGCAGGGAGCAGGACTGTGTGGGGGGTGCCGTAGACTGCCAAAAAATATGAGGTTTAAGTACCTTTCGTGGCGGCGCGCGGGTGCAGACTCCAGGCTCGTCAGCCAATCGCTCAGGGAGCTTCAAACATTATTTTCACGTGGGTCGCACTCCGCTGGTCTTTAGCAAGTAGCCCCATAGGATTCTGGATGATAGAGTAGCAGCGGCGAGTACACCTATGCTACAAAGTGTAATAATAAATGCCATCCCTGGACACGTGTTTCGAGGTAGTTGCCTCTCGTCAGCAGGGAGCAGGACTGTGTGGGGGGTGCCGTAGACTGCCAAAAAATATGAGGTTTAAGTACCTTTCGTGGCGGCGCGCGGGTGCAGACTCCAGGCTCGTCAGCCAATCGCTCAGGGAGCTTCAAACATTATTTTCACGTGGGTCGCACTCCGCTGGTCTTTAGCAAGTAGCCCCATAGGATTCTGGATGATAGAGTAGCAGCGGCGAGTACACCTATGCTACAAAGTGTAATAATAAATGCCATCCCTGGACACGTGTTTCGAGGTAGTTGCCTCTCGTCAGCAGGGAGCAGGACTGTGTGGGGGGTGCCGTAGACTGCCAAAAAATATGAGGTTTAAGTACCTTTCGTGGCGGCGCGCGGGTGCAGACTCCAGGCTCGTCAGCCAATCGCTCAGGGAGCTTCAAACATTATTTTCACGTGGGTCGCACTCCGCTGGTCTTTAGCAAGTAGCCCCATAGGATTCTGGATGATAGAGTAGCAGCGGCGAGTACACCTATGCTACAAAGTGTAATAATAAATGCCATCCCTGGACACGTGTTTCGAGGTAGTTGCCTCTCGTCAGCAGGGAGCAGGACTGTGTGGGGGGTGCCGTAGACTGCCAAAAAATATGAGGTTTAAGTACCTTTCGTGGCGGCGCGCGGGTGCAGACTCCAGGCTCGTCAGCCAATCGCTCAGGGAGCTTCAAACATTATTTTCACGTGGGTCGCACTCCGCTGGTCTTTAGCAAGTAGCCCCATAGGATTCTGGATGATAGAGTAGCAGCGGCGAGTACACCTATGCTACAAAGTGTAATAATAAATGCCATCCCTGGACACGTGTTTCGAGGTAGTTGCCTCTCGTCAGCAGGGAGCAGGACTGTGTGGGGGGTGCCGTAGACTGCCAAAAAATATGAGGTTTAAGTACCTTTCGTGGCGGCGCGCGGGTGCAGACTCCAGGCTCGTCAGCCAATCGCTCAGGGAGCTTCAAACATTATTTTCACGTGGGTCGCACTCCGCTGGTCTTTAGCAAGTAGCCCCATAGGATTCTGGATGATAGAGTAGCAGCGGCGAGTACACCTATGCTACAAAGTGTAATAATAAATGCCATCCCTGGACACGTGTTTCGAGGTAGTTGCCTCTCGTCAGCAGGGAGCAGGACTGTGTGGGGGGTGCCGTAGACTGCCAAAAAATATGAGGTTTAAGTACCTTTCGTGGCGGCGCGCGGGTGCAGACTCCAGGCTCGTCAGCCAATCGCTCAGGGAGCTTCAAACATTATTTTCACGTGGGTCGCACTCCGCTGGTCTTTAGCAAGTAGCCCCATAGGATTCTGGATGATAGAGTAGCAGCGGCGAGTACACCTATGCTACAAAGTGTAATAATAAATGCCATCCCTGGACACGTGTTTCGAGGTAGTTGCCTCTCGTCAGCAGGGAGCAGGACTGTGTGGGGGGTGCCGTAGACTGCCAAAAAATATGAGGTTTAAGTACCTTTCGTGGCGGCGCGCGGGTGCAGACTCCAGGCTCGTCAGCCAATCGCTCAGGGAGCTTCAAACATTATTTTCACGTGGGTCGCACTCCGCTGGTCTTTAGCAAGTAGCCCCATAGGATTCTGGATGATAGAGTAGCAGCGGCGAGTACACCTATGCTACAAAGTGTAATAATAAATGCCATCCCTGGACACGTGTTTCGAGGTAGTTGCCTCTCGTCAGCAGGGAGCAGGACTGTGTGGGGGGTGCCGTAGACTGCCAAAAAATATGAGGTTTAAGTACCTTTCGTGGCGGCGCGCGGGTGCAGACTCCAGGCTCGTCAGCCAATCGCTCAGGGAGCTTCAAACATTATTTTCACGTGGGTCGCACTCCGCTGGTCTTTAGCAAGTAGCCCCATAGGATTCTGGATGATAGAGTAGCAGCGGCGAGTACACCTATGCTACAAAGTGTAATAATAAATGCCATCCCTGGACACGTGTTTCGAGGTAGTTGCCTCTCGTCAGCAGGGAGCAGGACTGTGTGGGGGGTGCCGTAGACTGCCAAAAAATATGAGGTTTAAGTACCTTTCGTGGCGGCGCGCGGGTGCAGACTCCAGGCTCGTCAGCCAATCGCTCAGGGAGCTTCAAACATTATTTTCACGTGGGTCGCACTCCGCTGGTCTTTAGCAAGTAGCCCCATAGGATTCTGGATGATAGAGTAGCAGCGGCGAGTACACCTATGCTACAAAGTGTAATAATAAATGCCATCCCTGGACACGTGTTTCGAGGTAGTTGCCTCTCGTCAGCAGGGAGCAGGACTGTGTGGGGGGTGCCGTAGACTGCCAAAAAATATGAGGTTTAAGTACCTTTCGTGGCGGCGCGCGGGTGCAGACTCCAGGCTCGTCAGCCAATCGCTCAGGGAGCTTCAAACATTATTTTCACGTGGGTCGCACTCCGCTGGTCTTTAGCAAGTAGCCCCATAGGATTCTGGATGATAGAGTAGCAGCGGCGAGTACACCTATGCTACAAAGTGTAATAATAAATGCCATCCCTGGACACGTGTTTCGAGGTAGTTGCCTCTCGTCAGCAGGGAGCAGGACTGTGTGGGGGGTGCCGTAGACTGCCAAAAAATATGAGGTTTAAGTACCTTTCGTGGCGGCGCGCGGGTGCAGACTCCAGGCTCGTCAGCCAATCGCTCAGGGAGCTTCAAACATTATTTTCACGTGGGTCGCACTCCGCTGGTCTTTAGCAAGTAGCCCCATAGGATTCTGGATGATAGAGTAGCAGCGGCGAGTACACCTATGCTACAAAGTGTAATAATAAATGCCATCCCTGGACACGTGTTTCGAGGTAGTTGCCTCTCGTCAGCAGGGAGCAGGACTGTGTGGGGGGTGCCGTAGACTGCCAAAAAATATGAGGTTTAAGTACCTTTCGTGGCGGCGCGCGGGTGCAGACTCCAGGCTCGTCAGCCAATCGCTCAGGGAGCTTCAAACATTATTTTCACGTGGGTCGCACTCCGCTGGTCTTTAGCAAGTAGCCCCATAGGATTCTGGATGATAGAGTAGCAGCGGCGAGTACACCTATGCTACAAAGTGTAATAATAAATGCCATCCCTGGACACGTGTTTCGAGGTAGTTGCCTCTCGTCAGCAGGGAGCAGGACTGTGTGGGGGGTGCCGTAGACTGCCAAAAAATATGAGGTTTAAGTACCTTTCGTGGCGGCGCGCGGGTGCAGACTCCAGGCTCGTCAGCCAATCGCTCAGGGAGCTTCAAACATTATTTTCACGTGGGTCGCACTCCGCTGGTCTTTAGCAAGTAGCCCCATAGGATTCTGGATGATAGAGTAGCAGCGGCGAGTACACCTATGCTACAAAGTGTAATAATAAATGCCATCCCTGGACACGTGTTTCGAGGTAGTTGCCTCTCGTCAGCAGGGAGCAGGACTGTGTGGGGGGTGCCGTAGACTGCCAAAAAATATGAGGTTTAAGTACCTTTCGTGGCGGCGCGCGGGTGCAGACTCCAGGCTCGTCAGCCAATCGCTCAGGGAGCTTCAAACATTATTTTCACGTGGGTCGCACTCCGCTGGTCTTTAGCAAGTAGCCCCATAGGATTCTGGATGATAGAGTAGCAGCGGCGAGTACACCTATGCTACAAAGTGTAATAATAAATGCCATCCCTGGACACGTGTTTCGAGGTAGTTGCCTCTCGTCAGCAGGGAGCAGGACTGTGTGGGGGGTGCCGTAGACTGCCAAAAAATATGAGGTTTAAGTACCTTTCGTGGCGGCGCGCGGGTGCAGACTCCAGGCTCGTCAGCCAATCGCTCAGGGAGCTTCAAACATTATTTTCACGTGGGTCGCACTCCGCTGGTCTTTAGCAAGTAGCCCCATAGGATTCTGGATGATAGAGTAGCAGCGGCGAGTACACCTATGCTACAAAGTGTAATAATAAATGCCATCCCTGGACACGTGTTTCGAGGTAGTTGCCTCTCGTCAGCAGGGAGCAGGACTGTGTGGGGGGTGCCGTAGACTGCCAAAAAATATGAGGTTTAAGTACCTTTCGTGGCGGCGCGCGGGTGCAGACTCCAGGCTCGTCAGCCAATCGCTCAGGGAGCTTCAAACATTATTTTCACGTGGGTCGCACTCCGCTGGTCTTTAGCAAGTAGCCCCATAGGATTCTGGATGATAGAGTAGCAGCGGCGAGTACACCTATGCTACAAAGTGTAATAATAAATGCCATCCCTGGACACGTGTTTCGAGGTAGTTGCCTCTCGTCAGCAGGGAGCAGGACTGTGTGGGGGGTGCCGTAGACTGCCAAAAAATATGAGGTTTAAGTACCTTTCGTGGCGGCGCGCGGGTGCAGACTCCAGGCTCGTCAGCCAATCGCTCAGGGAGCTTCAAACATTATTTTCACGTGGGTCGCACCCGCGCGCCGTGAGAGGTACTAGACCTGATAATTTTTGGCAGTCTACAGCACCCCGCATACGTACCTGCTCCCTGCTGACGAGAGGCAATTACCTCGAAACACGTGTCCAGGGATGGCATTTTAAACTTTTTACTCGTGGCATAGGTGTACCCGCCGCTGTCACTACATCCTCCAGAATCCTATGGGGCTATTTGCTAGTATGACGAGCGGTGTGCGACCCACTTTGCATTTAGCCCACTAGGTACCTCCAGTAAGCGCCACAGAGCTGCGTTGCAGAGAGATGTAAAAAGGGGCACGGCCTAGACCACCTCTCTGCAACGCAGCGCAGTGGCGCTTACTGGAAGCACCTGGTGGGCTAGTTGGCCGCCAGGGTCCCTCAAGATTGAAGGGGAATTATTTCCCCAACTTAAAAAGCGCCACAGGGAGTGTTTGCACACGTCACCTCAGGCCCCGTCCCCTCCCTTCACCACTGTGTAAACATGCCCTGTGGCCTTTTTAAGCTGGGAGATTAAGTCCATTTGAATCCTGAGGGTCCCTAGGGTCCAACTAGCCCACTAGGTACCTCCAGTAAGTGCCACAGAGCTGCGTTGCAGAGAGCTGTAAAAAGTGGCACTGCCTGGACCACCTCTCTGCAACGCAGCTCAGTGGCACTTACTGGAAGCACCTGGTGGGCTAGTTGGCCCCCAGGGTCCTTCATGATTGAAGGGGAATTATTTCCCAAACTTAAAACGCTCCACAGGGCTTGTTTGCACACGTCACCTCAGGCCCCGTCCCCTCCCTTCACCACTGTGTCAACGCGCCCTGTGGCCGTTCTAAGTTGAGAGATTAAGTCCCCTTGAATCCTAAGAGTCCCTAGGGTCAAACTAGCCCACTAGGTACCTCCAGTAAGCTCCACAGAGCTGCATTGCAGAGAGGTGTAAAAAGGGGTGTGGCCTCTGAACACCTGTCTGCAACACAGCTCCCTGGCGCATACTGGAGATACCTGTTGGGCTAGTTGGTCCTCAGGGACCCTCAGTATTGAAAGAGAATTAATTCCCCACCTTACAATTCTCCACGGGGCGCATTTGCACAATGGTGAAGGAAGGGGGCATGGCCTGAGGTGACATGTCTGCAAACACGCCCTGTGGCGCCTTTTAAGTTGTAGAATTAATTCCTCCTCAATCCTGAGGGTCCCCTGGGGCCAACTAGCCCACCAGGTACCTCCAGTATGCGCCAGAGAGCTGCGTTGCAGAGAGGTGTTCAGAGGCCACGCCCCTCTTTACAACACTCTGCAACGCAGCTCCGTGGTGCTTACTGGAGGTACCTGGTGGGCTAGTTGGCCCCCAGGGACCCTCATGATTGAAGAGGAATTAATTCCCCAACTTAAAACGCGCCACAGGGCGTGTTTGCACATATGTCACCTCAGGCCCCGCCCCCTCCCTTCACCACTGTGCAAACGCGCACCGTGGTGCGCTTTAAATTGGGGGATTAACTCCCCTTGAATCCTGAGGGTCCCTATGGTGCAACTAGCCCACTAGCTACCTCCATTAAGCGCCACAGAGCTGCGTTGCAGGGAGGTGTAAAAAGGAGCGTAGCCTCAGAACACCTCTCTGCAATGCAGTCCCCTGGCACATACTGGAGGTTCCTGGTGGGCTAGTTGGCCCCCAGGGACCCCCAGTATTCAAGGGGAATTAATTCCCCATCTGCAAACTTGCCAGGGGGCGTGTTTGCAGAGTGCTGCAAGGAGGGGGCGTGGCCTCCGGAGCGATGTCGGGTCTTTTATTTTTTTTTTAAGAAGGGGGCTGTGTGGCCCACCTTCTTTTTCTAATTTATTGGCCCTGGGGACCCCATCCCCCAGGGTCTGCCCCCTATTTTTTTTTTTTAAACTTTGGAAGGGGGCCGTGAGGCCCACCTCCCGAGGCCATAATCGGCCCCGGGGACCCCATCCCCCGGGGCATGGACATTTTTTTTTTATAGATTTGGAGGGGGGCTGCGTTGCCCCCCTTCTCAGGTCACTTATGGCCCCGGGAACCCCATCCCCCGGGGCCGGCCTTTGTTTTTTTTAAAGAAATTTTTGAGGCGGGGGGCCGCGTGGCCCCCCTCCTGGGCCACTTCTAGCCCCGGGGACCCCATCCCCCGGGGCTGGCCCTCTCCGTTGGGGACCGTGGGGGGTCCCCAATCCCCCCACGGTCCCGCCGGCTCCCCGCGTCCTGCGGGAGCCGGCATTGCTTTTCCACATGGGGAGCTGCTAAGATGCAGCTCCCCGTGTGGAAAAGCAATCGGCTTTGGTTTTTGGAAGAGAGAGCAGGTTTCCTGCTCTCTCTTCCAAAAACCAAAGCAGTTTGCTATGGCAGGGCAGAAGCTACGAGGCTCCCGCCCTGCCATAGCAAACTACAGTGTCCCAGGGTGGGCACCCTGGGACACTGAAGGAGCCGGCCCTGGGGGGTGGCAGTCCCCAGGGCCTTCAAGAGCTCCAGGAGGGGGGCCGCGCAGACCCCCTCCCAACATTTACAAAGCCCCGGGGGGTGGTGGTCCCCAGGGCTTGGGGGTCCTTAAGGGACCCCCAAATTTAAAGACTTAGTGCCCCGGGGAGGTGGCGGTGCCTGGGACATGTGGGGGGGCTCAAGCACCCCGCCACAGGAATATATATATATTTTTTAAAAAGCCCAGGGGGTGGCAGTCCCCGGGGCAGCGGGGGGGCCGTGTGCCCCACGCTACACAATTATTTAATTAAAGCCCCGGGGGTGGCGGTCCCCAGGGCTTGGGGGGGCTTGGATGGCCCCATGTTAAAAATGATAGCCCCGGGGGTGGCGGTCCCCGGGGCTGTGGGGGGGGCTGTGAGCCCCCCGCAAATATTTTCTTAAAACCCCGGGGGTGGCGATCCCCAGGGCTTGGGGGGCCTTTGAGCCCCCCCACACATGTATTTTTGAAGCTCCGTGGGTGGTGGTCCCTGGGACTGGGGGGGTTGTGAGCCCCCCGCACATATTTTAGAAAAGCCCCAGGGGTGGTGGTCCCCGGGGCTGAGGGGCCCCTCTGGGCCCCCCATTACAATTAACATGTTGCCCCCGGGACTTGGCGCACCTGGGGGCTAAATAGCAACAAAGCGTTGGAGCCAGCTCTTCGTTTTCTTTTTCACGGCCGGATCCGCAGATCCGTCGCGCATTTTGCCAATTTTTAAAAAAATTGTCTGTCAACACTCCAAACCAGGAAGTGTTGGCAGCCATCTTGGACTCTGTAGAACCGAGTCACAAGAAAAGAGAAAACCACAAGCAAAAAGCAAGAAAAGGGGGCAGGGTAGAAACACTCTGACCCCCTAGGCCTGCTCAGGGGGTCCCACAAGGACTCCCAGGACCCAAAAAAGCATTTGTAAAAAAAAAAGGTCCTAAAACTTTCCTTGTACAGCTATGTTCTGGGAGTGCAAGGAAATCAGTTTCTGTTACATGAATTCTTGTTCTTCTCATTTGATATTGATAGTATCCTCAAGGTGTGCCACCCTCTTGTGGAAATTTAGTTTGCAACTGAACATTATCTGCGCCATCTTGCCTCTCCCCAGCGCCACGTACCGAAAACGCACGGCAGCCATTTTAGGCACCCCACTCTCTCTCTCCCCGCTCATCGCCGATCACCAGCGCACCCCTCAGGCGCTACGAACATCCCCCGCGCGCTGGCCACCCCCGCTCTCTCGTACATGGGCCGTAAAACCTCTCCTTCTGCGCGACCCTGCCATGGAATCGCACCCCGTGCCTGACCAACACCTCCTTTTCATCCCATACATGGTCATACATCCTTTCTGATAACCCCCTTCCTCCGCGCCCGATTGTCCGAACCGATCCCAGGCCATCACCTAGCCCTGCGGATGCAGTTTATTGCCCCTACTGTAAAGGAAACACCCCACATCAAAGGGATTACAGCAGATCAAGGTCCCCCCACCCCCTGAGACCCGACCGGTCGCACACACCCCCGGGAATTGGCGGAATGTCCAGCTGTGTGATAGCCATCTCCCACTGTGGGTGGGGTGGGGGCTTCCACTGCAGATATGTGTGGGAACGAGCTTGAAGTGGGGATTCTGAGGATGTTCTTTCATGTATCAAAGCGATCTCAAGAATGCGCCATGTATGATAAGCCTGCAATAAAGTCATAAACCTGTGTATAAGAGGCCAGGCCTAAGAGATGTGGTTAGAGCACCTCATGACGATACCTTGCTGTCTGACCTGACGTGTTCTCCTCCGGAGAGAATAAAACTTTGTTTCCTGCCTTCCAGTCTCCGGCGCCTGCCTCTTTGTTGGTTTAGCATCGAATGGTATAAGAGGCGATTACCGCCGGGCAATACTTGAAAGGTTATCGACTACGACTGCCGCTACCATTTAACAATTGGCGTTCCAAGCGTGGGGCCCATCAGCGACACGTGGATCCAGTGGGAGAGGTCCCGACGACAGAGTGAACGACTGCAACGATCGGGAGAGCTCCTGCCCGATAGACCCTCGTCTGGCAGCCGATCATCCGAACTTCACTGGTTCCGAGCAGACCTCTCTCAAGTGATCTACGGTCCTGACTGGGAACCATCAGGAGTGCCGCGGCAATAACGGAGAGTAGAGGACGATCGGGCGCTGGAGGCGGAAGACGAGAAACTGTCCACGCGGTCCGGGTAAGGTCGTGAAACACGATAAATTGCGAAACGATTGATTGATTGATTGAAATACTAGTATTTGCTTATTGATTGTTCTCTTTGAGATATTCGCTGTCTACAAACAGGGAGGAGTAGAAATACTCTCTCTTCCTTTGCAGATAGTGAAGGGTAGGTAACGCAGACTTTTGTCCCCATTGTAACCCGTCGTGCCTATTTTTATCTCCCCACTGATTGATTGTCCGAATATTGATTGTTTTGAAGGATAGTGCTCTTTGAGATATTCTCTGTTTGCAAATAACGTAGAATAGAAATATTCTGTCTAGTCTTTGCAAATAGTGAAGGGTAGGTAACGCAGACTTTTGTCCCCATTGTAACCCGTCGTGCCTATCTCTTTCTCACCATTGATTGATTGATTGTCCGAACATTAGTTGTTCGATATTGGTTCTTTGGAGGTATTCTCTGCTTACAAATAACGTGGAATAGAGATATTCTATCTAGTCTTTGCAAGCAGAGAAAAAGATAGGTAGTGCTGACTTTTGTCCCCGTTGTAACCCGTCATGCCTAACTTCTCCCCACTGATTGGTAGTTGGTTCTGCCCGGACCGCTTATTGGAGGCGAACCATCCAGCTCCACTGGAAGACACCCCTAATAAGGACATATTTACTAAATATGGATTAGTCGCTGTAGCTTACAGCAAGCTAGGGAATAAAAATCGCTATAAAGAAACAAAAATAATCTAGTGAGACCAGTAGACCGCGGATGGGACCCTTTTTGACCCTGCAAACACAAGAAACGCTAGGAAATAGCCCTTTACGAGGAATATGAAACTAGGAGGAGGAGCCAAGCCCAAGGTCGAGGTAGCCACGAGGTAGCTCGGCTCCGCCGCTCTCATTGCCTAAAACATGTCTGCCTTACTGCCCACCCCGCCTAGTAAACGCGACAAAATCCTGCACCAACGGAAGCCTGCTGGTACCCACTATCGACGTCACCGAACTGGGCTAGATCGCGCACAATTGGGCTATGTTATTTTCCGGTTGCGCAGTAACATCCTCGTGCTCGTTGCCAGATTGCAAATATATGCAACACTCCAACAAAGTAGTACAATTATAACATTTTAATAACTTATAGGTATAACAACACGCCAACAGGGTAAACACATTAAAACATGTTTTTAACCCCTTCAGCGCGGCGCGGATTTCCGCGCCACGCTGAAGATTCTGAGCGCGGGCGGGGCCATGACGGAACGGTTCCGTCATAAGCACAGCCCAACCGACGTGCATGACGGAACCGTTCCGTCATGCGCGTCGAAGGGGTTAAAAAACTATTTACATGACAGTCCTCGCCCCTCCTTCTTCGAAATAGCAACATTGGCCTGTTTTGGGCGGTCCTTTTAGTTGGCTTTGGGCTATAAAAGACCTGCAAAATCCATCGGCCTGTGAGGCGGCATCAGTGGCAGACGATTGTGCGAACAGGCCGGAGGCTTCACGCAGCGCCGAGGCCCTGGCAGCGCCAAGGTGGAGTCCACCACGTTGTACTGGTCTTCCCATTCTCTGCTTCGACCGGCAGCGAAGGGTGCCCTGGCAGGGGGGAAGCGACGCGGACGGGCCTCCCCCGCCTCCCCAGGTGGAGGCTCGCCAGCAGAGAAGGCACCCCTGCTGTTTCACTCGCCAGCCAGCTGAGTTGCACCCTGCTGTTTCACTTGCCGGCCAGCTGAGTTGCACCCTGCCGTTTCACTCGCCGGCCAGCTGAGTTGCACCCTGCCGTTTCACTCGCCGGCCAGCTGAGTTGCACCCTGCCGTTTCACTCGCCGGCCAGCTGAGTTGCACCCAGCCGTTTCACTCGCCATCCAGATGAGTAGGCACCCCTGCACTCACCGGCGAGCTGCAGCAGGACAGCCATTCACGTCTCGCCTGCCGGGCAACCACTCAGGCGCGGGTCCACTAAGATTGCCATTAGCGTTTGACTCGAGAAGTGGGTCCCCGCAGCCGAGTGATCGGGGGACCCACCCCGGTGGCTGTAACGAAGAGCTGCTGCTTCTGCTGCCTCTGGACTCTGGCGGTCGGTTCTTCAGATCCAGGCCTGGCCCACCGAAAGACGGCCCTGGACTCGGAAGCTTGTCTGCTCGGGCGTGGGCCCCACCCTTGAAAAACACCCTCTCAACTTTGCAGATTCTGCGGGAGTCATTGGCATTCGACTCCCGTGGACTTCCGGTGGGGGCAACCGCCGCTATTTGCTTGCTTATCTCCATTAACTTGTCTTTGCCCCGGGCGGCAGCCAGCTTGCCTCCGTTTGGTGCCGTAAAAGAAAGACTGATTCAAGGCGTCGGCGGAAGAACCCGCCTGCTGTCCCGCCCCAAGAACAGACCACGGCATTGCTACAAGACCGAGGTGACGCCATGCTGACGCAAGCTGACGCTAACGAAAGTTCTCGAACTACCGAAAGGGATTCTGGTCCGGCAGCTAGTTAGTGGGAAGACTTAGACTGTGCACTGGACCCACCCGACCTCGCCCCAAAATAGCGCCAATGTAGGAGGGGCCTGCAACTCCTTATGGCGTCCCGGTTACTTGACATTTATGTATGCAATGTTTCCACACATGATGGTCGGAGGGACGGGGAGGGTACTGAATTTATGCTAAAGTAGTGTTGCTCATGATACTCGACGCCTTTCACACCGTGGCCGGCCTGTAGCGATTGTAGGCCCGTATTTGTATACTGACATTGTTTTAAATAAAGGGCTTCTTAAAGGAATTATGGAATCAGCGTCATGACAAATCATCTAGGTTGGTAAAGGTTTTTGAATAAATGATTGTTACTCCCAAGCAATAGAAAGCAGATAATGCAGACCCTATTTGCCTGAATTTTTTTTTTTGATTAACGGAATTTGTACCCGTCACACCTGTCTTTTTCCAAGAGTTGTCAGAAAATGGTCGACTATAGCTTAAGGTATATGCCGAATGCAAGGTACGGTATCTTGCACCATAATATACGACCGATTGAGAAATAAATATACGACCAGGGAACCCGATTTTAGGAGATGAATGAAATAGAGCATCTTTGTATAATCGAAAGAAAAGAATAATAGGTCTGTGGTATTACCCACTCCTGCGGCTAGCCTGGTACGTGGTAAGTAGAACTTTTTCGTGTCTACGCGCGCTAATGTACTTTGAATGCTGCGCACCCCCCCCCTTCTTCTCTTCTCTATAGGCCACATCGGAATGGAATTCCGACTGGAGAATGGAGTGAACATGGACCGCACCGTGCTCAATGTAGGGAAAAACATAGACAAACGTTGTGGGATGGTGCGTGAAGCACAGACCACCACTGGGAACGTGAAAAACTGTATGGTATAACTGTGCGAATGTGCCCTGATTGTACGGTATGAATGTGTACGTATTGTATATGCCTGGGTCGCTGGAGAGAACGTCGTTGTATGGACTGAGACGCTTGTCTATCGACCAAAGGGAGGGGAGTAAAAAGTCCGACACCCCCCCAAAATGAATTACGGAAAATACTGAAAAATACACAGCACGCATAGAAAAAGGGACAGGAAAAGAAAGCCCCCTTTTCCCTAATTAGCTCTGTGTCTTCGTCTTCAGTTTCTGCGCTTGGTGTATGTACTGTCATGTCCTATCCGGTATTTGTGTGTACGTGAACGATGAATTTATGTATTTCAGCCTATGTTTCTTTACATAAAACTGACCCGTGCTGCTCTGCGTTGTGTGCACACCAAGTAGCCTATAAACATACACATTTATCGCTCTCTCTCTCTTTATGTCGCACGTTTATCAAATAGCCTACTTGATGCGCACGTACTCTCTCTCTCTCTCTCTCTCTCTCTCTCTCTCTCTCTCTCTCTCAATAAATGATGTACTCTCTCTCTCTCTCTCTCTCTCTCTCTCTCTCTCTCTCTCAATAAACGATGTACTGTCTCTCTCTCTCTCTCTCTCTCACTCTCTCTCTCTCTCTCTCTCCCTCTCCCTCGCCGAAGGCTCCCTTGGCCTCTTTTTAAATAAATGACGACACTGTACCACCCCAGTAGATATATAAGTGGCCTAAAACACGGCGGTGTTTGAACAAATTGACAGAAACAAAAGCGACCGTACTTTACCACGTTACTACCTCTCCTTTCTGCAAATGTTGAACTTAATTGGCTGAGAAAGAAAGGACAGGTAAGACGACTGATGTCTCCCAATCTGGCCCTCATCACGGGGACTATTTGTCAGTGGTTTTCGTTTTTAGAGCTCTAACGACACCATCTCCACCGCCCAGAATTGCCCCCGCCCAATTGTTCCGAACTAGAATGTCTAAGCACCCCGTCCTCCCAGAATCACCCCAGCTCTGTACTAGCCGTCTCAGAGTATTTCGAACAAAACAGCTGATGACTTTATTTTCTAAAGGTACATCGCCTAAGCTGATGAGGGTTACCTATTGTCTCCAGCAAGAAAAATGTTTAACTTGTGTCCCTCCCCGAAATAGATGTCTGTGAATCCATGACAGTAGCACCTCGCACTTCTTCATAAACTTAGCAGTCCTCGGAGGAAAATGTGTATTAACAGAACTTGTGTTAAGAAGAACGAGTCTCTACCGGAGAAGCCGGTTCGAATTTTTGATAGACCAGAAAGTTGACAGACGTCAGGCATCCTGCCACGATTATAGGGCACAGGAATCGACACCTAGCAGGCCAGACGATGGACAGGAACACCCACAGAAACCTGCACCACAGCAATGATTAATAAATTAGTAACACACACCGACATAAGAGTTAATAGACATCAATCATACAGCGACCGATAAAAGCATTTCCCCAACTACTCGGTGGTTGGGAGAGAGGATGAAGTGTGTAAATGTCTTCCCTGCCAACTCTCTAAGATTTTGTTTCTTGTACTCATTTAAAGATAACCTGCGGCCATCGGAAGAGAGGGGTCGGACGTGACGCACAGCCTGGCTACGGACCATGGAACATCTATGGCATCGACCAAGGGGGAGCCACGAAGCAAAGGGATGCGGGACGAGGCGCCATTCACAGCATGGAAAGCAATAGAACGAAAGGCTATCCCGAAGCCCCCTGCTCGCTGATCAGTTCGTGCCTGGAGTCCCAACCCGTCGGGCCCGATTGATGGGCCCAATGCTGAAAGATTCTGCTCTCCTTGGTCCGCCCTTTGATCCGATCCCACTCCACCCACTCTTCCCTTGGCCTCCCAAAAGCACCCCTATTTTTCGACATTGACCTTACAAAAGAAAAATGAGAAGCGGGTGCCCAGTCTCAAGGTACCTACAATAAGACCAGTCAAGGGAAAGGACAGAACAGGACTGTGATACAAGAGCAAAGGATGATCACACCCTGAAACGCTGGATTTAGCTGGACCTTAGCTCCACCGCCGGCGCTCAACAGTGCCAACGAAAGAAGAAGAGAGAGCTTACCAGTGATGGCTCACTGCAATAAGACACTGGAAAGCAGAAACACCCCCTGACTGTAACCCATGTTGAGTTGTATTCCTCTCCCAACCACTTTTTGATTTGACTACCTCCCAACCAAGTTTCCAAGATCTTTTTTCGGTCCCCTCCAGCTACACACTAAATAGATGAGGAAACATTAGCTTATTATAAATGACAATTGTATAGCATCAACCGTACACATGACTATGCTGTTTTGCTTGATCCACGCGAAGTCTAGGCCTTAAGTAAATGAGCGTAATTATTCCTTGTTTTACCGAACCTTTTTCAAGTATCGAGTTTGTGTTCAAGCAAGTTTCCCTCCACCTATCTCCGTGTCTGATATCTGATGCAGCTAATGAAATTCTGTATACGCTACGTCATCAACTGTCACGTCAACCACATGTAACTATGTACAATTGTGTCAGATTGCTCCCGCCTGTCCTAAGACTCTGTACTTTTAAGGAACGCATGAAAACATTTACGATATTATGGCTAAAAGGTTAACGAAGGTGAATGTCGGCCAGACAAGCTGGCGAGATATGTTAAAAGGGAGGACTGTGGAAATTTAGTTTGCAACTGAACATTATCTGCGCCATCTTGCCTCTCCCCAGCGCCATGCACCGAAAACGCAGGGCAGCCATTTTAGGCACCCCACTCTCTCTCTCCCCGCTCATCGCCGATCACCAGCGCACCCCTCAGGCGCTGCGAACATCCCCCACGCGCTGGCCACCCCCGCTCTCTTGTGCATGGGCCGTAAAACCTCTCCTTCTGCGCGATCCTGCCATGGAATCGCACCCCGTGCCTGACCAACACCTCCTTTTCATCCCATACATGGTCATACATCCTTTCTGATAACCCCCTTCCTCCGCGCCCGATTGTCCGAACCGATCCCAGGCCATCACCTAGCCCTGCGGATGCAGTTTATTGCCCCTACTGTAAAGGAAACACCCCACATCAAAGGGATTACAGCAGATCAAGGTCCCCCCACCCCCTGAGACCCGACCGGTCGCACACACCCCCGGGAATTGGCGGAATGTCCAGCTGTGTGATAGCCATCTCCCACTGTGGGTGGGGTGGGGGCTTCCACTGCAGATATGTGTGGGAACGAGCTTGAAGTGGGGATTCTGAGGATGTTCTTTCATGTATCAAAGCGATCTCAAGAATGCGCCATGTATGATAAGCCTGCAATAAAGTCATAAACCTGTGTATAAGAGGCCAGGCCTCAGAGATGTGGTTAGAGCACCTCATGACGATACCTTGCTGTCTGACCTGACGTGTTCTCCTCCGGAGAGAATAAAACTTTGTTTCCTGCCTTTCAGTCTCCGGCGCCTGCCTCTTTGTTGGTTTAGCATCGAATGGTATAAGAGGCGATTACCGCCGGGCAATACTTGAAAGGTTATCGACTACGACTGCCGCTACCATTTAACACTCTTGCCCAGGCTTTGAACATTGGTTTCACTTCTTCATGGTCTGTCCTGATCACCACCCTAGGTGATGGGGCCTCTGTTGTCTGCTTGCGTTGTTGGTCTCATTTGTGGTTGGAAGAGTTTGTGAACGTTCCTTGCACCTTACCTGCTCGTTTCCGCTCTTTGCCATTGCCATTCCTCACTCTGGGGGGTCCCCAGTCACTTAACTCAATCCTGGTTTACCCCCACCTTGCTGCACTGTCAGCAAGTGGGGTCCTTGACTCCTTCATCCAGGTGTTCAGTTCTATCTTCCTGGGATTCAGTCCAGGTGGGCCGAAGCTGTGAACCCCCATCCCACTGCGGCAATTCTGTATTAATAGGGCCTTTCAATTTCTGGATTTTTTATGAACTACACACCAAGTGCAGCGGGGATTGATTAACCCTGGAGCATATCAGCAACAGACGGCGATAAATATCGCAAAGTGCGCTTAGCGCTTTCATATTTATCTCCACCTATCGCTGGAATTTATCGCCCGGATAACGCGTTATCAACAACGCGTTTCTCCAGGGCGATAAATAATCCAGCAAAAGAGGCGTTATGCGGGAATATCGCTGGAAATCCAGCGATATTCCCGCAGCGATAGGGGAAATCTTGATGATAGGGAGATGTGGATTCAGCCACTGAATCCACCTCCCATGTCAAAGATAGGGTAGTCATGAAAAAAGCAGACGTACAATCAATACCGGCGATAACAGCGGTTAGCGCTGTTTTTAATATCGCTATGGGTGTCCTGGGCCGTATGTAAATACGGAGAAGGACAGTTAGCGATCATTTTCCATTAGTTTTCACTGGAAACGCCTACTTTGCATCTCATTAGAGATGCAAAGCGAGGCGTGAACAAAATGGGAGCTGAATCAAGGAAACACGCAATAGCGTGTCCTTGTAAATAATGCGATATAATTATCGCCGCTTTTCACCCAAAAACGGACGCTAAAGCGGCGATAATTATATCGCCAGCCCTTGATGATATGCCCCCCTGTGTCTTGTGACCAAATGGAACGAGCAACTGTATTCAGCTGGAGGGGTTGATGAGTTGTCTCAGATTTGATGTGTTTCCCATTTCAAATGTAGGGGTTTGTGAAATGGTTGGTCCTAGCCTTACTTCTCTCCTCAGTTGCTCAATGTGTGTTTATTTCTTGCCTGTCCTCTGCAATTGCCTTCATATTTGCAATGACTTTATTTACTTTAATAATCTGGCAGTGGTTCTTGTTGATGCGATGTATCTCATTATCCCTCTAACGGTTAAATAATATTATATCAATATAATGTAATCTTCATTATATGAACCCTTATAGTCATAGTTTCTGGTGCAGGTGCCATGGGTGTCTTCATTTAGCCTGATCCTTTAAAGTGTCATAGACTTGTACAAATAGAAGAGGGACTGGGACAGAAGGAAGAGGGGTTGGTAAGCAACCTTAGTGGATGGCTGGATGAATGGGGATAGTATTGTGATGCACAGCCAAAGTGAATGGAAGCTTCAGAACTGCTTAAGTGTTGTAGCTGATGGATTGATCTAACCTAAGAAAGTCATCCTGGAAGTCTGGCTTTTTAGGGAAAAGGAAAATAAACAGCAATTTAAGGTAGCCAAAACCCTTCTCCTCCTCCAAGGCCACTGCACATGTGGACCTTGATGAAGAGTAGTTAGAGGAAATTATGTTACTCAAAAGCGTGGTGTTAAAAGATCTGTATTTTATAAAGCACATTTTGTCACTAACTGTGATGTAGGGTTTTCAAGGAGGCACCTGCGTCTTTTGCATAATCCTACAGTTCACCTTTATCGGTTAAACTGACCAATTATTTTAGGGAATAAAAGCACATTGGTGTTTTGTAGGGGGGTGTGAATGTAAACATGCCTTTATTAAAGGATTACTTTAAACTTGAGCTACATACTTGAGAAAGAAGGGACTTGGTTTTGTTGGAGCGGGACAGTGATCTCTCCACAGGGCTGGTAGAAACCCTTGTGGAACCTGTCTACCACTCTTCACCACAGGTCATGATGCTCAACTTTTTAATTAATTTTCAGAGTTGACTGGATCAATTTTAGGCCTGATTTGGAGATTGGAGCATGGTAATTACTCCATCAGGGTGATGGAGTAAAATATCCCATTAACCTAACAGAATACTGCATATTTAGAGGGGTCCACTGGCCTGCTGGACATCTATTCACATCGGCAGGAACCACCATCAAGTGGTTTCTAAAGTATATAAAAAGTGATGGATATAATGCCTGAATTAATCTGAGCCACTGGTTGTTACTCGGGCGGAATTACATGTTATTGTTATTTTGCACACCATGCACCTCAGTTGGGACCCAGCAATATACACATCAGTCTTGTTCCTGATCCAATAGGAACAGTCCAGACCGAACTGCCAAGCCAGGTCCTCCCTGACCTGGACCACAAGCAACCCGGGACTGGTTTTGCCCTTGTTAGTGGCTCATCAGCTGGACGTTGCTTAGATCCAGTAACACAGTGTGTATGGGATCTACGTCTGGGTATTACCGTCCCACTAGGGGTGACATACTAAAGTATACAAAAAGTGCTGGATGGAATGCTTGAATTGATCTCAGCCATTGGTAATTACTTCAGCCGCAACCCAATCCATTGATATTTTGCACACCATGCCACCTCAGTTTGGACCCAGCTATTTGCAAATCATTCTTGTCCCTGCTTTAATGGGAACAGTCCAGCCCGAACTGCCAAGCCAGGTCCGCCTAGAACCGGACCACCAGCAACCCAGGACCGATTTCGCCTTGTAGTGGGCTCATCAGCTGGATAATAGCTTGGTTCCAGTGCAACAGTATGCATGGGACCCCTGTCTGAACATACCCGTCCCACTAAGGGAAACATGCTAAAGTATACAAAAAGTGATGGATGGAGTGCTTGAATTAAACTCAGTCACTGGTAATTATTCGGGCTACATTCCAATCAATTGTCATTTTGCACACGGGGCTGGACTGTTCCCTTTGGGGCAGGGTCGAGTGGTCAAATGACCAAAACTCCAAGGGCCCTTACACCGTTGGGCCATCTGTGGATTATGTCGGTGGCAAATACGGGCTAGTCCCCATCACTGATATACTTAATGATCGCTCATCTGTAAATCAGGTGCCCATTAGTTCAGTGTAGGGGTACCCTGGCGCTGTTGCTCTAAATCAGTGTGTTCCTCAAAGTAATTCAAGAAGAATTACATAAACTGATTCCAAGAGGTGATCCCTTGGCTCATTTTTAGAAACAATCGCAATGGACCGCACTCCGCTAGCCCCTCCTCCGGGTCGCCCCAAGGGAAGTTGGTACATGAAGTTCTTGAGTGGTTCACCCCAGTGGGTGCAAGTAAGTACTTGTTGAACTGATGATCTCTGATGGAGTTCTTGAGTGGTTCACCCCAGTGGGTGCAAGTAAGTACTTGTTGAACTGATGATCTCTAGACCCGATACACGTCCCGGGTTTTAAAATATCGCCCGAGACATGGCTCGGGTTTCGGGATAACTTCCCTCATCAGTAGAGAAAATAGTTAGGGGTGGAAGAGAGGTCCGCCAAGCAACCGTCAAAGGCCTCAGTGCCCGCACAGGCACGCAGGTGCGTCGTCCAGGAGCTCGTCAGCTCAAAGCTCGAGGGAGCCATTTTTAGAAACAATCGCAATGGACCGCACTCTGCTAGCCCCTCCTCCGGGTCGCCCCAAGGGAAGTTGGTACATGAAGTTCTTGAGTGGTTCACCCCAGTGGGTGCAAGTAAGTACTTGTTGAACTGATGATCTCTGATGGAGTTCTTGAGTGGTTCACCCCAGTGGGTGCAAGTAAGTACTTGTTGAACTGATGATCTCTAGACCCGATACATGTCCCGGGTTTTAAAATATCGCCCGAGACATGGCTCGGGTTTCGGGATAACTTCCCTCATCAGTAGAGAAAATAGTTAGGGGTGGAAGAGAGGGCCGCCAAGCAACAGTCAAAGGCCTCAGTGCCCGCACAGGCACGCAGGTGCGTCATCCAGGAGCTCGCCAGCTCAAAGCTCGAGGGAGCCATTTTTAGAAACAATCGCAATGGACCGCACTCCGCTAGCCCCTCCTCCGCGTCGCCCCAAGGGAAGTTGGTACATGAAGTTCTTGAGTGGTTCACCCCAGTGGGTGCAAGTAAGTACTTGTTGAACTGATGATCGCAGCAACCCTATACACTCACCTACTCCCTGCTGACGAGAGGCAACTACCTCGAAACACGTGTCCAGGGATGGCTAACGCAACACTTACTTTCACTCAAGACTTGGGCAGAGGCGTACCCACCGACGCTGACTACATGGACCACAACACTTTGGGGTAACACGCTGGTAGGACGAGCAGAGTGCGGCCAATTAGATTTGTATTAACATTCAGGCTCCCTCGAGCCGGTGGAGCTGACAAGCTCATGGATACGCACCTGCGCGCCACGAGGGGTACTTTACCTGAGCAAACTTTTTCTGGCAGTCTACGCAGCAACCCTATACACTCACCTACTCCCTGCTGACGAGAGGCAACTACCTCGAAAGACGTGTCCAGGGATGGCTAACGCAACACTTACTTTCACTCAAGACTTGGGCAGAGGCGTACCCACCGACGCTGACTACATGGACCACAACACTTTGGGGTAACACGCTGGTAGGACGAGCAGAGTGCGGCCAATTAGATTTGGATCCCTTGGCTCATATAAATATTTTATAGTATTCTGTGAAACATTTCAACTTTTCAATATGCAGCTATCGTTCATTTGAAAAGTTCTATACAGGTGCTTGCTGTATGTTATTTAAGACTTTTCTTTTATGATTATTTTTAGATAATTTGCAAGCGTTTTCACAGGACTATTAAGTTCTCATATATTATATGGTCAGATCAGATCTACATCTTTTATTGAGTTCTGTCCTTACAAGTATCAGTTCCTGAAAGGTCACAGAAGAATCAGTTTTGATTTATTTGTTATCCACTTTCTTAATTCTGGTACGTAGAGTCTTGACGTATTTTGCAGGGCCTGTCTTTAGTGTTGGCAGTCTAAATAATCTTATCTTCCAAGGTGGTTTTCTATGCATTCTACATATTTTATGCATTAGTGTCTGATGGTTTAACCGCAAATACATCTTCAGAAAATGTGCAGAAACACAGATCTATTGGGGCCTGATTACAAGCCGAGGGCAACTAGAGGGTATTTTCTACATCTAATAAATACAATTACCCTATGGTGAGGTTTTGAGAAGAAATATTAAATTCCTCCTGTTATGAGTTTCTGCCCTGGGAAGGAGGCATAACATTCAGATGTGCAATTTCTCACACCCAATGTGAATGTTTTGCCTCTTTTTGGCCATTTTACCGGCTATATTTAAGTGGGATTTTAAAGGAAGGATAGGTCGCGGGGTTCCACACCTGGTGCTAATCTCTGGGGGAACTTTGTTTTTAAATAACATGTGTCCTCCTGCAAAGTTCCTTGTGTGTCCAACAATTTACAGCCAATAATAAAAATTTCAAGATAACTCTGGCGATTAATATTCCTGCTAGAGAGAGATCGAGTTTTGTCTAGTGGCAGTTTCCACTCATGAAAAAGTAGCACCAAGGATTAATCTGTCTGCTGCAAAAACATGTACATGCAGATCACAGAACTGTATTTTGTCACAGAGATACTTCTTAGGTCACGGCCTACCAGACAGCGTAGCTGTCTGGTTTGCTAAAGACATCTTGGTGACATTCAGAAAGCTGACCTAGGACTGCATTCCGCCCATTGCTTACCATTGGCTTTGTGGTTTGTAAAGCATATTTTTTGGCTTTCTATGTGCTAGCTTTATTTGCTTTCGGCTGTCCAGCTTGAGTTCATCCCTCCCTTTGCCCAAGCCTTACTGTATGCTTCCACAAACTCGATTTCGGCAAATCTTGGTCTTATCTTGTCACATTTGCTGTGCATTGAAAGTCAGAGGCCAAATGTCAGTGTCTCTCTTCTGAAGAAGTTAGGTGTTTACTCTTCTTTCTTTGACATCAAAGTGAGAGAGTTTATATGACAATCCTACTGAGTATCCATGTAAGAAGAGAGGGTGTAGAATGTCTTTTTTCTAGCACACAACAAAAAATGAACTGTGCTGATGTTTCAGAATATATCAGAATTAGTAGAAATGAAGCACATTTTTTGTAATTCTGAAGTGTGGTGGAAACAAATATTTGAATACGAACAAAACACAATAATACACTCAGGGATGACATTTGCACCGAGTATTATTTGTGTGCAGAGAAACTGTCTTCTGGTGTAAATGTAATGGTCATTTCAATTGGAAATGTGTTGTATGAAATTACAATGTGCTACCACACCATGCATACTTCACACCACGCCACGCTCTTCTACTCTGTGCCCTTCCACTCCATACCACGGCACTCCATTGTATGACTCTCCACTCCACTTTGTGACATGCCACTCCACTCTACGCCTCTCCACTCTAAGACGCTCTATGTTACACCACTCCACTCCAATTTATGCTACTCACTCCATGACACAAAACGCCACTCCACTCTACATTGCTGCACTGCACACCACTTACCCCTCTCCACTCTACCCCACTCCAATCTACCCCACTCACTTCAAATTTATCCCACTCCACTCCAATCTACCCAGCCCAATTACACACCCTATCTCAATCTACCCCACTTCAATCTACACCACTCCAATCCAGTCTACCCCAATCCGCTCCACTGTGATCCACTCTACCCAACCTCATTACAGTCTACCCTACACCAATCTAACCCACTCCACTATACCCGAATCTAACCCACTCCAATCTACCTCACTCCACTCCAATCTACCCCACTCCACTCAATCTAATCCAATCTTCCTCACCCCACTCCGCTACAATCTACCCCAATCTACCCCACTCAAATCTATCCCACTTCACTCCAATCTACCCAGCTCAATTACCCACCATATCCCAATCTACCCCACTTCAATCTACACCACTCCAATCCAGTCTACCCAAATCCACTCCACTATGATCCAATCTACCCCACCCCACTACAGTCTACTCTGTTCCAATCTAACCCACTCCACTATACCCCAATCTAACCCACTCCAACCTACCTCATCCACTCCAATCTACCCCACTCCATTCAATCTAACCCCAATCAACCTCACCCCAATCTACCCCACTCAACACCAATCTATTGCATCCACCAATCTACTGCCTATCCTCCTGTCATCTTAGACAGAGGCACTCTGAGGTGTTCAAAAGGATCGACTGGTTACGCGTCTCGACTCCCCTCAAATTCGGTCTGAGGCACCCATCAGCCGGTACCATGAATACATCTGACACCTCTCCGACTTCTACCTGAATCCTTTACCCTAGCTAGGTACTTTTTCCTATGTCACTAGTTGAATCCTGCACTGACATGGATCCAAAACCCTTGAATTCCATTTCTCCCAACCTCGAGCCGGCTGGCCACATTGCTTTCAGTATCATATATCCCCCTAACCTATCAAAAACATTGTCAAAAACTTTAAACATAGATTACTCAAAACCCACCCAGAGACCCTTATCTCAGATCCCTACTTCTCCATCAAAAAATGTACTATAAATGATCTCATCTTCTACACTAAACGACATGCACAATGGAGGAAGGCCATCTACTCATTGCTCCAGAGCTCCACTTCCCTGAAGACTCCACATGGTCTTAGAGGGATGGCTACGCCCTCCCTAGCTTATAGAGCAGAGGCCACCATCTCCCTCTACAAAAACGGAACCACCCTAATCCAAGCTTCAGACCGCAACCTAGCAGTGTTTGAGAATTTTTTCCCCATCATCATGCATACAGTGGCTAACATTAAATCTACCCCCTCCCGAGGAGACACCAGTTCCCCTGAGATCCCCCAGTCTCCTCAAAGTTCATCCTCTCTCATTCTAGACTCCTCTTTTGACCCACGCTTGGCTCCGATCGATACTCATTCATTTACCACCACACATAATAATAATTCTCTGTCAATTACAGGTGGGACTGAGCCTCTTCAGTACAGTCACCATTCTAGTCTGCATGCTTGCCTCTCCTCTAGAATAGCTAGCTCTGACTTCCCAAGCACTACAGATCATAACATCGCCCCTGTCACTCACTTGACCCCTTCCCCCAAAGTACCCCTCAATCCTAGCCTACCTCCACAAACTCTTCTGGGTCAATATTCAACTAACCCTTCTTCTTCTAACCTTCCCAATCCTCTGAGCTCTCAGCACCAAGTCCCGGATTCCCCCTCCACCTGGCACACACAGTCGCCGCCAGGCCCATCGATCCCCTCTTCCACAAGTTCTCCCCACCTCAATGTCCCCTGCTCTTAGCCTCGCATTCCCATCCCACACTTCATTGGAAGCTAGACTAAAAGAGATCTCTCTTTGCCTCCAACAAAATAAGGCTGAGGTCCGAAGCCTATTACATATCAGCTCGGAACTGTCAGTCATGTTGAGATTAAGCTGCCCCACAATGTCCAATCACCTTATCTGCACACCCCCATCTAAGGGGAGCACCAGACTCCCTGCCTCCCACTCAACTTGTAGATCATCGCCCCACAATTGGGAAACTGCATTCCATCCTAATGACCCTTCACAGCCCTCTAGATGTATAGCCTCACTGTCTGACAGGGATATCCATTCTCTCCTACTCTCATATGATCCAACACTTTCTCTCAACAATACAAACTTGCACCAAATTAAAACAATCCCTACAGACCCTTTTAGGGTACCTAGGTTAAACACCAGAGCCTCAAATGAGAATAACCTCACGAGAATCACTACCACACGATCTACCACACTTGATAACAACCCAAAACTTAAATGCATGCTTCTTAACTACAGCTCAGCAGTAAGACATGCTGCTGACATTGCTGACCTCATCCTTGCTCAAGGCCTTGACCTTGTAATTTTTGCTGAAACCTGGCTAAATGACTCATCTGCTCCCATCCTGGACATTCTAGTGCCTCCCAACTACGATATTATCGGGCTGGAAGGAACCAGCAGCCAAGGTGGTGGCATTGCTTGCATACATCATAGCAATCTAACAGTCAAAGCTACTACAATCCGATCTCCTGCCGTCTTGTGAATACCTGTGCATTGAGGTGGTTTGTAGCAACAAACACCTATGCAAATTGCACATGTTCTACCACCCGCCACGCGACAACCCTCTCTTCATAGAACAGATCATGGGCATTGTCTCAGCTAATGCTGATCTCCATGGCACTCCGATCTTCCTGAAAGATTTCAACCTTCACTGGAATGATATGAATGATGGGGCAGTCAATAGCCTTAAATCCTTCCTGCTAGACTTCAACCTAATCCAAATTTGTGACAGCCCCACGTATATTAAAGGAGCTACCTTAGATTTTGCTCAATACGATCCTACTGGAATCTATTGTCCCATGTGATTGGACAGACCACCATTGCATCACCTTTCGCATCCTGGACTCTGTAAGAGCCAATAGAGTCCAGCCTACGAACCTCAGACACTGGAAAAGATGTCTACGCAACTCCTATGATCTGACTGCTCTCTGTGATAACATCTTGCCCGCTCCTGTGAACATGTCTGATGTCCATGACCTTACAGCCCACTATAACCGTTCCATGACAATTGTTCTAGACTTAATGGCGCCGCTACAGCAAAAAATATTATCCTCCAAAGTCTCCAAACCATGGTAAAATGATAGTCTTAATGTTGAAAGACGGAATTCAAGACTTGCGGAAAGAATGTGGAGATCCTTTCCCTCCCTTGAATATCTCAACCATCTGAGAACCCTCAGAAGCATCTATAACAAATGCATCAGATGCTGGAAAGCCACTTTTTTAGAAATCAATTAGATCAAGCAAAAAAAGTCTAAAACAATTGTTCAAACTCATCAGGTCTCAAGCAAGCAATCAACCTAACCTCTCCGCATTGGGTCGAGGGCAATAGCCGAACTGCGAGGAATTCGCTGATTTCTTCTTGGGTAAGACAACTAAGATAGAAGCTAACCCATGGTCAGCCTTGGAGCTCCTGTCGATCTGTCTGCCAAACACTTTCCTCCCTGGTCAGATTTCATCCTGCCTGCTCAGCTCTGCCCCCCCAAAAGCAATGCATTTTGGAGCTTATTCAAAACCGTTGATGAAAGCACTATACGCAAAACGCTGGCTACTATGAAACAATCTAATCATTTCAATGACCCCCTGCCATCGAACCTCTTCCCTGAAAGCAGAACCTCCATACTCCCACTTTGGCCTAAGATTGTCAATGTGTCTCTGCTGCAAGGTGCTATTCCGGACTGCCTAAAATCTGGGTAAGTTACCCCTATTATAAGGAAACCATCCGCAGATCCCACTGACCTACATAACTTCCGCCCAATTTCTAACTTACCCACTTTGGCAAAGCTCCTAGAGAAATGTATGCATGTCCAACTCTGTAACCACATTGATCAATTCCAATTCCTGGACCAATTTCAATCCGTTTTCCAACAAGGTCATAGCACAGAATCCGCTCTCACCCACATAGTAGATGATGCACTACGATTGCTTGATCAAAACTAATCTTGCCTACTGATCCTCCTTGACCTTTCGTCAGCATTTGACACTGTTAAACATGATAACCTAATTGATCTCCTGGCGCATAGGATGGGGTTATCTGGGCCTGTGCTAAACTGGTTCTCCTCATTCCTCCACAATAGAACTCAAAGCTTCAAGGTGAACCAGTCCCTATCTCATCCCTCTCCGGACACGCTGGGGGTTCCACAGGGATCTACGCTCTCACCCACGCTCTTCAACCTGTTCATGGAGCCTTTAACAGTTATCCTGAAATCATCCAGCATTCACAATCAGATGTACGTGGACGATAACCAACTTTACCACAAGATCTCCTCCCCTGATGACATCAGGTCCCTCAACTCAGTCCTACTGGAAACACAAAGATGGTTGACACATAACCACTTGAAGATCAACGCTCTCTAAAAGGAATTCCTTCTAATTGCACCACACAAGCAATCTCCAATCATAAAACAATGGATGAATCAGCTAACAGCTTTTAACTGTACGCCACACATCGTTGATTCCACAACCTCTTTGGGAATAATGCTAGACAAGAGTCTGAACATGCAGAAGCACATTAGTAACCTCACCAAAGGAGCGAGCTTACAACTCAACATCTTAAGGAAAATAAAACCTTTTCTCCCTTCACATGACCTAAAGATTGCGATACAAGCCTTAGTGATCTCAAAGCTGGACTATGGAAGCGCAACCCTTTGCGGCCTTCCAAGATCGAAGACCGCTACTCTCAGGGCTGCCTTACAGGCGCCAAGAGATACAACCATTTCTCTCCAGATCTTATTTCCCTGAACTGGCTCCCTTATGAAGCTCGGATACAACTAAAAATCTCATGCATGGTACATAAAGCCATTCACTTCAATACCCTGATATACCTCGCTCAGAAACTGGAGCTCTCCGGTGGATCGAGAGCCTCTAGAAGTGCCACTGCTCAAATCACAAAAATTCAAGAAAAGAAAAACCTAGCATCGAGCCTTCTCCGGTATCGCCCCAAGGATTTGGAACTCCCTGCCCCCAGAAGTCAGACTGAATCCTTATACTGTCCATTTCAAAAAGGAAGTCAAAGTGTTATTAATGAATACATTTCTGCCTTAGTATGGGTGCTTACAAGGACACTGAAGAATGCCTTGCAAGTTAGAATCCCAGCTGCCAAGCTCCTGAGGGCACCTAGCCCTACAAGGCGTTTAAATTTGTTCTTTGTGCATTCTGTTTTCTACCTCTTGTATCCTTCCGGATGTATTTCACTCCAATCTATCCCACTCCACTCAAATCTACCCTACCATAATCCACCCAATCTATCCCACTTCAATCAACCCCACTTCACCCTTTGCCACTCCACCCTAATCTACCCTACTCACTCCAATATACTCCTCGCAACTCCTATTTTCCCCATTCCACTCCAATCTACACCATTCCACTCCAATCTTCCCCAATCCACTCCACTCCACTTTTCCCCAGTCTACCCCACTCCACTCCAATCTACCCAATATATCCCACTCCACTCTACCCTGATCTACCCCGCTCCAATCTACCCCACCCTACTCCAATCTACCCCCCTCCACCCCAATCAACTCCATTTCATCGCAGTCTACCCCAATTCAATCTACCCCACTCTCACTCCAATCTACCCTACTCAATCTTCTTCAATGCAATCCAATCTACGCCACTCTACCCACTCTACCCCAATCTACCCCACTCCACCCTACTCCAATCTACCACACCCCATCCCAATCCACCCCACACAACTCCAATTTACCTCACCCCCAATCTACCCCACTCCACCCCAATCTAACCCACTCCAAACTACCCCAATCTACCCCCGCACTATTCCACTCTACCCTACTATAATACACCCAATCTACCCCACTTCCATCCACCACACTCCACTCCAATTTACACTACTCCCCTCCGGTCTACACCACTCCACTCCAATACACTGCAGTCCACCGCACTCCACTCTTATCCAATCTACCCCACTCCATTTCAATCTACCCCAATGTATCCCATTCCACTCGACCCCAATTTACCCCGATCTATACTAATCCTATCTACCTCACTCCAATCTACTCCTGTCTAATCTACCCCAATCTACTCCACTCCAATCTACCCAATCCACCCCCGTCTACCCCAATTCACCCATCTACCCCAATTCAATCTACCCTTCATGACGTCCCGTGCATGTCCAGGCAGTCTGGAGCCATTTTCAGGATGTGTACATGATATATTTTACATATGTTTATATTAAATTTTAATTACATTCAACTCATTTACAAGTCAGGGGCATGCCTGTAGATGTGGATCGGGTCCATCCCTCCTGCACCCAGGCTTGGTACCCAACCCACTGAGCTTCATTGGCGGACAGAAACAAAATAACGGGGCAGATTTACAAGCCCCATGTGCCACTTTTGCGCCGCCGTTGCGTCTCTTCTGTGACGCGGCGGCGGTGTACAGCTAGCGCCATGCTGCGGGGGATTTACAACGTGACGCATCTAGGGAGATGTGTCACGTTGTACAGCCCTGCGCCACATGAAACCTGCGTCAGGTTTCATGTGGGCGTTCTGGCGCAGGGGGGGCGTTCCGGTGCAGGAACGCCTCGGAAAAGTGCCTGAGTGAAATCTACAAGATTTCACTCAGTCACTTTTCCGACCCCGCTGCGTCAAAACCTTGCGCCTGCTTGAAGCAGGCGTAAGGTGTGACGCACCATGTGCAAGATAGGCCGGGATGGCACAGTGCTGGAATTGCGTCGCGCCCGCGACACAACTCCAGCACTGCGCCAACGTTACGACGGCAGATGCGACACGCATCTGCATTTCCTTGCGCCATGATGCACTGCATTGTAAATGCGGCACATCCGTGGTGGCGCAAGAATTGTGATGCGTGTCGCAAGTTTCCTGGCGCATCCCTGCTGATTTGCAGGGATGCGCCAGGAATTGTAAATCTGCCCTAATATACTCATCACATAATGCGCTGCAACATGCACGGCATTCCACGATTAGAAATGTCACATTACATTACACGCTTTAATGCAGCCGTATTACCAGTAGCCTTCACCCTTTACGCCCTCAACACCATTTAAAAAAATAAAAAAAAATTATTCTCCGTCACAAGCTGTTTGCTCAGTATCCACGAGCCAGTATCTTCACATCCAGCCTGCATAATCCTGCCTTGTTTCACATCTTCTTCACAGGCGGCGACTGAAAGGGCCACTTAACCCTGCTCCATTTTTTAATTAAAAGTGCTACAGTGGAAGCAGAAAGCAGAAAGAGGAATTAATTTCCGAGCAGGTTTTTAACAAGGATTGCGGGTGTTTGCCCTTTGAAAAACAAGCGCTTGTTGACACGAGCGCGACGAAGCGGGCGAGAGCGATGCAGTGTGGGAGGTGCACGTGCACGCCTCAGTCTCGTCCTTTTGGTAAATCATCTGTTGTGAAATGTGTCCTGTACACAGGGCCGGCTCTAGGGCGGTGCGACCGGTGCCACCGCACCGGGTGCTGACTTTGCATGGGGGCGCCTATTTGCTAGTTTATATTGTTCTTAAAAGCACCCGCTGCAGCGTTCCTGACCTCCAGCAACTTTAAGCCAACAATAAATCTGTCAAGCCTTCTCCGGTGATTGATGCTCTTCCCGGACAGAGAACGAAGTTTTGTCTAGTGGAAGTTTTTACAGGGGGATGTTTTGGTTCATGTTAAGGTAGTGCAGAGGGTTATTATGCCTGCTGGAGAGAATGTGTACCATGAAAATCAGGAAGTGAACATAACAAATCTGTCAGGGGGTTACTGCTTTCATCAGAGATTTCCTTTTGTTACTTGCAGGTTATAAGTTAAAATGCAACAAAAAAAACAGTGAGCTATTAAATGTCCACAAAGACCTGAAATGCAGACTTCAAGTATAGATTAGAGTGTATTGATATTTTCCCCCAGATTTTCAATATCCTAATGTTGTACAAAGTGCTGGCTTGGGTAGAAATCAATTCCAATTATTAACCCCTTCCCCACTCATGACGGAACCGCTCCGTCATGAGCCACGGTTGCCGTGTGCTCATGACGGAACGGTTCCGTCATGCCACTAACGTTGGCGGCCGCTCCGCCCACGCGGCGCTGTTTCCCCGCCTGTGCGGGGGGACAACGCAACTGAGCGGAGTCATGACGGAACCGTTCCGTCATGAGCACAGCTCAACCGTGGCTCATGACGGAGCGGCTGGTCATGAGCACAGCGCCACCGCGCTGCCCCCCCGCACCCCCCAGCGCCGCGGCGGAATTCCCGCCGCGGCGAAGGGGTTAAAGATCATCCCCAACCATAGTTACATTTAAATTTCTGAGATTGTTCTTCTCCAGACTAAGCCCCCCAAACTATACTGCCTACCAGTTTGGATGACATATAAATCCTACCACTCTCTCTTATGTAACGTTTCCTATACATTTATTTACACACATATGATTGAGTAATGTGTGTGCAATGTAAAGTGCTCTGACACCCCTCACTTTTAGGAGTGACACTATAAAACGAATTAAATGCATCTGAGTGAGAGTGGTTATGGAGACTGTTAAGGGGTGGTGGTAGTGCGGGAAACCGTTGCGCAGGTGGTCATTGGGGGGGCGCCAAAAACCATTATCGCACAGGGCGCCACCAGTGCTAAAGCCGGCCCTGCCTGTACAGAGCAAGTAACGGGTAGTATGTAAAGCAAGAATGTATTTCTGCATTTACATATACCCAGACCCACTGGGATTATGTGGCAATAAAGGACCATAACATATGGCAGTGTTGATTAAATTATTAATATTGCTGAACTTCCTTGCAAGTCATATTTAATTATGTTGTCATTTTCACACATATTAATGCTGCCTGGGTAAAGGTTGCATCTCATTTGTACCGGTTTAACACCTGAATAGAGAGACTGGTAATTGGACTGTGGCCAGTTAATCTTTGCAAAGGTTCTGCCACAGAGCAGCACCATGTGTCTCACATTTTTACTTTTGAGCCATTTGAGGAACAATTTTTCTTAAATCTGCAAATTACGCTGGAGTATGTGGCAAGTGTTGGAGAACAATAGTTTCACAGAAAAACGCTGTGGATGCATAATCCCAAAATTCCAGTGGCCCCTTGTACACCTTCATGTGGCCAGTTTAACAACCTGTACCCTGAAATGTATCCAAATTATGTGAATTTCAGAGGTTCTGATTTTGAGCAAACAACCCAACATTTGGTCAACCTCTTGGTGGCCTCAAGCCCTTGGCCCGTTATCTAGCCCTAATCCCAAGGTAAACAAGCATTGGCATAGCCAATAGGTCTCGCCTTTGGGAGCTTATAAGTGTTTAGCCATGCAACAGTTGCATAACTAAATACTTATAAGGTCCCAAAAGCGAGACCTATTGGCTATGCAAAGCGGCCGTGCGGCCTCGAAAGTGAAAGTGATCGCGATCACGATCAAACATCAAAGCGGCCGTGCGGCCGCGAAAGTGAAAGTAATTGCGGTAAAGCACAGCGCGCGTTCCCGTGCACATGCACTGTAGCTCTAGGCTGGCCTGGTAGCACTTTTTGGAGCCCTCTCAATAAGTTTCTCCAGACCAGCGCATGCGCTGGGTCAGGCGAGACCTAAAAAACTTAGGTATATGGTTTGATCAGAAACTTCCCTTTAACAGCCAAATCACAGCCTTGAGGCTGTGAGGAAAACTGAGATCCAGACTTTAATTTTTTCGAGGCTAGACTAATGCATTGTGTTATATCTAGGGGTGTCTCAGTCTCGCATAATGCATCTTCCAGAGTGCAGAACGTAGTGGCTCATCTGCTACTTAATCTTCTGAAGCATGTCTCCATGGGTTTCTCACTTGACAAGTTACATTGGCTTCCGGTGAAGTGGAGGATCTCGTTAAAGTAATTATGCTACTGTTATAAAGCTTAGACAGAGGCCCTTGGTATCTAAGCCATTCATCCAACCCTGTACTCCTCTGAGGACTCTCCGAGCCTCAGGGTGAGTGGAGTGTCTATTCCAAGAGTGAGAAGAGTACTCCTCGGTGCCAGCTTCTTTTGTTTTTTTAGCATCAAAACTTTGGAACTCGCTGCATGTATCTTTGCGACAAGCCCCTTCGTAACTCCTCTTAAACAGATTAAAAACCTAGCTGTTTAGACAGAATTGATCTGCTGATGCGTATCACGTGGGAGCCTGGAGACTAGCGCGGGGACACCTCGTTTTGAGATAGACATGTGTTTATAAGTTTTATTATTATTATTATTATGAGAAATTATTCAGTTTGCCAAGCTGTGCGATTGCGTGACTTCGTTAAGAATAAACGAGATGCCAATGTTGGTCTCCCTTGGAATGCTTCTTAGTTCTGAGTATTGGTGTGAGGGGGACATCTTCTCGGGAAGAGCCACTGCTAGTCAGATTGGTGCATATTGGCAAAGGGTGCAATAATAATGTAATTCCACCTTTACTTGTGCACCTTTAGGGCAATTTAAAACATGACACCCCTAAATCAGACAAAGTATGTGTTGTCCATTGACAAACTATAAGAAGTAGCAGAAGCGATATGGCCTGGCAGATAGCATACCACTGGGTCCCTTTTTCTGGTGTATTATCCTTCTATTCATTCCTATGTACAGACACATTTTAAGGCATGGGCAAAGTCTGCATTTGCCCAGGAGCCTCACCTTCCAAGGGGCACCTGGGAAAGTGAACTTTCTCTCTCTATGTCACCTCTGTCTATTTCTCAATCTCAGCCTCTCATACAGTATTCTTGACTATCTGGCATCATGGGTCTTGAATTAGCGGAAATAATGAATGTATTGCCCAGGCCCCCCAATTTCTTAAGTTGACACTGCCTATAAACCTCCCGGCCCTTCTTCTCATTTGTTAATATAACTAACATTTTATCTTCTTTCCTCATTCAGCATGTCTAATCTTACATCCTAATCTGTCATCAACATGTGGTTCTACCCCTCTGTCAATCTGTGGTGCCAGAATGAATCTTCAGCTCACATCCAAATGGTTCTGCCTCAAACACAATTTACCTAAGAGACATGACAGTCTATCCCCTTTACTCTTATCTGTTGACTTGATTCGAGCACTCAGTCCTTCCAGTTACTTCTGCGTTGTCTTGCCCATTTAAAAAACCTTCCTTTTATCAAAGGAGAGTGCAGTTTGAATATTTACCAAGCATTGGCAAAGCCAACAGTTCTGGCATTGGCTGTCAGTCTTTTGGCTTTAGCAGTGCTTGTTTTGTTTTGTCATAGATTTTTCAATACATTATTGTTTACGGAGCAACAGGACCCTCATCAATCTAAAAAAAACATTGGCTACAAGCAAAAAATATTTTGGGTCTTAAAATGCACTCATTGCCATAGTAGTCCGTGGCACATAATGGAACTACTTTGTGTGTGGATGTGCTCCTTGTGAAGAAGCAGAATGTCTTAACTGACAGTGAAGTTAGCTAATGGCTAAAGTGTGTTGACCCATTGCTCCATGACGTAGAAAGCGAAGAGGGCGGAAAATGAATGTGAATGAGACAAAATCAAACAATGGATGAAGAGCTCTTTCTGAAAGCTTATTTGAGTATATGATACATATAAGTCTAGTAAAATCAGAAGGTCTAGGCTAACACCAGTCCTGCAATATGTGACCTCCAAGAGCCAAGCCCCTCTGTTTGCTGAAATCCCTTGTGAAGTTTGCATTAACTCCCACTGTTGAAATAGATTACGCAATATCATCAGAGTGGCTATCATCAAATTTTTGACTTTCTAATCGACAACAAACAAGTTATTTCTTTCAGTAATAAACGTCCTTATAAAAGGTCCTGTATTGCTCTCTTCACCATAAAACAGAAGGTGGTGTGCGTGCAATCCTGGTGCAAGCTGCCTTCTGTCGGCAGCGAAAAAATACTGCCCACTCACCAGGCAGCGAAAGGGTGCCACTGCACCCTGTGGCTTTCCTTAAAAAAATATTACACTATCTCTGACACTCTGCAATTACAAATGCAAAAACAACAATTGATGGACAGAATGCAGAACAATGTCATATATTCACCCCAGTACAGAGATCTGGGCCTAAATCCATCGTTTTTTTGCTCACCATGCCATTCCAGTTTGAACTCAGCCATATGCAAATCAGTCTTGACCCTGTGCCCCATGGGAACAGTCCAGCCCGAACTGCCAAGCCAGGTCCTCCCTGGACTGGAAACAAGCATCCTAGGACCGGTTTCGGGCTTTCAGCCCTCGTCAGCCAGGATAGCTTGATTCCAGTGGCATGGAGAGCAAGGGACTCACGTCTGAGCATACCCTTCCCACTCGGGGTGACAAATGCAAAAACAACAATTGATGGACAGAATGCAGAACAATGTCATACATTCACCCCAGTACAGAGATCTGGCCCTAAATCCATCGTTTTTTTGCTCACCATGCCATTCCAGTTTGAACTCAGCCATATGCAAATCAGTCTTGACCCTGTGCCCCATGGGAACAGTCCAGCCCGAACTGCCAAGCCAGGTCCTCCCTGGACTGGAAACAAGCATCCTAGGACCGGTTTCGGGCTTTCAGCCCTCGTCAGCCAGGATAGCTTGATTCCAGTGGCATGGAGAGCAAGGGACTCACGTCTGAGCATACCCTTCCCACTCAGGGTGACAAATGCAAAAACAACAATTGATGGACAGAATGCAGAACAATGTCATACATTCACCCCAGTACAGAGATCTGGGCCTAAATCCATCGTTTTTTTGCTTACCATGCCATTCCAGTTTGAACTCAGCCATATGCAAATCAGTCTTGACCCTGTGCCCCATGGGAACAGTCCAGCCCGAACTGCCAAGCCAGGTCCTCCCTGGACTGGAAACAAGCATCCTAGGACCGGTTTCGGGCTTTCAGCCCTCGTCAGCCAGGATAGCTTGATTCCAGTGGCATGGAGAGCAAGGGACTCACGTCTGAGCATACCCTTCCCACTCGGGGTGACAAATGCAACAACAACAATTGATAGACAGAATGCAGAACAATGTCATACATTCACCCAAGTACAGAGATCTGGGCCTAAATCCATCGTTTTTTTGCTCACCATGCCATTCCAGTTTGAACTCAGCCATATGCAAATCAGTCTTGACCCTGTGCCCCATGGGAACAGTCCAGCCCGAACTGCCAAGCTAGGTCCTCCCTGGACTGGAAACAAGCATCCTAGGACCGGTTTCGGGCTTTCAGCCCTCGTCAGCCAGGATAGCTTGATTCCAGTGGCATGGAGAGCAAGGGACTCACGTCTGAGCATACCCTTCCCACTCGGGGTGACAAATGCAAAAACAACAATTGATGGACAGAATGCAGAACAATGTCATACATTCACCCCAGTACAGAGATCTGGGCCTAAATCCATCGTTTTTTTGCTCACCATGCCATTCCAGTTTGAACTCAGCCATATGTAAATCAGTCTTGACCCAGTTAAAGTTGATCAGTTAAGCTATCCTGACTGATGACGGCTGATAGCCAGAAACCGGTCCTAGGATGCTTGATTCCGGTCCAGGGAAGACATGGCTTGGCAGTTCGGGCTGGACTGTTCCCATGAGGCACAGGGTCAAGACTGATTTGCATATGGCCATGTCTAAACTGGGGTGGCGTAGTGGGCAAAAGAACGATGGATTTAACCCAGATCTCTTGACTGGGGGAGAATGTCTGCATTGTCAGCATTCCGTCCATCATTTGTTTGTTGTAACACTCTGCAATTACAAGCCTCTGAAAACCTCTCCCAGAAGTGATGCTAGTTCCCTCACCTCTTCTTCCCTATGTCCACTCTGCACATCATCAAATCTTGACAAAAGGGACCTCTCCCTTTTCTCCTACTTCTCCAGTTGATGTGGAATATTTTCCTTCTCATTCCAGAAGAAAGTGGAGAGATATAATGAATATTAATGTATTATTTATTTATATGTATAAAGCGCAATTCATTGATCAAACTGCATCTCAGCGCTAAGGACCAGCAAATGCAAGTAGTCAGTAATAATTCCGATCACCTAAAGATAGAGCTTTTCAGAGGTTTCTGGAGGGCTAATATTGACTCTTCCTTCCAGATGTAAAAAGGCAGTTCATTCCAAAGCTTCGGGCCAAGTACTGAGAATGTAATGTCACCTTTAGATGTACTTTAAATGAGGAGAGTGTGAGAAGTCAGAGGTCACTAAAGCATAATGTGTTCTTCTTGGATGGTTAGAAGAGATTTTATCGATAAGGTAGAAAGGCCCCATTCCATGTCGGCACTGAAAGGCGGGTGTCACGATTTTAACATGCCCCCTGGCTTTTATGGGTAACCAAGCATTGGACTTCATGAAATAAGAAACATGGTGTCTGTTTGAAGGATAAAAATCAGAACTACAGCGTTGTGCACTCCTGCAGAATAATTACCTGTGATCCTGGAAGACCTCCAAACACAAGGTTCCCATGATTAGGCCTTGAGCTGACGAGAGCGCCCTCAGCGTGTTTGTGGGTAGCAGAGTGAAGGTAACACCTTGTGAAGAAGAGACACATTGAACCAACAATCCTTAACAATACTTTTGATGTGAGGTTTTAGACCGATGTCTCCACCCCAGATAACACCAAGATCTTATGCCCGATCAGAAATCATTGAGGGAGTTCCAATTGAAGGAGGGGTGGAGGACATTGTAACTAGGCAGGGGTGTAACACAGGTCCCCGCAGCCCCCACGGTTTGGGGAGCCCCTAGCTTCAGGGGACCCCCTCAGCACAGTATCCTGGTCGGAGAGCTCCTGATCGAGTCCAGAGGGGGGGCCTTCACGTACCTTGCAGGGTGCTCCCCTCAGGTTTCGTTATGCCACTAGGTGGCACGATTTGGGCACAAAATCATGGCCTCCATTTGGTAACATTGACCTAAAGCACTTCCACCTCTGACCATAGAGAGCGCTACCTCTCTTGTCAACAATAGTAAATGTTTGTAGCTCCGTTGACCATTGTTCTCTGACAGATTGTAAGATGTCCACAGGCGTGTCATCATTGACCTACCACAATACATAGTTTTAAATATAATCCTGACAAATTACTGAATCAAGAATATCGCCTACCATAAATTTGTTAAATTAAGCATATATAAATAAGTATAGATTCATCCTTCTTAACTCCATCTCTGCTGAATATGAGTGAAGGTTTTATCGGTTATAGCTATGACGTTGACTCCCAGACTCAGTTGAGGCTGAAAGGAGATCAGCGTCCCCTACAAGTTGCTTGTCCCCATAACTGCATCTATGTGTGTGTGTTGCAACCAAGCACTGAACACCAACAACGCAAAGATGATCATCTTCAGGTCTTAGGCTGAACTTTGTTCTCCATCCTCTTTCTATTCATCCTAGACTCTGTCCCCAGCACGTGCTTCCAGCAGTTAAAAGATTGCTGTTTGTCTCTGCTTCTGGCAGATTGATGCTTTGACCAGATCCTGTGGGCTTATCCTACAAAAACTCAGAAAGATCCTGCTGTACTTGGATGTTCCTCAAACAGGTCTCAGCCAAAACTTTTGTGTCCTCTACGCTTTGCAGAGTTAACACCGGTACGTAGGACTACAAATAATGCTCAGAACAGGCTGCGGCCAGATGTGTAGTCTTGCATAGTTAACATAATGTGTGTATCTCGTACACCCACTACCCTAGAATGATTGAAGAGTGCAAATAATAGGTTTTTGTATCGTGCACTGCACATCATGCAAGCAAGATCCCCTTTGTTAATATATAATTTGCAGTGCTACATTTCCAGGTGCCCTATCACATCTTCTGTCACACGTGTTGTGTCAATGCCATAGGCTTATTATGTTCACCTAAGTGTGCCATCTTAGTTCGAATAGCATTTGTGATCACGCATGCCAAAGCTACACATCGACAATGCAGTCATTACCACGACTGTGTCATTACCATGAGTTCCATTATTACGCAAGTCATTACAACGACTTGCTTTAGGGAAGCGCTGGACTATGGAATAGTTTAAATGACTATTGCAACTCAAGTCGGTGTATCAGTAGGGAAGGTGCTGGACTTAAAAGCAAACACCAGTTCAACACCGCATTCCCTAAAGCAAGTCGTTGAAATGACTTGTGTTTATTTTTATTTATTTAGAAGGTTTTATATAGAACGGACAAGACACTTGCGGGTATCAGAGCGCTTTTCAAAAAATCAAAGAAAAGAGGGAATAGACAGAGGGAAATAGGCATATACATACGAAAATATTATTGCTTATAGTAGGTCAAACAAACGGTAATAGTTCCAGCACAGCACATATCTACAGTCCTGCATCAAATAGATCAAGTGAATTTTGTCAGGAGAATCGATTTAACTTCCTTTTTAAAGGATGCCGCGTGAGGGTTCTGTCTTGTATTTGGGGGTAAGGCATTCCAAAACCTAGAGACCATTCCTGAGAATGAGCGGTTATAAGTTTTCTTTTTTTTTTAAACGTTATGGTTTGAAAAGAAGGTTATATGAGCTCCTGTTAGTTCTGTTGCCGCCCGATGGAACTAGTTTCTCAGCAAGGTAACGTGGTGTTTTGTGATGTAATGCCTTGTGTGTCATGCAGGCGATTTTCAGATGGATTCTGGCCTCAAAGGGTAGCCAGTTAAGGGCACGCAAGTCCGGGGAGATGTGACAGTTTCTTTTGGAACCTGTGATTAGCCTGGCGGCTGCGTTGATTGATGCTCTTAGTGGAGCTGTCGTTACTCTGGGGAGGACACTGAGAGCGACACTCCCATATTACACTCTGGGGATTACTAGAGTCATTTGCGGGTATGAAGGGTTTCAGTCTTCTTAGGGTGTTCATTTGAAATGTTGCTCCTTTTGTTGCTGCACTGATGTGCTTCTGCATATTTAGCTTATTGTCCAGAGTTATACCTAGCGATTTGGAAGAATCGATCATGAGCGGTTGGCCGCCTAGTGCTGTTAGGTGCATCATCCATTACATGATGGTGGTTGTTTGGTTGCGGGGCGTTATTAGGAGGAATTCTGTTTTTAGGGTGTTTCATTTCAAATGGTTATTTACCAGCTAGGTCTGCGTTTTTTGTAGCGTTAAATTGAGGGACTTGATGTCCTCAAGTGAGTATACCTTAATGTAGAGTTGTGTGTCATCTGCGTACATGTGATATTGGACCTTTGCAGAGTTGAGAAATTCTGTGAGTGGTTCCATGAACAAGTTGAAGAGTGTCGGGGAGAGGGAGGAACCTTGGAGTACTCCTAAAGTGACAGGAGTAAGTTTGGATAAAGATTGATTGGTCTTGAAACTTTGTGTTCTGTTTTGATGGAAGGAAGTGAACCAGTTGAGAGCCGTTCCCGATAGCCCCATTCTATGTTTCAGGAGGTCTAATAGACTGTCATGTTTGACGGTGTTGAAGGCGGAGGATAGGTCCAGTAGGATTAGTAACCATGCTTTGTTTTGGTCCAGTATTTTTAAGGCATCATCTATTATATGGGTCATGGCGGATTCGGTACTGTGCCCTGATCAAAAGCCAGATTGGAATTTGTCGAGCAGATTGAAGTGATCAATGTGGTGGGTAAGTTGCGTGTGAACACATTTTTCTAGTAGTTTGGCCAGGGTAGGGATGTTGGATATGGGGCGATAGTTATTTAGGTCAGCTGGGTCAGCTGATGGTTTCTTTAAAATGGGGGAGATTTGACCAGCTTTGAGGATATCTGGGAAGGATCCTTGAAGCAGAGAGGTGTTTATAATCCTGGTCCTTAAAGGCACTAATGTCGGTATGAAGTCTTTTAGGAGGGAAGCTGGGAGTTGGTCACCGAAGTGATTGGAGGGATTTAAGGCCGTAAGCATTTTTAGAATTTTCACTGTAGAGGTTGAATGAGGACCAGTCTGCATTGTTTTTGGGTCGAGCTTTGCGGAACAGCTAAGTGGGTACCTGCAGGGGGTCCCTGAGGCAACCACGTGAGGGGTGGTGAGGGCTGATAGGTCCTTCAATAGGTCTGTCTTTATGTTTTCCGTTTTTGTTGTGAAATATGACGCGAATGCCTCGCAGTTGGGGAGTGTTTCTGCATTAACTTGAGGTAAGTGGGAGACACCCTTAGATTGCGCTTTGATTATTTCAAACAGTCTTTTGGGGCGATTCTTGGATTGGTTCAATTGATTGCTGATTAAGTCGGTTTTGAGCAACTAATTTTCCTGTAATAAGCGTTTCTCGTGCTCCTGAGTAATTTGAGGTGAAGGGAGGAAGGCGCTGCTCTCCATTGACGTTCAATTGTTCTTAGTGCTCTTCTGTCCTCATTTAACCTACCGTCATACCATGGGTTTGAGATTTTGTTTGAGATACTTTTCAATTGTAGTGGGGCTAAATTGTCTAATAATATGTTCATAGATTGGAAGTAGTGATTGGTTAGCTCATGTACTTCATGTGAGCTGTCAGATGGGGGCGTTAAGATAGGGCAAACGGTTGCAAGTGAGGAGGGATTGACATTTTTTAGGTTTCTCTTCCAGATTTTCGTTCTCTTGGGTTGGACATAAAGTGGTTTAACTACTTCGTTGATATAGAAAGTGATAATGTGATGGTCGGACCAGTCACAAGGGAGGATAGAATCCAGCTGGGTTTAGTCCGCTTTTGGAGAAACTTGTGGTAATGTCGCAGTAATGGTACTGACTGCATTGTAAAGGCACTACGATGTAATGCCTGCATTGTAACTGATGTTTCCCCCTTAGTTCAAGGAGCAATTTTAGGGAATACTTTACCATGTCAATTCAGGTCACTTGTGGCCAATGAAACGCCAGTATTGCCATAAAAATCTGGGATTTGAAAACCATGCCTAATGGGGAATTATGTGTCCGCAATCAGCCCCTCACAGTAAAACATAAGGACTTGTTTAGATTTTGATGGGTGGATTCTCCCTCAAAACGTGGCGCATGCCCTTTTTGCTGTATTACACGTGCCAGAGGCTATAATGCACTTGTAATACAAATTCTCTAAAACTCTAAATAATGCCCCTAGTCTTGACACAAAGCACAACACCACCAAATTATTGTTGAGTGATTCATTCTACATAACACTACATGTTGTGAGGTTATATGACTTTCCATAGCTATTTGCTCTACTTTAAACCAAGTTATTATCTCATGGGGACCATGCTATACCCATAAATCTTTTATTTGCCATCTGTTGTCTCTCTCCGTTCCTGCAACACTGGTTACATCTTTACTCAACGGTCTCATCACAGAGGCTGTGCTAATTAAACTACTTCTGGGACTCTCTTTCTAAGCTATTTCATAGCACGCTGCGGGTTCACAATTCCATGAAAGTTCTTCAGCTGCTTAAAAATGCTTTGGTTGAGCTTTCTACATTAATCACCCTCAGAAGAATGGAACTACCAAGTGGAGGAAAATGACCGCCTGCATGAAAATAGAAAACTGTGATCAAATAGGCATTTATGTTTTTGTGGTTGATGTATGCTAATGCCAGTTCAGTCTAATGTATATTATCCACGATTACTTAAATAAAACGATAATCTGGGCTTCTCCTGAGAGCCTACCCACCGGTGTTGCTAATAAAAATCAGTTCAGTATTGTCAATAAAAAGTGAGAGTATTGTTTCTTCAAAAAAAGAAATTTGAGATTAGAGTTTGTGTATCAAACTGCACACTGCTTCCACATGTACTGTTTGTCTACACACCATCCCTGTCCTTTGCTCACTAACCCAAATTTCCTTCACACCCCAAACCTCTCTTTATAGCATCCAAATTCCAATCGGTTTATTTCCTTGCACCCAGGAACCCTCCCGTAGGCACAATGCTTCCTGTATCACCCCTAGGCTCAGAATGGTTCTTGATGGAGCCACATACAACCCTCCCCAAAAACACGTGCACCAACAAGGGCCTGAGTAAATTTTGTGTGCACCAATTCCTCTGTGTTATTCATAGTGCCACACAGACTCACAAACTGGCCTAGCCAGCTGAAAAACTCTCTAGCGGATTGTACTCACAGGACACCCAACACACATTATATGATCCTTTAAATTGACAGATCAGAAAACAAAAAAACAACCCACCACTCTGTGGGGCAGCCTCTCCCCACTAACCATCTAAGGGTGGCACCTTACTTCTATACTTTCAGAACAAACTAAAATCGCTTGATTTCTCAGTTAACCACTCATTCATTTCTGCCAGTGGATGCATATGGTCAGCACCGGCACATATTTTTCCAGCTTGAACTTTGATCCTTGGCAACTGAGAGAGAAACAAAGGAGAACTAAGGAGAAGCAAAATAGGATAACAATTACAAGGGAGAAAGCAGGGATGTGCTGTACCTGCAGGAGACTCCCACAAAAAATCTTTGCGCTCCTTTTTCTTTCTTTTAAAAAATTGTTTTTTAACAAATTAAGCTGGACAGATTCTCTTCCCCCAACATACTAGCCCCAGACCGCCCTCGACTCTTCCCTCTACTGCCTTCAGCATGTAAAATCTCATGTGTTCCTTTAACCTATTGTAAATTTCTGTATATATTGTTCTCCTCTAAATACACCAGAAATTAGTTTAATTTTTTTCTTTACTTTTAAACATGGTGGACCGCATTTGCAGATGTTGTACAGCATGGCCAAAAGGCTCTGGCAAAGCCAATACTTGTTTCTATGTCATTCTGTATATGACCAAATGCTGCCTTCCAGGTTCATGGTGGGTCACATTTCTCGTTCTGCTATGTATAGCTCTCTGGCACCATTCAAGGCTATGCCTGGGCTAAATAAATTACCAAAATATGTTCCAGCATTGCCTACCCCAGTCTTTACTAGTGATCCAGCGGGTTACCAGCAACAGTTAATCTAACACCACATACTCCCCTGGGCCCATGAATTCAATCACAACACACTGGCAATAACCTCTGGAGTCATTTATTTGTAATTCTCTAGATTAGTTATCCCTAGTCCCTAACTAATCTTTCACTGATCAGAAAGTTCTTTCCTCTGGTCGGCGGACCATTAGTTGAACTAGTTGATGGTGAAATGACATAAGATTTCAATACGGATGTATGACGTTACAACGCATGCTATTACAACGCATTCCTTTACAACGCATTTTTTACAACGCTAGTACTACTACAACGCATTACTTTACAACGAATTCTCTTACAACGCAAAACCTATTTAAATACTGAAAAGTGCTGTTACAACGAAATATATTACAACGCATACCATTACAACGCGTTTTTTTTTTTTTTAATTAAAAGTACAATAAAATCTGGCACGGGATGCAGGGAAATTAGGGGTTTTAGGGTGGGGAAGTGTATTAAAACGTGGAGAAAAACTGTACGTAAATCAACTGAAATGCATTACCAAATTAATACTCGAGTATTAAAATTAATACTCAAGTATTAAAATTAGTACTCAAAATTCCCCATAAAATTCGGTTTTCAGACATTTCTAAGTTTTTAAAAACTAACGAAAATATAAATAACAGTAGATACACATTTTTAACATGATTACATCGCAAAGTAAGCAAACCAACTAAAACATAACACACATACACATAGGCACCATTTTACCCGTCTCACTTGCAAAACTTGTCCTACCACAGTTTCTATGTAAACAATACCAAAAGACATGTTCCAAAATGGATGCCAAAACGGAGCAAATGAATGAAAACAATATTTGTTAAAAAGCATTTTTAAATTATCATTTTCCACAGTAAAACTAAGCATTAAAAAAAACACAACGAACGCAGTTTTTTAAAAAATTAATAGTGACACAGAGTAAAACTTATAAATACATGGAAGACACCATTTTGCACTCAGTTGATTATCAACTAGCAGAGAGATCAGACGTGATAAGCTGACCCTCTGTCACCTGCACTGCGACCTCCTCAGAGAGAGCACGGAATTCACTCGTGAAAGCATAACTACAGAACAACTACTAGTAAGTCATTATTATATTTTTAAACGTTGGTTTTGAGGAAAATATATTTTCATAACCCAAAAAAAAATTAAATAAAAATAAATAATAATAACTTTACAAATGTTCTGTTTCAAAGGTATTATCACTAAAATTAAACACAAACTTAAAACAAGTATTTTATTTTCCCAAAGCAGAAACTCGGAAGATTTTGAGATTCCACAATAGCTGAACCTATTTGGGCATCCCCTCCACTTTATCGACTGACAAACACAATTGATAAGGTAAATGTTTTTTATGTGTAATGATTTTACTTGTAAAATGTATTTATAAAAATTACCTAGAATCATGTATGGCAGAGGTGTTTTTTTTAAAAAACTCAATCTCACCACATAATAAACGAAAAATTTACCATGATGCTGGAGTAACAATTACTAATAAGACTTCATTTTTTTACCACATCTGAAAAAGCGTTTCATATTACTAGGGCAACTATTTTTATTCTAAGTCCATGAATGTTCAGCATTTTAGTATTTTAGTAATAGTATCGAAATTACCTTTTATGTTTTTTTCGAAAAATGCTTCAAATGTGTAGTATGTTTACTTTCACCAATTGTTACTCATACTCCTTTTTCATATCTCAAATGGATTATATATTGTGTTTTTTTTCTAACCAACGTTGGCAAAGGAACACCAATTTTTTTTTTTTTTTTTTCTCCAGTGAACATCTTTTCCCCAAAAAAACTTTAACCACCTCCAAGCATTAGCTTAAAGGCACGAAAACAAAAAACAACTGGAAAAGGTATGTTACCTTTTCTGTATTTTTATTACTATACATTATTAATCCTTCCTTTTGCAATTATTCTTCCTCTAACGTACCAAATAAGAAAACTAATGGATAGATAAGAGAAACAATATACTATTTCTACTCTATGATGGTGCAACATTAGGGATATTGTTGTGTAGGGTAGGGGTACATATCTCTATTTCAACTGCAGTAAGGTGCATTGATTAGGACAGTCTCATGTAGTAATTGTTATATTGTATGTCAGTATTATTTTAAAGATACTCAGATTTAACATTTCAAACCACCGTAAAAAAAATTTTTATCCTCTATTTTTTTCCAAAGATAACAATTTTTATTTGCAACTAAAATCTTGAGCCAACAAAGCAAATCATCTTCAGCCACCTCATCCATAAAAGCAAGTTCTACAAAACAAGGTATTTATTTACAGCATGGTTTCTTAACCATCAATATATTAGACTAACTATCACATTGCTAAAGTTTTCCCAAAAAAACCAATACAATTATGGTTACTTTTCCACATTACAACATTTTTTTTCATGACTAAAGGATGGTGTAGCATTACGGAAAGTGTTATGTGCTGCAACCTATATCAAATGTGCAATTTTTGTTCAAAAATTTCTAAAAACGCATTTCTCAACATCGTTCTGTTTTCTCATTTTTTTCTTTTATGACTTTTCCAGACACTTATTTTTCCATTCGACAACAAATCACCTCTTAAGTGTCTACTCCAGCCTACACACCAATCCCACTGAACAAGAGTCAGCAAAAAAAACAAATTTGAAAGAAAAAGGTATTTTTAACCAACATTCTAAGGTGCAGCAGTTTTAAAAATGTACCATGCTGTAGGGGTAACATTTTACTATTGTAACTCAAGGAAGGTGCATCAGTAGGGAATGTGTTGGATAGTGTAGGGGTAAAAATTTTCTATTCTAACTCCAGGAAGGTGCATAAGTAGGGAAAGTGTTGGATAGTGTTGGGGTAACAATTTACTATTCTAACTCCAGGAAGGTGCAGCAGTAGGGAAAGTGTTGGATGGTGAAGGGGTGCAATTTACTATTCTAACTCCAGGAAGGTGCATCAGTAGTGAAGGTGTTGGATAGTGTAGGGGTAAAAATTTACTATTCTAACTCCAGGAAGGTGCAGCAGTAGGGAATATGTTGGATGGTGAAGGGGTGCAATTTACTATTCTAACTCCAGGAAGGTGCAGCAGTAGGGAATGTGTTGGATGGTGAAGGGGTGCACTTTACTATTCTAACTCCAGGAAGGTGCAGCAGTAGGGAAAGTGTTGGATGGTGAAGGGGTGCAATTTACTATTCTAACTCCAGGAAGGTGCATCAGTAGGGAAAGTGTTGGATAGTGTAGGGGTATCAATTTACTATTCTAACTCCAGGAAGGTGCAGCAGTAGGGAATGTGTTGGATGGTGAAGGGGTGCAATTTACTATTCTAACTCCAGGAAGGTGCAGCAGTAGGGAAAGTGTTGGATGGTGAAGGGGTGCAATTTACTATTCTAACTCCAGGAAGGTGCAGCAGTAGGGAAAGTGTTGGATGGTGAAGGGGTGCAATTTACTATTCTAACTCCAGGAAGGTGCATCAGTAGGGAAAGTGTTGGATAATGTAGGGGTAACATTTTACTATTCTAACTCCAGGAAGGTGCATCAGTAGGGAAAGTGTTGGATAATGTAGGGGTAACAATTTTCTTTTCTTACTCCAGGAAGGTGCAGCAGTAGGGAAAGTGTTGGATAGTGTTGGGGTAACAATGTACTATTCTAACTCCAGGAAGGTGCATCAGTAGGGAAAGTGTTGGATGGTGAAGGGGTGCAATTTACTATTCTAACTCCAGGAAGGTGCAGCAGTAGGGAAAGTGTTGGATGGTGAAGGGGTGCAAATTAATATTCTAACTCTAGGAAGATGCAGCAGTAGGGAAAGTGTTGGATGGTGAAGGGGTGCAATTTACTATTCTAACTCCAGGAAGGTGCATCAGTAGGGAAAGTGTTGGATAATGTAGGGGTAACAATTTACTATTCTTACTCCAGGAAGGTGCATCAGTAGGGAAAGTGTTGGATAATGTAGGGGTAAGAATTTTCTTTTCTAACTCCAGGAAGGTGCAGCAGTAGGGAAAGTGTTGGATAGTGTTGGGGTAACAATGTACTATTCTAACTCCAGGAAGGTGCAGCAGTAGGGAAAGTGTTGGATGGTGAAGGGGTGCAATTTACTATTCTAACTCCAGGAAGGTGCAGCAGTAGGGAAAGTGTTGGATGGTGAAGGGGTGCAATTTACTATTCTAACTCCAGGAAGGTGCAGCAGTTGGGAAAGTGTTGGATGGTGAAGGGGTGCAATTTACTATTCTAACTCCAGGAAGGTGCATCAGTAGGGAAAGTGTTGGATAATGTAGGGGTAACAATTTACTATTCTAACTCCAGGAAGGTGCATCAGTAGGGAAAGTGTTGGATAATGTAGGGGTAACAATTTTCTTTTCTAACTCCAGGAAGGTGCAGCAGTAGGGAAAATGTTGGATAGTGTAGGGGTATGAATTTACAATTCTAAATCCAGGAAGGTGCAGCAGTAGGGAATGTGTTGTATGGTGAAGGGGTGCAATTTACTATTCTAACTCCAGGAAGGTGCAGCAGTAGGGAAATTAATGGTTAGTGTAAATGTTATGTTTAAAGAAAATTTTAATTTTTTTTAGGCTAATTTTTTTGTCTTTTCTCCTTTTTTCAGATAATGTCTAGCCTGGGAGCTGCCAACTTTATTAAATCCAGGAAGGGCAAAAATTTGTTAAACCATAGTGGATACATATATAGTAAGGAAAGAATAAGTTTAACTAGAAATCATTGGAGGTGCGTGCAATACTACACTACCCATTGCAGTGGCAGAGCGGTTACTGTTGATAATTTGGTTGTGAAAACCACAGAACATAACCACTCTGCCTCTGCAATGGATGTAGAAATCAGAGAGACAATAAATGAGATGAAAGCTATTGCAAGCACCTCCAATGATTCTACAGGATCAATTTTAAGAGAGGTTGCACAGCATGTCCCCAGTCATGTTGCTAGTAACATGCCTATAATACCCAATTTGAGAAGAATTATTCAGAGACAAAAGCAGGCAAGTAACATTCAATTGTCTACACCACATACTTTCTCTGACATTAGAATTCCTCATGATCTTTCTATTTCTTTTTCTGATGAACCTTTCCTTCTGCATGACAACGAAAACCCTCAGAAACGTATTCTAATTTTTAGTACCCCACGTAACCTTGCTAAGTTAGAAAGTAGTGAAATTTGGATGATGGATGGGACGTTTAAAAGTACACCCCATCCTTTCACTCAAATTTACACTATACATGCTAAAATTAACAATAGTGTAATTCCCTTAGTGTATAGTTTGCTACCTGATAAGACTTCTGCAACATACACTGAACTTTTAACAGTGATTAAAAGTAAAACATCTGCAAGTCCTCGAAAAATAATTATTGATTTCGAATTGAGCATGATCAATGTGATCACTAAAACGTACACGGATACCCAAATTCAGGGATGTTTTTTCCATTTTTCGCAGGCATTTTGGCGTAAATTACAGAAAACATCCCTAGTTGCAGAATATTCTCGGGATAGCAAACTACAATTTGAACTAAAAAAATTAACTGCACTTTGTTTTGTTCCTCCCGATAGTGTGGACGAGTACTACACTGCAATTATAGAATCTGTTTATTATACGAGTAACGAAGAAAAATTGGCACCCATTCTAAATTATTTTGAGGGAGGAGCCTAGCGCGCAACCAAGATGGCCGCGTAGGTGCGAGGCTCCCGAGGACCTCCGCGACCTCCTGAATTAATCCTGGCGATATCCTGTCCTTGTTGAGGGGACTGTGTCGGTGAACCCGAGCTGAGGCGCCGCCCGTTTTTTGGGCTCGAATCGGACCCCGAACACCGGTGGGAGCATCGATTGAAGGTTGCGGCCTTCTCCTCGCCGGCCCCCCGGATTAGAGTAGTGGGGCGATCCGGGGACGAAGTGAATAACAACGGCGAGCGGGGCTGAGCGACTCGCATACCCCGCACTTTCACTTTCGCTTTTGCGCCCTCCTTGCCTCTGGCGGGGTCGGGCTGCGGAGCGGGGTGCGGTGGTGTTGCCTTGTCCGGGTGCCCGGCTGATCCGCCGGCGGTGGGTTGACCCGCTGTCCGGTGGTCGCCCCCGTCCCCCCCCCTGACACCCGTGATTTGGTGTGGCGTCCCGTTTGGAGATCTTGGCACGACGGTGTAAGGGCCAGCATGTCCACCAAACAAGATGGCGACCGGGCGAAGATGAAGACAACCCGCCGTGGCACGGCGCACCAGGCCAATAGTATGGATCGCTATACGCTCCAGAAGGGTTCTCCGGAGACATCGCGGTCATCCCTGGTGGGCCCGACGGAGGCACCTGCCCAACCGGTGGATCTGACCCTCCGGGACGTCATGGGCGCCATCGCAGAGATGAAGGCCTCGGTGGACCAGCGTTTTGATACCTTGGCACAAAAAATTGACTCGGTCCTGGTGGATGTGGGCCTTGTGAGGGCAGACTTGTCAAAAACGAACGACCGAGTTGACTCCCTGGCCCACACCACAACGAGCCTCACGACGGACGTGGTGGCCCTCCGGAAGGAGGTGCGCCGGCTTGGCCAGGCGAGCGCCCTGATGGACCGGCGACTGGAGGATTCCGAGGGTCGGGCCCGGAGGAACAATGTTCGCATTATTGGTGTGCCGGAGGGCCGAGAGGCGGAGGCGGCGGATCTCTTTGTGGAAGAATTGATCCTGACCCATCTCCAGCCCCGGGGGCTGAGTAAGCTTTTTGCGGTGGAGCGTGCCCACCGGGTCCCTGGGGGCCGCCCTAAGACCGGTGCCCCGCCGCGGCCTATTATTGCCCGGATTTTTAATTTCCGGGACAGAGACGCCATCCTCCAGACCTCCAGGCAACAGGGACCGGTCAGGCTGGACAACATGGATGTACACTTCTACCCAGACTTTACTCCGGCGGTCCAGAAGCAGCGACAGAGCTTTCTCGGTATTAAAGTCGCCTAAGGGACCTAAACCTCAAGTACTCTATGCTCTTTCCGGCTAAGCTGAGGGTGGAGGTGGATGGCCGTACGCACTTCTTCGACCGGCCCGAGGCGGCTGGGGACTGGTTAGATACTTTGCCTGGAGATCGGGGTGGGGGGGGCTCGGCCGGCGGGGAGGGCCCGCCGGATCAGAATTGAGGGGTGACTGTATAGGCCTTGCTCGGGATATTGCTCCTTTACCTTATATTGCTTTTGTATGTTCCCCTCTCATGGAGGTCGGGTGGGGTCTGCTGGGGGCTTCCCTCCTCCTCTGGGGGACTAGTTAGTATTTAGCTATGGGGCGACAGGCACACTGCACTTTGGGGGGGCTGTCTGGGCTCATGCAGGGGTGCAGGGAGGGGGGAGTTCTGTTGGGACCGGGGGGTGGGGGGGGGTGTGTTGTTTGTTAACACCGCAAGGCAAACCCGCAACTGTTTTGTCGTTTTTAAGATGCTCGGTGGGGGGCGACCGATTGTTTTGACGTATCATGGGGGGTAGGGATTTGATTGTGTTGTCATGGAATGTTAACGGCCTGGGGGATAGGATTAAACGTGGTGTGGTCCTGCAGTATTTAAAGCGTATTTCACCAGATGTTGTCTTCCTGCAGGAGACACACCTTATAGGTAACACCTTTCATGCAATGAATCGGCGGGGATATCGTTTGGCGGCCCACTCCGGCTTCACTTCGGGCTCGCGGGGGGTGGGCATTATGGTCAAGAACTCGCTCCCGTTGGAGATTGACGAGGTGCGCCATGATGAGAGGGGACGTTACACTGTTCTGGTGGGACGAATGGAGGGTAGAGTGTTTATCTTTATATCAGTGTACGTCCCGCCTGGGTTACAAGCCACTACATTTGCGGACCTTGGGCGCCTCCTTCTGGACCTTCCGGGTGGCCTGTTGGTGGTTGGAGGGGACTTTAACGCGGTTGCCTCTGGGTCCATGGACCGCCATCCCCCCAGGGACCTCCCCCGGGCACAGGCGTGGCTGCCCGGCCTTTTAGACACGCTGGGCCTGGTGGATTGCTGGCGCTTAAAGCATCCCGTATTGCAACAGTACACCTTCCACTCGGGGGCCCATGGTAGCCTCTCGCGGCTTGATTACATCCTTGTCCCGGCGGCCCATGCAGGGAGGGTGGGGGAGGTGCGCCATTTGGCACGGGGTATCTCAGATCACTCCCCATTGTTGTTGCATTTCGATGTCTTCCCGAGGGGGGATGGCAGGGTAGCCCCGATCAATGCATGGTATTTGCGTGACCCCACCATTCGTGCCGACTTGATCAAATCCTTACAGCGCTATTTCGATGAGAATGTGGGGTCGGTCCCATCTGCCATCTCCCTGTGGGAGGCTTTCAAGGTGGTTCTCAGAGGGGAGGCCCTCTCCTTTATTTCCAATGCCCGGCGGCGCGAGCGGGAGGAGGTGACCCGGGTTGAGGCCGAGATTGCAGAACTGGAGGGTGACCTGGGGAGCGGGGTAACAGACGCCAAGTTGCATGTTTTGCATTTAAAGCAGGCGGCCTATCGGGCCCTCATTACGGAGGCGGCCAGGGGCCTCAGTAGAGAGCAGCAGGGGCGATTGTATGATGTGGGTGACAAGGCTGGCAAATTGATTGCGTGGTTGGACAAGAGGGAGAGAGCGAGCCGCGTGGTGCCTTTGATTGAGAGCGTGGATGGTGTGTGCGTCACTGAGCCGGAAGCCATTGTCTCCTGCTTCGCGGATTATTTCCGCGAAGTCTACTCCCCGGTTTCTCCCTGCTCGGAGGAAGATTCCCATGCCTTGCTTCGGGACATCGCACTGCCCTCCCTTACGGTGGAGGACAGGGATTCGCTGGACGCCCCTCCCACCTCGGACGAAATTGCCTCGGCTATTCGTTCGGTTGCATCCGGCAAGGCCACGGGCCCCAATGGTATTCCCATTGAGCTATACAAGTTGCGCCCGGATGTGTTGGCGCCCCACCTGCGCGCGATGTTCCTTGCGGCCCACTCGCGGGGCTCCCTCCCGCCGGACCAGCGTCTGGCCACAATTGTGGTGATCCATAAGGAGGGGAAGCCCCGTGAGCGGGTCACATCCTATAGGCCGATTTCGCTTTTGAACGCGGAGCCCAAAATCCTCGCCAAGGTGTTGGCCAACCGGTTGGTTGGCGTGGTGAGCGATTTGGTCCACCAAGACCAATCGGGCTTTATACCGCACCGCAACACGGCGCTTAATCTGCGGCGCTTGCACGGGGTGCTCGCGCGTGTCCCATTTGTGCGGGAGCCGGCCATCTTGGCGTCCTTGGACGCCACCATGGCGTTTGATACGCTCGAATGGCCATATATTTGGGCGATGCTGGCGAAGTTTGGGTTCGGCCCGGGTTTCGTCAGCTGGGTCAAATTGTTATATTCGGGCCCGTTGGCGCAGGTGGTGGTGAATGGGCGAGTATCTGCCCCGTTCGCGCTGGGGCGGGGCACGCGACAGGGTTGTCCCCTGTCCCCTCTCCTGTTCGCCCTGGCCATGGAGCCCCTGGCGGAGTGGCTGCGGTGGCACCCTTCCATCCGTGGTCTCCGCTGGACCCCAGAGCATGAGGACCGCGTGTCGCTCTACGCTGACGATATCCTTTTGTATCTCGCCTCCCCGCGCAAGTCACTGATCGTCCTGGTTGATGTTCTCCGCTCCTTCGGTCGCAACTCAGGCCTGGTCATCAACTGGGCGAAATCCTGTGTCTATGTGCTCTCCGGGGAGGCCCCGGTTCTGCCACGGGACTGTCCGATTCAGATTGCCTCCCAGGGATTCCGGTACCTGGGTATATATGTCACTCTTGACCCGGAGGCCCGCTATGAGCGGAACTTGCTGCCCCCCCTCCAGCGCCTGAGGGAGGACGTGGTGCGCTGGCGGCGTCTGCCGCTCTCGCCGCTCGGCCGAGCGGCCTTATTTAAAATGATGTCCCTGCCGCGTTTCCTCTACGCCCTCCAGAATACCATGGACTTGGTCCCGGCACGCTACTTTCGCGAGGTGGAGGGCCTCCAGCGGCGCCTGTTCTGGGACGGGAGGCCGCGTATTGCTCTGGCTAAATTGACGCTCCCGTGGTACGACGGAGGGGTCGCCCTCCCGGACATCAAACGGTATTACTGGGCCTCCCAACTAGCTGCAATTAATCATGGCCTTTACGGGCCCGCTTTGAACCCGGCATTCGAGATGGACAGGACGCTTCTGCCCGGTGGCGATTATAATCGAGCGCTCTACTCTGGCGCGCCCGACTCCCGTTTGACGGGACCGACGCGTGTCATGGTGCGTGTCTGGCACGCGGCTAATGCAGCTATGGGGTGGAAGGACCGTTTGACCCGGGCGTCACCGCTGTATGCGTCTGAGAGGCTGGGCTCCCTGTGGACGTCGAAGGGCTTCGAGAAGTGGGACACGATCGGAATCAGCACGGTGGGAGATCTCTGGACGAGGGGGGGATTCAAAACTTTTGAGACGCTGCAGGCAGAGTTTCAGCTGCAGGGCAGTGAGTACTTTCGGTACCTGCAGGTTCGCCATGCGCTGGGCTCCGTCTTCCCGGATGTTGCATCCATTCCGGAGTCTTCCCCCCTGGAGGACAGAGTGCTAGATGGCCATGTCCCGGACAGCACGATCTCCCTCATCTACAAAAAATTGATTAACGATAGATCGTGTCTGCTGACCAGTCTCCGCGAGGCTTGGGTTGCCGACGGGCTGGAGCTGGACGACGAGGATTGGATTTCCGCGGTGGCCTCTCCGAAAGAGGTGGCCATCCCGGCTCGCCTTCGTTTCGTCCAGCTCAAGATCCTTCACCGGGTCTACGTGACGGGGCCAAGGCTTTTACGTATGGGTTTTGCCGGTGATGGAATGTGTAAGCGTGGCTGTGGTGCGTTGGCGACTTTCATGCATATACTGTGGGAGTGCCCGAAGGTGGAGCGATTCTGGCGTGGTGTGCATGAGGTTCTACGAATGGTTACGCGTGTCACGCTGCTGCCTGAAGCGAGGAGATGCTTGCTGAATGTCTGGGAACCAAATGACTACTCAGTCCCGCAGGCGCGGTGGGTGACTCTGGGATACATGATAGCCAAGCGTGATATTGCCCAATTGTGGGGATCCCAGAGGCCCCCTGCGGTGTCGGCCTGGAAAGAGCATATGGATTGGTGTATGTTTCGTGAAAAGGTGGTGTATGTGGCGAGGGGTAAGCCTGGGGCGTGGATGAAACTCTGGGGCCCCTGGAATGCCTACCGCGGGGGTATTTGTGAGCCGCCGCTGCTACCGGCGGCTTCGCCGGCTCCGTCTCCCTAGATGGCGCCCCTCCCTTGGCCGCGGGCGCGCGGTCCCCCAGTCCCTGATCTACTCCCGTCCCCCTCTTCAGAATTTTGCTGCTGGTGTGGATCCCCCACTTATGGAGCACGTGTTGTCACTTGGATCGAGGGTTGCCTTGCGGTTGTGGTTTGTTTATGTTGTTTTGTATTAAGAAAATGGAACCGTACTGTGGGCATGGAGCTTGGAGACCTGCACCATTGATCACTCCTGTTTTCCTACTGTGCACCGCTGAGGGAAATTTTTGCTGTATGTATGTAATATGCTTTTGATGCTCTAGCGGCCGGCCGGGTGGTTGTAGGCCCATACCTGTAACTTCTATAAACTGCAATAAACGGTTTCAAAAAATAAATAAATAAATAAATAAATAAATTATTTTGAGGACACATGGATTGGACACCTAAGCAGATCGGGTCGCAGGAGGAAGCCACGATTCCATGTGGAGTGGTGGAACTGCTACACGAGTTGTTTAGAGGGAGAAGCCAAAACAAACAATGCCATTGAGGGATGGCATAACTCCTTCAATCATACAATTGGTAAACCACATCCTAACTTCTACTCATTTTTGGAAACTTTGAAGAAGGAGCAAAGTTTCCAAGAAATGAGAATAGCACAAACACTCGCAGGTAGTCTAAACCCACGAGTAACAGTCAAAACAAGGGAAATGTCTGAGAGACTATTGGCAATTCTACAACAATTTTCGTTGTGTGTGGCTATAGACTACCTGGAAAATCTTTCTAACATTCTTTCTTTTTAAAACAATGAATTTACTTACTTTCCTGCTTTGCTTTAAATTTTACTAATTTTAAAAATTCATTTTGCATACCAAGATATTGTCAAAATTTTTTTTCAAACAAACAAGTCGGGTTATTTTTTTTTTAAAACAAATCTTCATTTCCACCAAAAAATACAAATGTTTACAAATTTACTATCCCATAGTATTTGAACAATTTTTCTTTATCGGAACTCCATTAATAAAATTTCCGAAAAATTCCAATTTAATTACCGTCAAAACCAATCACCAAATCTCAAACAGATGTAGAATATACAAATCAAACCATATTCCGAAATGCACTTTGCAGCTGAATCATCATTTGTATGACATTCTTGAATTTTCAAAATTTGAAAGTACGCACAATTTTTGTACTTTGAAATGAAGATCGACAGTACGTTTTTTACTTCGTAAATAAACAAATCAACTGTCTGAACAGTAACTTTTAATTTTTAAAGAGTTACATACTTTTTATAACTTAATAAATAACTTTTAGCGACCCGACATAGGCATGCATTAATGACATTAATGTGGACATGTTTAACAACATTTAAGACATCAATTAGTTTTCCCGCAACCTCCCCTTATTCTTTCCTTACTATATATGTATCCCTTTTAAAAGTTTAATCTATAATTTCAACTGAAAATATTTCCTACCTGGACGCAGATCAGCTTCCTGCTGCTTCCTCCTCCGATGCTCTGCAAAATGGCGTATTACGTCGAGGCTCACGTCCTTACGTCATCGCGTGCATCTCAAATTATAGCGGACTACTTTTTTTAAATAATCTGTAAATAAATGTTTATATATGTAAATAAAATATTTATATATTGTTATAAAAATGTTACTTACATTGCAAAATTTAAGAAAAATATGCTTTATTTTTTCATGATTTTTCAATAAATTAAAAATGTGAAAACAATAATTGTTTGCTGTCATTATTTTTAAAATAGTTATTTAAACTCCAAAATTGTAATTAAATAAATGTAAATTTACTAAATATGTTCCTTACCTCGACTCTATTGTCTTTTCCCTTCAAAACTTTCTCTTTCTTCACTTTCTGAACCTTCTTTTCTTGTTCCGCGGGTTGTATATTCTGAGGCTGCCAAAATAAATAAAGGACAAAGACGCTCATAGACTTCAATGGAAAAGCGTGGGATTTTTTTTATAAAAAGTAAGTAATTATTGTTTTTTCAATTTTCAAACTATTATTATTTTTAAATTGATTAATTTATTACTCTTTTAATCTTTAAAGTTTTTTTTTTTTATTTAAAAAATAATTAATTTATCTTATTTTTATAATAATTAAACCAAAAATACTCTTCCATTTCTTTTTAAATAAAGTTCACTTTTTTAGGAACTTACAAATACTCTAGTATTTTCATATGTGATGACTTAAATTTTAGATAAACACTCTTGTAATATTTTATAAAATACTCTATTATTAAAATTTAGTTACTCACTCATATTTTTTTAAAATAAAATATTAAATACTCTTTAATTTTAGAATACTTCTAAATGATTAATTTATTTTAAAAAATACTCACTAATCACTGTAATATATTTAAAATTAAAGTTAAAGAAACTCATTCAATTTAGAGAAATACTCAAGTATTAAATTTAGTAATTATTAAGTATCAAGTTTTAACATTTAAAAACTCTAATAGTAATTTAACTATCCAACAAAAACATTCCTACTTGACAAAATAGCCAAGTATAAATATTAAAATACTCAAGTATTAATTTAACTGCTATCCTACCAAACATTTCTACTAGACAAAATACTCAAGTATTAATATTTTTATAAACTACTCACTTTTTTCAAATTTCAATTGCTTTAATAAAAATAATTAAACAAAATAAATATTTATTTTAAAGGAAAAACCAAGAAAAAAAAATGCGTTGTAATAGTATATGCGTTGTAAAAGTACTTACCATATAACATCTTGCGTTGTAAATGCATGCATTGTAAATGCATGCGTTGTAAAGGCATTTTCAAATAATGCGTTGTAAAGGTATATGCGTTGTAAAAGTACTTACCATATAATGGCACGCGTTGTAAAAGCATGCGTTGTAAAATTTTTGCGTTGTAAAAAATGCGTTGTAATAGCATAGCGTTGTAAAAGTTGCGTTGTAAAGGTAGTCCCCCTTTCAATACACTTACACATTGGAAATGATCACAGAGTCGGGATGAATTTTATAGTTTTATCTCAAATTAATTTCATGTGAGCCACTTACACAGTACAGAACAAACTCCATTTCTCACAAGAAGGAAGATTCAAATAATCAATCAAAATGCATTCATTTATACTTTGCAATGACACTGCATGAAAGGGAGAGGATAGAGAGAAAAGCACATAAGCGCATACACAGATATATTTATAATTACCTAGAATGGTGTGAAAACCAACTCCCAGGCCTAGGAATTGGTAAGGGTCCCCCAGGAAAGGTCTGGTGAACAAAGGCTTCAGGACAGGAATTAGGACAGGAATCAGGACAGGACTGACGACCTCCCTATCACTGACGCTTGCGTAGCACCCCTCTCTGACACTCTCTTCCTCCTCGAGATTCTTCCGCGATCTTCTTCTAAAATGTATTTGCTTAAGATAATTGGTTCAGCAGTTCGATTCTTCTTCAGCATCACTTGTCACTCCGACAGCATCCCGGTCTCATGCTTCAGCATCTCCGTGTGCAGCTTCCAACTAACTAACTAAACTACCTCAATTATACCTTTCTGTATGCTAGTACCACCCATTAATGTTTCAAACTTATGAAAATACTAACTCTGATTGGACAGGCAAGGGGAGTTGATCATCACACCATGCTTTCATATTACTCTTTTCAGTTAGCCCTTTGTTAATAAACCCATCCCTTTAATTCTTTATTCAAACTTTATTTCCCACAATGTAATTGTCACAAATTCTAAAAAATTCTGCCGGCTCCCATGCATTTCTGTGGACTGTCGACCGGTTCTCAAGAAAGTATCCACTAGAAACCTTGGACGATGTTCAAGTTGACATTGCGTCTTCCAGCTTGGTTGCACTACGCATGTGTGGTAGAATGAGAGGGAATAGACTGTGGCTCACTATTCTAGGCCCATAATAAGCACTATTAAAAGAGTCAAAAAGACAAATGTTAAAATCAAAAATAAATGGTTTAACTGTATAGCACCTATCTCTACTCTAATGCCTTTTACTTATTATTACTCTCCCCACATTAGCATTAGTAAAATAGGTCGGTTTAGTTTTCAGCAAGCAGGTGGCAAGCATGTGAGTTTCAGGCGACCATTTTGTTAGCTACTGCGCAAGTGGAGAAAGCTCCCTCCAAGCAAAAGATGCGTCATACTACGTAGATGTAGTAGGCGCATGCGCACACTAGCGTGCCGCTCAGTTGTGTATATCTCTTCCTCTACATGTTAAAAATAATAACTGTGCATGGTCTCACCCAGGTCTAGGCCACTGTGTAAAGTATACTGCTACTTGTTAACTCAATCACAGCTGACTATCTTTTGCTTGGGCTACCACTAACTCGGTTCAAGTATTTCATCAACTCTACATGTTACAGGGACCATATGTTAACCTATATTTAGCCTTGCATAGAGGGATACCCTTAGTAGCAAATACATCCAAAACACAAATATGTTAGTGATATCAGCAGTACTGCCACTACAATTTGTTTTACGACTGGGACAGTGTTTGCTTGAAATGATCAGTTCTACAAAGTATGTGTTCTTTTTTGTTGTTGTTCAGATTGATTTGTTTGGACATATTCGTAAATCTCTAGATCCCATGAAGAGTAGTTTTTGTTGGCAATCAATTATTTATTTATACGTTTTATATAGCGCTAGCAAGGTATCTGAGCCCTTTACATATAAGCTGAGATCGTTTCATTGAAGTGCATACGTATAAAAAGACAAAGAAAATCGTTCGGTGTTAATCTGATAAAAGGGCGTTGACATTAAAAATAGACTAGAAATGCATCATTTTCACTTTAAAAAACTGCACATTTGAGAGTAAATCCCACGCGTAGCAGATACAAGCGATCAGAATACCTTCTGCATTAAAAGAAAGGGTTCATGCTTAAGTTGGGGCAAGAAGCGTTCTACTCCCTCCACATGAACCTAAGACCAGGAGCCCCTCCTTCGTGACCCTTTTGAGCAAAGAAAACAAACCACAACATTCACCGCCACCACACACATCAAAATCGAATGTTGTAGTTACACACATTTAATCAATGCTTAAATTTCGGGTCCTCCCTTCTGCCCCTGGCCCACCCGGGCAACAACATCCCTCAGTCTTTTTCACAAGTTCTGAAGACAGTTGAAAGCATGGTTATATTCAAAATAACTACATCAACCACTACCCAGAAATGGAATCCAGAAAGATAATAGCACCTTCAAGTGTAGTCTACAGATTACATCCCACGGATCCCAGGGATATGGAACAACCCAACCAGCACACTACTTTCTATATCAGGTAACGTAAGAAGGGCTGACCTATGGCTCGCCAGCCATTATATAGTATTGTAAATTTGCAGATAACCCTTCCGGCTCACACTAATACCATAACACTCAGCATTCGGTGGTCAACTATAGTTCATCATCTTACACTCACATGAGATATATGCTACAGCTCTTGTCCGTCACTCTGTGCTGAACCAGTCAAAAAACTGCCTATCACCAACTGCACAGGCATGGAATAACTGAAAGAAATCTGTCACATACTGTTGGCCAATTGAAAGACTCTAATCTACTCCACCACTGATTGTTCCACGCTAGCTACACACTATGGGGGATATTTACAAGAAATTGCCAGTGAGCGGTGTTACGCCAAATTTGGCAACGCCTCGCTACGACATTTTCAAAATTCAGGGATGCTCCGTATTTCCAAAAATAAAGTGCACCCCTGCGTTTAACCTATCGCAATTCTAAGACCAGGTATTGCCTGGCCTTAGTTTCTGACGCTGCCCCACCATTATAAATCTGGGGCAGCATCAAAAAGCAATGGGTGTTGTGATGGAACGCCCAACAACACACATTGCCCCGCCAACTTGCTGCAGCAGACTGCAGCAGACTGCGGTGCAAAGGGGCATGTTTCCAAGATGGCGTTAAGCCACTTTAAGTGGCTTAATGCCATCATGTAAATATGGGGAATGGCGCAACGTCACTGGAGTGTTAGAAAAATTGACGCTCCGGTTGGGTTAGAGACTTGTAAATATGCCCCAATAACAGCTTCTTTACATCACATAATGTCATTCAGACATGGGATGAGGGTATCAAAGTCCATCCCAGGAGATCTCTTTCACCAGTTCTATCTCCAACCATGTCAGCTCAGGACAAAAACTTTCAACAAAATATCAGGTTGAAAAACCCAGTGCGATAACCAGCAAAAATGACCATGATGGTAACTGATACCATGAAGGGACCTGTACAGCGACTCAAAGCTGCCATCCTATTGAAAACCATAACCTGCATGACTCACACCTCTTGATCCACACTCTGCTAAGTGCTGCATCCTATTATTTTTTTTTGCATCCTTTATATAGCGCGAACTCGACCCGAAGGCGTTCTGTACATGAGCACCGTATTTACATTACATATTCAGGCACAGGGAGATTAAGTGATTTGCCCAGAATCACAGGATGTGGACGCGACCTCGAGGCTTGAACCCTGGTTTCCTGCACCAAAGACGGCAGTTTAAGCTGACGGACCACATCCTCTCCCCTATAACATGATAACTGCACCTTAGTGGTCATCGCGCACTATTTGGAGACACTTCCCACATAGGGACCGAAAATAAAGACAACACCCTTCCAGCCACACACCCTAAACGACATAGCTTGCTGCACACACAGGCAAGCGCTTCAATGTCTCACATATTGCTATTAAGCACTACATAAATGCTGCAATACAATAAACTGCAGAATGTTGTCTTTCCAGAACAATTTATCATGTGAATTTATAAAAAAAAATTAGAACAATCACACTTGAACAATAGGTCCTGTAAAAATAAACATCTTTTCGAGGCCACAAGTTACTCACTGAAAAGAAATTCATGCATTAAATTAAAAAAAGATATGCTTTAAAATTAAGGGGCATATTTACAAGCCCTAATCGCCACAGGAATGTCACTTTTAAAGACGTTCCTGTGGCAATACAGGCTTCACCTTATTTACATGTCAGTGTTAAGCCATTTAACATACCTTAACACTGCCTTGTAAATAAGGCACCCTTTCACGCTATACTTAGCGTGAAAGGGTGGGCAGTGAGTGTTTTGATGGGCATTCCGCCGCAACACCCATTGATTTTGACACTACCCCCTATTTGCAAAGGTGGTGTAAATAGGAGGCAGTGCCAAAATTAAGATAAAAAAAACCTGGGCTTAATATGTTGAACGGGGAGAAATGCTTTATTTCTCCTTGTTTTTGCTGTTCCTATGTGTGCTGCATTGTGCAGCACACCCAGAAACAGCAAAACACCATGCATGATTGTTTAGGTACTGGAAGGAGTCCATTCCTGCACGTAAACAATCATTTTAAAAATTACGAGTTGCAACTTCTATGTGTGCTGCACAAAGCAACACACATAGAAGTTACAAATCTCCATTTAAGGTTCTTTATGTGCAGGACAGGACACCTTCCTGCACATAAAAAATAATTTCCACCAACGGAGGCACTCTTGCACTATAATGCAAGGGTGCCTGCATTGGCGCTGGGCAGCTGACATTAGCGCCAGCGCAGGAAAAAATGAAGGGCTTCACCATAGTGTTGTAAATACAGTGCAGCCCTGCGTTTCAGAAGTGGTGGAGCGTGGTGTTAAGCCAAGAAGGTTAACGCCGCTCTCCGTCACTTCTTTGTAAATATGCCTTAAAGTATTTTTACCCCCTGCAGAAGCTGTTTCAGGTTTTTAACATAGGGAGACTATCTTACCGGCTCCACTGCCTGATGACAGGATGTATTCTACATATTTAATTATGCCTTAATCCAGCATTGTTATTGCCATAAATACAGCAAGGTATCCTACACAATTATAACAAAATCAGCCACATTACTACATCTTTAAACATTTAAACAACACAACGATAGGAGATCAAGGAATATGCAATTCTGAATCTATAATGCAACAGCTCCACTCTATGGTTGTTGTGTAAATTGACCACTATATAACTGCAGTTTCTTCCATCAAGTGCTAGAAATGGTGCTATGCCCACTTGTAAACACTATGGGGCATATTTATGAGAGGCTTGCGTCACGTTTGCAACCCGCAAAGTCATAAATATTCTGATTTATGAAGCCACGCAAAGCCACTTTGTGTGGCCATGAATGGCTTAATAAATCTGGAGTAAAGCAACGCAGAGCAAATCGCTGCGTTGCCTTACTCTGTGCAAGGGAGGCGTTTCATGGGCGTTGTGGTGGGTGTTCCAATACACTCCCATGGTTTTTGATGGATTCCGAGTTTACAAGGACTTGTAATCCTAGGAATGCGCCAAAATTGTACGCCTCCCCAGGTGAGTCATAACAAGTAGAAAAATCTTTATTTCTCCTTGCTTTTTCCTCTTTCTACGTGTGCGGCATTCTGCAGCACTCATAGAAAGCGGTAAAAGCCTCTAAGGATTGTTTTTCTGCTGGAAGGTGTCCCTTCCTACTCAAAAACAATCTTGCATACTACGCAGGCACTCTTGCACCGCTACGCTGGCACCCTTGCACCATGGTGCAAGGGTGCCTGCGTTGGCGCTAGGCGGCCCATTGTGCACAAGCGCAGTGGGAAAGGACAGGAATGCACCGTATGCCTTAAACGCAGCTCATTCCTGCGCTTTCTCTGTGATGGAGGGCAGTGCAGCAAGGTGACTTGCTGCTCTGCCCTGTGCCACAATCTTCATAAATATGGGTGACAGTGAAATAAAATATTTGCCTAGAATCACACAATTTAATCAAGTGAGGGAGCCAGGACTGATTCCAGGTTTTCGGTTTTCATATTATCCAATTCAGCCACTAGATGGCTATCTTTTTCTCTCCCTTTTAACATCTAAGGTTTATGTTATATTTTAAATTCTTAGAGCATGGTGTTAGAGGGTGTTGGCAGACAGAAGACACATGAAAGCTTGGCTTGTTTTGGGCTCGAGGGTCCAATAGGACCTCGAGGAGCTAAGCCAGAGCCAGGCTTCTGGCTTCAGCCATTAGTGGCTCACCCACCTCTAATGGAGAGTGAAATAATAAGTGACTTGTGTAATGCATATGTGGCAACTGTCCATGTGGTAAGTTAGCACTTTACAGTGAGCCATAGATAATTATGAATGTATACACCACATAAAGAGAGGTAGGCATGCAAAGCAAGGCTCGAGCCCTCCTCTCACTGAATGACTGTCTTCTCTCAGCTTTCCCACGGGGACTGCTCAGCCAGAATGCAGCCGAGTCAAGCATTGCAGACACCTGGGGTGGCGCATCCACTATGGCGGAGGAGCATCGCCCCATTGCTTTCTCGCAGTACAAGAAGCAGAAACATAAAATGGTAATAACTTTTAGTTTAGGGACCCGGCCTCAAGGTAAGTTTAAATTATTAATATTTTTTTTTTTATTAAACTCCCCCCCTCTCCCCTGCGCGACCTCCCCTTCCCCGCTCCGGCCCCTCACCTGCGAGCCATGCCGGCTTTGACTGGCAGACACTATTATTTCTCCTCCATATTAAAATTTTAAAAAACAAAAAATAAAAGCAGCAAAGCAGATGAGCTCCTGAAACCTAATAAGGTGCTTTTCTGCTGCGTGTGTGTGTTTGCGCCTTGCTGAGAGGCAGTTTGCATGTGTCTCACAAGAAGACCTGCAGGAAATTAGTCTAGTTTGTTTTGTTCTTGAATGTAATTTCTGCTACTTAGGTGCTGGCCTGCTCTCGCTTCACTAAGTTATAAGAATGCAGTAATATGTACATAAAAATATGCTTAACATTGTTTAAGAAAGGTGTTTTTACTTTTTTTTACATATATCGAGTCAGAATGGTTTAACTTGTGATACTGGTATTTATTGAACGTAGGGAAATAACTTACCTTAAGAAATTATTTAACAAAGCATTGGTTTTTTTTTATAAAGTGACAGAGAAGCAGGTAATCATCCAGTGGCTGAACAGCACAACGTGCAGCCAGCAAAACCGGTTTGCAAGCCCAGCATCCCAACTTGGCCAAACGGTGTGCTCCTATTCAAATCACTTTAGTTCACTATGCCTCATTTTAATTGGCCATCAAATCTGAGACCACCTTGTAAAAAATTGTTCTGGTTGCATACTACATAAAATGGTCACTTACATATGGTTTAATAAACAGTAATGTTGTCCACGTTCAACCAGCATTTTGGCCATACATACTGTGCACATGGCAACATGACATCTTGGTTCAATCATTGCTGTGTTGTCAGGGTATTGAAGGTGGGAGTAAGTTCTTGTTGAACAAAAACAATAACTTAAAACAGATGTCAATGCAGTGATGTAATCTAATGAACTATTCTAGAAATAATCTGTTTTAATCGGAATGTTTCTATATGTGTTTACACAATGTTTGCTATATCATTTACCTTCTGAAACTTCATGCTCTGGCTCTTAGATCCAAGCCAGTTCTCCATCTCAAGCCTGGTTCGGTTCTCTCTTTGACTTTCCTTGCTTCCCCACCTCTATACATAGCACACAATTCGGTATTAGGAACCCCTCAATTAGTGCCAAATCCCATCGTGGCCTTGAAATACAGCAGGCTCTTGTTACGAGCTCCTAATTATGGGAATGTGGTGCATAATCTGCACACTCAGTGGGTGATGCTGTCTTTTACCACATGGGACGAGAAAGCAAAGGACACACAATTGATGGACGGAATGCAGAACAAATCAAAACATTCACCCCCAGTCAAGAGATCTGGGTTAAATCCATCATTCTTTTGCTCACCATGTCACCCCCAGTTTAGACCTGGCCATATGCAAATCAGTCTTGACCCTGTGCCTCATGGGAAGAGTCCAGTCCGAACTGCCAAGCCAGGTCTTTTACCACATGACGTGGCACTATACAGTGCTGCATCTATTCCGGTCAGACTTCTGTGCATAAATCACACACATAATGAGCAGACACCACATCAACTCCTCAAGACTTCCACCCGGCTTCATGCCTTGCCCAAGACACACAAGGTGGGCAGCCGGCTCATAGATCTGGCCAAGGCACAAGTCAGGGGTACACACGAGTACACAGCGTCCACCCACTATTTTCACAGGGTGGACGCCGTCCACCCTGCAAGAATGGGACCCCACTGAAATATGCTGAACTTGTCCAGGTGTAATGTTTGGACAACGGGACACATTTAGCAGCGCCTTGTCTGCTTTCATTTCGAGCAGCAACATGCAGGCGGCGAGGGGGCTTTCATATTTCAGACTCCAGCTGTGTCCATAACAAAAGACACACATTTAAGGGGCCATCAGGCCTCTTTTTGTTCCACTATCCTGACTACGAGCTATTTGAGCTTCACTCCTAGACGCAAATACATAGGAGGGAAAACAAAGGTACACAGCTTTCTATTATCACTTCACAAATACTTAAGAGGGGCATGCTTTTAAGTTGTTCAATCCCTGTATATGAGAGATATGGATGTACTGTTAGAATGTCAGATGCATTCATCTGTTCCAGTATTTATACAAATAACAATTTAAATACCACTATGTTGTTTTATTTCTTTTATAGCACTACTCTTCCCAATGCGAGACATCAGAGTGCTTTACATCACACGTACACATTATATATTGACAATAAATCCTATAAATGTGTAAATTAATGTACAACATGTGTAACAAAAGACAATGAGGGTTACAAAGTGTAGGAGTCACATGTCCTTCATAGCTTGCTGTGCTATATTAGAAGGATTACAGTTTATGAACTGCCAGTAATGAAAGGATCTCTGTGTTAAAAGTAGTAACTCACCTAGCTACATAAAATAAAAATATTAGATGATGTGCTTTGCCGGAGACACATTAACCCTCTACGCCTCTGTGATTAAAAACTGGGACTAGAGAAAACATAGGTTTCTCCAGCAAATGTGTTACCCTCCAAAGTTCTGTCACCATTATTATTATTCCCTGGGATTTTCTGAGCACACAAAGATCTCTGCAGCAGGTGCCTTAGCCCCATAAGATATTTTAAACTGCAGACTGTGCAACCAATTAAGCAGAATAGATGTCCTGCTATGTTTTTCGTTGTGGCAAAGTTTAGAAAAAATAAATGTATACATTTAGGTCCACATTTTGTATTGGTGTTGCGTCACTTTTTTGGCACAACCCACAAGTAAAATCTCATTTGTTAAATCTCATAATGTTCTCAAAAGTACTCATGATAGACCTGCAAAATGTGTGAGAAGTGTGAATATCTGATGTCACTTATTGTGATGTCACTTCCTGACAGATCATGGGTTGTGATGTCAGTTCCTGTGATGCCGTGATGTTGCACTGAGATGTCACACACTATAATGCCACTTGCATGGTGCATAACTTGATTAGTCCCTCCACTTCTTTTTTTAGGACGGGTGCCCTTGATCTGGCATTGGGATTGGCATGGCGGGCGATGGCGATGTACTGGAAGGCATTCTGCCCACCTTCGGCTTGGCAGAGTGATGATCGCCACTAGGCGAAAGCTAGAGAACACGCCCCAACCGCTCTGCTAGCAGGCGGTGGTGGGTACCCAGATCACAGGATGGTCTACTGTTGGCGCTGGAGCCTGACCCAGGCTGGTGACCACCCTGAGTCGTCGATTATGCGAAATATCACCGGGGCTCGCCCAGGGAAGTGGACACAGTGGTGTTTTGCCAACGCACAGGTTGCAGCAGCACACCGGGAATGAGCCCTTTTGTTTTTTATCGCACTATATCATCTTGCAACCCCAGAGAGCTCGAGGGTAGCCCATCTGCCTCCACACCTTCTTGAGACACAACCTGAGTGTGGGTTGCGGCTCGATAACACCCCATGTTCCGGGGAACCAAGCAATCACGGCTACAGCTAGCCTCACTCATTGGCCCTCCAATGTATTAATGTCAGAATGTTAAATGTTGCATCCGACAAGTGAATGACCTGCATCTATGTCTTCCCTTACCTGTTAAAATCTCAATAAAGAGTCATTTGTTTTAAAAAGTTGCACCCTGACCATGTACAGCTGTGATACTCAAAGTACGGCCCGGGGGCTAGATGCGGCCCTCCTAACCTTTATATATGGGCCCCTAGCCAACAGCAGTCCTGTGCTGCTGTTTACTCAACTCAAAACTAACATTAAAAAATGTTAAATAAACGGGCACCTTTCAAGAAACCTGTAAAACTATGATAAAGTCTTTTTTAAATTCTAAAAGGGTATTTCATTAACAAGCAGAACCATTTCTCCTTAGTATGTGAGATTATATCAGTGCATTGAGAAATATTATTTTAAAAGTGATAGTTGTCAAACCCAAATTTAGAAAGATTAATTCCTCAACCCACCCTGACAACAATGTCAGTAGTAAACTAAGAGGCATGTCAATAGTTACATGCACCCTCTGGGTGGCCTGGCTTCCTCTTATACATGAACAACATTATAGTTTATTAAATCAAATACAGTAGAAGGTTTTGTACAGCGCACAACTTGAAGTTATGTATTTCGAGGTCCTCCTAAATGGAATAATGAAGAAAATGGAGAGAAAGGGAAATAAAACAGTTGCCTAGGATCACACAGTTTGGTAAAGTGGGTAAGCCAGGATTGATCCCGGAAATTCTAGTTTCACATTGTGCAATTCAGCCACTAGATATATATATTTAGCTTCCCTGTACCCACCATACCACCAACAACCCCCAAGCCAATCTCCCTGCCCTCACCCGACCACTACCCTGCTGTCATCAATGCGGCAGTCTGTCACATAACACCCCAAACATTTTGTCCTCTGGGCAAATGCTTGCAAGTACCCATGATGTACAGCGTTCCGCTGCCTTTTTGCTTGGTTTGCGTTATAGAAATATCATGTACATATATCCACTGAGTGGTTTGTGTACTTGAGTGTTGGATAGCCACGTACTAATCTGTCTTGTGCCAGATTTCTGCAATCTCCACCTGCATAGTACATATCAACTTTGGGTGCAAAGTAGCTATCCAAATCCTTAATCACTCTATCAAAAACAATAATATCTCCAGCACTGTATGGTGTACAGAGTGAAAATATCAGTGACCAAAGGTTTTATAGGGTGCCATTTTTCTCATCAGAATCAATATTTCCCTATTAGCCACCACTCTCCTCACATACCTGCTATATATATATATATATGTGTATATATATATATATATTCTCCAAACAAAGCATCCTGCATTCGAAAGTGCACTCCAGAACAGATAATTAAAGGGCAGCTGGCTTTCTTCCTTCGTTTCACATTTAAAAGCCTTACGCGTTTCGAAGTATGAACTTCTTGATCACAGGCAAACTTCTAATGTGGCGCAGCAGATAACGAGAACACTCCCCTTTGCAGGGGTAATAATGAATGAGACACTATGTACTATACACCCTATAATGCATCACAATAGTGTTTTACGAACAGGCCCACTGGAGGGCAATTTGAATAAAATGCAAAGGGGAGTGTTCTCGTTATCTGCTGCGCCACATTAGAAGTTTGCCTGTGATCAAGAAGTTCATACTTCGAAACGCGTAAGGCTTTTTAATGTGAAACGAAGGAAGAAAGCCAGCTGCCCTTTAATTATCTGTTCTGGAGTGCACTTTCGAATGCAGGATGCTTTGTTTGGAAAATTAATTACGGCCGTCCAGCCGTGAAAGAGCACCACCCGAAGATGTGAAAGGGGCCACGCAGACACAGAACTGGTCGAAGTCTGCATGTGGGAGAATGGATTGGCATAAAATCTGGCCTTCGTCCTTCTAAAATCCACTGAAGGGTAATGAAAATTATTGATTAATGGACTTTTGCGAGTGCAGAACCCACGAGGGTAATAATGAATGAGACACTATGTACTATACACCCCATAATGCATCACAATAGTGTTTTACGAACAGGCCCACTGGAGGGCAATTTGAATAAAATGCAAAGGGGAGTGTTCTCGTTATCTGCTGCGCCACATTAGAAGTTTGCCTGTGATCAAGAAGTTCATACTTCGAAACGCGTAAGGCTTTTTAATGTGAAACGAAGGAAGAAAGCCAGCTGCCCTTTAATTATCTGTTCTGGAGTGCACTTTCGAATGCAGGATGCTTTGTTTTGAAAATATATATATATATATATATTCAGTGAAAAAACCATAGGTTTCACACACGTTATAGTTAGCTGGACATTTCACTCGTAAAAAACCAATGAAATTTCCCCGTTATAGTTAGTTAAGCTAACTATAACTCGCGCGCCCGCAATGCACTGCTGATGACGTCACATATTACATCACTCATGACATGGTCAGTGACATCACTCATGACATCACTGATGACATCTCAAATGACATCACTGATGACATCACTGATGACATCATCCAGTGAATGTGTGTTTTTCTGAAAATTAAATATGTTTTATATATCTCAAGGTCGATGGAAGAATAAATGAGTATATAAGTGTCTAAATGGATGATTTGTTTTTGAAAAATTGATTGTATTACTGACTGATTAAGTGTATCTTATTGAATACATGGCTAAGTGAGTAATGTTTAAATGTGTAAATACCTGTATCAGTCTCTCACTTTGTGTATAAGTGGCTGCATGGGTTGGTGAGCAGCAACATGAGTGTCTATATAGGTTATTAGTTGTTTTTTTGAGTATCAGTATGAGTGTCTGAGTGTCTGTATGGTTCAGTGGGGGGTATTACGTAGTGCATAAGTGCATGAATGAGTGGCTCACTGTTTGTATGTGTTGAAGACAGCATATGTGCAGGACTGTATGGGTGGAAGAGTGTGTGTATGGGTGTGTTAGTGAGTGAATGGCTGTCTCAATAGTGTCTCTATGAGTAACTACATATGTTTTAAACTAGTATATGTGACTATTGGTGTATATAAGTGAGTGTATGTGAGAGTGAGAGATTGAAAGAGTTCCTGTATGAATAAGTATGTGTTTCTATAAGTGATTGTTTAAAAGACTAAGTATGTGTAAGTTTCCGTAGAAGTAAGTGTGGTGGTGTGTGTATAACTGTATATGCAAATAAATGTATGTTTGATTCTTTATTAGCATGAGTAACTATGTGTGTGAGTAACTCTATGGATGAGTGGCATTGTGTTACAGGATGTATAGGTGTATGAGTACATATGATGTGTGAGTACACGAATGAGTGACTGTACAGGACTGTTGGTGAATAAGTGGATGTTTATGTGGATCTTAGAATTATTGAAGAGGTTGTTGTAATTGGTATTGGTATGTCCATTTTTTTTAAAATTTCAGTCTCTATTTTTGAATGTGTGTATCAAAGGTTATATTAGGGTGAGAGGAGGTCTGCCACTCTATCACATGGATGATGTCATCAGTGATGTCATCAGTGATGTCATTTGAGATGTCATCAGTGATGTCATGAGTGATGTCACTGACCATGTCATGAGTGATGTAATATGTGACGTCATCAACAGTGCATTGCGGGCGCGCGAGTTATAGTTAGCTTAACTAACTATAACAGGGAAATTTCATTGGTTTTTTACGAGTGAAATGTCCAGCTAACTATAACGTGTGTGAAACCTATGGTTTTTTCACTGAATTTGCAAGGTTTTTTAAATGCTAATTCCTAACTATAACGTGTGTGAAACCTATGGTTTTTTCACTGAATTTGCAAGGTTTTTTAAATGCTAATTCCTAACTATAACATGTGTGAAACCTATGGTTTTTTCAGTGAATTTGCAAGGTTTTTTAAATGCTAATTTCTAACTATAACGTGTGTGAAACCCATGGTTTTTTCAGTGAATTTGTATGGTTTTTTAAATGCTAATTCTTAGCTATAACATATGTGATTCCCATATTTTTTTTTATTGATTTTTTATGATTTTTTTATTATAAATTCTTATATTAAATGTGTTTTTTTTTTTAAAAAAACAAGTTTTTTTTAAACTTTTTATTCTCTTAAAACACTATGGTTTTTTTCTAAAAAATCTGCAATATTTCAAGTTTTCTCTTTTTTTTTTTTACCAAACAGGTAAGATATATTAGTATAACTTTGAAAATATTTTTTTTTTTTTTTTTTTAGTGCGCGTACGGTAAGTGTACGGTTTACGCAATGTCCGTAATTTATCTACTCTGTTTGCGTATAGTTACGCAATTTGCGTAGCCGCGCGTACTGTGCGTGAGGCGCGTAGGCGTGTATGCTACACGCGCACGTTATGCGGAAGTGTTGGGGAGTGACTGTTATGCGCATGCGCGCGAGCGCGTGTCTTTTTTACGCGCATGCGTACTTTTGCCGTAAGCGCACCGTAAGCGCACCGTAAGCGTAACGTACGCGCACGGTGGGTCATGTGATCAAGAAACACAACTTTTGATTGGTTGAAACTACTTTCAGTTCTAGAACTCTCCTACACCACACCCATTCCCCTCATTTCTGCTTGTGATCCCTTAGGAGAAGGAGCTGGGTTGTCTTTGTGATACGATGGCAGAACAGCAGAGCTCTTCTGAGAGTGAGGCTAGCAGCACTACCTTGAGGCAGAGAAGGAGGAAAGACAAGACCTCTTTCATATGGGAGTATTTTACTTTTCCAGAGGGCAAGAAAAAGGTAAATGCACCCTTAGTGACTTGTAAGCTGTGTGGCCGTGTACTTTCAAGAGGGAATCCCAACAAGAAGTATTCCTTCGGGAATCACACCATGTTGAGACACCTTAAAGATGTACACAGAAGGACACATGCTCGACATACTGAAGGTAACCCTTCAGTAAGTCAACCAAGTACATCCACAGCAGCTCAGCCTGGTCCATCATCTGCAGGGCCGAGTCCATCTTCGGCAGGTCAGGTGAGCCCTTCATCTGTGGTGGGAGCATCTCCTTTTTCTTCTCCTCTGGAAACAAACCATCGATTTCTGAGGGTTGAAATTACGGTGCGCCACTTGTCATGATCTAATTTGTCATAGGGAGACCAGTGTTTCCCTAGTGAACAATAAAATAGATCAGCACATTTGTCGTACCGACTAATATTCCCATTCTTTCTTTCCTCTGTCCCTGCATGAACACAACGGCTCTTGTAAGAGCCAACCTTACCTTTCAACTATTTTTTATATATGTTTTAAAACTTTTTTTTGATTTTTTTTTTACCGTACGCGTACGGTACGCGTAATTTTTTTTTTTTTTTTTTTTTTAAAAACACTAAAAATCAATTATCACATTACAAGGTCCTTGAGAGACTACAATGAAAAACTGAAAATGTGATTGTGGAGAAGTGGAAAAAAGGGACCATGAAATTTTTGACTTACCATACCCACTCAAAAAAATATTTATTAATTTAAATTTAATTTTAATTGCTTTAAAAATGGTTCTAGTTTTCGAAAATTTTCTATCTCAATCTGAAAAAAAATAAAAAAGTATTAATATTTAATAAAACATTTTATAATACAGTACACATATTTACATTTTTTTCAAAAAAAATTTTTGCCTTTTTTTTGCTGTTTTCAGAATATATTGCATTTCACTATAAATTGTGAAAGCAATTGCATTCATCATTTAACAGCGGGCAAAAAAAAAATTAACAATCTCAAAGATTGTTTTAAAAAAGCCCACAATCTCTTTTTGCATAAACATAACTTTATAGAAATGCATAATATTCTTAAAAAATATCATCTAATATCAATACTTATTTCTTTAAAATACCGTCTGACATTTTTGTTTCAGAAGTATAATCACAAAAATATATCTCAAATAACTCCACAATACATCTGGTTCCATTTCCTTTAGGCCAAATAGTAATTTTAAAATTCTTTTTTGATTAAATTTCCAATGGTAATCCAATAAAAATCTAAAGTTTAAATTGTACAGATCTCACCGATTGTCTGTAACATTTTGGTTTCCGAAAGATTAATTAATAATTAAATAAGTCCACAATAGAATTGTTTACCTTTCCGCATGGCCAAATAGTAATTTTAAAAATCTTTTTTGAATAAATTTCCAATGGCAATCCAATAACATTCCAAAATTTAAATTGTGCAGATGTTACCGAGTTGGTTTTCCAAAGTTTCATTAAAAATTGAAAAAGTCCACATTACAATTGGTTACCTTTCCATTAGGCCAAATGATAATTTGTAAAATCATTTTTTTTTTAAAATTCCAATGGTAATCCAATAAAATGGTAAAATTGTTTTGTACAGATGTTGCCAAATCTCTCTAAAATTTAGGTTTCAGGAAGATTAGATAGGAATTTGCTAAATCAAAAGGCAAACGTTGCTTAAAAATCAATTGGGAATCATTACACAGTGTCCAGCCTTTTTCACATTTAAGATAAACTGTGTAATGTCCAGAAGTTACAGTAGGTCCTTCATGGAAAATTATTGCAACTGTTACAAAAGTTTTTCCTGAAATTGATAATTGCTGTCCTGTAAACTTCTTTATTAAAGTATCTAATTTTGAACCATCAGCTTTACAGCGTTGCATCATTAAAATTACATATTGTCCGTATTCCTTTAAAATTAACGTTGAAAACATATCAGATTGACACTCACTACATTCCATGCTATGATTAGCATCTTTAACTAATTTAGCAAAAGTGACTGTTTTACTTTCTGGCAATGTTAAATAAATAAACCTTTCAGAATCAACATTAGAGCCACATATATTGTAACAGTTTTCACAACTATGTTCCCATTTATAAGAGAGACCAAATAAATTTTCTATGGGAACCCCTTCTTCTTCCAGTACCTGAAGAAAAAACATCAAGAATTCCTGTGTGTCTTGCTGTACATTTTGTGAAAACTGTGTTCGTCCTGAACATACATCTAAAAGTTTTCTAATTTCAGTAGCACTTTCTATTTGAGTTTTATCATTACTCAGCTTTTGAAAAAGGAGACTCAACTCAGAACAGAATCTTTTTCCCTGATTTACTATTATCTGCTCTTGCACACTTTCCAGATAAAATGCAACATTCAGCAAGCACTACATTAGCGTAGCAGTTGACACCAGAGCTATTTTCAAAATGACATCCTACAACCTGTTCTTCATTTTCCTTTTTCTTTTTGCTTGCAATTACATCACTCCTCTTTTTTTTCCTCCTCTCTACATCTTCATTACAGATATTCTCATTTCTCCTTTTACGAGAAACTACACGTTTCTCCAACACAGGATACTGACCTAAATGAGGAGCATAGCTTCTTCTTAATCTATTATACTCCTTTACACAATTTGTATCAGCACTAACTTTTGAGTCATCAAAGTCTATCATGAATAAACCTGATAATGTTTTCACTCGTGACAAAGCAACATATGCCATACCTTCTTTGAACACAGTTGAACCAATGTTCACAAAAGCACAATCTACAGTCAATCCTTGAGACTTGTGAATAGTTACAGCATATGCTAGAGAAAACGGAAACTGCTTCCTACGTACATATAAGTCTTTCACAAGCATGAAACGAACTGAACAACGAGAAATGTCTTTAACTTCTTCTATCTGATCAAATTTTATTTTTAAACATTCAATTCCATCTTTTTTCTGATAATTAATAAAACCCACAACTCTTCCCATAGCTCCATTAACTAAACCTTTTTCAACATCCAAATTTCTCCTTAAAAATAATCTACAGTTCATGCAAACATATAGATTTTTTTCTAATCAAGCTGTTTTGGAAATGTTCTTCTCTAGTGAATCCAATTTATTTTTCAGTGTGCCTGTTAATGTGATAGTAATTCTTCCATCCTCAATTTTGTCCACTGCTTCCAATTTCCTGATATCTTCCTTTTCCAATTTCAAAAGCTCCTCATTGAATATTGAGCATTCACGTAGAGTTGGCATTAAGCAGATGACACTTTTCTTTTCTGCAATGTTCTTGTATATCTTCTCTGCAACTATTTCTTCCTTTGGAAATAAATTATGTAGCAACCGACTCTGTAATGCTTTTGTGCCTGCTTCAGTGAGTAGTCCAATCCTGATATCTTTCAGAATACTTCCATATTCTTCATCGTTTGCTTGCCTCATATTAGTAGTAAGTTCCTTGTACTCAAAGAAGGACCAAATATTTGCATTACCAATGCTTCCCAATGACTTCTTTGTGTCTTCATGTGTCACAGTATTAAACACTGGTTGTCCTTTAACTGGAGTAAGCTGTAGAAGATCCCCAAAAACTATGACATGTTTTCCACCAAATAACACGTCATAGTCTGTCCTTAGAATTTGCTGCATTCTTAAATGCACAAAGGCAAGCATTAAGTTTGATACCATGCTCACCTCATCAATAATGAGAACTTGCATCTTCTTCAATACTCTTGAAACTTCCAAGCATGCTTCTCCAGTTAGCTTGTTGTATTGTATTTTGTTCTCATGCTCCACTGGTAACATTAGCAAACGATGTAAGGTGATTCCTTTTATGTTATAGGCTGCTAACCCAGTTGGAGCAGTAACCACACAAGACAAAGTAGAATCCGTTTTTTGCTGTAGGTAGCTTCTGATGACTTTTATTAAGAAACTTTTTCCAGTTCCAGCTTGTCCACTTACATACATCCTGATTGGATGAAATGATGTGCATGAGCACTCTTTTTTTTCATGTTGAAATCCGTGATCAATTTTGCTTCTGATCTCTTCATAAATTTGTTGCTGCTCTTCATTCAGTTGTCTTTCCAAATTTTGTAAGTCTATAAATTCTTCTTGAGCTTGATTCATAGCCGTTTCCACTTCATTCATGGCTATTGATGCTTCATTTTCAACGATTGGTTGTCCTAGGGGATCTTGACTGAGTGTTCCTGAACTTTGGCTGTCTTGAGAACTGTCTCTAGCTACTTCAGCTGCAATTGTAGTTTCCTGTTCAATTTCTTCATTTAACATTTGCAGATAAGTTGTGAATGTACTGCATTGTATGCTGTCTTTGCAAGCATTAAATGAATCTTCATAGCTTTGAAATTCTCCCAGTAGTTCATCCTCTGAACGCCATGGTTTAAACAGCTGTAAAAGAGCCAAGTAGTAAAATTCCTTTTTGTCAGTAGTGTCGCAACTCAGCTTCCGGTGATTTATCAAACTTCCTTTTGTTTGCTTCACCAAACATCCTTCCTCACCAATGACTTTATATTTTCCATTGTTGATGTCTTCTGCGGCTTTCCGTGAATAAATGTAGTTCTGCAGCACTTCATAGAGACACATGTTCTCCAGATGATGACTTCTCTTGGGATAATATGTGTCCAACATGTTTGATTTCAAAATATCTGTACTTTCTGGGTCATTCTCGGCCAAATATTCAATTTCTCCAACAGATTTCAGTACCCGATTTCTCATTGCTGCAAGGCCTAAACTTGCCCAAATTATTCTTCTTGATTTCGAGTAGAGACTTGCAGAAGATAACCTATCTGAACATTCGTAGGATCCAATTTCTCGATGCGATAACATCTTTAAACTGAAACTGTACAGCTTCTTACTGACAGTCTTCTCGTGAGAAATCTCTTCCCACATTTCTTTCAATTCAGTTTTTTCTGATTTAGTAATGTAAGACGTTACATATCGAGCAACAGCAATGGAATTGTCAGCTACATACTGTATATCCATGTTAGCATTCCACATGGATAAAATGACTGGGTTGTAGTCATTTATATTTTTTGATTCTTCTTTTCTTTTAAGGTTGTAGGTATTCTTAGGTGATTTTCTTGTGATAGTATGTCTCACAGATGACATAAAACTGTTTACTCTTCCATTTGAAAGACCAGGTCTAGGAAATCCAAATCGACATATTGGTGCCGATCACGATCCGGCAAAAACCGGGTACGAACCGTCGGACGGAGCATATTCTCCGTCCGACGCGTACCCGGTCGTCAAAATATACAAACATGGAATTACGATTCGCACGGGTACACCATTACCGTACGAATCGTAAAAAAGACCGACCGAACAAAAAACACCTACCAATGCGATCCGGGAAAGCGCCGACCTGACGTCGGGACGCACGCAGCCAGCCATTCACGACCCAGGAATCACGATTCGCACCGACGTCACCCCGCACGGTGAATATTTTGCGGCAGCCAAAAACTGCCGGGAAATCAGGACGACGCGAACAAGGACCACCAGTACGCGACGGACAGACGGCGACGCGAACAAGGAGGACCAGTACGTGACGGACACACAGGACGACGCCACCAAGGAGGACCCGTACGCGACAGGACGACGCGATCAAGGAGGACCCGTACGCGACAGGACGACGCGAGCAAGGAGTACCAGTACGCGACGGACAGACATGGACCCGAACCTACGAGTCATCCCTGCCCTCATAGCAGTACACCTCCTCTACAGGTTACGACGCAGACGCCGCAGAAGGTCAGAATAACTAAGGGAGGGGGGAAAGTGGGGTGGGGTGGGGGTGGCACGACCAGGGCAGGCCACAAAACAACCACATGAGTGACACACTACACATGGCCTGGACATACCTGACTCCCATGCCCTGGTCACCACGAGGGGGTGGGGGCGTGTCCTGATAAGCCAGCGACCGCCACAACGGAAGTCCGTCACCACGCGAACCGGCAACACAACCAGACAGGTACGTCCCGTACCCACGCCTGAAGAGCGTGGGTACGAGTCGGACCACGCCCACACACGTCACCCCAACAATGGCGGGACGGATCGCACCCACGTGGCAAAGGCCTGGGTACGGGCCGCACAAACATCACATAGCATGGGGACGGATATGTACGGACCCTACCCCCACCCCGTATGCAAGGAGCGTACCCCCCAGCCCAACAGTGCAAGTACGACCCGTACCCCCACCCGCGGACGTACGGAGCGTACCCCCAGCCCAACAGTGTAAGTACGACCCGTACCCCCACCCGCGGACGCACGGAGCGTACCCCCAGCCCAACAGTGTAAGTACGACCCGTACCCCCACCCGCGGACGTACGGAGCGTACCCCCAGCCCAACAGTGTAAGTACGACCCGTACCCCCACCCGCGGACGCACGGAGCGTACCCCCAGCCCAACAGTGTAAGTACGACCCGTACCCCCACCCGCGGACGTACGGAGCGTACCCCCAGCCCAACAGTGTAAGTACGACCCGTACCCCCACCCGCGGACGCACGGAGCGTACCCCCAGCCCAACAGTGTAAGTACGACCCGTACCCCCACCCGCGGACGCACGGAGCGTACCCCCAGCCCAACAGTGTAAGTACGACCCGTACCCCCACCCGCGGACGTACGGAGCGTACCCCCAGCCCAACAGTGTAAGTACGACCCGTACCCCCACCCGCGGACGCACGGAGCGTACCCCCAGCCCAACAGTGTAACTACGACCCGTACCCCCACCCGCGGACGCACGGAGCGTACCCCCAGCCCAACAGTGTAAGTACGACCCGTACCCCCACCCGCGGACGCAAGGAGCGTACCCCCAGCCCAACAGTGTAAGTACGACCCGTACCCCCACCCGCGGACGCACGGAGCGTACCCCCAGCCCAACAGTGTAAGTACGACCCGTACCCCCACCCGCGGACGCACGGAGCGTACCCCCAGCCCAACAGTGTAAGTACGACCCGTACCCCCACCCGCGGACGTACGGAGCGTACCCCCAGCCCAACAGTGTAAGTACGACCCGTACCCCCACCCGCGGACGCACGGAGCGTACCCCCAGCCCAACAGTGTAAGTACGACCCGTACCCCCACCCGCGGACGCACGGAGCGTACCCCCAGCCCAACAGTGTAAGTACGACCCGTACCCCCACCCGCGGACGTACGGAGCGTACCCCCAGCCCAACAGTGTAAGTACGACCCGTACCCCCACCCGCGGACGTACGGAGCGTACCCCCAGCCCAACAGTGTAAGTACGACCCGTACCCCCACCCGCGGACGCACGGAGCGTACCCCCAGCCCAACAGTGTAAGTACGACCCGTACCCCCACCCGCGGACGCACGGAGCGTACCCCCAGCCCAACAGTGTAAGTACGACCCGTACCCCCACCCGCGGACGTACGGAGCGTACCCCCACCACACCAGTGTCAGTAGACTCGTACCCTCACCTCTAATGCAGTGTGCGTAACCCCACCGTGTATGTGCCAAGCGCACATATCCAGAAATCGGAGGTGTGTGTGCAGACTCCACCCAGCAGTGCCCTGAGACAGGAGGGGTGGGTGCCCATCACTCCCAGCAGTGCCCAGAGACAGGAGGGGTGGGTGCCCATCACTCCCAGCAGTGCCCAGAGACAGGAGGGGTGTGTGCAGAGTCCTCCCAGCAGTGCCCTGAGACAGGAGGGGTGGGTGTGGAGTCCTCCCAGCAGTGCCCTGAGACAGGAGGGGTGGGTGCTGAGTCCTCCCAGCAGTGCCCTGACACAGGAGGGGTGGGTGCAGAGACCTCCCAGCAGTGCCCTGAGACAGGAGGGGTGGGTGGTGAGTCCTCCCAGCAGTGCCCAGAGACAGGAGGGGTGGGTGCAGAGTCCTCCCAGCAGTGCCCTGACACAGGAGGGGTGGGTGCCTAACACTCCCAGCAGTGCCCTGAGACAGGAGGGGTGTGTGCCTAACACTCCCAGCAGTGCCCTGAGACAGGAGGGGTGTGTGCAGAGTCCTCCCAGCAGTGCCCTGAGACAGGAGGGGTGTGTGCAGAGTCCTCCCAGCAGTGCCCTGAGACAGGAGGGGTGTGTGCAGAGTCCTCCCAGCAGTGGCCAGACACAGGAGGGGTGTGTGCAGAGTCCTCCCAGCAGTGTCCACACCCAGGAGGGGTGTAACACATGTGTGTGATGCCACAATTACCCACATCCATACTGCCTACAAGGGAACATGTCCCCATGAACTCATGTCAACTGACTCCACACACAAGTACAGTGATCACCAAGGATGCCACGATTGTTGCAGGTGGAGACATGGCCATGCATGCATGGCCAAAGTAGAAGGGCTCCGTCACACACACAGCTCATGTAGACACAGCTCTGCGCTAAACATTGGGAACACCCTGCAGGGAAGAAACTGGGTACACAGAGGAAGGAATACACCCTGGGACAATTGAACCATGCAGTAACTGCTGACATGACCTAAGGAAGTTAGCCAACACCTTGTGATGGCACACAGATCCTAGGGTGGCCCCAAAGAGCAGAACACTACTACAAATCCCACACACCCAAAGCCTTAAACACCACCCAAAACAATGTAGCAGCCCCACCAACACCAATACCACCATAGCAGGAGTGTGATAATGAAAAAAAAAATAAAGCTTTAATCAGCATGAGCACAATGTCCGTGGATCAACGGCAGTTCAAAGTCAACAAAGGCCATAGGGCAGTCAATTATTCCCAGCTGCATGGGGGACACAGTGGGATGTGTGTCCCCTACCTTGCCTGCACAGTCAAATGCCATCGTCTTCCATACTGGTGAGGGCATCAGGGGGGGGGGAAGCAACAGGCACCGCAGGGACATCAGGGCAAAGGGGCGGCGTTGTGGGTGCAGGGATGGAGGACTCAACCACAGGGGGTGTGTCATGGCCAAAGGCGGAGGCCAGGATGGCACTACACACCTTAGCAAGGTCCTCCAGGGAGTCCCCTGCACCCGAAGTGACCTCAGGCCCCAAGGAGGGGGGGGGTTCAGAGGGATGGGTTGCAGCGCCACCGGGGGAGGGTGGAGACAGGGGGGGAGACTCAACCACCCTGACCGAGGACTTCCTTGACCGCTTGCGTGGTGGCGTAACTGTGGGGCTCAGGGACAGAGCGGCCATGAAGGAGTCCTTGGGGGAGATGTGGCCAGGAGAGCTGAGGGGAGGGGATTTGGAGGGAGTGGATTGTGTGGAATGCGGACTCCCACTCTGGCTGCGTGTCACACGTTTGCCCCCCGACCCAGTGGGTGTGCCTATCTCACCCTGTGTGTGCGTGTCAGGAGGAGTGCGGTGGACCTTCCCTGCTGGTGTGGTGCCTGTGTCTGTTGTGGTGGGTGCATGCCGACGTCTGGGTGTACGTGGGACAGGCATGGAAGTGGGAAGTGTGGATGGGGCAGGGGTAGGTGGGGGGAGGTCACGCTGCAGGAGACCCACTGCTGCAGTCAGTGTGGAGTCTAGGGACCTCAGCAAGTTGCGTTGGTCAGCCTGCAAAGAATGAATGCCCTCCAAGAATGCCTCGATGTTGCTGAGGGTTTTCCCGTGGGAATGGAGGACATTCAGGATCGCAGCCTGACCAACCTGCATTTGCCGCTGGATGTCCATAGACTCAGCATTGGCGGCAGCAGTGGAGACAGGGGCAGGGGGTGCGGTGCCTGGCAGGAAGGAGACATGCGGTGACCGGGCACGCTGGGAAGGGACACGAGCAAGTGGGAGGCGGTTGGTGGGAACTGAGGGGGCGGTGGCAGGTGTTGTTCCACTGTCAGCTGCTGGTGCAGCCTCCGCCAACCCTGAGACATCCTCCTCGGACCTGTCAGCTTCGTAGTCTGATGTGCCAGTCGACAGGTCCTCGGCCACACTATCCTCCGCCTCTGTCCCACTCGATGTGCCAGCCCCGATGTCACGGCTGCCACTGGTGCTCGGTCCCTCCGCCTGGTCCGTGTCCATGTCTCCCTCTGTGTCCCCCGACGATGCTGTGGGCAGGGTGGAGAGACAGAAATTAATCAGACACCTGTACACATCTGTCACATGAGTCCAATCTACATAGTCAACATTGCATAGCCTGAAGAGGCAGATCCCTAACATCTGCAAAACAAGGTACCGATGTAGGGCATGATACACACTTGTTTGAGCCACCATGCCACTGAAATACCATGGAGAGCATGAGACAATAGCTGATGACAGGAAACGGAGTCTGACATAGCACCCAGGCCCTGGGGACAATCCTGCACTGCCTCTGCACCACACAGCGTTTGTGAAAATACCTATGACCAGGGACAATATCCATGAACTTGAGACACATGCTGCATAGGTAATGCTGCTAACATGCCCAACATAACTCGGTCACTGCACCTTGCGTGTGTGTCCAGTAACATCACACACTGTCCAGACCCAGCAATTAGGAATCAGGATTTGACACATAGGCATTGCCCGCCCCAAGTAACCCCCACACGATGCTAATTGCTGAGACACAGGTGGCACCAACATCTCATAGTCTGGGTGATAAACACAGTGGCAGGCAAAAGGCAAGATTGGACGCAAATTAGCAAAGGTGCGGCTGTACAAATAATGAGGTACCAGTGCCCATCCTCAGATGAGTATAACAAGACACACAGGCACTGGCAACTGTGAGTATGAAGAGGGACAATCAGGTCAGGCTGCACAGTGGACACCTGTACATAATAGCACGTCTATATACATGGTGACAGGGGACAATGGCACAGAGCACAACCTACGCTGTAGACAGTGAGAGTGTCCACGTTGATGATGACACAAACAACACTGAGGATAAGGTGCCCCAGGGGACAGTATTGGGCACGCAACTACATGCTACTGAATGGCTGAATGGGAATGACTGCTACACACGTCACCATCCCTGCACTATGCGTAGCGCACACTCATGCACATCATGTCACAGGCCACTACATAGGACATGCGCGCTGTAAGGCATGACACATGAGAGACCAACTCCCATGTCTGGAGCCAGCATCAGTGCCAACTGACATGGAACCCACATGCAGTGAACTTGACAGTTCACAGGCAAGGTCCCACAACCTGTTACCCACCACTACCACCCATGATGCTACAGTCATTGTTCTCGTGGACAAAGCGCCAGCCTACATTACCTTGTGAAGGAGTGACTACACACAGACCAGGGAACACATTGCAAGGAGGGGAAGGGTGGCAGGGGCGCAGCGCCACACTTGGGCAAACTGGATGGGCACAGCACCTTTAAACCCTGCCAGTGAATTAATGCCACTGTGCCCTTACAAATGCCGGTGACACACAACAAACGCACATGTACCTACCCCCTTCCGCCTGCTGCATCGCCTGTAAGCGCCTCTCCAGGTCTGGAAAGACCACCGGCAGCACACGCCTGTGGAGGTGGGTCAGACGGCGGCGGCCGCGGTTCTTGTGGCTCTCAGGTGAGTCCCCCAGCAGGAGCCGTGCAATCCTCCGCGTCCAGCACCGGATATCCTGCCAGCGTTTCCTCACCTGGGACAGGCTCCGCCTCCGACCATCCACACGCCTCACGGCACTGACGGCGGTCAGCCAGATCTGCTCCTTGGCAGAGGCGCCTACCTGTGAGGAAGTACAAGTGACACCACATCAATACACCAGCCACATGTCACAGAGAGACATATGTGAACATAATAGCTGGTTACTACATGGCATGTAATGCAGCCAACGCATTGCACCTCTGTCATAGGGACATCATCCTCTGGTGAGGGAAAAGGCAGTACGTGCCATAGTGGGTACTCAGGTGGAATGATGGCAATGTCACAATCAATGATCAAGGCTCACACTGTGCATCACACCCACCCCTCCTGTCTCAGGGCACTGCTGGGAGGACTCCACACCCACCCCTCCTGTCTCAGGGCACTGCTGTTAGTGATAGGTCCCCACCCCTCCTGTCTCAGGGCACTGCTGGGAGGACTCCACACCCACCCCTCCTGTCTCAGGGCACTGCTGTTAGTGATAGGTCCCCACCCCTCCTGTCTCAGGGCACTGCTGGGAGGACTCCACAGCCACCCCTCCTGTCTCAGGGCACTGCTGTTAGTGATAGGTCCCCACCCCTCCTGTCTCAGGGCACTGCTGGGTGGACTCTGCACACACACCTCCTGTCTCAGGGCACTGCTGGGAGGACTCTGCACACACCCCTCCTGTCTCAGGGCACTGCTGGGAGACATCAGGCACCCCCCCCCTGGTACCCCCCCGACAGTACATGGCATGTGTGTCACACCGGGTCACAATGCCTGAAGACACAGTCACAACATAGGGACAGTCTGTGGCAGTGGCCTATGCACTCACCTGATACCCTGGTCGCCCATACAGCATGGGGTACTGTGGGAGGATCACATCCAGCAGAGCCATGTTCTCCTCCAGGGTGAATGGCTGTGTCCTCTCCACAGCCCTTGACATGTTTCCAGGGAATCAGTAGCAGCAGCTTGGTCGACAAATGCAAAGATGTGCAGGCAAGTAATCCCTCATGGGACCTGGCTGCCTTATATGTGGCCTTCTGCCCAGTCTCATGCACAGGAGTACAGAGTGATTGGTCACTCACATTTGCATCCTATGTTTCCACCAATCCCTTCAAACCTAGCAGTCTGTGGGTTCTCTATCGGTTTCATTCTCCTGCATGATGTCAGCCCCACAAACACATTGCAACAAAGTAGAAGAATTCCAACTGACTTCTGCTGTGCACCTTCCAGAACAAAATCGAAATTTGAACCTGGTCGCCATGACAACCAGCATGCATGTAGGCCTTAATACTTGTCCCCTATGTAATTAGGAGAATCACACACAGGTACGGTGCGTTTCCGGGCCCTAGGGCACCCCAAAAGCATGGCAACGGCCCGTACATGCATGCCTACGTTCAAAATCACTATGGGTCTGCACGCGTATGCGTACACGTAGTGGTACGGACCGTACACACGCATGTACGCTCACTATCACTATGGGTCTGCACGCGTATGCGTACACGTAGTGGTACGGACCGTACACACGCATGTACGCTCACTATCACTATGGGTCTGCACGCGTATGCGTACACGTAGTGGTACGGACCGTACAAATGCCTGTACGCTCACTATCACTATGGGTCTGTGTACCCGTAGTGATAGTGAGCGTACATGCGAGTGTACGGTCCGTACCACTACGTGTACGCATACGCGTGCAGAACCATAGTGATAGTGAGCGTACAGGCATTTGTACGGTCCGTACCACAACGAGTACGCATACGCGTGCAGAACCATAGTGATAGTGAGCGTACAGGCATTTGTACGGTCCGTACCACTACGTGTACGCATACGCGTGCAGAACCATAGTGATAGTGAGCGTACAGGCATTTGTACGGTCCGTACCACAACGAGTACGCATACGCGTGCAGAACCATAGTGATAGTGAGCGTACAGGCATTTGTACGGTCCGTACCACTACGTGTACGCATACGCGTGCAGAACCATAGTGATAGTGAGCGTACAGGCATTTGTACGGTCCGTACCACAACGAGTACGCATACGCGTGCAGAACCATAGTGATAGTGAGCGTACAGGCATTTGTACGGTCCGTACCACTACGTGTACGCATACGCGTGCAGAACCATAGTGATAGTGAGCGTACAGGCATTTGTACGGTCCGTACCACAACGAGTACGCATACGCGTGCAGAACCATAGTGATAGTGAGCGTACAGGCATTTGTACGGTCCGTACCACTACGTGTACGCATACGCGTGCAGAACCATAGTGATAGTGAGCGTACAGGCATTTGTACGGTCCGTACCACAACGAGTACGCATACGCGTGCAGACCCATAGTGAGAGGGCCGTACACTCGCATGTACGCTCACTATCACTATGGGTCTGCACGCGTATGCGTACTCGTTGTGGTACGGACCGTACAAATGCCTGTACACTCGCCATCACGATGGGTACACATACGGCAGCACTCCCACAGTGATTGGGGAACATACACAGGCCCTCTTAGCAGCAGTACGCCGGTTTGTACACATCACTGTGGTGATAGTCGACACACAGGTAGGAATAGGGCGGACATACTTGTCCATGGATGGACATACTTGTCCAGGAATGGACATCTAGGCATCGTCTGTGCATTACTACATGTGTGGGGCACAGGTGTGACAGGCTGTGATGTGGAACATGCCTCCTGAGTGGAGAAGGCACCAGATGTATGATGAGATGTGTACAGGTGTACTGTGTGAGGGTGCAATGTGTGCCAGGCATGCCCTTGACTCCTTTGACATGTGTGCATGTCGTACTGCGCACTTGGGGTGAGCGTCACTGGCATGGCACGGACACCAACACACGGAAGTGTCCCATGATGGCCGGTACAGGGGTCATGAAACCTGACTTGTCACTACCCACAGTGCACAATGTGACTATGTCATTTATGTGTCCGGGATTTACATCAGGTTGATGTTGTAGCACCCTCAAAAGCTGCAGCCGTTGCAGCAACCAACATGTGTCTGTGTGTAGATTATCATTGCACACTGTTCCGCACACCATGCCACATGTGGTATCTGATGTGAGGTGCACATGTATGCATGGGACACGGAGTAGCGTGACAAGGCCATGTCAGCAAACTCACAAGGAATGTGTGGTGAGTCATGACATGTGCACCTTCATGGCAAGGTGTGTGGGCTGGACTAGTGTAATGTCATGTGACCTGTGGCTCCAGTGTTCCGCTACCAGTCTCTGCAATCGGCATCCTACTTCTGCTGATGTGTGGGTGTATGTCACTTCTGTCTTGCGTCGGGCTGTTCACTTGCACTGGGACACAGCTATTCCCATGGCGTGGCATGGGGAGGTTCTCAATCACCGTGTGTGGCTGGGTCTTGGAAGGAGTGTCACCTTGCATCCATACGTGTCCTGGGCATGTAGCACATGCCTGACTCCCTATGTGGCATGTGTGTATTGGCAGATTTACATGTGCTCAGTAGACATGAGTTGTTCTCGTAGTGCACTCACTCTTCCTTGTCACTTCCAAATTACTGCAGAGCGCCTCCTGTTGCCCGAAGAATTCCAGACTTGGCCACCATGCAGGAGAATGACAGCATCCGGCTCTACCGCTTCACCCAACCGTTGATTCTGGAGCTGACGGCGAGACTGGCACCACACCTGCAACCGCAGCACAGGTATCCTACGGCACTGACACCCCAGCTGAAGGTAATGGCTGCCCTACATTTCCTTGCCACGGGTACCTTCCAATATACCATAGCTCATGTTGGTGGCATGTCCCAGAGCATGTTCAGCGGTGTGCTGCATGATTTCTTGGAGGCCATGTTGATTCACCTGGATGACTTCATCAAGTTCCCAACCCCTGAACAGATGACTGAGGTCAAGCGTGGATTCTATGCCCTGGGAGGGATGCCCCATGTCATTGGGTCCATAGATGGGACACATGTAGGTTTGGTACCACCACACGCACGGGAGGTGGCGTACCGCAATCGGAAGCACTACCACTCCATCAATGCCCTTGTGGTGTGTCTGTCCAACATGGTGATTTCACATGTCTGTGCTCGTTTTCCAGGATCAGCACACGATGCCTACATCATGAGGCGTAGCGGGATGCCTGATATGATGATGCAGCTGCGCAACGAACGTGCATGTGTTGTTGGTGGGTACAGTCTGTCTGTCCTGTATTCTGTTTGGCCGAGCAGCACTACCGCTTCGCCTGTTCTAACGATATCCATGTGCTTTCCATTTAGGGGACGCTGGCTATCCCAACATGCCTTGGCTGCTGACACCTCTCCGCAACCCCATCACGCCGGCCCAGCTCCGCTACAACACCGCCCATGGCCGGACAAGGCGAGTGATAGAGAGGACGTTTGGCATGCTGAAGAGCCGATTCCGGTGCCTCCACAAGACCGGCGGCGCACTCCCATATGCCCCGGCGAAGGTCTGCAAGATCTTCATGGTCTGCTGCATGCTGCACAACATGGCAGTTGAAAGAGCTGTGCCCCTCATCCTGGATCAAGATGACGAGGACCATCCACCCGTGGAGGACGAAGGGCTTGGCAATGGGGCTAGTGATGTGGAGGATGTGGAGCCGCAAGAGGACATCCGGACTCGGCTCATACGCGACTTCTTTGCTTAGTGGTGAGTACCAGGGTCTGAGTGTGCACGCATTGATCCCCGTGTGGCATGCGTTGTGATGTGTGTCTCCACCTGCATGTATGGCACGTGGGTCAGAGGTGTGTGTGGGTGTGTCACTGGAGTGATGGTGGCAGTGATGGTAGTATTTCCCCAGACATAATTGTGACATAGCATGTTGTCATACATACATGTGTCGAGTACATGCACATGCAAGTGGCTGTGCTTCTTGTGGCTGAGTTCTTGTGTGTCTCTCTTCCCCAGGTACCTGCGCATGCCGTTTGCTGGTTGCATTGTTGTGGCACTGCTATTCCTCATGGACATGGCATCGTGGGCTGACTCAGCGTTACAGGCACGGACACGTTTGGAAGTCTCCATGGGGTAAGGGATGCATCTGGGGTGTATTGGGTGTGGCAGTTGTTCACGATGTGTGCACACTGCCCCGGTCGGGGTTTGGGTCCTCTGCAGACATGTGGCATCCCCATGGGACACGACATGCAGCTGGGTACACCTGAATAGATGGGCTGCCTGGTTGTCAGTCATCAGTGATGGGATGGTGGATTGTGATGAAGGCATCAATGTGTGTGACACTGCCCTCGGACACATCCGGTTAACATTGTCTTGACATGGCGTGGGACTTCCACATCAGCGGATGTATGGTGTATGGCAGGCTCTCCGTGAGCAGCTGTGGGTATTTAGCTATTATCCGACACTTGTGTGCCAGTTCCATGGCTATCACGCATTTGTGCTGCAGAAGGGGGGTGCCAGTGTTGGAGCCACATGGTACTCCACATGATGTGTTCATGTGTACTTCAAGTTGCCTCTGCAATCCCAAACACATGACTATTAAAGGTGTCCCTATGCCTCCAAGGTGCCTCTTCTCAGTCAATGCTGGTGTGTTGGCACGGTGCATCCTGCATGTCTGGCATGGTATTCCCTGATTGTGGCTATGTGTCAATGTGTCGAGTGGCAAGATGCAAGCTGTGTGTGTGTGCTGAGACTGTGTAATGGGCATGATGTCCATGACTGTGTGGGTATTGTGACATGTGCCATCCCCATGCATCCAACGTTATCCATGACCCCATTCTCTGCATCCACCGGACTGAAGCTTGCAGGACATGGTTCTGCCACCTGTCTACACGTACCTGGGTGCCCCCCAGGACACGGGCCAGGATCCCTGACCTCTGCGCATGACTGTTGCTGTACTCAATGTGTCTGTCAGCACGGTTGTTCGGCCACCCCCTCAGCTGGTTCTGACCATCACGGGTGTGTATGGTGCTCCATGTCTGTCTTGCCTAGAAAACTGTGACCCATGTGTCCTGTGCCAGACTCAGGCCCCAGGGTGTGGATGGTTGAAGTGAACAGATGACTCAGGCATGTTTAGACTGTACAAGACACATGTTAGGTAATAATGCTACCAGCAGGCATCTACTCTTAATAGTGTGATTTATTATTGGGGGGGGGGGGCCAAGTGAGGGCCTTTCCGGGATTAGGGAATCCAAAGTTCAGTAGGGGAGTTGGTGTCCTTGCCATTGGAAATCCTCAGAGTCCATGCCACAGTCTTTGTCAACATTGGTCAGCCAGTGACCAGCAGGGCCATGTGGCAGAGAATGTCTCTTGATGCTGTGATGCTGTTGCTCCAGTGGGCCAGGTGCCAGGCCAGGTGTCCTGGGAGATGGTGATGTAGCAGCCACCCTCACGGTCCTTTCCGTGGACGACCCGGCTTCCTGCGGGGAACCTCAGCAGCAGGCCGTGACGACGTCTGGGATGCTCCGTCGGATGTTTCCTCCTCCTCCTCATGATCCCTCCCTGTGGGTGGTGATGTTCTCCGCCTTCTGGCACAGGGAGGGTCGGCCATGGTGTCGGCCATCCGACGGAGTTCAGCGTGAATCCCCTGGGACGCCGTCACTTGCTCAGCCTGTCTGTCCTCCATCCTCCGTTGGTGTAGCTGTAGACAGGCTATTAGCTCCGCATGTTGCTGGGCCTGCTGGACCTTGATCCCCTCGAGGACGGACACAACCTGGGCCATGCCCGTGGTGTCCTGCCGGTATGAGTCCAGGATGTTACGGACATGTGAAAATACCGGATCCCCAGCCAACTGGTCAGGCTCGCGCCTCCGCCGCTCTCCACTCCCACCACCCCTGCCCACTTGCGTCTGGCCTGCACTTGTGGGCACATGGGGTCTCCGGGACCCCTGAGGGGTGGCATTGGCGTTGTCGCCTGCCTCCTCCTGGGTGCCCGGGACACCGTGTCCCTCCTGGCGAGCCTGGCTGCATTGTGGTGTTGGGGCAGGGATCCTGGGTGTCTCCTGGGATGTGGCAGGAGTGGGGGTGGTGGTTGGCACGGTTGTACCTGACGCAGGTGCTGCAGGTGGTTGGACACCAGAGGGGCCAGGTCGGTCGGGGTCGTCCGCAGAGTGGTGAGAGTGGTCGCTGCCGGTGGGATCGGTCTCCTGCAGATCCGGGTCCTGTGAGTGTTCCCCCCCAGTGTTGGGGGGTGCAGCACGACGTTGACCTGTGTGTGAGAGAGACAATGTTACTTTTGATCCATGCAACATCCATGTTGCATCCGTTACAAAGTTGGCACATTTCCTCTTGGAATTAGGATCTGTCTTGCATTCCACTCACAGTGCACTTGTGCATGTGTGTGTCCCTTGGGCACCAATTTGGCCCCTTTAACTATGTGTGGCACAGTCTTACTGGCTGCGTCAAGTGTGACTGCAGTCAGCAGTGGAGTGTGCATGTGTGGCGAGCCATGCACTTGCGCCTTCCTTGTAGCACTGTACATGTGCACATGGAGTGGATCCACACACTCATATGATGCAGGTGGCTGTCCTTGTGCTCGTGTACAGGTTGTAACATGGCCCTGCGTTTTGCCATGATGAAGAGGGGGGGTTCTGGCACTGGGCACCCTTGTCTACATGCACGCAGTCCACCTGCTGACGAGCAGACATTCCCACACACCAAAGGACTGATTTGCTCTCCCTGTGTCTCCCTCCTTCTCTGTCCCCCTCTCCCTCCCTCTCTGTCCCCCTCTCCCTCCCTCTGTGTCCCCCTCTCCCTCCCTCTGTGTCCCCCTCTCCCTCCCTCTGTGTCCCCCTCTCCCTCCCTCTGTGTGTCAGCCTCCTCCCTCTGTCCATCTTCCTGTGTCTCCCTCCCTCTCTGTCCCCCTCTCCCTCCCTCTGTGTGTCAGCCTCCTCCCTCTGTCCATCTTCCTGTGTCTCCCTCCCTCTGTGTCCCCCTCTCCCTCCCTCTGTGTGTCAGCCTCCTCCCTCTGTCCATCTTCCTGTGTCTCCCTCCCTCTCAGTCCCCCTCTCCCTCTCTCTGTGTCCCCCTCTCCCTCCCTCCGTGTGTCACCCTCTGTCACCTTGGCCCAGCTTCCTGGGCACACACTGTTAGCAGATCTTTGAGTGGCCCTTGGCCTGTTGATGTGAGTTTGTTTCTGATCTCCAGGCACCCATTTTGTCTGCTGTGTGTCTGTGCGCTGCTGCTGTGGTGGTGTGTGCTGCCACTCTTTCACACTGTTGGCTGTTCATTAGCTGCTGGCATGTGCAAAACAGTGCCTTCACCCCCATGTGTTGATGCAAGGCATCCGCCATTTGCTGGCAAGTCATTCCTGTGTTGGGACACAGTGTTTGTCTGGCTGTGACCTAGGCCATATGGGCAGAGGGCATTGTTGTCTGCTTTGGAGTCGCACTATGTGATTCTTGGTGCCCACACTCCCGCCATCCGGGTTACCGTGTCATGTGTTGTTGTCTTCTGTGGCCTGTGACTTGACATTGTCCAGCTGGGTGCATGGGGCATGGTGGCAGCAGTGGCATGTGCCTGCTCATGGAGTGTGGTTGAGTAATGCGATGGCTTGTGGTGGTTGCGTGCCTGTTAGTAATTTTGTTTGTGGTTGCAGTTCCCCCCATGTGAGGTGCGTTGTTTGTGTACTCACCCGGGTCTCGGAGTCCTTCTACTCCTTCAACTGCCTCCACCGGCAGTATGGCCATCACCCTCTCCTCCCAGGGATGGTACTGTACGGGTCTGCGGGAGGGCCCTCCTCCGGTGGCGTTGGCCTGGTCGTGTTCCTCCTGTCTCTTGGCTCTGACCCTCCTCCGCAGATCGTACCACCTGTTCTGGCAATCCTGCTTGGTCCTCCTGGTGTCCGCAACAGCATTCACAGCATCGACGATGGTCTGCCACATGGCTGTTTTGGCTGCCTGGCTGGTGCTTCTGACCAATGTTCCAAAGATCTGTGGCTCGACTCTGAGGATTTGATCAACAAGGACCTCCAACTCTCGGTGACTGAACTTTGGATTCTTGGTAGTGGGCATGGTGAGGGGTGTGGGTGGGGATGGTGTGGGTGTGGGGGTGTGTGGATGTTGGGGGGGGGTGTGGATGGTTGTGTGTGTGTGTGAATGTGATGAGAGGGTGTTTGTGAGGGTGGTCGTGTGAAGGTGTGCAAGTGTAAGATGTGGTGTCGCTTGTAGTCTGGTTCTGTGGTGTCTGGCAGCAGTGGGTCTGTTGCAAAGGCTCATGGTTTGTGTGTGTGGGCCCTTTTTATTGGTCCATGGGTGGGTGTGGCAGTGTTTGAATTTTGGGTGGGTGTGTTATAAGGAGTGGTGGTGTATTGGGCCTCTGTTTGTTTTTGACAGTTGCAGGTCAGTGATTGTGTTATTTTAGTGGTTGTTGGCCATGTTTAGTGGCTGTGTGCCTTTCGAATGGTGTATTGTTGAGTTTTTTTGTTTTGTCCTTGTTGTGTACGTGCGTTTTGAGCGTGTGTACGGTGTGTACATGGGCCATTTGGTTGTACGATTTGGTCCTTGTGTGTGGCTTTGCACGACTCGTACATGCGGTTGTGATGTTGGGGCATGGGGTGCGCTCCGTACTTAGGAGGTTGTGTTGGGGGTGCGCCAGGAACGTACTGGGGTGGGGGTACGACTGGAACGTACTGGGGTGTACATGGACGGTGGTACGACACGTACAGGGGTGGGGGGGTGTACATTGACGGTGGTACGACACGTACAGGGGTGGGGGGGTGTACATTGACGGTGGTACGACACGTACAGGGGTGGGGGGGTGTACATTGACGGTGGTACGACACGTACTGGGGTGGGGGGGTGTACATTGACGGTGGTACGACACGTACTGGGGTGGGGGTACGACTGGAACGTACTGGGGTGTACATGGACGGTGGTACGACACGTACAGGGGTGGGGGGGTGTACATTGACGGTGGTACGACACGTACAGGGGTGGGGGGGTGTACATAGACGGTGGTACGACACGTACAGGGGTGGGGGGGTGTACATTGACGGTGGTACGACACGTACTGGGGTGGGGGGGTGTACATTGACGGTGGTACGACACGTACTGGGGTGGGGGTACGACTGGAACGTACTGGGGTGTACATGGACGGTGGTACGACACGTACAGGGGTGGGGGGGTGTACATTGACGGTGGTACGACACGTACAGGGGTGGGGGGGTGTACATTGACGGTGGTACGACACGTACAGGGGTGGGGGGGTGTACATTGACGGTGGTACGACACGTACAGGGGTGGGGGGGTGTACATTGACGGTGGTACGACACGTACTGGGGTGGGGGTACGACTGGAACGTACTGGGGTGTACATGGACGGTGGTACGACACGTACAGGGGTGGGGGGGTGTACATTGACGGTGGTACGACACGTACAGGGGTGGGGGGGTGTACATTGACGGTGGTACGACACGTACAGGGGTGGGGGGTGTACATTGACGGTGGTACGACACGTACTGGGGTGGGGGTACGACTGGAACGTACTGGGGTGTACATGGGCGGTGGTACGACACGTACAGGGGTGGGGGGGTGTACATAGACGGTGGTACGACACGTACAGGGGTGGGGGGGTGTACATTGACGGTGGTACGACACGTACTGGGGTGGGGGGGTGTACATTGACGGTGGTACGACACGTACTGGGGTGGGGGTACGACTGGAACGTACTGGGGTGTACATGGACGGTGGTACGACACGTACAGGGGTGGGGGGGTGTACATTGACGGTGGTACGACACGTACAGGGGTGGGGGGGTGTACATTGACGGTGGTACGACACGTACAGGGGTGGGGGGGTGTACATTGACGGTGGTACGACACGTACTGGGGTGGGGGTACGACTGGAACGTACTGGGGTGTACATGGACGGTGGTACGACACGTACAGGGGTGGGGGGGTGTACATTGACGGTGGTACGACACGTACAGGGGTGGGGGGGTGTACATTGACGGTGGTACGACACGTACAGGGGTGGGGGGTGTACATTGACGGTGGTACGACACGTACTGGGGTGGGGGTACGACTGGAACGTACTGGGGTGTACATGGGCGGTGGTACGACACGTACAGGGGTGGGGGGGTGTACATAGACGGTGGTACGACACGTACAGGGGTGGGGGGGTGTACATTGACGGTGGTACGACACGTACTGGGGTGGGGGGGTGTACATTGACGGTGGTACGACACGTACTGGGGTGGGGGTACGACTGGAACGTACTGGGGTGTACATGGACGGTGGTACGACACGTACAGGGGTGGGGGGGTGTACATTGACGGTGGTACGACACGTACAGGGGTGGGGGGGTGTACATAGACGGTGGTACGACACGTACAGGGGTGGGGGTACGACTGGAACGTACTGGGGTGTAGGTAGACGGGGCTGTGACACGTACTGGGGTGGGGGTGTGGCTCGTACGTACTGGGGTGTAGGTAGACGGGGGGTACGACACGTACTGGGGTGGGGGTGCAACTGGAACGTACTGGGGTGTACATAGACGGTGGTACGACACGTACAGGGGTGGGGGGGTTTACATGGACGGTGGTACGACACGTACTGGGGTGGGGGTACGACTGGAACGTACTGGGGTGTACATGGGCGGTGGTACGACACGTACAGGGGTGGGGGGTGTACATAGACGGTGGTACGACACGTACAGGGGTGGGGGGGTGTACATTGACGGTGGTACGACACGTACTGGGGTGGGGGTACGACTGGAACGTACTGGGGTGTACATGGACGGTGGTACGACACGTACAGGGGTGGGGGGGTGTACATTGACGGTGGTACGACACGTACAGGGGTGGGGGGGTGTACATTGACGGTGGTACGACACGTACTGGGGTGGGGGTACGACTGGAACGTACTGGGGTGTAGGTAGACGGGGCTGTGACACGTACTGGGGTGGGGGTGTGGCTCGTACGTACTGGGGTGTAGGTAGACGGGGGGTACGACACGTACTGGGGTGGGGGTGCAACTGGAACGTACTGGGGTGTACATAGACGGTGGTACGACACGTACAGGGGTGGGGGGGTGTACATTGACGGTGGTACGACACGTACAGGGGTGGGGGGGTGTACATTGACGGTGGTACGACACGTACTGGGGTGGGGGTACGACTGGAACGTACTGGGGTGTACATGGACGGTGGTACGACACGTACAGGGGTGGGGGGGTGTACATTGACGGTGGTACGACACGTACAGGGGTGGGGGGGTGTACATTGACGGTGGTACGACACGTACTGGGGTGGGGGTACGACTGGAACGTACTGGGGTGTAGGTAGACGGGGCTGTGACACGTACTGGGGTGGGGGTGTGGCTCGTACGTACTGGGGTGTAGGTAGACGGGGGGTACGACACGTACTGGGGTGGGGGTGCAACTGGAACGTACTGGGGTGTACATAGACGGTGGTACGACACGTACAGGGGTGGGGGGGTTTACATGGACGGTGGTACGACACGTACTGGGGTGGGGGTACGACTGGAACGTACTGGGGTGTACATAGACGGGTGGGGGTATACATATACGGGGGGTACGTGTCGGACGTACGGGGGCTGGGGGGAGTGTTGGGCGCGTATGCGGGCACATGTCTCCATGGTTGCTATTGGTGTTCGGTGCGGACAGTGTTTTTTCCATACGGTTGTAGGCTCGGACGCACGGGATGGATCGTGATTCCTCGGTCGGACTTGGATTTTTACGTTTGTAAGGTAAATCGTCCGAGGACGTGTCGGACACGTTTTCCGACCCGAGGACGTGTGGGGAATGATTCCCGGTGCGGGTCGTATGGACTTTTTACCATGCGAATCGTGATTGCCAGTTCGTACGGCATTTGTACGATTCGTACGGTAAAAAGACCCGATACGAGTCGCACGGGGGAATTTTTTGCCGGATCGTGATCGCCACCTTAGTGTAGTATTTATCTTTGCTCTTGTATTTCCGTCGACAGTATTTTCCACACCGATGACTTTGGAAACGTAAAACTTGCTCCTTTAACTTTTTCTCTTCTGTGCTTTTTGGTATAGGACATGTTGCATATTCTTCAATGTAAGATAACACTGCTTCATCAGCATCTGTTCCAAACTTTGGGGCATCCTTGATCCACAACAGCATATGAATATGAGGAGCACCTCTTGCCTGGTACTCTTTTCTCCAAAAGAAATCCACTACTTCTCCTAGAGGTGGATTTTTTTTATTGCAGATGAAGGACATCATAGCCTCAAATCTATGATTGAAATATCTGCAAACATTAACCGGATCCAATGAGCACAGTTCTCCTGCTGTCTTGTATTCGATGTTTTGAATGTTTGAATTTGCCTCTCGTAGAAAATCCAGTAAATCATCCCAAGCGTACTCAGCACAGCTTAGGGTAAGGAACCATGTTGGTGTTCCTAAATTCCGTAACATGCATTTTAATTCACCATGGCGTCGGTACCAATATTCATTTGTCCCACGCTGACAAGCCATCAGATTGATCAGTTGTGTTTCCAAATGATCATCTCGGTGCTGCACTTTCTCCATAAAATCCTTAGCAGACACATTTTGTAAATGTACTCCAGTTTTTAAAATGTGATTTACTGCATAAGACAGTGCAGACAAGTCGCTTTCAAATAAAAGATGGAACAAACAAGGAATACTTTGTCGAAATCTGGGATCTTCAGCATATAGTCTTGTAGTCCGATACTCAGAAGCTGGAATCTGTTCTGGACGTTCATCGTATCGTCCTCCTTTTCCTTTAGGAAACAGCTGGGGAAAACATCGAGCTTCCAAGCTCTCCTCCCATACACTCACGGGAGTTCCTTTTGCTTTCTTCATCTGAAACAGATCAATATTGTCTCCCATAACTTCTTTTGAATGAAGAGGATGTATGCTAAAATGTTCATAAATTTCTTCTTCCTTTGACTTGTCCACTTTTTCAATTTGTCCAGTTGGTGTTTCTGTGTCTTCTTGTAAATCTTCTTCTTCTTCTTCTTCTTCTATATAAATTGATTCATACCATTTGTTATTCCTTTTCAAATACAAATTTGCTCTTTGTACTTTCCGTACATCTACCAGCTCCTGCCAAATCTTCTTATTCTTTGTAGGTACACCATTAACCAGAATAACTAATGGTTCAGTTTCCAAAGTATCTGCATCAATAGTTTCCATATTTTTTTTCAAATCCAAGGGCAAATACACCACTCTACCTTTTAAACCTCTCAGTAAATCTGAAGGAGGTAATTTACCAGTTTTGGGCTCCATACGTACTATGGTCTGGAACGGATGAACACATTGAATAAGTATAGACTCATAAGTATTTAATTCAGAAAGTTCGGCAGGAATAACATCCAATTCTAAATTATTATGTACAGCTCTGGTCGGCATTCTATTTTCTTCTAATTTGTTGTAACAGTATTTACAAATACGCTGAACTTCACCCAATTCAAAACAATTTTCAAGAAATATATATGTGGCAAAATCCTTCCACTTATAATTATCTTCATTTTCACTTTTTCTATAGAGATCAACATACCTGGTTTGTTTTCTATAATGAGTTCTGCGGCAACAAATACAAGTAATATTTGGTCTTTCATTAGAGATTTTTTCAAATTTTGTTATGTGATCATTAAATGTCTTACTTACAAATGGTTCTACATTCTCTTCCACTTCTTCCTCATTTACTGTGTCCTTTTCTGCACTGTTTTGTTCAGAACCAAAGTAACAAAACTGAATTTCATCAACAACCTTCTCTACATCTGATACTGACCCACGGAACAGAGCCCTATTCAATTCATCTAACTTTAGTGCTGGACTTTTAGCAAAACACAACCGTCTCACAAACTTTCTCATTTCAGTATGATGAACAGCCAGCATCCTAAAATGATGGAAAACACTATTACACACTTTTCTAGATAGACAAGCCAGAGAATGACCCTGCAAACCAGTATTCTCTCTCACTCTGCATGGATCTAGACTTTGAAGCACCTTAATCTTCTGTTTTACACTTTTTTTTACTATATTCTCTTAGAAACTCACGAAATTTATCAATAGATTCCTGACGCACAGTGCAAATACTACTACAATTCCAAGTGTACACTGGGGCTTTAGGACGTCTCCCCATAGCCTCATCCGCCATCACTTGTACCTCCTCTCTTGGAACCATTATCTCCTTCTCCATTATGCAACCATTTTTCACTTCGTAAGCACGACCTCTGGTGTCAACTGCATGCAGCAAACTATTACTTTGAAAATAGCTCTCTTCATTAAAAAAAGGTTCACTACTTGAACTATGCATCCATTTTCCTAAAAACACTTTACAAAAGTTTGTTCTGTTCACTACTCTTTTCCTTTTGCTTTGTGATTTCAGTACATTAACCATTTTATCTAATGTACGCATCCTATTCAAAATTAAAATGAATAGTTTCCTTTTTAATTCTAATGCCTTTGCTGCAATGGCTTCAATTTCTTTTTTTCTCTTGTAAAATTTTGCCTTTTGCTTATATTTCTTCACATCCTTTATCAAATTGGACATAACTCTCCTCTGAAACATTTTTCTACGTATCTCTTTAAACGCTGTTTTTCTGTTTAAGTTAATCTTTATATTTACAGAAGGTATATTTGCATTAACTAAATTCTCAATTTTTTCCTGTCCTTTTCTATTGAAAACATTCTTTCCAGTACAGACATTTTGTACATTTTTCCTTTTTTTGAATATGTTCTTTAATAAATCTTTTGTCTGCTTACCAGAAGATTTTTTCTTTTTCCCAACATGAGCATCTCCAACTAACTTAGGTCCTCCAGTTGTCTTCAAATATAGGTTTTTTTTGTGGTCTTTCTTTAGTCTGGATTTTGTAGGCATCTTAAATTTTGTTCACTGCTCTTCAGCAATACCTGAAAAAAACTAAAAAAAATTCCTTTAGTTTATTTAAATATATTACTACATTTTTTATGTTCTTTAGAAATCTTAAAATACTATAAACCCCTTTCCTATAAATGAAAATCACAATAACACCTTCACAAATTAAATATCTAAAAATAATTCCTGTGTGCACACAAAGTCATGCTTTGAAATTAGACAGAAAACGAAATTTCTTTGCCAATTGCAAAGCATACTTTCTACTCTTTTTTTTGGCAAGTGATAAGTACTTTTACAGACTGACACATTTTGAATCCACTTTTCAGATTCTTAAAAAAGCACATGTCCAAACTGCTTTTTCAGACCAGCACCATGTGTAACCTGGGTGACTGACTACACTCCAGCAAGGGCAACCAGCCTTAGTGATGCTGAATGTATTTGCATTACTGACTGAAACCTCAAACCCCACTCGGTTGTGAATACTATGCATGATTCCAGAGGATAAGCAGCTGGGTGTGTGCTAAGAGTCTGCTTCTACACGAAAAAAATGGCTCACCCTTTCCATCTAATGCAAATGTGAAATCTCCAGAGCAATACGCAATAAATCTCTGCCTGTAATTCCTATTTGCACACAGAGTCATGTTTTCACAATAGTCACAAAACGAAATTTCTTTGCCAATTTGAAAGCACACTTACTTTTCTTTTTTTTGGCAAGTGATAAACACTTTTACAGACTGACACATTTTGAATCCACTTTTCAGATTCTTAAAAAAGCACATGTCCAAACTGCTTTTTCAGACCAGCACCATGTGTAACCTGGGTGACTGACTACACTCCAGCAAGGGCAACCAGCCTTAGTGATGCTGAATGTATTTGCATTACTGACTGAAACCTCAAACCCCACTCGGTTGTGAATACTGTGCATGATTCCAGAGGATAAGCAGCTGGGTGTGTGGTAAGAGTCTGCTTCTGCACAAAAAAATGGCTCCCCCTTTCCATCTAATGCAACTGTGAAATCACCAGAGCAATACGCAATAAATCTCTGCCTGTAATTCCTCTTTGCACACAGAGTCATGTTTTCACATTAGTCACAAACCGAAATTTCTTTGCCAATTTGAAAGCACACTTACTACTCTTTTTTTTGGCAAGTGATAAACACTTTTACAGACTGACATATTTTGAATCCACTTTTCAGATTCTTAAAAAAGCACATGTCCAAACTGCTTTTTCAGACCAGCACCATGTGTAACCTGGGTGACTGACTACACTCCAGCAAGGGCAACCAGCCTTAGTGATGCTAAATGTATTTGCATTACTAAGTGCAACCTCAAACCCCACTCGGTTGTGAATACTGTGCATGATTCCAGAGGATAAGCAGCTGGGTGTGTGCTAAGAGTCTGCTTCTACACAAAAAAAATGGCTCCCCCTTTCCATCTAATGCAACTGTGAAATCACCAGAGCAATACGCAATAAATCTCTGCCTGTAATTCCTCTTTGCACACAGAGTCATGTTTTCACATTAGTCACAAAACGAAATTTCTTTGCCAATTTGAAAGCACACTTACTAGTCTTTTTTTTGGCAAGTGATAAGTTTTTTTTACAGACTGACACATTTTGAATCCACTTTTCAGATTCTTAAAAAAGCACATGTCCAAACTGCTTTTTTAGACCAGCACCATGTGTAACCTGGGTGACTGACTACACTCCAGCAAGGGCAACCAGCCTTACTGATGCTGTATGTATTTGCATTACTGACTGAAACCTCAAACCCCACTCGGTTGTGAATACTGTGCATGATTCCAGAGGATAAGCAGCTGGGTGTGCGCTAAGAGTCTGCTTCTACACAAAAAAATGGCTCACCCTTTCCATCTAATGCAACTGTGAAATCACCAGAGCAATACGCAATAAATCTCTGCCTGTAATTCCTCTTTGCACACAGAGTCATGTTTTCACATTAGTCACAAAACGAAATTTCTTTGCCAATTTGAAAGCACACTTACTTTTCTTTTTTTTGACAAGTGATAAACACTTTTACAGACTGACACATCTTGAATCCACTTTTCAGATTCTGAAAACAGCACATGTCCACACTGCTTTTTCAAACCAGAACCATTTGTAACCTGGGTGACTGCCTACACTCCAGAAAGGGCAACCAGCCTTAGTGATGCTGAATGTATTTGCATTACTGACTGAAACCTCAAACCCCACTCGGTTGTGAATACTATGCATGATTCTAGAGGATAAGCAGCTGGGTGTGTGCTAAGAGTCTGCTTCTACACAAAAAAAATGGCTCACCCTTTCCATCTAATGCAAATGTGAAATCTCCAGAGCAATACGCAATAAATCTCTGCCTGTAATTCCTATTTGCACACAGAGTCATGTTTTCACATTAGTCAAAAAACGAAATTTCTTTGCCAATTTGAAAGCACACTTACTTTTCTTTTTTTTGGCAAGTGATAAACACTTTTACAGACTGACACATTTTGAATCCACTTTTCAGATTCTTAAAATAGCACATGTCCAAACTGCTTTTTCAGACCAGCACCATGTGTAACCTGGGTGACTGACTACACTCCAGCAAGGGCAACCAGCCTTAGTGATGCTGAATGTATTTGCATTACTGACTGAAACCTCAAACCCCACTCGGTTGTGAATACTGTGCATGATTCCACAGGATAAGCAGCTGGGCGTGTGCTAAGAGTCTGCTTCTGCACAAAACAATGGCTCCCCCTTTCCATCTAATGCAAATGTGAAATCACCAGAGCAATACGCAATAAATCTCTGCCTGTAATTCCTCTTTGCACACAGAGTCATGTTTTCACATTAGTCACAAAACGAAATTTCTTTGCCAATTTGAAAGCACACTTACTAGTCTTTTTTTTGGCAAGTGATAAACACTTTTACAGACTGACACATTTTGAATCCACTTTTCAGATTCTTAAAAAAGCACATGTCCAAACTGCTTTTTCAGACCAGCACCATGTGTAACCTGGGTGACTGACTACACTCCAGCAAGGGCAACCAGCCTTAGTGATGCTAAATGTATTTGCATTACTGACTGAAACCTCAAACCCCACTCGGTTGTGAATACTGTGCATGATACCAGAGGATAAGCAGCTGGGTGTGTGCTAAGAGTCTGCTTCTACACAAACAAAATGGCTCACCCTTTCCATCTAATGCAACTGTGAAATCACCAGAGCAATACGCAATAAATCTCTGCCTGTAATTCCTCTTTGCACACAGAGTCATGTTTTCACATTAGTCACAAAACGAAATTTCTTTGCCAATTTGAAAGCACACTTACTACTCTTTTTTTTGGCAAGTGATAAACACTTTTACAGACTGACACATTTTGAATCCACTTTTCAGATTCATAAAAAAGCACATGTCCAAACTGCTTTTTCAGACCAGCACCATGTGTAACCTGGGTGACTGACTACACTCCAGCAAGGGCAACCAGCCTTACTGATGCTGTATGTATTTGCATTACTGACTGCAACCTCAAACCCCACTCGGTTGTGAATACTGTGCATGATTCCAGAGGATAAGCAGCTGGGTGTGTGCTAAGAGTCTGCTTCTACACAAAAAAAATGGCTCACCCTTTCCATCTAATGCAACTGTGAAATCACCAGAGCAATACGCAATAAATCTCTGCCTGTAATTCCTCTTTGCACACAGAGTCATGTTTTCATATAAGTCACAAAACGAAATTTCTTTGCCAATTTGAAAGCACACTTACTACTCTTTTTTTTGGCAAGTGATAAACACTTTTACAGACTGACACATCTTGAATCCACTTTTCAGATTCTGAAAACAGCACATGTCCACACTGCTTTTTCAAACCAGCACCATTTGTAACCTGGGTGACTGCCTACACTCCAGCAAGGGCAACCAGCCTTACTGATGCTGTATGTATTTGCATTACTGAGTGCAACCTCAAACCCTTAAAGTATTCCTTATTTTTACCAGTACACCTTAATTTATCGTGAAAACATAGTCCATATTATTTTACACGTTCCTCACATTTAAATTTCTCCCAAAACAGAAAATGATAAACACAACTTCAACAAAAGGAATTCCATTTCTATTATTCATTTCTTAATTTACCATATACATCCCCTCTCAAACTCTAAACTCACCTTTAAAATTAGTTAGTTGTGAAAGAAATGTGGCACTCAAACAGCAGATTATCAGAGCCAGGATCTCTGTTCTTTACACCTCTCTCCTCTCAGCAGAACCAGATAATGGCAAACTTTCCCTCTCTTTTTCCACACATATACATGTTAATTTCAAATCTCAGTGCTTTTTCAAATGTAATCACACATTTCTATTGGTTGAAAACCAACCCTTTTCCAAAAGTACCCTTCCCCCAATTTGACTTCTGCCTAGTACCCTTCCCCCAACTTGACTTCTGCCTGCTACCATAGCAACAGCTCATGGAACACTGCTGTGTGGAGTTAGGTCAGAAGTTCACCAAACAATGTTTCAATTCCACAGAGCAAGAGTGCTTGACTTTTCAAACCTAACAGCAAATCCATAGTACTGTTCTTTGGTAACACATTTTTCTGTACAAATACAAAACATGCTTCTATTAATTTACACATACAGCCTAGTTTTTATTGTAGAATGGTATGAAACAGCCAATCAGTTCTTTTTTTTATAAAAAAAATATGTATGCCTCCATTTCCAAACTGTCTTTCATTTCTTTTTACCATTCTACTGAATTTCACCTCCTGAGTGCATCCATTTCTCCTTTGAAGATGGACACAGTGTGGATTGTAGGGCACAGCTATGTCTTCTGGAGTGAAAAGTATGCAGAGAAAACAGATATGGTGAGAGACCTTGCTTTGCCAAATGTAGACATTAAATGGATTGGTCGGAGAGGGTTAAAGTGGCACCAATTGATGCCATTGGTGAAATCCTTCATGCAAATCCAACACCCTGACCTCATAATAGTGCACTGTGGTGGCAATGACCTAGGCACTTTGACTGGGGTAGGTCTGGAAATGGTTATGAAGGACACCTTTGCACAACTGTTTTCACTTTTCCCTAAAACTGCCTTTGTCTTTTCTAACATATGCCAAAGGCAAAAATGGAACTGGTCCAATCATTTTTGTCCGCAGATTGACAAAGCAAGAAAGCACGTCAACAAATCTGTTTCTGCTTTCCTCAGAGACTATGGTATGGGTTCCATTTACCACAACAACTTGCGTTACGACATGCAAGACATTTATAGAGGAGATGGTGTGCACTTCAATGATGAAGGGAACAGAGTCTTCCTCTTGAACCTTAGACTCTGCATCGGTACTTACTTGTAGGTACCACTAAAAAATCAAATCACTTCATAAACACAACGGCTCTTTTTAGAGCCCCCTAATATCTAAACTCTTAAATCTGAATTTCATTTCTTTTTTTTTCTTTTTTTTTCTACCGTACGCGTACGTTGAGCTTACCGTACGCGTACCCCGCGATTTTTTTTAAAATCAATAAATGTTTTCTTTGTACTTTTCTGTCCTTCTTTGACCCCTTTACAAATGTTAGGGGGTCTGTAACTCTCTCCCTTGCCCCCTTTTCCAGATATCACCCTTTTTTTTCTGAGTGAAACACACGAAATGGCGGCCTCCGCTTCCTGGTTTCGACCGATTCGAATGTTTACTAAGATCTAACAGCCAATCAGAATCGCGCTCGCGCACGCCACCGTACGCGTACGGTAAGCGCACCGTAAGCGCACCGTAAGCTGGCTCAGATATATATATTGATTTAAAGGCTATTTTCTCTGAATCTACTGAACAGATTTACACCAAACCTACAAAAGGCACTTCCTTGACCTGAGGACTACCTCTCTGCCAAATTTCAAGTAATTCTGTTCAGCCGTTCGGGCTGTAGCTGTGTCTAAAGGTCCTATGGAAAAATGCATGGGAAAAACGCGTTTTGGGACCCCCCTTTTATCTCAGCCCCCGCTTGACGAATCCCCCCGAGACTTTCAGGGTAGGAGCGGAGCGTAGCGCCCCACCTATTTTGAAAAATTTGCGAGGATTCGTCGACCGGCGCCAAAGTTATTCCAAATAGAATGTTGCGGATTTCCTATGGAAACGTGGTCCTAACTATAACTACCTACTGGCGACCGCCAGTAGGTAATATATGATTGAATGCCACTCTTCAGCACTATCTTTACTCCACTTGTGTTCATGGGGAAGACAGAATTAGAAAACTAGACACTGACAAGGAAGTTTAGTGTGGCAGGCTAAGTATATTTTTGCTGATGGAGCACTCCTCATCCACTAATAAACTTTCAGTTTTTCTTGTAGTTTGACACCACCTAGTGATGGCATCCTGTAGTTTTACATCGCTTTACAGAAGGGCTGGTCCTGATCCTTTTATACCCGGCTTAGAGATTTCTAGAGTTTTAAAGGGTGCACTCCCCACTGAGAGCACCTCACAATTCCAAGACAGTCTATTATATTCTTGAGAATTATCAGGACACATGGAGCTTGGAAAGGGCACGAAGAGTCCTTGTGGTATTTTGCAAGCCCCTTGCTCATGGCTGGACTGGGAACCAAAACCAGTTCTGGCAGTTCACTCGGATGGCTCGGGGGAGGGGGGGTAGTACTGAGAAGCCGGGGTTGCTAGTGTCAAGCACAAGCACCGCTGCCACTTTTGTTACAAGGGGCCAATATGGCGGCACTGCTGCAAAACCAATCCCCTACCCTTCCGGCTCATTGGGGAAATGCTTGGTGCCCGCTATGGCCAGTTCGGCCCTGCCCTTGCTCACCATTTATGGTGGAAGGGCAATCAGCCCGAGGTCTTTCTACCTCTTTGATGTGGCCTAACTTGCCTAATGGTCTATAGTTGAGTCCCACCCGGGCTGCGAGGACATCACACCAGGATGTAGCAGAAGCAAGCCCAGGCAGTCAGAAGACATATATCGAAAAAGATCACATGGCACAAGCAATAATAAGCACTCTAAATACCACTCAGGGGTGTAACAAAGGCCCCTGCAGTGCAGGGGCGGGCAAGCTCCAGGGAGCCCTCTCAGCACAGTACCAAAGCCCGAGAGCTCTAGAGTGACCTCCACTGACTGCACAGTTCTTAACTTGGCTGCTAGCTCTTCTCGTTCGACAGGCTTGAAGGGGCTGGCTCAGCTCCCGGCTAACTACAATGTTTTACGCGATACCGCTCATTGTTTAACGTCATGAGCCTGCCCCATGATTTCATTTGCCCAATCAGCATAGGCTCCGTGAGCGGGCGCGTCTGCGCGGCATAGTTTCAGTTGTTGTGCAGCCAGCACACTGGGCCTGCCGCTGCAGCTCTCAGCACGCGGCCCGGCTGGCGTTATGATTCGGCCATGGTGGTGCATCAGCATGACCACCTCTGCTCAGGTGCTTCCTGCAGTGAGACCAGTGCAGCCAGTTCTGCCAATGCTATGCAAGTCGGTCGGAGAGGAGTGCTCGATCTGGACTGCCGCTGTGGCGCGGCCCGGGACTGTGCAATCATCGCAAATGGCCTTACCGTCAATGGGGCTCTGCGCTGACAAAGTAAGTGAAGTGTCACGCACTGTTTCTTCTTGTCTTTCAACTGTAATTTACTTTTAGGAGCCGCTAGTCATTCAGCCTGTGTACAGTTACATACAAGAGCTCTGTATGTAGTCTGCACAAAGTTGAATTGAGCCGCGCAAGTAAAGTCAGTGCAGCACTGCAGCAGAATATAAAGAGAACTTAGATTATACAATACTCTGCGTTATCTTTTGATAATTTTATTTCGGTCAGGGACCAAAAGTGCAGATAAATACATACATACAAGGCACATCAAATAAAATAATAAAAATAGATACATTTCTTTAAAAGAGAATTAAACAATGGGTTATCAAAGATATTTTGATAGTTTAAAATGATTTAAGACTTAACCTGCGGTGCCACATGCCATAGAGAAAGCGAGAAACAGCAAATACAATGGGCGGAGAAGTGTCATGCTTGAGAACTCTACACGCCTGTACACAATGTCTAAAACCCAAGTTTCTACAAATTGGGATGAGCCAACATTTACGTATATTACTGTAAGCTGGACAAAAAAATAGAACATGGTTAAGATATTCTCTGGCATAATTACATAATGGGCAATTTTCGTTTTCACTTTTTGCCCATTTCGATGTGAATGATCTAATGGGTAAAGAGCCATGCCTTAGTTGAACATATAATTTTCCTCGCACCCCCTTTCTGATTTAAATGCGAGGAACTCAGTGGAAAGCCTGCCATAAGAAGTTGAGCTTTGTAAAGCATACAGATTGTAATGTCTCACCATGTTTAACAACTGAGCTCTAGATATCCTCGGACAGCTCAACTCGGGGGACCCCCATAATTGAGGCAGACCAATTTTTAAAGAAAGGGCCTTGATATAGGAAAGCCAGGGGATATTTTTGCTTTTTAACTGTTCCCAAGTCTCCCGAAATTCAGCTCTAAAGGATACCAACTCAGGTACTGACCAGAGCCTCCTCCAATAAAGCAAGGGGCGCACATCTGCCAAATTCTCAATGGACTCCAGACCCAGGTCCATTCGTAATGGAATAAGGGGTGTACTTGTCGGTAATCCCACCAAATTTCTCATAAAGGGCTGTTCAACCCTCACGAGACTTGATACATTCTTGTGACCCCAAAGTTCGGCGCCATACAAAGATGCAGTCCGAGCCTGCAGACTATAAATCTCGAGGGCGGGCGCAACCAGTTTAGATATCGATGCTCTCTGGAGCTTGCCAATACCGCCAGATATTTATGAGAGTCTAAGGGCAGATTTGGCAATCTGGTGGCCCCAACCAAAATCCTCCGTCAGCGTAATCCCCAGATATACAAAGGTTTTAACTCGTTCCAATGGAACGCCGTTCAAAAGGGGGTTCAGGCGCGTGCGCCTCGGGGGATTGAAGATCATAAACTTGGTCTTATCCATGTTGATCTCCAATCCCCGCGAGGCGCAAAAGCTCATGAAACCATCCAGGACACGCTGGATACCCGAAGAAGTTCGGGACAACAGCAGAGTGTCATCCGCGAACATCAAAGCAGGTACACGGCCAGACGACAATCAGGGGGCATCACTATCCTTGACTTCGGGTATCGACAAGACCATTTATAAACAGGCTAAAGAGAGTAGGGGCCAACACACACCCCTGCCGGACGCCCCTGGCTACAGGGAAACGATCCGAAAGGGCCCCGTGTCTGCCACACCTGACCTGTGCGTAATTTCCATTGTGCAAACGGGACAAGATCTTAAGCAAATAGTGCAGGAGGCCCAAGTCTGCCAATACCACCCACAGTTTTTCCCTAGGGACCAAATCGAAGGCGGCCCGCAGGTCCACAAAAACTAGGTAGAGGCTGCCACCCTCAACCTTTGTAGTTTTCCAAAAAAGGACTTGGAGCCTGAAGATTTGGTCCAGAGTGGAAATTCCGGATCTGAATCCAGCCTGGAGAGTGGACAATATTTCCCGTTCCTCCATCCAGGCTTGGATCCTATCCAGGATGATTCTGCCCATTAGTTTTTGTGTTGTGTCAAGGAGGCTAATGGGCCTATAGTTTGAAGGGGTAAGTGGGCAGCCTTTTTTAGAAATGGGGACAATCTCGGCCCCCAGCCAAGTGACCAGTGAGTAAGACCCCTTGAGGATCGCATTGAATAGGGTGACAAGGTAAGGCGCCTATATTTTTGGCTGGGCTCGAAACAGATCCCCGGAAATTTTTCGAGGCCGGGAGCTTTGTTAGGAAGCAATCTAGCTATTGCGGATTCTACCTCCTTCAAGGTGATACTCACTGGGAGGTCAGGCGGATGCACACACAATCCGGGGCCTCCGCCCGAGGCCCCCGTCAGTCGGTACTCGTGACGGGGGTCTGGGGCAGGGGGCCGGGCAGGTGTTGCGATTTCCTCCGGGCCAGATCCAGAGATTGAGCTTAAACCCAGCCATGATGGGTCGTCGTGCTCCAAGCATGCATATAGAGTCCCAAAATGAGCCTCCCACACTGGGGGCGCAATATTTGGGATGATAGCTAGCCCTCCCCCTTAGAGACTGAACTAACAATAGCCCAAAACAACTTTGCGTCCCCATTCAGGAACGCATTTCTCAGCTCTTCCCACCTTGCTTCCTCCCAGTCCCTCTTAGCTCCCTCAGTAATCTTTTTATAGAGCGAGCAAGATAGTCTAATTTGTGTGCTTTCCTTGGCTTTAATTGCAATAAGAAGATCTTTCTTGGCTTTCCTGCAGGTGCCATTGAATCCCTCCTCGTCTAGGTCTGGATAATGGGCAAAGCACATCCCCCAACGCACTGGCCAGCTGGTTATGGATTTTTACAGCATGACCGTTTGGTGGCAGGTCAGCCATTGCAACTAACCATGGTATAGCGAGCTGGTATATTTCACCCATCTTAGTCGGGGAATTCTGGAAGTGGGGCCAGTTGACCCTATGACGGTTGTTCGAGACCATGAGAGGCATGTTCTTATTGGAAGTAAGGCCGGCTTCAGGGTTAGTCAGCCCAAAACTCCCAGGGTTAAGTATTAGAACAAGGGCATTGTGATCGCTATCGTGTCTCGGATACACTCTAAATTCTAGAAGCTTATCCCAATGTTTTGCTTCCATCATAATATAATCAATTATGGATGTTTGTGCGACCCTATTAAATGTGGGATTTCCCGGACGATCAGGGTCCAGTCTCCCATTACACGCCCGCAAGGACGTAGCAAGCGAGAATGATTTTATTTGGAGGACCAACCGAGTCCATGCCTTAACAGGAAGGATATTTGGTTCCGGGATACACCAAAGTGAATCTTCATCGTCCTGTTCATCCCAAACAGGGTTAGCCAAGAGTTCGAATTGGCAATTAAAATCCCCGCCAACTATTAGTATAACTGAAGAGTCAAGTGTCTGGATAAGGAGATCTAATACTTTAATCGTATCAGACTCCTGCCCATGCCTAACTAGCCTTGAATAAATGTTTATTATGGCTATTTTTGGTGAATGGGTGTCAATAACACACATTGGACATCAGCGGAGTTAGTTGGTAATTGGGCAGCTTTGACGCCCAAGTGGGTGCCTATCCAAATTGACAGGCCACCGGATGGGCGGCCTCTACCTCTAAATACTGCCAGGGTATGAAATGTTGCATAGCCTGGAATTACACTCTCCTCTAATGCCCAGGTTTCCTGAATCAGGCAGATATCATGTACTGCCATAAAAGAGCCCCAGTCAGGATTGGATAGTTTATTTTTTACACCAGCAACGTTCCAGGAAAGGATTTTTATGGTACCATCGGCTACAATACCAGTGACTTTTGGGGTTCCTATTTCCATTGTTGAGAGGCTAACACAAGTAGGAGACTCTAGATGGACTTTCTGCGCTGCGGGGCACCTGGAGGCCTTTTGTGTGACCCAGGCGCTGCAAGATACCGTCACCGGCGAGCGCCTGGGGCTTGGAATGCTGGGGGTTGTAGTTACGGTGGCCGTTTCCCTCACGGCGGCGATGGTACTGCGCTGCTGTGTTTTGTCCCCCAACGATGGCCGTTACCCTCACGGCAGGCAAGTAATTCTGATTTGTGTCTCCCGATCTCAAAAAGCGCGTCCCCTGCGTTATCAGTGAAGGGTCGGCTCGTGCCAGTCTGATTGAAATTTACGATTTAAAGGTCACACTTGCATGCCCTCAATGTCTAATTATCGTGCACATCAATCAGAACAGGCCTTTGTGAGTGAGTGTACTTAAGGTCATTTAACAGGTCCAGACCGGCAGGCAGTTTTGGCCCTTGGCGGCAGTGGCACCTTTAGTTGTCTGACTTTAGCCCGGTTAATATCCTGATGCGCAGTTTTGTCCCACTGAATATTGAGCCGTTTAATAGCGTAAACTCAGCCGAAGGTATTGGAGGGCTCCAGCCGAGTGATCGGTGATCTTGTGTTTGCAGGGGCAGTCAGACCCTCACTCCACAGCACCACCATGCTCACAGTACCAAGAGAGATTGTGGCCCCTGTCTATGTCCGCTCACATGCAGGGGGCTCAGGGGTGCCATCCCCTTCGCTGTCCCGCTCGGCCTTTAGCAACGCCGTTCAGCTGCAATTTTATTAGCGCAGCCCTGGCCTCAGAACACCAATCCGAGCAGGCTGGGGACGCCATTGCCACCACACTCCTGGGGCCAAAGAGGGCACCCCCAGGGTGTCGGTTTGGGGTGCCACTCTCTCTGCTGCCCTGTGCCCGCATTTCGGGGCATATTATCAACAAACGGCGTTAAAATTATCGCCGCTTTAGAGGCAGAAAACTGCCGCTAAAGCAGCGATAATGGGTTTGATAATATACCCTGGAGAATTCCCATAGAAGCCCATGTTCTGGTGTCAACATGGGCTTCTATGGGAATTCTCTGCGGCATATTATCAAGCCCATTATCACCGCTTTAGCTGCAGTTTTCTGCCACTAAAGAGGCGATAATTTTAACGCAGTGCTAGATAATATGCCCCCTGGTCTTTAATGACTTAACTCAGTCTCTATTTTAGCAGCGCGGCTGCATGACTGCCAGCGCAGGCCTTGGAGTGTCAATCCGGGATGGCTGGGCCTCTCTGTTGCTACTTCCCTCCTGGGGGCTGGGGGAGGCAACCTCTAACGTATGAGTACTAACCCCCTCAGCTTACTTTTAAGTAAGGATACTGCTGAATGGGCCCCGCCAGCTGAGAGCTTCAATTTCTGCTCCTGATTCCATCTGTCTGTTTCAGAAGGACTGAAACATTAATGGTAAGTGAGGCAAAGGCGTTCATTAACTCTTGGTCAGGCATTCTCCCAGGTGAGGGTACAGGCCAGTCTGCCCATAGCTGCCAAGGTTTCAGATTGCTATATGTGACATTTTCATAATTTCATTGTAATTATGGGTCAGCCACCGCAGTTGTTTGCACCATTTATCTTAAGATCTTAGAGTTCCTCGGTCGAATTTATTTCTGACATTTTTATGTTTCCCTTTCTTCATTGCTTGATTTTTTAACTCGCAAGAAAGTGTCACTCATAATTGCATTGAAATTTTGAAAATGTCACACATAGCAATCTGAAACCGTGGCAGCTATGAGTAAGTCTGGAAGGGGGCCCCTCCATGAACTTTGCAGGGGGGCCCCCTCAGGTTTCGTTACGCCACTGATACCACTTACTGTTCTGGGGATATTACTCCATATCGATAAGCAGTCAAAATGGAGAAAACTGTATCAAAAACAGTAAAAGTAAAGTCAATTGCAGACATCTATATGTGTATTTCTCAGGTTGTTTTTGTGAACAGTTATTTCAGTGGTAGATTAATGCCCATTGCTTAAAGTACTTAGGCACAGGGCTAACTTGCGTGATTTGGTTTATTATCCCTCGTGGCTCCCACACATGTTGTGGAAGCCTCGAGTGCTTAATTTGAGCTCGTGGTTGATGGTGGGGGCACTGGAACTTATTTTTGGAAATCAGCACTTCTTTCTCCACGTTAGATAGTTCCCAAGTGCAAAAGGTGAAAAAACACATAGGGCCTCAATTACAAGTCCCTGCGTCCCTGAAAAATCAATTTTAGTGACTCTCCGGCAGCGCACATTGCAGTGCCATATCTACAAGGCCACGTAAAGCCACCCTGCTCGGATTTTCATGGCCTGCATAAAGATATGCTTTAAGGCAAGGTGCTGCGTTGCCTCACACTGTGATGTGGAGGCATGCCATGGCCGTTACGGTGAGTCTTTCAATGTAACATCCATGGCATTTGACACATTCCCAGCTTTAAAATGTTCTGTAAACCTTGGAATGTGTCAAAAGCCTATGCTTTCCCAGGGGAGGCGTAGGGGAGGCACAATGAGTAGAAATAACTTTATTTCTACTAGTTTTTTCCTCTTTCTATGTCTGCTACATTCAGCAACATACATAGAAGGAGGAAATTGCCTCCACTGATTGTTTTTGTGCAGGAAGATGTCCCTTCCTGTGATTGTTTTTGTTCAGGAAGGTGTCCCTTCCCGCAAAAAAACAATCATTCCCACAACGCAGAAACCCTTGCACCATAGTGCAGGGGTGCCTGCGTTGGTGCATGGCAGCCAATTGGGAGTCAGCCAGGGAAAGAGGACAGGAATGCGCCGTATTAGATAGATACGGTGCATTTCTGCCCTTTTCTTTTGCCGTAGGGCAGCACAGCAGGAAGGTTTGAGGTGCTCCACTACGGCAAAATATTGTAGATGAGGCCCATAGATTGGAAAGATGAAGGAGGAGAAAGATGGCAAACCCGTCACAAAGGGAGAAAGCAGGAACCTGCAAGAGTGAGAGAAGAGAGCAGGAAGTGTCTGGTTGTGGATTAAAGGCTATGCAGCCTTGGGGTATGGCCCCTGGTTTCTGTGCAGAGCATTGGGCACAGGGACTCTTTCTTTTATAAATTAGGCACTAGAAACCTCATATGCCGATATCATGCCAGTGCACTAGGGCACTTTTTTAGACCATCACAAATGCATGTCCTGGCACACTGATGTTGAGGTGCTGTAGACAGGGCTGGCTTCTAGGCTGTTAGAATTGAGAATGTAATTGCTTTGTTGCTCATACTTCGTTCTGTATTAAGTTAGCATTCATTACGCCATTTTATTTGTAGCCGCCATTTTATCCTATGATCGAAACTGAGCTTCTGTCCGACATCGCTTGCCTCAACAGAAAACTGCCTTGATGTCTCCTTAGTTGATATCTCTCCAAGGCCGAGCTTCGCTGCACAAATGGATGTACTCTCCATCTATTGTAACATACCTTTACTGTTAGCTAGACCTGTTCCCACCTTCTAGAATGGCGGGCACGGGCTGAGCAACCTTGGGGCAGAGATAATGTGTACCAAGCTCAAGGACCACAGCTCATCCTTGTTTGCCTCCTTTATTCGTTGTTGCATGAGCCGGAATTTTCCAGCCTGGGCGTGTAATGGGAGAATTAGAAATGTATAATACCTGATATCATGTTGGGGGAGTCAGTCCCTCAGCAGTCATCTTAGGAGGCTGGTCAGACTGGGCTCTGCTGCAGCGCAATATTAATAAATAACTTGGTTTGTATTCTCTACTGTCTGACCGACTCTTCATTTGTTTGGAAGGCCAAGAGGTGGCCGCGAGTGACCCGGGTGGCCCTAATCGTGTCACTTCCTTCAGTTAGTGCCAGAACAGGGACTCCATCGGGTGACCCATCTTCGCCCAGCGGACGGGTGTGGAGGACGGGGTTACGTCGGGCCAGATAGGGGGATCAGGAATCCCTGCATGACAGAGCCTAGTACTCACAGGTGCTCCGCCTGTATGACCGGGTGGTGCCTCGCTCAGTGGTCATCCTGGCTGGGGTCCTGAAAGGCGAAACCCTTGGATCTGACCGTTTGGTCCGAAGAGTCGGCAGTGGAAAATAAATTTGTTCGACCTGTGTGCACCAGGTGAGTTTGCTTTGGTTCTTTGTGAATATGGTGCCGTTTTGAGTGATCTTGGAGTGGTCTGAGGACCACTTTTGGGTTGCGCTTTGTAGGTCTGCGGCCCTATTTTGGATACAAGGGTGCTGATCACGATCCGGTAAAAAATGTCCCCGTACGACTCGTATCGGGTCTTTTTACCGTACGAATCGTACAAGTGCCGTACGAACTGGCAATCACGATTCGCATGGTAAAAAGTCCATACGAACCGCACTGGGAATATTTCCCCACACGTCCTCGGGTCGGAAAATGTGTCCGACACGTCCTCGTACGATTCACCGTACAAACGTGAAAGGTGAACTCCGACCGGGGAATCACGATCCATCCCGGGCGTCCGAATGTACAACCGTATGGAGAAAAGACCGTCCGCACCGAACTCCCATAACAACCATGGAGACGTCCAAACAGGTGCCCGGTACGTGCCGTACCCCCCCCAGCCCCCGTAGGTACGCGCCGACCCCCCCCAGCCCCCGTAGGTACGGGCCGACCCCCCCCCAGCCCCCGTAGGTACGCGCCGACCCCCCCTGTGTGTACACCCGTGTACGGTGCGTACCCCCCGTGTACGCTCGAGTCGGACTCCCCCGTGTATGCTCGAGTCGAACCCCCCCGTGTACGCTCGAGTCGGACCCCCCCGTGTACGCTCGAGTCGAACCCCCCCGTGTACGCTCGAGTCGAACCCCCCCGTGTACGCTCGAGTCGGACCCCCCCGTGTACGCTCGAGTCGAACCCCCCCGTGTACGCTCGAGTCGGACCCCCCCGTGTACGCTCGAGTCGAACCCCCCCGTGTATGCTCGAGTCGGACCCCCCCGTGTACGCTCGAGTCGAACCCCCCGTGTACGCTCGAGTCGGACCCCCCCGTGTACGCTCGAGTCGAACCCCCCCGCAACCCCCCCGTGTACACTCGAGTCGAACCCCCCCGTGTACGCTCGAGTCGGACCCCCCGTGTACGCTCGAGTCGGACCCCCCGTGTACGCTCGAGTCGAACCCCCCCGTGTACGCTCGAGTCGGACCCCCCCGTGTACGCTCGAGTCGGACCCCCCCGTGTACGCTCGAGTCGAACCCCCCCGTGTACGCTCGAGTCGGACCCCCCCGTGTACGCTCGAGTCGAACCCCCCCGTGTACGCTCGAGTCGGACCCCCCCGTGTACGCTCGAGTCGAACCCCCCCGCAACCCCCCCGTGTACGCTCGAGTCGAACCCCCCCGTGTACGCTCGAGTCGGACCCCCCCGTGTACGCTCGAGTCGGACCCCCCGTGTACGCTCGAGTCGAACCCCCCCGTGTACGCTCGAGTCGGACCCCCCCGTGTACGCTCGAGTCAAACCCCCCCGTGTACGCTCGAGTCGGACCCCCCCGTGTACGCTCGAGTTGAACCCGCCCGTGTACGCTCGAGTCGGACCCCCCGTGTACGCTCGAGTCGAACCCCCCCGTGTACGCTCGAGTCGGACCCCCCCGTGTACGCTCGAGTCGAACCCCCCCGCAACCCCCCCGTGTACGCTCGAGTCGAACCCCCCCGCAACCCCCCCGTGTACGCTCGAGTCGAACCCCCCCGTGTACGCTCGAGTCGGACCCCCCGTGTACGCTCGAGTCGGACCCCCCCGTGTACGCTCGAGTCGAACCCCCCCGTATACGCTCGAGTTGGACCCCCCCGTGTACGCTCGAGTCGGACCCCCCCGTGTACGCTCGAGTCGAACCCCCCGTGTACGCTCGAGTCGGACCCCCCCGTGTACGCTCGAGTCGAACCCCCCCACAACCCCCCCGTGTACGCTCGAGTTGAACCCCCCCGTGTACGCTCGAGTCGGACCCCCCCGTGTACGCTCGAGTCGGACCCCCCGTGTACGCTCGAGTCGAACCCCCCGTGTACGCTCGAGTCGGACCCCCCCGTGTACGCTCGAGTCGAACCCCCCCGCAACCCCCCCGTGTACGCTCGAGTCGAACCCCCCCGTGTACGCTCGAGTCGAACCCCCCCGTGTACGCTCGAGTCGTACCCCCACCCGTGTATGTACGGTGCGTACCCCCAGCGGGTCCGACTCGAGCGTACACGGGGGGGTCCGACTCGAGCGTACACGGGGGGGTTCGACTCGAGCGTACACGGGGGGGTCCGACTCGAGCGTACACGGGGGGGTTCGACTCGAGCGTACACGGGGGGGTCCGACTCGAGCGTACACGGGGGGGTCCGACTCGAGCGTACACGGGGGGGTTCGACTCGAGCGTACACGGGGGGGTTCGACTCGAGCGTACACGGGGGGGTTCGACTCGAGCGTACACGGGGGGGTTCGACTCGAGCGTACACGGGGGGTACGCACCGTACACGGGTGTACACACGGGGGGGTCGGCGCGTACCTACGGGGGCTGGGGGGGGGGGTCGGCGCGTACCTACGGGGGCTGGGGGGGGGGTCGGCGCGTACCTACGGGGGCTGGGGGGGGGTCGGCGCGTACCTACGGGGGCTGGGGGGGGGTCGGCGCGTACCTACGGGGGCTGGGGGGGGTCGGCGCGTACCTACGGGGGCTGGGGGGGGGTTGGCGCGTACCTACGGGGGCTGGGGGGGGGGTCGGCGCGTACCTACGGGGGCTGGGGGGGGTCGGCGCGTACCTACGGGGGCTGGGGGGGGGTCGGCGCGTACCGGGCCACCTACTCTGGTTGATTCGCGCCGTACTTCGCTTTTGCGGCACTTTTTGGGTGCCGTGGAAATATTGCCGTGCGGACTGCTGTCGGTTCGAATCGTAATTCCTGGTTCGTGAAACGCTGCCTGAAAGCGTCCCGACGTCACGTCGCAGCATTCCCGGATCACATTCGTATGTATATTTTCGTCGGTCGGTGTTTTTTACGATTCGTACGGAAATGGTGTTTCCGTGCGAATCGTAATTCCATGTTTGTAAAGTTTTACAACCGGGTACGAGTCGGACGGGGAATTCGCTCCGACCGACGGTTCGTACGCGGTTTTTAACGGATCGTAATCGGCACCAAGGTGTCTATGGACATCTTGCCAGGCAAATTAACGGATTTGGTTTGAAGATGTCTGGGGTTTGAATAGTTTTTGGTTCTTATGGTGTTGGCTTCTGATTTGTAATTTTGGTGCAGTCTGAGGACTGACTTTTGGTTCTTCTTTGATTCATACGGTCTGAGGACTGACCTTTGGAAAGATTTTGACAAGCCATTCATCCAGTACGAATAGCGAATCTGTTCCCCTTTTTAAGATGCTATATTTTAGTAAGTTATGCTGTTTGAGGTGCCGTTGTTGTTCTGCTGATGCTCGATTGGAGGAGAGGGAACCTGCGCCTCCGGAAGGCACTCCAAACTATGACATGTACGTTAAGCACGGCCTTGGCCCTATTATATTTAGTACATCATGGCACAAATATACGAGGGACAATGCCGAGTTGCAGTGACCGCTAACAGGTACCTTTGATGAACAGTAATTGAATTTACTGCAGGATAAATTGTTTGCAAAACGAAGTAGGCAGTCGATGTTTGATTATCTCTAGGTGTGGCAGATGGAAGCTAAGCAGAGACGGATGAGAGCAGAAAAGGAGGCTCAAAGAGGAAAGATGCAGACAGTAACACAGAAGGCAGTAGCATATGGTAGAGAGAAAATAGAGAAGGATATAGAGTGGGCTGACCGAAAGTTTAGGTTACAATGTGAGAAATCCTATGATGCCCGAGAAGAAGGTGAACCCTTTCTAGAGGATCTGTTAGATACATGACCTCTACCTCCATATGCTCCGCAGAGAATATATCCAGCTGTTCCCCAGCCCAGCCTTCTGTCTCTCTTGCTATTGCCTCTAGTTCTCCTGCTATTGACTCGGCTGCTTCGGCTGCAGCGCCTCCTGTTTCTTCTCGAACTTCACCTGTCGTGCTTGCAGCATTTGCAGGTCTTTCTGCTATGCCTATTGTTCTAACTTCTTCTTCTCTCTCTCCTTTGCTTACACCTACAACATAGTCATTAATGACTCTGGTGCCTGCTCCTTCGACTAGTGCGCCCTCCCCGCATCTCCTCTCCCTGACTTCGTTGAGCATTGGAACTCTGGTACGTGGACAGGATGACGGGGATTGGGTGGCTGCAAGGGAACGAATGAGGTGAGTGCTAATTCGGTCTGATGTGGGGGATGTAGAGATGAAGATGGTAGCTGACCAGGCCTCCCAGGGGGCCGGAATCCGATTTACAGTGTGGAAGATCTGTGGAGCGTGCTGAAAGAGTATGAGCCATTTGTACAGCAGCATGCCCTCAAGCATATGTCGGCTACTTTGATTGGGTTGTGGGAACAGTGGGAACAGCATGTCACCAGAAGAAAGATGAAAGTGCATCTGATTTCTTTACTAGGTTTGAAGGTGTGTTTTGGGATTTTAGTGGACAGGACTTGTCGATGGAGGGAGGTGTTCGATTGTTTGTTAACAGATTCGTTACGAATTTGCTTCCTGAGATCCCGATTCAGTTGCAAGCTTTGGAGAGCACTTGGACTACCTCCTCTACATCAGTGATATTAAGCATGGCACTGTACTATGAGCATAGAGAGAACGAAGAGAAGGAGAAGGTAGAGAAGGGAAAACAAGGAGTTGAAAATGAAGGTGTTCATGCAGCAGGTGTCCAGGGAAAATGGTAGGGGACAAGGCATTGGTCCGGCTCGACAGTTGCCCCGCACTAGCAGAAATGCCACACCTGTGGCGCTGATCCAGTGTGCATATTGTAAGGAGGAGGGACACTGGTGCAGTGAGTGCCCGACATTGTTGCAAAAGGTTGGGGTCCCTAGAGGACTGAGTTCTCATGGAAGGGGTTGTGGGGCAGATAGCCACGATGGAGGCCAGGGAAGGGAGGAACGGTCTTGTCAGAACTATTTAGTTGACCCTCGGGGCAACAGTACTATCATGATGACTACGATTTTGAAGAAGTGACGGGGCTAATTCATGGTTAGGAAAGCCAGGGACAGGGTGAGGGATCAGTTCAGATCCCTGTGGATCAGCGCGGACCTTATGTTATTGCTGATTTGCAGGGCTGAGCTAAAAAATTCTTGATGGATACAGGCGCTATGAATAGCTCTGTTTCTCGTTTACTGGTCCCCAGGGCAGCCCTGTACAGCCAAAATATTGTTTCCGTATACTTTTCAGGTATACCGGTTGTGAGCCCCATTCCCGAGCCACTTGCCCTGACAATTGGTCCTTTTACCGTAGACTCGCCATTTCTACTTTCATCGAACTGTGGAGAAAATTTGATGGGTTTGGACTTGTTAAAGAAGTTGCACGTGACAATTTCTTGCTCCCCGGATGGTGTCTATATGACAATAGGATCCAATGTAGTGAGTTCCAGGCAATGTTTGTCTAAGGATGAGCCCCTTCCTGCTGAGTTCAAGGATGTGCCAACAACTTTATGGGCTACATGTGATACGGACGTGGGGCTCTTGTAGATACCTCTGGTTTCTTTTAGGGTCAAGGACAATACTGTGCTCCCTCGTATCCCTCAGTATAAAATACCGCAACCAGGGGAGAGAGCGCCATTGCAGATTATACAGGATTTGATTGAGTCAGGGGTTGTTGAAGAGATGACTGGGAATGTGTGTAATAGCCCTGTTCGTCCCATTCCTCTGATGATTATCCAGATGTCTATCTGTTTGTGATTGATTTGCATGAGGTTAATAAGATTGTGCTCTCTCCGTTCCCATTTGTCCCGACATCACTGCCCTTCTGACAATGATTCCTTCCACTGATAAATACTTTTAAGTCATTGATTTGAAGAATGCGGTCTTTAGCATTCCAGTCCATCCCGGCAGACGTTTTAGATTCTATTGGGCCCCTCAGGGCTATACTGAGAGCCCTAGTATCTATAGTCAAGCTTTAAAAGGCCGATTGGATTCCCTCGTACTTCCCCCAGGTAATTTATTGTTGCAGTATGTGGACGATCTCTTGATCGCTTCTGACACTGAAGACGGTTGCAAAGCCGCGACGATTAAATTGTTGCTACATTTGGCTAATAACAGACATAAAGTGTCCCTTTCAAAATTCCAATATTGTCGACAGTAGGTCACCTACTTAGGTCACCTAATGTTGAAGGAGGGAAGAAGACTAACACCTGAACGCATTCGTGCTATTTTCAAAATGCCCATCCCTAAGACTCAAAAAGGATGTGCGAGCTTTCATAGGAATTACTTCGTATTGTCGCCACTGGATCACTAATTATACCCTATTAACAAAGCCTCTGTTGTAAGTAACCACTAAAGATGTTTATGATCCCTTGCCTTGGACGCATGAATGTCAACAAGGTTTTGAGCAACTAAAGGTTGCGCTTTGCTCTGCGCCTGTGCTTGGCACGCCCGACTATCAGAAGCCGTTCGTGTTGTATGTACGTGAGATGGCTGGCTGTGCGCTCTCTGTCTTAATGCAAGCCTTTGGAAGTAAGCAGAGGCTGTGTGCTTATTTTTCTGTGCTTCTTGATAATGCCGAGAGAGCCCTCCCGAGCTGTCTAAGTGCGGTCGCGAATGTGGCCGTCTCTATTCGACAATCGTCAGGGCTCGTCCTTGATACCTACCTCACAGTCATGGTACTGCAAGCTGTGGACACACTTTTGAACAGAACAAAGACGCAGCACCTTACCAGTGCACGTCCGACAGGCTACGAGCTGGCCCTATTTGCACCACATGTCACCGTCAAAAGATGTGCCACTCTGAACCCAGCCATGTTACTACCCCTGCATTCTAACAGTGTGGAAATAGAAGCGCATGATTGTATTTTACTTACTGATGAAGAGACGAAGGGATGGGTAGACCTGACGGATGTTTCCCTATCTGAACCCCAATGGGAGGTATATGTCGATGGCTCTTGTTTCAAATTACCAGATGGCACTACAACTGCGGCATACACCATAACTACCTTACACACAGTAGTCGAGACATCACGAGTTCCCTATCAATCACCCAAGCTGCAGAGTTAGTTGCCCTTCTTTGAGCTTGTGATTTGAGAGAGGGTCTGACTGTCAATTTTTATAATGACAGTCAGTACGCCTTTGGAGTCGCTCAAAATTTTGGGTGGCTCTGGGCAGAGAGAGGATTCCTGACTTCACACGGGTTAAAGATTCAGAATGGCCCATTGATACACAGGCTTTTGTCAGCCCTGACACTTCACAAGAAGCTGTGAATAGTGAAGTGCAGTGCCCACAAGGCAATTACTGATGATGTTGGAAAGGGAAATGCATTTGCGGACCTAACAGCTAAGGAGACAGCCCGAACACAAATGAAAAGAATGTTTGTGGCAGGCCCTGCTAGATGGGTACATGAAGTTACTATGTTTGAGGACACTTTAGACAATGTCAAGGAGATACCGAGCGAGGCAACGATTGAGGAGTTAGCAGTATGGCACGAAAGTACGCCCTGTTTGGGTGAGGATGGGTGTTGGACTGACAAGTCAGGAAAGCAGAGATGAATGTTACCTGATGCATATGTCCTTCCTGTGGTTACTATGGTGCATGGGCCAGCCCACGTTAGTGCAAAAGGTATACGTAAATTGTTAGACCCTGTGTGGCAGAACGACAATATCCCTAAAGTTGCTGCCCATTTAGTGAAGTAATATATGGAATGCATGATGCACAATCCTGGGGAAATGTACCCCTACACCTTCTGGCAGTTTTGCACCGCCTTCATTCCCTTTCGAGGCTCTCCAGATGGATTTCATTGAAATGGAACGAGTCAAAAATCTGAAATATGTGTTAGTGGTGGTCTGTGCATTTAGTAAATGGATTGCAGCTTACCCCACTAAAGAGAATACAACCATGGCGACGGCGAAGGCACTCTTGAAAGAGTTCTTACCACACTTCAGTTTGCCCCGTTTGATTTGGAGTGACAATGGAAGTCACTTTAACTCGAAGGTTATCCAGTTGATATGCGATGGGCTGCACATCAAGCAAATGTTTCATGCTGCCAATCATCCCCAATCGGCAGGCTTGGTTGAGAAGTACAATGGTACTCTCAAACTAAAGATGGCAAAGATCAAAGAGAGCACAGGATTGCAGTGGCCAGATGCTTTACCCTTAGCACTGTTGTCCACAAGAGCCACAGCCCACCCTAGGACAGGATTGTCACCGTACGAGGTCGTCTTTGGCCTACCAGCAAATGTCTGGGGAGTCCTGCAAGCTTGTAGGTTCTCTGAAATCGAATATCCCTTGCTTGTGGACTACCTCTATGATTTGACAAAAAAATTGCGTTTTATTCACCAACAGATCCCTGAAACGCTGCCACAAACTCCTGAGGGGCCAGGCCATGAACTCCGACCCAGCGACTGGGTCCTGGTGAGAAAATATCAGAGGAAAAGAGCTTGGAGACACGTTGGAAAGGACCTCTCCAGGTCCTTCTCGCCACCCAAACAGCGGTGAAGCTTGAAGGCTGGAAGAACTGGATACACATTACCCACTGCAAGCGGGTACCCCTGTCGCTGCCTTACGACCGCTGGGTACTTGATGGGATCGGCGACTCTGAGATGGAGCAGGTACCATGCTTCATTCCCTTTTTGGATGCATGGCTGACGTGGGCACCGACTGAAGAAGAGAGCCACAATGTGCAGAATGAGGCGGTGCCACCTGAGATTAAGGCCATTCAGGAGCCCCAGCCTGTTGGTCCACCTGTGCTTGATTCCCAGCTCGTTGAGCCCCAGCCTGTGGGCTCATCTGTGATTGAGCCTCTGCCCCTTGGTCCCTTTGAGCCTGACCCCCTTTTCCCTGACCCCTCTGTGTCTGGAGTGATATGGTACAATTCACGCCCCCGACGGAGGAACAGTGCACCAAAGGAGAAGTCAGATTAGTAGGGATGGACTGAATGGATGAAGAATAGGGTGGACGTAGCCTGTCCTTGGTACCAATGATAGCGTAGGGAAAGGGAGATTGGTGCATTGTTCGGACAGAGACCGATCAGGGCAAACGGACTGTGACTCTAAGGAAGGAAAATACATTGCCCTGCAAAGTGGGATCTGGATCTGAGCTAGACGAACAGCTCCACCGCCGGTGCTCAACAGCACCTATGCCTGATGAACAATAGGAGTCCGCCAAGGGGACTCAGATGGACTCTGGGAACATTGTCCAATTCCCTTGTTTTATCCCCATTTGGCTCCATTACAAGCCTTTTCCTCTGATTAAAGAAAAAAAAGAGATGTACCCCTTAAGTCGTCCCATTCGGGAGAAGAACAGCCTTTTGCAACCCCGCCTTCTGAACGGAATGGGTCTGTTTGGTCCACTTGGTCTGTTAAAAGTAAAATAGTTTTTGTAACAATTATTCCAATCTCTCTAATAATAATACTTGGAATAGCCTGTTTCCTTGAAGAGAAATATCCTGTGCATACTTTGGTTGGTACGACGCATGTTCCCCCTGAAAATATATTTGTCACTTTGGCGGCTCACAAAGAGGAGCACCGAAAGTCTTATAAGGATAATGTGTTCATCCAAACTTTGCACCAAACACACAATGCCTATAACAAGACAAAGTGCTGGGTATGTGGGTTACTGCCCTCAGAGACTTATAAAAGTGAGAACTTGTTGCCCATGCCATTGTCATATCTCAATAGCTCTGAGGGGTGGTTTGCACTACTTAGCATGGTACATTCATCTCTCTGGGTTGATACATTAGAACGAAAGAGTACTGGTTCCCGCACCATAAAACAAAATGTACGTTTCCAGCATAGTGCACCTCCTGGTGCTCCTACAGGCCGAGAGCCATTTGGCAGATTGTTCCTAAGCTCTTGCACCGACAAGTCAACACCGTCACCTACAGCTGCTTCAACACCCTCCGCATCCTCCGCAAGACCTTCAAATGGATCCCCCATGAATCGAGAAAAACAGTCACCCACACACTCATCACCAGCAGACTGGACCATGGAAACGCACTCTATGCCGGCATAAACAAATTCCTACTCCGCAAACTCCAGACCATACAGAACACCGCTGCCAGACTCGTCCTCTGCATCCCCCGGCAAGAACACATCAGCCAATACCTACAAAGTCTCCACTGGCTCCCTGTGGAGAAATGAATCACCTTCAAGATCCTCACCCACGCCTACAAATGTCTACATAACACCGGACCCAAATACCTCAATGACAGAATAAACTTCCACGTAACCAAAAGAAATCTCCGATCTTACAACCTCGCTCTGGCCTGAACACCCCACATCCACAGAGCCAGAGCAGGCAGAAGATCCTTCTCTCACATCACGGCCAAGACCTGGAACCAGTTCCCGGCAGACATCAGACGCACCCCATCCCTGAACATCTTCAGTAGGACCCTTAAGACCTGGCTCTTCGGCTAAACAGAACTGCGGATCCCGCCCCCCCCTCAGTGCCATGAGACTCACACGGGTGAGTAGCGCACTTATAATTCCCTGATTGATTTATTGATTGCATGCACGCATACAAAGGAGTGAGAAATGGAACATGGTCCCGGGCGGAAACGGATGATTTCCTACAGTTTAACTCATCAGAATACTTCCAGTCCGTAATGTTTCTGAAGATAAGCCAATTACCACTGTCAGTGGTTAATGTACCAGCTGCTTTCGGTGTCCAGGGGACTGGGAAGATAGAGGTGGGGGCGAGCAGGTGCCACACCACTTATAATTTGAGAGCAACGGCTAGTCCGCCCCTGATACCGCCACCTAATGTCTATTTTGTTTGTGGATCTCGCAGTTATGTCTGGCGTTATGTCTGGCTTCCTGAGGGATGGTCAAGAAGGTGTTACCTTTCTTACCTCTTTACCTCCAGTATATATAGCTCCACCCAATTACCATAAGGACCATTGATTGCAGCATAGAAATGCCCATGTGTTTCGGTTTCGAAGAATGATTAGCACAGAAGACATAGATCACACGGATACCACTTTGCAGCAGTTCACAGATGCTATGAAAGGTATTATACCCTTCTGGGGCCCCATGTCCAATAGTCTTAACATTCGACGGCTCACAAGAGTGGCGGAAGGGGTCATTAACACCACTGCAGGGATTTTGATCAAAATCACCGTATAGGTCCAGACTACGAGGCTTGTTGCCCTTCAGAACAGTATGGTATTAGACGTCATCCTGGGGCCTGTCGCGTCATTTGAAGTAGCAGCTGTGTATACATACCAGACCACGCTCCGAATGTATATGCTGCTATACAGAAGCTCCATAGGCTTGCCTCTGATATACACCAGGAAAAGGGCACATGATCTCTCACGGGGTGTTTTGGGGCCCTATTCACATCCTGGGGTTGGAAGATTATTATTTTCCTGGTTACCATAGCTGGTATCGCTTTAGCATGTTGTCTGTGCGTACACTGCCTTCCTGCCTGTCGTGCCTGCTGTGTATCAATGCTGACCCCTCGCCCAAAGCCCCCAGAGTGGGATTCACAGGTCAGAGCCATGGTGATGCAGGACATTCAAGATATGATGTGTATTGATGAGGGCATTTTTTAATGCGAATAATGTATGTCTAGCCTTATAGAGTATTTAGTTCTGATTGATAGTCACATAAATTAGCAAAAGTTGCCTATGATTGAACATTCTTCCTATCTTTAGAATTATAAGGCCCTTACCTGATAGCACCAATAAAATTTAGCAATGAATGCTAAAAGGAGGGTTTGTTAGAATTGAAAATGTAATTGCCTTGTTGCTCGTACTTCGTTCTGTTTTATGTTAGCATTCATTACACCATTTTATTTGTAGCCGCCATTTTGTCCTATGATGGAAGCTGAGCTTGTGTCCCACATTGCTTGCCTCATGTGACAAAGGCTGAGTCTGTCTATTGGTAGGAGAGATATTCCCATTACTATGTTCCTCTTAGTCACCCTACAAGCAGTGCCCTAGATGTGGGTGCACCAGCAATTCAATAGGTAGCGCCGAGCCAAGGCGTTGTCTAGGCCAGGGGCGTAGCTTAGTCAGTTAGATATGGAGGTTATGGAACGGAGACTTTCCAACCAACAGTGTCATTGGAATGCCAAAATGGATGCAAACAATCTTAAATTTAAAAGTCTTCTCTGCGTGGCATGTCTATTCTTGGCCTGATTTGTGTGAGAGGGAAGAGGAGAGGTGGGGTATACAAGCTCTGCAAAGCTTGATAGAGATGTGTGTCTGTGCTATGAGAGCTGCTAATCCGAGTGGAAACCCGACCCACAGACACTGCTAACCTAACTGGAGGCCCTGGACCAAACTACACAAACCAGAACCCATTTATTAAGGGAGTGTCACATCCTAAACACCCTCTTTGAGGTACGCCTCTGGGCTTGGCTGAAACAGCACATTCACGAGTTGAGTCCTGAAAATGCTTGGCAGGTAAATCATGCTACAGACATCAAGTAAAAAAGTGTTAAAGTCTGTTCAAAATAAAAACAAAATCTGAATTCCTTTAACCTACAGAAGCATTTCACCTTAGTACATCAGATTACGCCACTACATTAAGAAGTACTTATTAAAGGTTTGCAGCTATGGTCTCCTATCACACAATTTCTGGATGATAGTGCACCCCATCCTTTACTACGAGAAGTTGCTAAGCCTCCTTCATTTCCTCTATATTGTACTGGCACTGCTTAATATCTCATTTCAGCAATACATATATGATAATAAATTTGGAATTGTAGCATATCTTCCTTTTGTATTGTGATAAGTTTAATATGAGCCAGACCCTTTTACTTTGCAGGTATTCATATTTCTGAATGTACTTTCTTTCTCATTTCAAATGTAACTATGTATCATCAATTTCCCGTAATTGCTTTCCTTTACCTATGAAATTTTTATAGATCATTTGAACGAAGTATTGTTATTTGATTGCTATTCTCAAATAAACCTATTCTTGAACTTAAAATAGGATAATTTTTAATTGTGAACTTAGATACATTCATGTCTCCCAAATAAACTTATTCTTGAACTTAAAATGGATAATTTGTAATTGTGAACTTAGATACATTCCTGTCTCCCAGCCCTGGCAACAATGCCATTAGTGAACCAAGAGATAAGTCATATGTTAAGAATACACTATTTGTGGCCTAGACTCCTGTTATATATGTAGCAGCTATAGAGGGCATTAAATGAAGCGCCAGAGTTTTTTGTACAGCACACATACTGAACTCACATATTTGAAGGTGCCCTCATATGTGGTAATCTAGAAAAAGGATACTCAGTGAAATAAAATATCTGCCTAGAATCACACATCTGGCCAAGCAGGGAAGCTGAAATTGGGCCCAGGTTTTCTGGTTTCACATTGTGTACTTCAGCCACTAGATGGGGAATCTCTTTCTCTATCCTGTTTTACATCAAATGTTCATGCTTTGTCTTTAATACTTGGCACCTGAGGTTCCAGCGTGGGTGGCAGACAGAAGCTACATGAAAGCTCGGCTTGTTTTGGGATCAAGGGTCCAAAAGGACCTCAAGCACAGCCAGAGCCCAGCATCGGGCTCAAGGCTGGTTCATGCTTTTCAGTGGCTCGTCCATCTCTAGTGTTCCTATGGACTACCATAACGCTATCCTGAAAGCTACCATGGCCCCACTGGTATCACAGCTTCCTAATGTGTAGGATTGGTTTTAAAAATTTTGCCTAGGCTGTTTTTGGTTTCCAGTCCGGCCTTCAGTGCACCGCTGACTCTGGAAGAAGAAGGTTGTTGATGTGTGGCTTAGGACTGACTCATGGCAGCAATATTACTACTCCTCATCTCTCGCACATTAGATGTAGGCCCCTCATGATGGGACAGCCATTGTGTATGAGTTTCTCAGAGTATATTGGTCCTGTTGCTTTGTCACCGCATGGCCCATACCGGGTATTTATACAACCTCTTTTTAGGCTGTGGGTGTAAGCTGTGTCCTTTAGTCACAGGGACGTAATGGCCACACCTACAGCCCCCTCGGGATAAGGGGACCCCCCTCAGTCTTTTATACATAAAGGGAGCTCCCATTAGCTTGTGAGCTTGAGTATATGGGTATTGCAAGGGCCCCCTCACCATCCCTCGCAGCAGACCCCCTAGGGTTTCCTTACACCACTGTTGAGTCAGATTAGGGTACTGGCCCCAAAGTCAGAAAAAAGACCTATGACTCTTAATAGTGCAGATGGATGTATACAGTAAAACACACAGGGACAGATTTGCAAAGAAGTCAGGCAACCAGTGCAGAAAATTAAGTTACTGCGTTGCGTGAAAAGTAGAAAGCAGAATGGCGCCGTATCTATTAAGGATGTGGCGCTGTTCTGCTCTCTCCCTGCACTGGCGCACTTTTGGCTGCCATTTGCCAATACAAACACCCTTGCACCATAGTGCATCTCTGCATGCTATGATGCATAGTTTTCCTGCAGGAAGAGTCCTGCAAATAAACAATGCTTTAAGGCATCTTTCTCTGTTTATATGAGCTGTAGAATGCAGCACACATGTAAAGAGGAAAAAACGAAGAGAAATGAAAATATTTCTCCTTGTTCTGCCTGCCTCAACGAGGCGTAGGGTTTTGGCACAAATTCCTGTCTACAATTCTTTGTAAATAGGGATTTGCATCAAAACCCATGGGTGGTTGCATAGGAAAACACATGCACCACCCATGGAATGCCCCCGTGGAGCAAAGTGATACAAGGAAGCTCCTTGTGCTGTCATGCGTTACTTTGGGTTACAGTCAAATGCAAATTGCGGTTTCCATCTTTGTTCTGAAAAGCCTTAAGTGGATTAGATTTTCCTTGCCTGAGACATAAAATTAATGTATTCCTGGCTGAGAAGCACGAGAAGACTTTAAACTTCCATATTTCAAATCTAATGCAGACATTGTAAGTTCTTCATTTTGTGTGTATTTCTTTAAAAACTACCTATATCGATTAATGTTAATCCAAATTTCTGTCGTCAAGCTCAATTTATGGGTTTAGCATTTAATTTAGTAATTTTTTCTACACGGAAGATTGACTCCAAAAGGCCAACAGCCATATCTCTGGAGTGTGTCCTACTTCACATTCAAACAACTAGAACACATATTCAATTGGACAGCAAAGACTGTATGTTTACATTTACCTTACAATGTGATACTTAGTAATGGTTGCACTGCTCATTTCAGCCTGGTGTCCTGATTTCATGCCAAGCCGGTTCTGCAGTAGGGCGGGTTGTGCTGGGAGTGGATGGAAATGCAGTTTTACACACAGAGGTTGAGGTCTGCTTAGCAGGTCACAGGATGCAGCAGAGATTTAAAAACCCAGATGTCCAAAATTAAAAAAACACAGATCCACCATGAAGAGGGACTTTCCCACAGGTGGCTTCCTGTAGCGAAGACTCCTCTGGTAGCTTACCTTACGTTTATGTCCTTTGAAAATGACTATCTCCGCCTCCTGATACACCCATTCTCTTCTGGGCTGTTGAGTTTGCATCTGAAGTTCCTGTAATTGACCCTCCGACCAATCTAGGCCCTTTCGGACCGAGCTGCACACCGTGCTAGCGACCGCTCATCCAGCTGCCTTCTCGCCTTCCTGCACTCTCTCTAATATCACTCAGGCTCCTCTCTCCTTCTTTTGCCTTTGATCTAGTGCATTTCTCATGCTCTCATTTTGTGCCTTTCGCGTTTTGCATTTCTCACTTTCACTTTGGTGACTTTTTGCATTTCTCGCTCTTGCTTTTGCGCCTTTAGCATTTGTCACTCTCGCTTTTGTTACTTATTGTATTTCTCAATCTCACGTTGTGCCTTTTTGCATACTTACTCTCCCTCCTGTGCCTCTTGCTTTTTAGGTCTCTGTTGTGCCTCTGTTGCCCACCTTCTTTCTCTCCTGCCGCTGCACCACTATTCACCGCTTCCACCCTTCCTCCTTCCCCGCTTCTTACCTGTGCACTTTTCCCACCTTTTCTTCCTGCCTTTGCTAGCTCCGTCCACTGCACCCTCGCACCTCTCCTTCCTCCCAGGACCTAGTTAATGGTGGCTGCATGGAGTGGTTATGCCTGTGCCGTGCCAAAGGCAAGCCCGTCTGTGCCTGGACCGCGCCCAGCACCAGGAACCTATGCTCTACTTCCCCCACAATTAAACTGACGCTGACATTTTGAACCTCAGACTCCCCTGCCAACTCTGTTGCCGCTCCTCCCCTCAAACTCAACTATGATAGGCCCTTATTCCTGCACCCACTGCAACTTCACCTGCCACAGCATGCGCATAAATACACCACCCAGAACCACGCAGACCCCCTCCAAGCCACAACAGCGCCTCACCGCCAGCTCAATAGCATCCTCCTCAACACGCTCTCACTGTGAAAACATGCCACTGAGCTGTGGGACCTTATATCCACACTCACACCTGATGAGACTTGGCTCAACCCTTCATCCACCCATGACATCACACAGCAGTACCTGATGGATACCAGATTACCCACCGGGGACCGCATCAAAAGTCTCAGAGGAAGAATCAGGATCATCCATAAAGAGACCATCAAGTGCACCACCACGACAGACAACCCCACACGATCATGGAATACCTAAACTCTAGGTTCCAAACTGACGGTAAGTCAACCATAAGATGCACCGTTGCCTACCGGCCCCCTGGACTGCGCCCCAGCTTCTGCAACTCCATCACCGACCTCATCACAACCCTTGCCATTGACTCCAATGACTTCATAATCCAGAGTGACCTCGAATACCACCTCAACAATCACTGAGACACCAAAACCAATGCATGAAAAACATAAGACTCACCCAACTCATCCAAAAACCCACTCAAAAAGCAGGACACATGCTCAACCCCATATTCACCTCCAGCAACTGTGTCAAGTACAGCAGCATTGCCTATTTCACCTGGACTGATCACTACATGATCCATTTCAACGTCACCAGCTCACACTCCACTGTCCACGCTCGGCAGAGTGCCCCCCACTGCTGTTGGAGCAAAATATCCAAGATCCAGTGGACCGACGCCCTCAATGTTTCCAATCCCGACACCGCCACATTCCTCGACCAGAGTGTCAGGTACTTAAACATCTGGATCATGAACTGCGTGGACAACATCATCCCTATCAATCAAACACAGCAACCACAGGAGATCCATATAACAGGCCAGCTGGTACACCGAAGAACTTAGAGCAGCAAAACACAGCTGCAAATAGCAGGAAAGGAAATGGCGCACTAGCAAGTACACCACTGACAGAACCTCCTTCAAGGTCTCCCTAAACCTCCACTACTAGCTACTGAGGGAGAAGAAGAAAGAAGCTTGAGTTGCTTGCATTGACTCCAGCTCCAATCACAGCAAGAAACTCTTCAACATCGTCAGGGAGTTCCCAACCCTGCAGTCACAGAGGACAGCATCACCCCCCTCCCAGAAGCTCTGTGACAACCTCGTCAATTTCTTCCACAACAAGATCTCCACAATCTACATAAACTTTTAGCATAAGCCTACATACTTCCTCAAATTACACACCCACACTGTAACCAGCACAGACCACCAACTGACCACATGGAACCTGCTCACCTCACAGGGAAACCGCTGCCATCATGAACTTCAACCGCTCAAGGTTCCCCAAGGCCCCCTGCCTACACCACATCCTCAACCTCAGAAGGGGCAGAATCAGTCACAAACTCTCCTCCCTGCTCAACACCTCGATAACCATGTGTACTGCTCGATTTTCCCGGCCCTATTGTGTTGACGGGTGATTAGGGTGACTTCAGTCTCTTACCATTCAAGCCTAAGGGTTAGAGTAGTGAATGGAGCCTATTTACTAGGCACTTCGACGTGATCCTGTGTTCTTCCCCATAGATCAGGGCTTGCACACATATCCTAGGGGATAGATTCGTTAGTATTAGGGATAACCTGTCCTGTAGTGAGGGTATTTCATGGAGCCGTGCTGAATTCAGGCCTGGTAGGCCTCAAACGGGAGAGACTCCATCTTTCTTTCTGCTCCGGCAGCTTGAGATGCTTCTAGGTTAAGGGGGATGTTTTAGTTATGAGGTGTTATTCGCTTGGAGAGAACCGGTTCAGACCAGCCCTTATCGAAGGATTGTATTTTTCTTCATGCCGAAGACACTACATCAGGCCGGCCGGCTGGGAAAGTGTCCTTGGTACGGGGAGGTACAAGAATTTGGTGGGCGGCAGGTTACGGGCCGGAATTTTCCATGAGGAAATGCACCTCTATATTAGTGAAAGTCTGAGGCAGTTACGGCGCACTTGCTTCAGTCCGTAGGCGGCATCTAGCCGTTAGCAGTAAAGCTACCACTTATTCCAGGGAAGACAGATGACAAACTTGAAGGCGGAGAAAAACCGAGAGACAGTTACTCTTCTAGCAGAATAGCCAGAGAGGAGAGAGTAGCCGATGAGGAAGAGGTCCCAGTGACTCGGAGAAGGGAGAAGGGAACAGATCCGTGACTGCGGAGGTGTGACTTCCAGGCGAGCCGAGGCACAGACGAGAAGGGAACCTAGATGACCATTGAGTGCAGGCTACACACGACTAAGGTGATGTCGACCCCTTTCTTATTAGAGTGTACAACCTAATCTTTCACTTTTCTTTGCAGGTTATGTGTTACACAGTAATGTTATGTGATTGCGTATATAATGAATAATAAAGTACCCAGTTTGTAGTGAATCAACATGTGCTGCGTGTTCTTGTATAAGAGGGTAGCCTATTCTTCTAGTCAGCTGTGACTTGACATGAACGGATGTTAACACTGATCAGGTAAGTGGTAACTGAATAAGGGAGAGAGGAGCCCCTCGAACCAGAGAACAGGTTGTGCTCAAACTGGCAGTTCTTGTGTGATCTGATAAATAGTAAAACTGATTCCCTTGTTGTATGTTATGGTAATCATAGGATGAACTTGTACTGAGGCTGCCGTCTGGGCAGGAAGTCCTGGGTCCGTCTGGGACCGCGAGGCTGAGGCTGCCGTCTGGGTAGGAAGTCCTGGGTCCGTCTGGGACCGCGAGGCTGAGGCTGCCGTCTGGGTAGGAAGTCCTGGGTCCGTCTGGGACCGTGAGGCTGAGGCTGCCGTCTGGGTAGGAAGTCCTGGGTCCGTCTGGGACCGCGAGGCTGAGGCTGCCGTCTGGGTAGGAAGTCCTGGGTCCGTCTGGGACCGCGAGGCTGAGGCTGCCGTCTGGGTAGGAAGTCCTGGGTCCGTCTGGGACCGCGAGGCTGAGGCTGCCGTCTGGGTAGGAAGTCCTGGGTCCGTCTGGGACCGTGAGGCTGAGGCTGCCATCTGGGTAGGTAGTCCTGGGTCCGTCTGGGACCGCGAGGCTGAGGCTGCCGTCTGGGTAGGAAGTCCTGGGTCCGTCTGGGATCGCGAGGCCGCCACTTGTATTATAAGAGGTCTAGATATATATATATATATATATATATATATATATATATATATATATATATATATATATATATATATATATATATATATATATATATATATATATATATATATATATATATATATATATATATATGTGTATATATATATATATATATATGAGTAGGAATTCCCCGTCCTTAGGTGGTATATATATGTGGTTACTAGTGTGAATAGGCCCTAGGGAGGGGGTAACGTTCTGGCTGGGTTAGAGAGGCTCTGCTGAGTGGGTTCTATCTGATCCGAAAACCCAAGCAGAACATTTGGCGTCACGAACCGTTTTCGAAACCTGTGTGCGTCGTGTTGTCTCGTGTTTGCTTTCGGCGTGTGCGTGGTTTTGTTTGTATATTATTTGTGGTATAATTGTGTGTATAGTTTTTCTTCTTCTTTCTTTTCTTCTTTCTTTTTCACGATGTTTTCTAGAAAGTCAAAATCTACTTTTAAGTTGCCCGTTGATATTCCCGGATGGGATTCAACGCCTTATGAAGCCTTAGCCCGTGAGTGGGCTGATTCTACTGGTTTGAGTGAGAATTGGAATTCTTCTTTGGAGCTGGCGGAGCCGGCTAATGTGATTACTTGTTTACAGAAGGCACCCATCTCGAAGGGTGAGGAGATTCCCATTTTGGGGCGCAGAGGTTGGATTGTTCTGTCTGCGTACAGGATTCTGCATGAGAGGTTGTTGAAGCTACAGATATCTCTTAAGGATGTAGAAGCGCACTTTGTTGAGATTCAGAATTCTCATACTTTGTTGCGGTGTCAAAATAAGTTGCTTGCTGACAAACTTGAGACGTACCAAACTATTGCTGAGAGGGCGGCTGTGCGAATTGCTCGCTATAAATACAAGAATCGGCGTGGTCGGGTGTCGACGCGAAAGGTGCGTCTGGTCGTGGCGAAAGCCGGACTGGATTGGAATCCTGATGAATGGGATGGTAATATCTGGAACTCGAGTGATTCTTGTTCCTCAGGTGAGGAGTCTGTCAAGCGCGAGTGCTCTCGCTCCCGCCAGGATTGTAAGCCTGCTTCTCGCACCTCTGATGGTGCACCCCGTGATTGCGCTCGTTCTTCGAGTGGGGTCGATGCTCCTTCCACTGATTGTTCCTCTACGTGTACTGGTCGAGCTCCTTGTGATGCTCATCCCGCGGTCTCGGCGCATCCAGTTTTTCGTCGGAAGTTGCAGCAGTCTCCCGCTGCTCCGCAGGGTGTTTCTTTAGACTCTTTAGAGGACTTTACTCAACAAGAAATTAGTGATATTTTGCAGCGATTTCGGCAGCGAGCTGGTGAGACCTTGCTCACATGGATGGTGCACCTTTATGAATTGGGCGCTGCTGGCATTATGTTAGATAATGGCGATTGTTTGAAGTTTTGTTCCTTGAGTTCGGATTCTACTGTACAGGATCATTTTCGTAACTATAATGGTGGTGGTCAAATTTCTTTACTTCAATTGGCGACTGAGGGTTGTAATCAAAAGTATCCTACTGAGTCTGATTGGCCTGTGAATGACAAACCGTGGTATACTTTGCGCGACGCTGCACAACGTCTCAAAGAGGAGGTGATGAAAACGGCAATTTTTCTGGGTACTGCTGACAGGTTGCTTGATGGTTTGTTGACATCTTCTGTGCGGAATCGTATCATTCGTTCTTCCCCTGTTGCCTATAAGCAGGTCATGATGACTTTATTGATTAATCAGACTGGTAACGTGTTATCTACGGTACTGGAATCGGTACGCCAACTCGGTGAGTTGGGTGAGTGGTTTAAACCTGAACGTCAGTCCCGGCCTGACACTCGTACTCCTGGTGACAATAAACTTACTAGACGTGATATCTTTTCTGGTCTTCTGGCCGATGGTGTGCGGAGGGAGGACATTGACGGTGAGACTACTGCTCGTTTGTGGGAGTTGTTTCGCAAACGTGGCTTGGATCGGAAGGAGGGTGCCCGGCGTGTTCGGACGACTGAGTGTGATCGTGGTGGTTCTGACGGTAGCGGTGATGACGACCGCCGTGGGCGCTCTGTTCGTCGTGATGATCGACGTTATGTACGTGATATGTCCCCCCGTCGTGAGAGAGACGGAGAGAGAGAGGAGGTAAGAGAAAGGGGGAGAAATGATTTTGTTTACAGCAGACGTAGAGATGATAGGGATCAATCCCCTGAGTTGAGGAGGAGAGAGGATCGTCATAGTTTGGCCGATCGAAACCCGCAGTACAATGCAGAAGACACGAATCCATTTCGTACTGGGAATGGATATGAACAGGAGGTACCGATACCTAAGAAACGTGACAGTCTTTATCCTGATTTATCCTGGTACACAGAATGCAGTAAGCATGACTAGGAAATAGGTCAAGCTCCAGTACACAGATGGGCTCACAGAGATAATAGACCCTATGTAGATATTGAAATTTATTGGAGACATCGTAATATCCAAAGGGCCCGAGCATTGGTAGATACAGGAGCGGAGGCCACTCTTATTCATGGAAAATCAAAGAAGTTTACAGGTCAGCCTTTTACAATTACCGGATTAGGTGGAAAGGAAACTCCTGCAGTTCAAACTTTACTTGAAATGAGAATAGGTAGAATCCCTAGAAAAGAATACTCTGTACTGGTGGTGCCACTCTTAGAATTCATAATTGGAATTGATATTTTGAAAGGAATGACTTTGCATTTAGATGATGGATGTTACCAATTTGGAACTACGCATTATATATCGTCTAGGCCTATACGGGTTGGTCGTTTAAGAATGCCCCCCATAAAAGTTCCTCAGGTGACAAAAGTGGTTTGTCAGAAGCAGTATCGTATTCCAGGTGGTCATGAGGAGATTAGTACCACTATTCAGGAGTTGGTGGATGCAGGTGTTATAACCCCAGTTACTTCTGCTTGGAATAATCCTGTTTGGCCTGTACGTAAGAGTGATAATTCTTGGCGTATGACTGTTGATTATCGAGAATTGAACAAACACACACCCTCTTTGACCGTTGCAGTACCGGATGTCATTACCCTAACTGAAAGAATCCAAAAACATCCAGGTACATGGTATGCGTCCATTGATATTGCTAATGCTTTCTTTTCGATTCCGATTGCCCCTGAGTGTCAGGAACAGTTCAGTTTTACGTGGAACGGGCGTCAGATGACGTTTAGAAGTCTTCCTCAGGGCTATGTGCATAGTCCTACGATATGTCACCGGCTGGTGGCAGAGCATTTGGCTGAGGTACCGGTTCATCCACAAATTCAGATGTGTCATTATATTGATGATGTTTTGATCCAAGGCGAAACACAAGAGGAAGTTCAGACCCAATTGGACAGAGTCATTGAGTGCCTGCGTGAGAAAGGTTGGGAAATCAATCCAGATAAATTACAAGGCCCGTCCCAGGCTGTAAAATTTTTGGGTATTAATTGGCATGAAGGGCACCGTGAAGTGATCCCTCAGGTTAAACAGAAAATCCTTGATTTTGCAGTTCCGAGGAATAGGAAAGAAGCCCAAAGCTTCATTGGTTTGTTTGGTTTTTGGCGTCAGCATATTCCTCATTTGAGTCAAATATTGGCCCCCTTGTACCGTGTCACTCGTAAAAAGAATGCATTTGAATGGGATAAACCACAGCAAGATGCGTTCAACCTAGCAAAAGAGGCAATTCAACATGCTTTGGATTTATGGCCCGTACGTGATGGTGAGGTGGATTTGAATGTGTCTGTACAGGGCCTTTATGCGAATTGGAGTTTGTGGCAGAAGCAAGGCAGGAGTAGAGTGCCGTTGGGTTTCTGGACCAAAAAGTTACCTGATGCTGGTGAACGTTATACACCTTTTGAGAAACAGTTACTTGCATGTTATTGGGCTCTGGTGGATACCGAGCAACTGACTTTGGGACATGATATAGTTTTGCGACCTGAAATTCCTATCATGCAGTGGGTTATGAGTTCGCCGAAAACTCACCGAATTGGACATGCTCAAGAGGCGAGTGTGATTAAATGGAAATGGTATATACAAGACAGGGCACGTGTGGGACAAAAAGGAGTTGCATCTTTACATGAGCAGGTGGCGCGAGCGCCATCGACTGAGACTGAGAGTGAATGTTCCGTACCTTTAGTACAGGAGTCTCCTGTCAAGTGGGGTAGACCTTTTGATGATTTGTCCGCAGAGGACAGAAACCATGTCTGGTTTACGGATGGTTCAGCAAGGTTCATAGGGATGAAACGGCACTGGAAAGCGGTGTCCTATAATCCGATCACACAAAAACTGCTGAGCACAACTGGTGAAGGTAAGAGCAGTCAATTTGCTGAACTTTATGCTGTTTATCAAGTTCTGAAACAAGAGTTACCTGGCACATGTCATATTTTCACCGATTCTTGGTCTACTGCCAATGGACTGGCAGTTTGGTTACCGACTTGGCATTCCCATAATTGGAAATTGCATTCCAAAGAATTGTGGGGAAAAGAATTATGGCAGGAGATTTGGGAGATGCTCCCACAGAGTACTGTTACAATCTTCCATGTGGATGCTCACACCCCGATAGATTCTCTTGACAAATTTTTTCATAACATTGCAGATGAGAAATCTAAAATTGCTGAGGCAGTGGTGGACAGGCAAGATTCTGATATTGCGGGATTGGCGAAATGGGCCCACCAGAAGGCAGGACATTTTGGAGAGAAAGCCACTAGCAGGTGGGCTGCTGATCGAGGAATTTATATTCCCCTAGATTTAATCAAAAATGTTATTTTACATTGTCCCATTTGTCAGCATATCAGACAGCGCAAAGTGCCCCAAATTGTTAAAGGTCATTTACATCGCGGGAAACTGCCCGCTCAAATTTGGCAGATTGATTACATCGGTCCACTTCCCATGAGTAGGAATTGTCAATATGTTTGCACTATTGTTGATACATACAGTGGCCTGTTGGTAGCCCTTCCCTGTAAGCAAGCTACCCAATTGAATACCATTAAAACATTGGAATTGATTATGATGTATTATGGTGTGCCATTCCAAATTCAATCTGATAATGCATCCCATTTTCGTGGAAGATTGGTACAGGAATTCTGTGTGGAAAACAATATTGACTGGGTATTTCATATCCCATACTATCCGCAGGCCTCGGGTCTTGTGGAGAGATTGAATGGTCTGCTGAAGGAGCAGCTGCGTAAATTAACAGATGACAAGTATAAGAATTGGCGAGACTTTTTGCCCCAAGCACTATTAATTTTGAATAATCGTCCTTTTCTAAATGCTGAATCTCCACTTATGCGTTTGTTTCCTCCGAATGTTAATGCTCAGCCAAATGAAATCAGAGAGACTGTGATGTACTGGGAAATTACTCCCGGAGCTTTGGCTCCATGTAGAGCGACCCCAGGGTCGGCAGGTTTAGACTTGCATGCCATGGATGACACCGTTATAAAAGGTAAAGATCGGGTCATCATCGCGACCGGTGTTGGTGTTCATATACCACCCGGGAATTTTGGATCAATCGCCCCTAGATCGGGGCTGGCTGTAAAAGGCATTCAGGTGCTTGGAGGGATCATTGACAGTGATTATCAGGGAGAGATTAAGGTGCTCCTGCTGAATAGCAGTGAGGCTGACTTGCTGATACATCAAACTGACCGAGTGGCTCAATTACTCATAATGCCTGTCTTCAGTGGTGGGATGGTAAAAGGCACTGCCCCAACTTTGCTAACTGTACGAGGCCAGAAAGGTTTTGGCTCCACAGATAACTCTGGGGCCAGTGTTTGGGTGCAGTCACCTAAGAATCCCCCTGAACAAGCAGAGGTCATCGCCACCGGTCATGACAATACCATTTTAGTTATGAGACCAGGGAAAGATAGCTGGGAAGCGGTCACGGCTGACAAATGTTACTTACGAGAATGAATAATGCCTGTATTTGATTCTCTTTTAGATCATTCTTTGGACTGTTGCTGCAGGATGTGTCGTCGTCGGACTATTTTCGGGTTGGTTCGACGAGAGAGGAGGGATCCCGTCAACCCGGGATGAGCTACGCACCCGAGTGTCGCGTTCCCTCGCTGCGCGGGATTCGTCATCGAACTTTTGGACCTTACTGGCGAAAAGGGTGACTGATGCCCCTCACTTCTGTTTGACGCCGATGAGATCTGTACACGACATCTTGGCGACCTGCCTGGTTGCTGTCCCTGCCTCGCTAGAAACTTTGACTCATATTTTCAACATTTCTAAGGCTCGCCCCAATGTCCTTCTGGGCGATTTTGCCACCCATGCGTATTGCCCCTTATGTACTGAACTACCAGACCAGATACCCCCCATCCAGTCCCAAATAGTTACCTATAATATCACACAAGGAGATATGTGTTTTTCCCTTACGTGTAATCCTAGTGCAATTTCTGAATGTCTGCGTCTAAAATTGAAAGGTGCTACTTCCTTTACCGTTCATGAGCGAACTTTGTGCTTTCAAAGGACACCGAAAACATGTGCTTCGGTCCAGAACAATATGACTTGCAAGAGTTTGGTAGTTACCCCTAGTCATTATCGCACGATGTTACTACCTGCCGGATGGCTTTTCTCATGTGGTAATACTTCCTGGCCATATGTCCCCGCAAATATTTCTGGAGGCCCTTGTGCCATTACGAGACTCAGTTTACTGATGTTCTCGTCACATCCGAATGCCAATTCTCGTGTGATTCGAGATACAGTGATGTTACAGGAGGATTGTGACTCGTCTTTGCATTTATATTCCAAGTCTGAATACCTTAGCCTGGCTATTTCAATTATTGGTGTTCCTGCTTTGGCGGTTTATAATGCCAAATCTATTGAGAAAATGGCCTGCTGGATGGTAAAATCCATTAATCATACTTCTACAGTCCTGTCTGACATGCTGTTAGACGCCCAGGGTGAACGCAGAGCCATCTTGCAAAATCGAGCGGCCATTGATTATCTTTTGCTTAAACATGGACACGATTGTTCTGATTTTGAGGGTCTTTGTTGTTTTAACTTGTCTGATCATACACAATCCATTCGCACTCACATTGATAAGCTACATGACTTGACAAAAGAAGTTAGAAAACACATTGACCAGGGCTGGTTTGACTGGCTCTTTAATTGGTTACCTGATTTGTATCTATTACGTCAAATATTAGGAGGTATTCTGATTACCATCGCTGTTTTGATTTCTATCTGTTGCTTTATTCAGTGTATTCCTTCACTACTTCAATTCTGCACATTTGGTACTAGACATAGATCAGTTAGCTTTGTTTCATATTATTCTTCCACAGATGTTAGTTCTGTTTAATGAATGTATAATAGACTGAAGTCAAGGGTGAAATGTACTGCTCGATTTTCCCGGCCCTATTGTGTTGACGGGTGATTAGGGTGACTTTAGTCTCTTACCATTCAAGCCTAAGGGTTAGAGTAGTGAATGGAGCCTATTTACTAGGCACTTCGACGTGATCCTGTGTTCTTCCCCATAGATCAGGGCTTGCACACATATCCTAGGGGATAGATTCATTAGTATTAGGGATAACCTGTCCTGTAGTGAGGGTATTTCATGGAGCCGTGCTGAATTCAGGCCTGGTAGGCCTCAAACGGGAGAGACTCCATCTTTCTTTCTGCTCCGGCAGCTTGAGATGCTTCTAGGTTAAGGGGGATGTTTTAGTTATGAGGTGTTATTCGCTTGGAGAGAACCGGTTCAGACCAGCCCTTATCGAAGGATTGTATTTTTCTTCATGCCGAAGACACTACATCAGGCCGGCCGGCTGGGAAAGTGTCCTTGGTACGGGGAGGTACAAGAATTTGGTGGGCGGCAGGTTACGGGCCGGAATTTTCCATGAGGAAATGCACCTCTATATTAGTGAAAGTCTGAGGCAGTTACGGCGCACTTGCTTCAGTCCGTAGGCGGCATCTAGCCGTTAGCAGTAAAGCTACCACTTATTCCAGGGAAGACAGATGACAAACTTGAAGGCGGAGAAAAACCGAGAGACAGTTACTCTTCTAGCAGAATAGCCAGAGAGGAGAGAGTAGCCGATGAGGAAGAGGTCCCAGTGACTCGGAGAAGGGAGAAGGGAACAGATCCGTGACTGCGGAGGTGTGACTTCCAGGCGAGCCGAGGCACAGACGAGAAGGGAACCTAGATGACCATTGAGTGCAGGCTACACACGACTAAGGTGATGTCGACCCCTTTCTTATTAGAGTGTACAACCTAATCTTTCACTTTTCTTTGCAGGTTATGTGTTACACAGTAATGTTATGTGATTGCGTATATAATGAATAATAAAGTACCCAGTTTGTAGTGAATCAACATGTGCTGCGTGTTCTTGTATAAGAGGGTAGCCTATTCTTCTAGTCAGCTGTGACTTGACATGAACGGATGTTAACCCTGATCAGGTAAGTGGTAACTGAATAAGGGAGAGAGGAGCCCCTCGAACCAGAGAACAGGTTGTGCTCAAACTGGCAGTTCTTGTGTGATCTGATAAATAGTAAAACTGATTCCCTTGTTGTATGTTATGGTAATCATAGGATGAACTTGTACTGAGGCTGCCGTCTGGGCAGGAAGTCCTGGGTCCGTCTGGGACCGCGAGGCTGAGGCTGCCGTCTGGGTAGGAAGTCCTGGGTCTGTCTGGGACCGCGAGGCTGAGGCTGCCGTCTGGGTAGGAAGTCCTGGGTCCGTCTGGGACCGTGAGGCTGAGGCTGCCGTCTGGGTAGGAAGTCCTGGGTCCGTCTGGGACCGCGAGGCTGAGGCTGCCGTCTGGGTAGGAAGTCCTGGGTCCGTCTGGGACCGCGAGGCTGAGGCTGCCATCTGGGTAGGAAGTCCTGGGTCCGTCTGGGACCGCGAGGCTGAGGCTGCCGTCTGGGTAGGAAGTCCTGGGTCCGTCTGGGACCGCGAGGCTGAGGCTGCCGTCTGGGTAGGAAGTCCTGGGTCCGTCTGGGACCGTGAGGCTGAGGCTGCCATCTGGGTAGGTAGTCCTGGGTCCGTCTGGGACCGCGAGGCTGAGGTCTGGGTAGGAAGTCCTGGGTCCGTCTGGGATCGCGAGGCCGCCACTTGTATTATAAGAGGTCTATATATATATATATATATATATATATATATATATTCACTGAAAAAACCATAGGTTTCACACACGTTATAGTTAGGAATTAGCATTTAAAAAACCTTAGAAATTCAGTGAAAAAACCATAGGTTTCACACATGTTATAGTTAGCTGGACATTTTACTCATAAAAAACCAATGAAATTGCCCCGTTATAGTTAGTTCAGCTAACTATAACTCACGCGCCCGCAATGCACTGCTGATGACGTCACATATTACATCACTCATGACATGGTCAGTGACATCACTCATGACATCACTGATGACATCTCAAATGACATCACTGATGACCTCACTGATGACATCATCCTTGTGATAGAGTGGCAGACCTCCTCTCACCTTAATATAAGCTTTGATACACACATTCAAAAATAGAGACTAAAATTTTCAAAACAATGGACATACCAATACCAGTTACAACAACCTCTTCAGTAATTCTAAGATCCACATACACATCCACTCATTCACCAACAGTCCTATACAGTCACTCATACATGTACTCACTCATCATATGTACTCATACACCTATACATCCTGTTACATAATGCCACTCATCCATAGAGTTACTCACACACATAGTCACTCATGCTAATAAAGAATCAAACATACATTCACCTGCATATACAGTTATACACACACCACCACACTTACTTCTACGGAAACTTACACATTTTTAGTCTTTTAAACAATCACTTATAGAAACACATACTTATTCATACAGGAACTCTTTCAATCTCTCCCTCTCACATATACTCACATATATACACCAATAGTCACATATACTAGTTTAAAACATATGTAGTTACTCCTGAAGACACTATTGGGACAGTCATTCACTCACTAACACACCCATACACACACTCATCCACCCATACAGTCCTGCACACATGCTGTCTTCAACACATACAAACAGTGAGTCACTCATTCATGCACCTATGCACTACGTAATACCCCCCACCGAACCATACAGACACTCAGACTGATACTCAAAAAAACAACTACTAACCTATATAGACACCCATGTAGCTACTCACCAACCCATGCAGCCACTTATACACAAAGTGAGAGATACACTTAATCAGTCAGTTACACAATCAATTTTTTAAAAACAAATCATCCATTTAGACACTTATATACCCATTTATTCTTCCATCGACCTTGAGATATACATATATAAAACATATTTAATTTTCAGAAAAACACACATTCACTGGATGATGTCATCAGTGAGGTCATCAGTGATGTCATTTGAGATGTCATCAGTGATGTCATGAGTGATGTCACTGACCATGTCATGAGTGATGTAATATGTGACGTCATCAGCAGTGCATTGCGGGCGCGTGAGTTATAGTTAGCTGAACTAACTATAACGGGGCAATTTCATTGGTTTTTTATGAGTAAAATGTCCAGCTAACTATAACATGTGTGAAACCTATGGTTTTTTCACTGAATTTCTAAGGTTTTTTAAATGCTAATTCCTAACTATAACGTGTGTGAAACCTATGGTTTTTTCAGTGAATTTGCAAGGTTTTTTAAATGCTAATTCCTAACTATAACGTGTGTGAAACCTATGGTTTTTTCAGTGAATTTGTACGGTTTTTTAAATGCTAATTCCTAACTATAACGTGTGTGTAACCCATGGTTTTTTCAGTGAATTTGCAAGGTTTTTTAAATGCTAATTTTTTTTTTTATTCTTCATTTTTTTCAAACATATTTTTAATTTAATTTTCTTTCATTTTATAAAGACTATGCTTAAATTTTTAAAATCCTTAAATATTTTTTTTAATATATTTTTTAAAATAAACATGTAAAATTTATTACCAGATTTTTTTTTTTTTTTTTTTTTTTTTTATAGTACGCGTACCGTAAGCTCACGGTAAGCGTACGGTTCACGCAACGTCCGTAATCTATCTACGCTGCTTGCGTATAGTTACGCACTTTGCGTAGCCACGCGTACTGCGCGTGGGACGCGTGCGCACTTACGCCACACGCGCACGTTACGCGGAAGTGCCGGGGAGTGACTGTTATGCGCATGCGCGCAAGCGCGTGTCTTTTTTACGCGCACGCGTACTTTTTGCCGTAAGCGTACCGTAAGCGTACCGTAAGCGTACGGTAGGTCATGTGATCATGAAACACAACTTTTGATTGGTTGAAACTACTTTCAGTTCTAGAACTCTCCTACACCACACCCATTCCCCTCATTTCTGCTTGTGATCCCTTGGGAGAAGGAGCTGGTTTGTCTTTGGGATACGATGGCAGAACAGCAGAGCTCTTCTGAGAGTGAGGCTAGCACCAGCAGCACTGTCTTGAGGCAGAGATCGAGGAAACAAAAGCCTTCTTATGTTTGGGATTATTTTACTTTTCCAGAAGGCCAGCAAAAGGTGAATGCACCCTTAGTAACTTGCAAGCTGTGTCAGCGTGTACTTTCAAGAGGTAATCCTAACAGGAAGTATTCCTTTGGGAATCACACCATGAAGAGACACCTCCAGGATGTACACAGAAGGACACATGGTCATCTTTTTGGAGGTAACTCTTCAGAAAGACGAGCCAGTACATCCACAGCAGCTCAGCCTGGACCATCACCTGCAGGGCTTACTCCTTCTTCTGCAGGTCAGGTGAGCCCTTCATCTGTGGGGGGAGAATCTCCTTTTGCTGGCCCTCTGGAAATGAACCTTCGATTTCGGAAGGTTGATATTCATTGCACATTTTGTAAAGGTCTAATTTGTCATAGGGAGACCAGTGTTTCCCTAGTGAACAACAAAATAGATCAGCACATTTGTAGCTTTGAATGATTTTCCCATGCTTCCTTTCCTCTGTCCCTGCATGAACACAACGGTTCTTTTAAGAGCCAACCTTATCTTTCATCTTTTTTTTACATATGTTTTTTAAAACCTTTTTTTTTTTTTTTTACCGTACGCGTACGGTGCGCGTACCTTTTTTTTATTTTTTAAAAAAAACACTAAAAATCAATTATCACATTACAAGGTCCTTGAGAGACTACAATTATTATTATTGACTTACCATACTCACTCAAAAAAATATTTATTCATTTGTTTTTTTAAAAAATAGTTTTAAAAATGGTTGTAGTTTTCGAAAATTTTCTATATCGATCTGAAAAAAAAAAAGAAAAAAGTATTAATATTTTTTTAACAATTTATAATACAGTATACATATTTACATTTTTTTCAAAAAAATATTTTTGCCTTATTTTTGCTGTTTTCAGAATATATTGCATTTCACTATAAATTGTGAAAGCAATTGCATTCATCATTTTACAGCGGGCAAAAAAAAATAACAATCTCAAAGATTGTATTAAAAAAGCCCAGAATCGGGGAGGAGCTTAGCGCGTGATCAAGATGGCCGCGTGAGCCTAGAGCTCCCGAGACCCTCGCTCCCTCCGGCATCTATCCTGTCTATTATCCTGTACTTGATGCCCGGGCTATTGGAGAGGATCTGCTGCTGAGGCGGGAACCGTTGTCCGGGTCGAAATCGCCCACCGGAGACCGAAGTTATACTGCCTGGAAGTTTGGGGCCTAATCCCCGCACGGTGCCCGGGACTTGCGTTGGCACAGTGCCCGTGCCCTAATTGAACAACAGCGGCCTGGTCGAGGAGGAGTCGTCGGAGGTGGAGGGGATTTCACTTTCACTTTCGATTTCGCCTTCCAGTCTCCAGGGCGCCCGTGACGGGGCGTGCGCGGCGCCAGCCACTGGTTGCATGCCCATTTACCCTGTACGGGCCAGGAGATTGTCTACACGGCAGATTGAGATGTCGACCAGGTCGGACGCCGAAAAGCAGAAGCCCAAGAACACCAGGCGGGGCACCTCCACTCAGACTAATACCATGGACCGCTATGCCCATCAGAGGGGGTCCCCGGGCGAATCGGGCCCGACGTCGGAAGCCTCGAAGGACGCGGCGTCCCCCTCCACAGAATTAACCCTGCAGGACATCATGGGGGCCATCGAAGGGATGAAGTCCTCGATTGGGCAGCAATTTGAGACCCTGGCACAAAAAGTAGATGCCATATCGATAGATGTCAACCTGGTTCGGGCCGACCTCGGCAAAACTAATGAGCGGGTTCAGTCCTTGGACCTCAAGACTGCCGGCCTCCTGGGCGATGTCTCCGGCCTCCAGCAGGAAGTCCGTACTCTCCGGGCAGCAAATGATCACTTCGCCCGCCGGTTGGAGGACTTCGAAGGCCGTGCTAGGCGCAACAACGTCCGCATCATTGGGGTCCCGGAAAATTCGGAGGAGCAGTCGGTGGACCTGTTCGTGGAGGACCTGGTGGTGAACCATCTGGCACCCAAAGGCCTTAGCAAGTTCTTTACCGTCGAACGGGCCCATAGAGTTCCTGGCGGGAGGCCCAAGGTGGGGGCCCCACCAAGGCCGATTGTCGCCCGGATCTTTAATTTCAGGGATCGAGATGCCATACTACAAGCATCGCGGATGGCCGGCCCGCTGCCATTCCAGAACACTACTGTAAGCTTTTATCCGGACTTCACTCAGATGGTGCAAAAGCAGCGGCAAGGCTTCATGGCGGTCAAGAGAAGACTGCGTGAGATGGGACTAAAATATGCCATGCTCTTTCCTGCAAGGTTGCGGGTGGTGTTCGAAGAGCGAACTTTCTTTTTTGAGGCACCCGACATGGTCGGAGACTGGTTGGACACTCTGCCCCAAGGGCGGCCTGGCATGGAACGCTCTGGTGGCGCAGATGGTGCCGGTGACGAACATTGAACCGGGACTTAAGTACCACGACTCCGATCCCTCCGGGAGGTTGATAGTCCGGGGGGTGGCGGGGGCAGTAGGGGAGCTTTTCCTCCTCTGGGGTTCTTTCCGTAGACTAGTTTTATAAGGGGCGACAGGCACACTGCAAGTTGGGGGGCACTTTAGAGCTTACGCAGGGGTGCAGGGTGGGGGGTGGGTGGGGTTTGTTGTTGGGGTTGTTGTTGTTTTTGGTTCTGCAAGGCGTCATGATGCAAGCTCCTGTGGTTCGGGTCGGGTTCCACGTGGGTGGTGGTGGTCTCCTTACATGCTGGGATGGGGGGTAGGGGCCTCAAAATACTCAGTTGGAATGTGAATGGCCTGGGGGATCGTATTAAGCGTGGGATTGTACTGCAATTTCTGAAGAGATGTGCCCCTGATATTGTCCTCTTGCAAGAGACGCACTTGATTGGCAACACGTGCCATGCACTCAATCGTAAAGGCTATAAGTTTGTTGCGCATTCCGGGTTCACCTCGGGTTCCAGAGGGGCGGGAATACTAGTCAGGTCCTCTCTCCCATTTGAGGTTGACTCTACTACTGTAGACGATAGGGGGCGCTTCGCGGCAGTAGCGGGACGGTGGGAGGGCAGGACGCTGGTCCTGGTGTCGGTTTATGTCCCCCCTGCATTGCAGCCCACTACCCTAGCGGACTTAGAGAGGACATTACTGGATCTCCCAGAGGGCGTGTTGGTGGTGGGTGGTGACTTTAATGCGGTCGGCTCAGGCCTGCTTGACAGGCACCCGCAGAGGTTTTCGGGGGGGGCTCAGAAGTGGCTTCCTGATTTCATAGATACCCTAGGGCTGGTTGATTGTTGGAGAATGTTGCATCCCACACAACGGCAGTACACTTTCCACTCAGGTGCGCATGGCAGTCTCTCCAGAATTGATTATGTCCTTACTCTGGCTGCACACGCTTCCAGTGTCTCTGAGGCCAGGCACATGGCACGAGGTATTTCTGACCATTCTCCGGTGTGGATCTGTATGGATGTTGCCAGAGGAGTGGGTGGTAGGGTGGCCCCAATTAACCCGTGGCATCTTAGAGACCCTGTGACTCGTAGTGAGGTACTTAAGGCGATCGACCGTTATTTTCAAGAAAACCTCGGTTCGGTCACGTCGGCGGTGTCCTTGTGGGAAGCATTCAAAACCGTGATTCGGGGTGAGGCCCTCTCCTTGATTACAGCGGCCAAGCGTCGGAGGGACGCGGAGGTCGCCCAGCTTGAGGCGGAGATCGCAGACCTAGGGCTGGCCCTGGAGGGTGAGGTCACGGAGGAGGCGCTGCACGAATTGAGCCTTAAGCAATCGGAGTACAGGGCCCTCGTGACGGACGCAGCCAAGGCTCTGAGTAGGGAACAGCGGGGCCGTCTGTACGACGTCGGGGACAAGGCCGGGAAATTGATCGCGTGGCTGGACAAGAAGGAGAGGGTCAATCGAGTGGTGCCGGACCTAGTGACGGAGGCTGGCGTCCTGGTCACGGAGCCGGAGGACATAGTCCAGTGCTTTGCGGATTACTTCCGCACGGTCTATACATCCGTGTCGGACAGGCCTGTGGAGGACTCATGTGCACTCCTGCGCGATCTCGCTCTGCCTTGCCTCTCCGACGTGGACAGGGACGACCTTGATGGCGACATCACGGTCGATGAGATTGCGGGGGCGATCCGTTCTTTGCGTCCGGGCAAGGCCTCGGGTCCGAATGGTCTGCCCATTGAGCTCTACAAACTCCAGCCGGACAAGATCGCTCCGCATCTACGAGCCATGTTTGTGGAGGCGCGGGCGACGGGTTCCCTCCCGCTCGACCAGCGCCTGGCAATGATCGTGGTCATCCATAAAGATGGCAAGCCTAGAGACAGGTGCAGTTCATACCGGCCGATCTCGCTCCTTAACGCTGAGCCGAAGATCCTTGCTAAAATCCTCGCAAACCGGCTAGTCAGGGTGATCGGTGACCTGATCCACCCCGACCAATCTGGATTCATCCCACATCGGAATACTGCGTTGAATCTTAGGCGCATTCATGGTGTGATCGCAAGGGTCGGGACGATGCGGGAACCGGCCGTGGTGGCGGCGCTCGACGCAACGATGGCGTTCGACACGGTTGAGTGGGCATATTTGTGGGCCGCGCTCGCGAAGTTCGGCTTCGGGCCCGGATTTGTGGGCTGGGTGAGGCTCTTATACGAAGGACCTCTCGCCAAAGTTGCGGTTAACGGGAGGGCCTCCAATCCCTTCGACTTGGGAAGGGGTACCAGGCAGGGTTGTCCCCTCTCGCCGCTGTTGTTCGCTCTCGCCCTTGAGCCGCTAGCGGCATGGATACGGTGGCACCCAGACGTGAGGGGGATTCGCTGGTCCCCCGATCACGAGGACCGCATTTCCCTCTATGCCGACGACATTCTGCTCTATCTTACCTCACCCCGGAAGTCCCTTATAGTTGTCTGCGACATCTTGACTTCCTTCGGGAGGAACTCGGGGCTCACCATCAACTGGGGTAAGTCATATCTGTACGCCCTGTGTGGAGACGCTCCGGTTCCCCCGCGGAATTGCCCGATCCAGATCGCCCGGGAGGGCTTTCAGTATCTTGGGATCTATATGTCAGCCGACCCCACGGTACGGTATGAGCGAAACCTGCTCCCTCCGTTGGCGCGCCTGCGGCGGGACGTGGCAGGCTGGAGGCGGCTGCCGCTTTCCCTCCTCGGTCGTGCGGCGCTCTTTAAAATGATGTCGCTTCCCCGCTTTCTCTATGCCCTGCAGAACACCCAGGAGCTGGTCCCGGCCAGTTACTTTCGGGAGGTTGAGAGTCTACAGCGTTCGCTGCTGTGGGACGGCCGCCCGCGTATAGCGATAGCAAAACTAACTCTCCCTTGGTATGACGGGGGTATCGCGCTTCCCGACATCCGGAGATACTATTGGGCCTCCCAACTGAGCGCAGTCAACCACGGAGTCTACGGTCCTGCGCTTAGCCCCGGCTTCGCTATGGACCGGTGGTTGTTGCGGGGTGGTGGCTACTATAGAGCACTTTATTCAAGGGCCCCGGCTGGATCCCTCACGGGGCCGACCGGGGTGGCGGTGCACGTGTGGAAGGCAGTCACGAACTCCCTGGGGTGGAAGGATAGACTCACACTGGCCACTCCGCTGTTTGACTCGGACATGCTGGGGAAACTCTGGAACTCTAAGGGTTTCGACAAATGGGACCTGATTGGTATTTCCAGGGTGGGGGACATGCTGGCCAAGGGGCGGATTAAGTCGTTTACAGAGCTGCAGACGGAATATGCGCTAGAGGGCACGGAATACTTCCGGTACGCGCAGGTACGTCATGCGCTGCGGTCGGTCCTCGTTGAGGGGGAGAAGGTGCCCGAATCCTCTCCGTTGGAGGACCGGATCTTGGACGGCCATGTGCCGGAGAGCACAATCTCTCTCATTTACAAGAAGCTGGTGAACGTCCGTACCGATCTCCTCCTGGGGGTGCGGGACCAGTGGACTAGAGACGGTCTTGAGCTGGACGATGAGGACTGGCAGTGCGCTGTCTCCTCCCCGAAAGAGGTTGCCATCTCCGCCAGGCTGCGGCTGGTCCAGCTTAAGATACTCCACAGAGTCTATGTCACTGGCCCCCGGTTGGTCCACATGGGTTTCTCCGAGGACGGGCTGTGTAAGAGGGGCTGCGGGATGGTGGGCACCTTTCTGCACATTATATGGGAGTGTGGTGTGATTGCGGAATTGTGGAAGCAGATTCATGTTGTGATGCAGGAGGTCACGGGTATTGTGTTGCACTCAGAGGCGCGGCGCTGTCTCTTGAACGTGTGGGGCCCTACAGACTACGATGCTGCGCAGACTCAATGGGTGACCCTTGGTACTATGGTGGCCAAGCGGGATATTGCACGATTGTGGGGATCCCCTAGCCCGCCCACCCTGGATGCATGGAAGAACAACATGGACTGGTGCATGTTTCAGGAGAAAACAGTGTATTGTGCACGGGGGAGGCCCGAGAAATGGCACAAGGTGTGGGGGGGGTGGAACCAGTATAGGGGGTACATCTGCCTGCCTCCTGCCACTGACCGACCAGAGGAGCACCTTTCCCCCTAGCCCCACTTCCGACTTGAGTTTTGCGGATGAAATCTGATAGAAAGTTAGTGCCTCTGCCTCTCCCTCCCCTCCACACTTGAGGGCTGATCTGATGGTGGATATGGGGCCGCCTCATCGGTGGGATCTGACGCGAACACATGATGTATATTGCCTTGCTCGTTATGTTTTTCTTTAAAAATTGAAACCTTTTTTCTCTCCTGCATGACAGCTATAGAAGACTACATATGTTGATTGACGAGCTGCCGAACCTCCGGGTTGTCGGCTGAATAGCTGTGTCTCTGAAATATCCGAATAAAGGTTTTTAAAAATAAAAAAAAAAAATAAAAAAAAAAAAAGCCCAGAATCTCTTCTCACTTAAACTTATCATTACAGAAATGCATATTATTCTAGAAAAATATCATCTAAAAACAATACTTATTTCTTTAAAATACCGTCTGATATGTTTGTTTCAGAAGTATAATCACAATATTATATCTCAAATAACTCCAAAATACATCTGATTTCATTTCCTTTAGGCCAAATAGTATTTTTTTTTTTTTTTTTTGGAATAAATTTCCAAGGGAAATCCATTAAAATTCTAAAGTTTAATCTGTCCAGATCTCACCGATTCTCTGTAACATTTTGGTTCACGAAAATTTTTTGAATAATTTATTTAGTCCACAATAGAATTGCTTACTTTTCCACATGGCCAAATAGTAATTTTTTAAATCATTTTTGAAAACATTTCCAATGGCAGTCCAATAGCATTCCAAAATTTAAAATGTGCAGAAGTTACCGATTATCTATAAATTATTGGTTTTTCAAAATTGCATTAAAAATTAAAAAAGTCCACATTACAATTGGTTATCTTTCCTTTAGGCCAAATGATAATTTTAAAAATATTTTTTCTACAAAATTGCAATGGTAATCCAGTAAAATGGTAAAATTATTTTGTCCAGATCTTGCCAAGTCTCTCTAAAATTTAGGTTTCAGGAAGATTAGATAGGAATTTGCTAAATCAAAAGGCAAACGTTGTTTGAAAATCAATTGGGAATCATTACACAGTGTCCAGCCTTTTTCACATTTTAGATAAACTGTGTAATGTCCAGAAGTAACAGTAGGTCCATCATGGAAAATTATTGCAACAGTTACAAAAGTTTTTCCTGAAATTGATAATTGCTGTCCTGTAAACTTCTTTATTAAAGTATCCAATTTTGAACCATCAGCTCTACATCGTTGCATCATTAAAATTACATACTGTCCGTATTCCCTTAAAATTAATGTTGAAAACATGTCAGAATTACACTCACCACATTTCATGCTATGATTAGCATCTTTAACTAATTTTGCAAAAGTGACTGTTTTACTCTCTGGCAATGTCAAATAAATAAACCTTTCATTATCAACAATAGAGCCACATATATTATAACAATTATCACAACTATGTTCCCATTTATAAGAGAGACCAAAAAAAATGTCAATGGGAACTCCTTCTTCTTCCACTACCTCAAGAAAATACATCAAAAATTCGTGTGCATCTTGCTGTTCATTTTGAGAAAACTGTGTTCGTCCTGAACATACATCTAAAAGTTTTCTAATATCAGTAGCACTTTCTATTTGAGTTTTATCTTTACTCAGCTTTTGAAAAAGGAGACTCAGCTCTGAACAGAATCTTTTTCCCTGATTTACTATTATCTGCTCTTGCAAACTTTCCAGATAAAATGCAACATTCAGCACTACATTAGCGTAGCAGTTGACACCAGAGCTATTTTCAAAATGACATCCTACAACCTGTTCTTCATTGTCCTTTTTCTTTTTGCTTGCAATTACATCACTCCTCTTTTTTTTCCTCTTCTCTATATCTTCATTACAGATATTCTCATTTCTCCTTTTACGAGAAACTACACGTTTCTCCAACACAGGATACTGACCTAAATGAGGAGCATAGCTTCTTCTTAATCTATTATACTCCTTTACACAGTTTGTATCAGCACTAACTTTTGAGTCATCAAAGTCTATCATGAATAAACCTGATAATGTTTTGACTCGTGACAAAGCTACATATGCCATACCTTCTTTGAACACAGTTGAACCAATGTTCACAAATGCACAATCTACAGTCAATCCTTGAGACTTGTGGATAGTTACAGCATATGCTAGAGAAAACGGAAACTGCTTCCTACGTACATATAAGTCTTTCACAAGCATAAAACGAACTGTACAACGACAAATATCTTTAACTTCATCTATCTGATCAAACTTTATCTGTAAACATTCAATTCCTTCTTTTTTCTGATAATTAATAAAACCCACAACTCTTCCCATCGCTCCATTCACTAAGCCTTTCTCAACATCCAAATTTCTCCTTAAAAATACTCTACAGTTCATGCAAACATATAGATTTTTTTCTAATCCTGCTGTTTTGGAGATGTTCTTCTCTAGTGAGTCCAATTTATTTTTCAGTTTGCCTGTTACTGTGACAGTAATTCTTCCATCCTCAATTTTGTCCACTGCTTCCAATTTCCTGATCTCTTCCTTTTCCAATTTCAAAAGCTCCTCATTAAATATTGAGCATTCACGTAGAGTTGGCATTAAGCAGATGACACTTTTGTTTTCTGCAATATTCTTGTATATTTTCTCTGCAACTATTTCTTCCTTTGGAAATAAATTATGTAGCAGCCGACTCTGTAATGCTTTTTTCCCAACTTCTGTGAGTAGTCCAATTCTGATATCTTTCAGAATACTTCCATATTCTTCATCGTTTGCTTGCCTCATATTAGTTGTAAGTTCCTTGTACTCAAAGAAGGACCAAATATTTGTATTTCCAATGCTTCCCAATGACTTCTTCGTGTCTTCATGTGTCACAGTATTAAACACTGGTTGTCCTTTAACTGGAGTAAGTTGCAAAAGATCCCCAAAAACTATGACGTGTTTTCCACCAAATAACACGTCATAGTCTGTTTTCAAAATTTGCTGCATTCTTAAATGCACAAAGGCAAGCATTAAGTTTGATACCATGCTCACCTCATCAATAATGAGAACTTGCATCTTCTTCAATACTCTTGAAACTTCCAAGGATGCTTCTCCAGTTAGCTTGTTGAATTGTATTTTGTTCTCATGCTCCACTGGTAACATTAGCAAACGATGTAAGGTGATTCCTTTTATGTTATATGCTGCTAACCCAGTTGGAGCAGTAACCACACAAGACAAAGTAGAATCCGTTTTTTGCTTTAGGTAGCTTCTGATGACTTTAATTAGGAAACTTTTTCCAGTGCCAGCTTGTCCGCTTACATACATCCTGATTGGATGAAATGATGTGCATGAGCACTCTTTTTTTATATGTAGAAATCCGTGATCAATTTTGTTTTTGATCTCTTCATAAATGTGTTGCTGCTCTTGATTCAGTTGTCTTTCCAAATTTTGTAAGTCTATAAATTCTTCTTGAGCTTGATTCATAGCCGTTTCCACTTCATTCATGGCTATTGATGCTTCATTTTCAACGATTGGTTGTCCTAGGGGATCTTGACTGTATGTTCCTGAACTTTGGCTGTCCTGAGAACTGTCTCTAGCTATTTCTGCTGCAATTGTAGTTTCCTGTTCAATTTCTTCATTTAACATTTGCAGATAAGTTGAGAATGTACTGCATTGTATGCTGTCTTTGCAAGCATTAAAAGAATCTTCATAGCTCTGGAATTCTCCCAGTAGTTCATCCTCTGTACGCCATGGTTTAAACAACTGTAAAAGAGCCAAGTAGTAAAATTCTTTCTTGTCGGTTGTGTCGCAACTCAGCTTCCGGTGATTTATCAAACTTCCTTTGGTTTGCTTCACCAAACATCCTTCTTCACCAACAACTTTATATTTTCCACTGTTGATGTCTTCTGCAGCTTTCCGTGAATAAATGTAGTTCTGCAGCACTTCATAGAGACACATGTTCTCCAGATGATGACTTCTCTTGGGATAATATGTGTCCAACATGTTTGTTTTCAATATATCTGTACTTTCTGGGTCATTCTCGGCCAAATATTCAATTTCTCCAACAGATTTCAGTACCCGATTTCTCATTGCTGCAAGGCCTAAACTTGCCCAAATTATTCTTCTTGACTTCGAGTAGAGACTTGCAGAAGATAACCTATCTGAACATTCGTAGGATCCAATTTCTCGATGCGATAACATCTTCAAACTGAAACTGTACAGCTTCTTACTGACAGTCTTCTCGTGAGAAATCTCTTCCCACATTTCCTTCAATTCTGTTTTTTCTGATTTCGTAATGTAAGACGTTACATATCGTGCAACAGCAATGGAATTGTCAGCTACATACTGTATATCCATGTTAGCGTTCCACATGGATAAAATGACTGGGTTGTAGTCATTTATATTTTTTGATTCTTCTTTTCTTTTAAGGTTGTAGGTATTCTTAGGTGATTTTCTTGTGATAGTATGTCTCACAGCTGACATAAAACTGTTGACTCTTCCATTTGAAAGAACAGGTCTAGGAAATCCAAATCGACATTTAGTGTAGTATTTTTCTTTGCTCTTGTATTTCCGTCGACAGTATTTTCCACACCGATGACTTTGGAAACGTAGAACTTGCTCCTTTAACTTGTTCTCTTCTTTGCTTTTTGGTATACCACATGTTGCATATTCTTCAATGTAAGATAACACTGCTTCATCAGTATCTGTTCCAAACTTTGGGGCATCCTTGATCCACAGCAGCATATGAATATGAGGAGCACCTCTTGCCTGGTACTCTTTTCTCCAAAAGAAATCCACTACTTCTCCAAGGGGTGGATTTTTTTTATTGCAGATGAAGGACATCATAGCCTCAAATCTATGATTGAAATATCTGCAAACATTAACCGGATCCAATGAGCACAGTTCTCCTGCTGTCTTGTATTCGATGTTTTTAATGTTTGAATTGGCCTCTCGTAGAAAATCTAGTAAATCATCCCAAGCGTACTCGGCACAGCTTAGGGTAAGGAACCATGTTGGTGTTCCTAAATTGCGTAACATGCATTTTAGTTCACCATGGCGTCGGTACCAATATTCATTTGTCCCACGCTGACAAGCCATCAGATTGATCAGTTGTGTTTCCAAATGATCATCTCGGTGCTGCACTTTCTCCATAAAATCCTTAGCAGACACATTTTGTAAATGTACTCCACTTTTTAAAATGTGATTTACTGCATAAGACAGTGCAGACAAGTCGCTTTCAAATAAAAGATGGAACAAATAAGGAATACTTTGTCGAAATCTGGGATCTTCAGCATATAGTCTTGTAGTCCGATACTCTGAAGCTGGAATCTGTTCTGGACGTTCATCGTATCGTCCTCCTTTTCCTTTAGGAAACAGCTGGGGAAAACATCGAGCTTCCAAGCTCTCCTCCCATACACTCACGGGATTTCCTTTTGCTTTCTTCATCTGAAAGAGATCAATATTGTCTCCCATAACTTCTTTCGAATGGAGAGGATGTATGCTAAAATGTTCATAAATTTCTTCTTCCTTTGACTTGTCCACTTTTTCAATTTGTCCAGTTGGTGTTTCTGTGTGTTCTTGAAAATCTTCTTCTTCTTCTTCTTCTTCTATATAAATTGATTCATACCATTTGTTATTTTTTTTCAAATACAAATTTGCTCTTTGTACTTTCCGCACATCTACCAGCTCCTGCCAAATCTTCTTATTCTTTGTAGGTACACCATTAACCAGAATAATTAATGGTTCAGTTTCCAAAGTATCCGCATCAATAGTTTCCATATTTTTTTTCAAATCCAAGGGCAAATACACCACTCTACCTTTTAAACCTCTCAGTAAATCTGAAGGAGGTAATTTACCAGTTTTGGGCTCCATACGTACTATGGTCTGGAACGGATGAACACATTGAATGAGTATAGACTCATATGTATTTAATTCAGAAAGTTCAGCAGGAATAGCATCCAATTCTAAATTATTATGTACAGCTCTGGTCGGCATTCTATTTTCCTCTAACTTGTTGTAACAGTATTTACAAATACGCTGATCTTCACCCAATTCAAAACAATTTTCAAGAAATATATATGTGGCAAAATCCATCCACTTATAATTATCTTCATTTTCACTCTTTCTGTAGAGATCAACATTCCTAGTTTGTTTTCTATAATGAGTTCTGCGGCAACAAATACAAGTAACATTTGGTCTTTCATTAGAGACTATTGCAAATTTTGTTATGTGATCATTAAATGTGTTACTTACAGAGGGTTCTACATTCTCTTCCACTTCTGCCTCATTTACTGTGTCCTTCTCTGCACTGTTTTGTTCAGGACCAAAGTAACAAAACTGAATTTCATCAACAACCTTCTCTACATCTGATACCGTTCCTCGGAACAGAGCCCTATTCAATTCATTTAACTTTATTGCTGGACTTTTGGCAAAATACAACCGTCTCACAAACTTTCTCATTTCAGTATGATGAACAGCCAGCATCCTAAAATGATGGAAAACACTATTGCACACTTTTCTAGATAGACAAGCAAGAGAATGACCCTGCAAACCAGTATTCTCTCTCACTCTGCATGGATCCAGACTTTGAAGCACCTTAATCTTTTGTTTTACACTTTTTTTACTATATTCTCTTAGAAACTCTCGAAATCTGTCAATAGATTCCTGACGCACAGTGCAAATACTACTACAATTCCAAGTGTACACTGGGGCTTTAGGACGTCTCCCCATTGCCTCATCTGCCATCACTTGTACCTCATCTCTTGGAACCATTATCTCCTTCTCCATTATGCAACCATTTTTTACTTCGTATGAACGACCTCTGGTGTCAACTGCATGCAGCAAACTATTACTTTGAAAATAGCTCTCTTCATTAAAAAAAGGTTCACTACTTGAACTATGCATCCACTTTCCTAAAAACACTTTACAAAAGTTTGTTCTGTTCACTACTCTTTTGCTTTTGCTTTGTGATTTCAGTACATTAACCATTTTATCTAATGTACGCATCCTATTCAAAATTAATATGAATAGTTTCCTTTTTAATTCTAATGCTTTTGCTGCAATGGCTTCAATTTCTTTTTTTCTCTTGTAATATTTTGCCTTTTGCTTATATTTCTTTACATCCTTTATCAAATTGGACATAACTCTTCTCTGAAACATTTTTCTACGTATCTCTTTAAACGCTGTTTTTCTGTTTATGTTAAACTTTTCAATTGCAGAAGGTATATTTGCATTAACTAAATTCTCAATTTTTTGCTGTTCTCTATGTTTTGTTACATTTTTCCGAGGACAGACATTTTGTACATTTTTCTTTGTTTTGAATATTTTGTTAAGAAATTGTTTTTTCTGCTTACCAGAAGATTTTTTCTTTTTCCCAACATGAGCATCTTCTACTAACTTTGGTCCTCCAGTTGTCTTCAAATATAGTTTTTTTTTTAGCGTTTTTTGAGCTCGAGATTTTGTAGGCATCTTAAATTTTGTTCACTGTTCTTCAGCAATACCTGAAAAAAACTAAAAAAAAAATCCTTTATTGTATTTAAATATATTACTACATTTGTTTTCACAATAGTCATAAAACAAAATTTCTTTGCCAATTTGAATGCACACAAACTGCTCTTTTTTTTGGGCAAGTGAAAATCTCTTTTACAAACTGTCACATTATGAAACCACTTTTCAGATTTTTTAAAAAGCCCATGTCCACAGTGCTACACTCCAGCAAGGGCAACCAGCCTTAGTGAAGCTCAATGTATTTGCATTACAGACTGAAACCTGAAAACCCCACTCGCTTGTAAATACTTTGCATGACTATACACGGCAAGCACATGGGTGTGTGCTAAGACTCTGCTTCTTCCCCCAAAAATTCGCTCCCCCTTTCCATCTAATGCAACTGTGAAATCACCAGAGCAAGACGCAATAAATCTCTGCCTATAATTCCTCTATGCACACAGAGTCATGTTTTCACATTAGTCCCAAAACGAAATTTCTTTGCCATTTTGAAAGCACACTTACTGCTCTTTTTTTTTCGGGCCGAGTGAAAATCACTTTTACAGACTGACACATTATGAAACCACTATTTTTGATTTATTTAATTGCACGTGTACAAACTGTTTTTTTTTCAGACCACCACCATGTGCATTCTCTGTGACTGCCTACACTCCACCAAGGGCAACCAGCCTTAGTGATGCTGAATGTATTTGCATTACAGACTTAAACCTGAAAACCCCACTGGCTTCTAAATACTGTGCATGACTATACACGGCAAGCACATGGGTGTGTGCTAAGCCTCTGCTTCTTCCCCAAAAAATTCGCTCCCCCTTTCCATCTAATGCAACTGTGAAATCACCAGAGCAAGACGCAATAAATCTCTGCCTATAATTCCTCTATGCACACAGAGTCATGTTTTCACATTAGTCCTAAAACAAAATTTCTTTGCCAATTTGAAAGCACACTTACTGCTCTTTTTTTTTAGGGCCAAGTGAAAATCTCTTTTTACAATTTGAAATCACTTTTACAGACTGACACATTATGAAACCACTATTTTTGATTTATTTAATTGCACGTGTCCAAGCTGTTTTTTTTTCAGACCAACACCATGTGTATTCTCTGTGTCTGCCTACACTCCAGCAAGGGCAACCAGCCTTAGTGAAGCTCAATGTATTTGCATTACAGACTGAAACCTGAAAACCCCACTCGCTTGTAAATACTTTGCATGACTATACACGGCAAGCACATGGGTGTGTGCTAAGCCTCTGCTTCTTCCCCAAAAAATTCGCTCCCCCTTTCCATCTAATGCAACTGTGAAATCACCAGAGCAAGACGCAATAAATCTCTGCCTATAATTCCTCTATGCACACAGAGTCATGTTTTCACATTAGTCCCAAAACGAAATTTCTTTGCCATTTTGAAAGCACACTTACTGCTCTTTTTTTTTCGGGCCGAGTGAAAATCACTTTTACAGACTGACACATTATGAAACCTTTTTTTAAAATTTATTTAATTGCACATGTCCAAGCTGTTTTTTTTTCAGACCACCACCATGTGTATTCTCTGTGTCTGCCTACACTCCAGCAAGGGCAACCAGCCTTAGTGATGCTGAATGTATTTGCATTACAGACTTAAACCTGAAAACCCCACTGGCTTCTAAATACTGTGCATGACTATACACGGCAAGCACATGGGTGTGTGCTAAGCCTCTGCTTCTTCCCCCAAAAATTCGCTCCCCCTTTCCATCTAATGCAACTGTGAAATCACCAGAGCAAGACGCAATAAATCTCTGCCTATAATTCCTCTATGCACACAGAGTCATGTTTTCACATTAGTCCTAAAACGAAATTTCTTTGCCAATTTGAAAGCACACTTACTGCTCTTTTTTTTCGGGCCAAGTGAAAATCTCTTTTTACAATTTGAAATCACTTTTACAGACTGACACATTATGAAACCACTTTTTTTTCTTTTATTTAAATGCACATGTCCAAGCTGTTTTTTCAGACCACCACCATGTGCATTCTCTGTGACTGCCTACACTCCACCAAGGGCAACCAGCCTTAGTGATGCTGAATGTATTTGCATTACAGACTTAAACCTGTAAACCCCACTGGCTTCTAAATACTGTGCATGACTATACACGGCAAGCACATGGGTGTGTGCTAAGCCTCTGCTTCTTCCCCCAAAAATTCGCTCCCCCTTTCCATCTAATGCAACTGTGAAATCACCAGAGCAAGACGCAATAAATCTCTGCCTATAATTCCTCTATGCACACAGAGTCATGTTTTCACATTAGTCCTAAAACGAAATTTCTTTGCCAATTTGAAAGCACACTTACTGCTCTTTTTTTTAGGGCCAAGTGAAAATCTCTTTTTACAATTTGAAATCACTTTTACAGACTGACACATTATGAAACCACTTTTTTTTCTTTTATTTAAATGCACATGTCCAAGCTGTTTTTTCAGACCACCACCATGTGCATTCTCTGTGACTGCCTACACTCCACCAAGGGCAACCAGCCTTAGTGATGCTGAATGTATTTGCATTACAGACTTAAACCTGAAAACCCCACTGGCTTCTAAATACTGTGCATGACTATACATGGCAAGCACATGGGTGTGTGCTAAGCCTCTGCTTCTTCCCCCAAAAATTCGCTCCCCCTTTCCATCTAATGCAACTGTGAAATCACCAGAGCAAGACGCAATAAATCTCTGCCTATAATTCCTCTATGCACACAGAGTCATGTTTTCACATTAGTCCTAAAACGAAATTTCTTTGCCAATTTGAAAGCACACTTACTGCTCTTTTTTTTTAGGGCCAAGTGAAAATCTCTTTTTACAATTTGAAATCACTTTTACAGACTGACACATTATGAAACCACTATTTTTGATTTATTTAATTGCACGTGTACAAACTGTTTTTTTTTCAGACCACCACCATGTGCATTCTCTGTGACTGCCTACACTCCACCAAGGGCAACCAGCCTTAGTGATGCTGAATGTATTTGCATTACAGACTTAAACCTGAAAACCCCACTGGCTTCTAAATACTGTGCATGACTATACATGGCAAGCACATGGGTGTGTGCTAAGCCTCTGCTTCTTCCCCAAAAAATTCGCTCCCCCTTTCCATCTAATGCAACTGTGAAATCACCAGAGCAAGACGCAATAAATCTCTGCCTATAATTCCTCTATGCACACAGAGTCATGTTTTCACATTAGTCCTAAAACGAAATTTCTTTGCCAATTTGAAAGCACACTTACTGCTCTTTTTTTTTAGGGCCAAGTGAAAATCTCTTTTTACAATTTGAAATCACTTTTACAGACTGACACATTATGAAACCACTATTTTTGATTTATTTAATTGCACGTGTCCAAGCTGTTTTTTTTTCAGACCAACACCATGTGTATTCTCTGTGTCTGCCTACACTCCAGCAAGGGCAACCAGCCTTAGTGATGCTGAATGTATTTGCATTACAGACTTAAACCTGAAAACCCCAGTGGCTTCTAAATACTGTGCATGACTATACATGGCAAGCACATGGGTGTGTGCTAAGCCTCTGCTTCTTCCCCAAAAAATTCGCTCCCCCTTTCCATCTAATGCAACTGTGAAATCACCAGAGCAAGACGCAATAAATCTCTGCCTATAATTCTTCTATGCACACAGAGTCATGTTTTCACATTAGTCCCAAAACGAAATTTCTTTGCCAATTTGAAAGCACACTTACTGCTCTTTTTTTTTCAGGCCAAGTGAAAATCTCTTTTTACAATTTGAAATCACTTTTACAGACTGACACATTATGAAACCACTATTTTTGATTTATTTAATTGCACGTGTCCAAGCTGTTTTTTTTTCAGACCACCACCATGTGCATTCTCTGTGACTGCCTACACTCCACCAAGGGCAACCAGCCTTAGTGATGCTGAATGTATTTGCATTACAGACTTAAACCTGAAAACCCCACTGGCTTCTAAATACTGTGCATGACTATACATGGCAAGCACATGGGTGTGTGCTAAGCCTCTGCTTCTTCCCCAAAAAATTCGCTCCCCCTTTCCATCTAATGCAACTGTGAAATCACCAGAGCAAGACGCAATAAATCTCTGCCTATAATTCTTCTATGCACACAGAGTCATGTTTTCACATTAGTCCCAAAACGAAATTTCTTTGCCAATTTGAAAGCACACTTACTGCTCTTTTTTTTTTCGGGCCAAGTGAAAATCACTTTTACACACTGTCACATTATGAAACCACCATGTGTAACTACAACAAAAACAATTCCCATTTCTATTATTCATTTCTTAAGTTACCACATACATCCCCTCTCAAACTCTAAACTCACCTTTAAAATTAGTTAGTTGTGAAAGAAATGTGACACTCAAACAGCAGATTATCAGAGCCAAGATCTCTGTTGTGTTCACCTCTCTCCTCTCAGCAGAACCAGATAATGGCAAACTTTCCCTCTATTTTTCCACACATATACATGTAAGTTTCAAATCTCAGTGCTTCCCCCTTTTTTTCAAATGTAATCACACATTTCTATTGGTTGAAAACCAACCCTTTTCCAAAAGTACCCTGCCCCCAACTTGACTTCTGCCTAGTACCCTTCCCCCAACTTGACTTCTGCCTGCTACCATAGCAACAGCTCATGGAACACTGCTGTGTGCAGTTAGGTCAGAAGTTCGACACACAATGTTTCAATTCCACAGAGCAAGAGTGCTTGACTTTTCAAACCTTACAGCAAATCCATAGTACTGTTCTTTGGTTACACATTTTTTTGTACCAATACAAAACATGCTTCTATTAATTTTCACATACAGCCTAGTTTTTATTCTAGAATGGTATGAAACAGCCAATCAGTTCTTTTTGTTTTAAAAAAATATGTATGCCTCCATTTCCAAACTGTCTTTCTTTTCATATTGCCATTCTACTGAAAGACACCTCCTGAGTGCATCCAGTTCTCCTTTGAAGATGTTCACAGTGTGGATTGTAGGGCACAGCTATGTCTTCTGGAGTGAAAAGTTTGCAGAGAAAACAGATATGGTGAGAGACCTTGCTTTGCCAAATGTAGACATTAAATGGATTGGTCAGAGAGGGTTAAAGTGGCACCAATTGATGCCATTGGTGAAATCCTTCATTCAAATCCAACACCCTGACCTCATAATAGTGCACTGTGGTGGCAATGACCTAGGCACTTTGACTGGGGTAGGTCTGGAAATGCTTATGAAGGACACCTTTGCACAACTGTTTACACTTTTCCCTAAAACTGCCTTTGTGTTTTCCAACATATGCCAAAGGCAAAAATGGAACTGGTCCAATCATTTCTGTCCACAGATTGACAAAGCAAGAAAGCACGTCAACAAATCTGTTTCTGCTTTCCTCCGTGACTATGGTATGGGTGCCATTTACCACAACAACTTGCGTTATGACATGCAAGACATTTATAGAGGAGATGGTGTACACTTCAATGATGAAGGGAACAGAGTCTTCCTCTTGAACCTTAGACTCTGCATCGGTACTTACTTGTAGGTACCACTAAAAAAATGACTTCATAAACACAACAGCTCTTTTTAGAGCTCCCTAATTTCTAAACTCTTAAATCTGCTTTTCATTTATCTATTTTTATTTTTTTACCGTACGCTTACCGTAAGCTTACCGTACGCGTACCCCGTGATTTTTTTTAAAATCAATAAATGTTTTTTTTGTACTTTTCTGTCCTTCTTTGACCCCCTTACAAATGTTAGGGGGTCTGTAACTCTCCTCATTGCCCCCTTTCCTTGTTTTCACTCTTTTTTTTCAGAGTGAAATACACAAAATGGCGGCCGCCGCTTCCTGGTTTCGGCCGATTCGAATGTTTACTAAGATCTAACAGCCAATCAGAATCGCGCTCGCGCACGCCGCCGTACGCTTACCGTAAGCGTACGGTAAGCGTACCGTAAGCGGGCTCAGATATATATATTGATTTAAAGGCTATTTTCTCAGAGTCTACTGAACAGATTTACACCAAACCTACAAAAGGCACTTCCTTGACCTAGGGACTACCTCTCTGCCAAATTTTGAGTAATTCTGTTCAGCCGTTCGGGCTGTAGCTCGTTCTAAAGGTCCTATGGAAAAATGCATGGGAAAAACGCGTTTTGGGACCCCCCTTTTATCTCAGCCCCCACTTGACGGATCCCCCCGAGACTTTCAGGGTAGGAGCGGAGCGGAGCGCCCCACCTATTTTGAGAAATTCGCGAGGATTCGTCGACCGGCGCCAAAGTTATTCAAAATAGAATGTTGAGGTTTTCCTATGGAAACGTGGTCCTAACTATAACTACCTACTGGCGACCGCCAGTAGGTAATATATATATATATATGTGTGTGTGTATATATATATATATATATGAGTAGGAATTCCCCGTCCTTAGGTGGTATATATATGTGGTTACTAGTGTGAATAGGCCCTAGGGAGGGGGTAACGTTCTGGCTGGGTTAGAGAGGCTCTGCTGAGCGGGTTCTATCTGATCCGAAAACCCAAGCAGAACACCATGTCCATGTTCCCAGAAGACTGGAAACACACCAAGCTAAAACCCCTACTCAAGAAGCTATCAGCTGACCCCAGAGAACTCAAGAACTACCAGCCCATCTCCTTACTCCTTTTTCCAGTCAAGGTCCTGGAGAAAGTCATCAACAAACAACTCACAAAACATATTGAGCAGAAAACATCTTCTCCACACCTCCCAGTCTGGATTCCACAGCAATCACAGCACCGAGACCACCAGGATCTTGGCCACCGATGACATCTGAGCCCTCCATGACTGAGGAAAGAAGGCGGCCCTGATCCTCCTCGACGTCTCAACAGCTTTCAACACTGTATTCCACCACATGCTGATCTCTAGGTTACATGTCATCCAAATACAAGGGAACGCTCCCAGATGGATAGTCTCATTCCCTCCATAATAACACAGAAAGTCCGACTACCGCCTTTCAGCTACAAACCCAAGGAAATTATCTGCGGTGTCCCTCAGGGCTAATCCCTCAGCCTCACCCTCTTCAACACCTAAATAGCAATCCTGGCCAACATCATCAGATTCCACGGACTCAACATCATATCATACACAGAAGATACTTAACTCATCCACTCCCTCTCCAAGGACCCCACCACCACCAGAATCAGCTTCCGCAGTTGCATGACGAGGGTCACAAACTGGATGAGAAACAACTGCCTGAAGCTCAACACTCATTAAACGCAAGTACTAATCTTCTGAAACAACAACACTCCATGGACCACTTCCTGGTGGCCCGCTGAACTAGGACCAGCACCCTCGTCGAAACACGCCAGACACCTCGGCATCATCCTCGACAGCAAACTTACCTAGTAGTGCCAGATCAATGCATTCTCCTCTGCCTGCTTCTCTACTCTGCACATGCTACGAAAGATCTTCAAGTGTCTCCCTATGAACACTAGATGCACCATCAGATGGACAATGGCAACACCTCTTCTAGAGACTACCTACCATTCAGAATGCCACAACCAGACTCATCCTCAACCTCCCCCGATGAACCCACATCACCCCTTACCTCAAGTGAACTCCACTGGCTCCCAGAACAGAAGAGATATCAGATTAAGTTGCTGACCTACACATACAAGGCCCTAAACAACCTAGGATCAACCTATAGCTATCACTGCCTGAACTTCCATCAACCATCCAGACAACTATGCTCCGCCTCCCTCTCACTCATCCACATCAACAGAAGCATGAGCTACCTTGCAGCAAAGACATGGAATAGCCTCATCCTGCAGCTCCGGACATCCCCTCTCTACCAGAATTCCCAAAAGTGCTCAAGATCTGGCTATGCGACTGAGTCCCTCCAACCCTGCAAGCACCTGGATACCCTCTTGGGTGATTAACTGCACTATACAAATCAATTAATTGATTGATTAGGGGTTGTTTTTCTTCTACATCTTGCCCCATGTAAGAGGGTGTCTAGCAGAGGTCCTAAAGTCCTTCCACTGGAGCTGAACTGGCCTACCTAGATGCAGGAAATTAAAAAATTTAAAGATGACAAGATATTTGTATGTGGCAGGGTTTTCAGTGTCTCCGTGGTCTATAAGGTGAAACGTTGCTTATTTTGCACTTCTTTGCTACTATTGTAATTCTTATTTAATAAATTGCTGCTCATTTCTATCAGTTTTAAATGTATTTTTAATCGTTCCCTACTTATCTGGGACACTTGCTTGCACTATTCAGCCCTTATCCGTAAGAGAATACCTCGGCGTTCGACCCCGGTGGTTCCCGGAAGTAGATCGGGACCGCACTGCACTCGGGGTTGACGCACTAGTCGCTCAGACTGCCATTGTTATTTATTTCTCACGCTGGAGCGTTCGCGCAGCATGTATGTGACAGGGTTTTCAGTGTCTCAGTGGTCTATAAGGTGAAACCTTGCTTATTTTGCACTTCTTTGCTACTATTGTAATTCTTATTTCATAAATTGCTGCTCATTTCTATCAGTTTTAAATGTATTTTTAATCGTTGCCTACTTATCTGGGACACTTGCTTGCACTATTCAGCCCTTATCCGTAAGAGAAGACCTCGGCGTTCGATCCAGGCAGTTCCCGGAAGTAGATCGAGACCGCACTGTACTCGGGGTTGACGCACTAGTCGCTCAGACTGCCATTGTTATTTATTTCACGCTGGAGCGTTTGCCAAGCGGGCGCGCGCAGCGGGCACGCCAAAGGCAGGCCCATCTGCGCCCGTCGGTGCTCAGAGCGCGACCAGCGCCAGGACTCCTGGTTCCAGTGGCTCAGTCAGATATGGCAGGCAAACTCTACTTGATTTAAGGCCTATTCCATGCGCTCATAAAAATTTATCGGTAGTTGAGGTTATCAGAACTGCTGTTGAGTGTCCAGGTTGCACCTTCAGACTCAGTCCCAATATACAGTCAGGTCTCAGGGTGAGAAATACAGAGCAGGTATCTGATAACTTTGAGGGAGCCACATCTGAACACATTAAATGCCTTTTAGTCAATGTTCGTTCTGTGGTTAAACACAAACATGAATTGGAGGATCTCATTCAGCTCTCTACACCAGATCTAGTTTTCTTAACAGAAACCTGGACAGACAATGCCTCTGCCCCCGATTGGAACATCGCTGTCCCTGACGGCTATGCGTACTCTGCCCAAAACAGAGTATCAGGCAAGGGAGGGGGGATAGCTATTCTCTATCGAGCGAATTTCAAATTACATGTAGAATCGATCTCTACCCTCTCTGCAGAGGCATTACAGTTCCGTATAAAATTTAACAACGTGCAGACCTTCCAAGGCATACTGATTTGTTGACCCTCCTGGAATCATATACAGATTCCCACTCACTTACGGTCTTAGGTGATTTCAACTATTATCTGGAATCTAACAACAATCCAGACACCACCAGACTTTTAGATAACCTTATGGCCTTCGACCTAAAGCAAGTGATAACTGGGTCTACCCATACAGCGGGTCACATGCTGGATGGGATTTTTACTAACGACCCAGATATTAGTTTCTCTAACTCACTGGACATGCCATGGACTGATCATAAGGCCATCTACTTCAATCTTAAAAGTTTTCAGTCTCAGCTCATAGCACAAGTTAGTTTAGTCAAACGTCCAATAAGACGATGGAGCAAAATTAAGGAAGGAGCATTCGAGTCAGCGCTCGATCAGGGCCCAATCAATCTAGAACATGACAACAATAAGGCTGTACAACAGTTTAATGACTGGATACTGGCAGCAGCCGATAGGGTTGCTCCAGTAAAAATAGCCAAACTAAAGAGAGTAAAGACATCAGCTCCATGGTACACCCCCGAACTTAAGGATCTAAAGATTACATGCAGAAAGGTAGAACGGCACTGGAGGACAGACTATGACAGCCAAAAGAAAATCCTATACAGTCTCGCTATCAAAACATACAAAGAAGCCATAATAGCCGCCAAAAAACATTTTTTTACAGTTAAAATTAAGGACGCAGGAAATTCCACTAGAGAGCTGTTCAAGACGGTCAATCTGCTGGCAAAACCCCAGCAAATTAGTACCTTCAAGCCAGACCAACTCTTCTGTAACACCCTCGCTGACCACTTTCAAGAGAAGGTTAAAAAAATATATATCAACTTTTCGAACACCATAAAACCCTTGGATCGGATAAAGCCCACTATACACTCCAGCTATGCGCTGACTAGTTTTCAGCCGATGAGTAAAGAAGAGGTTAATAAAACTCTCCTCTCTTTAAAATCAGGGGCGCCCACTGATCCATGTCCACCGACCATTATGCATCAAGCCGTAGGTCCGATTTCTGAACATCTCACTCCTATCCTAAATCAAATCATAATTTCTGGACAATATCCCATTACTTGGAAAAAGGCAGTCATCACCCCTTTGTTAAAAAAAAAACAGTTTGGACCCTTGTAACCTTAACAACTATCGCCCCATTGCGGGCCTTCCCTTTGCAGCTAAGGTCCTAGAAAAACATCTGAATAAATCCCTTACTGTCCATTTAGACATAAATGGCCTGCTAGATTCCTCTCAACATGGTTTTCGACCACGCCACTCAACTGAATCAGCGTTAGTCAAAACAGTCGAACAGATTCGCAGGGTAGTGGATGGTGGTGGGAAGGCGGTCCTGGTACTTCTTGATTTTTCGGCCGCCTTCGACACCGTTAACCACACGGTTCTGGTGCAGCGGTTAAGGGACATGGGAGTGGGAGGGACCGCCCTGTCCCTACTAACTTCCTTCCTAGAAAATAGAGAGCATAGGTTGTTCTCGGAAGGTATGAGATCCGACAGTTTCCACCTACCTTGTGGATTTCCACAGGGGTCGGCCCAGTCTCCAACTCTGTTTAATCTATATGTTACTCCTCTAGCCGACCTCGTCAGGAAACATGGTTTCACGTTGGTATCGTATGCCGACGATTCCCAACTGATTATATCTACCACCAATCAGCGCGATACCATTGCACACAGATTCTATACATTTCTCACGGAAATCATGTCCTGGATGGGCCAGAATTATCTAAAAATAAACACAGATAAAACAGAGGTGATGGAGTTTGGGCCGGGTCCACCCCTGTGGAACCAAGCATGGTGGCCGGTGCAGGCGGGAGAATGTCCGTCCCCAGTAGAGAAGGTCAGAAACTTGGGGATCCTTCTTGACAGCAAGCTCAATTTTGCTGCACAAGTCAATAGTCTTGTGTCCTTGTGCTTCTTTCTATTGAAGACGATGAGAAAAATGTTCCCCTTCATACCCCAGGAGCTTCAAAAAACAGTAATAGTGGCTCTTTTTCTTTCAAAGCTGGACTACTCAAACGCCCTGTTCTTGGGGATCAACAGGTTTCAATTGCTGAAACTACAATCATTACAGAACGCGGCAGCTAGGTTGATTTTAGGCCTACACAGAGGACAACCCACTTCTGATGGGATATGTTCCCTCCATTGGCTGCCCATAAAGCAGCGCATAGAATTTAAAGCGCTTACATACGTGCATAAGGCAATTTATGGGGGGGCTGCGGAGGACTTGGAAAGTTTCTTTGCACCTTATGTCCCGTTGCGCACCCTAAGATCGGCCACTCAAGCTCTAGTCAGAGTACCCAAGATTAGAAGAGAAGGCTGGGGGGGCCGGACTATCACATACTGTGCGGCCAAACTTTGGAATAAGCTGCCCCTGTCCTTGAGGCTCCAATCCAACCTTTAGACTTTCAGAAAAAATCTAAAAACTAAGCTCTTCACAGCCACATAAGACACTAAACCCTGCATCTCCCTGCCATTGCATTCCCAGCGCCAAGACGCTTCGGCATTCGAGCGCTTTAGAAACATATAAACATAAACATATGTCTTGGCCTGAGACATAAACATCCTAAAAGTGTGCATGAAAGGAGACTTGCCCGGACACTACAATAACTTGTACTAGCTACTAAATGAGCATGCTAACTAAATCCTACCTTTAGATGGCAGTGTGTACTATGTTTTCCATTACCCTCAAACTCTAGTAAATACACCAGACAAAACAAAGGGCCAGACGTACTAAGAATCGATTTGGTCAAAGTTGTCACAAATTGTTCACTGACATACAGAATCCCTTCTGGTTTTGCGAACAGACCTATGCAGTCATAGGTCGGTAATAAAAAAACCAAATCGTAGTGGGTCACAATTCGACCTACCTCGTGAATATTAATGCGGTAAGCTATAAATAGCTAGCCAATGTTGAATGCAGATATCACAGGAATGATGGCCTGCTGAGGTCAGCAAGACCACCATGTCTTTGATTGCTTTTAAATAAACCTATTTTTAAAGGAAAACGGAAAGTGTTAAAAAAAAATTACATTGTAACTAGCATTTTTTAAATAAAAGGCAGTTGTTCATGGGACCACTGCCTAGTCTTAGAAAAAAAAATGTGAATGGTTTGCTACTACATTTGTGCAGTCGGTAAAGCATTAATGCTTTGCGATCAGATGTCAGTCACAAAATATTAATACACACAATTACAAATCGATATTTGGAAGGGACACTCTAAACATACCCCTTTCAAATACCAATTTAGTATTTGTTCACAAACCCAAATTGTGCTTCGGTAACAGGTTAACGAATTGCAATTTGGGTTTGTTACATGCCAAAAGGTCTTTTTTGCAGCCCCAAATGGCCTAATTCTGAAACTTCGGCCTTCTGCATACACAAAAAGGCATCATACATCTGGCCCAAAGTGTCTTAGTTGATTTCCAATCCAAAAGTGCCAATCATATTAAGTTTACTGTAAAGCTTTCACTGTATAATATTGTATTGTAGTATGGTATTTGTATATAACTTTCTACATGCTTAACTGCATGTGTAGTACCCAACACTTTGCGGGTGTGTGGTTAGAATCCTGTTTGTCTTTGCTTTCAGACTATGTGGGAAGTATTTCTATGTCACGCGTGAGAACCACCGAGGTGCAGTTAATGTTTTCTGGGCTGTGATGGATGCCGAATTAAGTGAGATAGAAGCTATTTATATGTTTTATTCTTGCAACTCTGTTTAGCTCTTCAGATCCCCTCATTGTGTTGGTAGTTTATCCTTTATGTTCTCAGTATGATTCTCTATGCTGGCTGTGGCAGGAGCTCCTCCACTCTGTGATCCTATGGGTCAATGAGAGGGAACAGCTGTCAATACAGAGTAAGGAAGGATCAGATGTATGATTGCTGGCTCCATGTCTTCCAGAGTCTAACTACTAAAAGCAGATATAATTTGTCTTGAATAAGGTATGCTCTGTTTCACATGAGGAGGTGTGCAGAACCTCAATGAAAGCATTCAAAGATTTACTGTTGCACCCTTATTCCACACCCCCTTCTTTCCTTGCGATTTTTTAATGAAAAAAACAAGGTGCGTTGTTACCAGCAATTATGGTGGTTATAGATAATTAACAAAGAACTGGCCTCATGTGCCACTAAAGACTAAACATTCCCACGGTGTGGTCCTTTGTTATGTGGGGCATCTTCATCCGGTCCAAGATTGATCTTAGTCCACAGCATTTTGCATTCTGGGAGTTGTAGTTTTGGTTTCCCCATAGATCATGTTTGGGGATGTAGTGATATAGGGTAAAAAAGGTTATTGGTGCCGCCTAGCAGGTGTTTCAATTGTGACACCCGAAGTAACTCGTAATACGAAGAACTGCATGCTGCTGATAATGGTTTATATATTACAAGCCTAATTACCCACAGCATTTTTAAAAGTGAGTGTTGTATAATTGAAAGAAGTAGTCCCATGATAGGTCCATCACATGTGATTTGTAACAATTTAGTTCGATGAGTCCACGGACATGAAGTCCACGCAGGTCCACCAACTGACAGGACTGCTTAAGGTTGTTTTTATTGACTTAATATTGTTTTTATTCATTTAATTTATTTTTTCAACACACATACACAGACACCATGGCCCTTAAACACTGCAGAGAAAAAACTACAGTGCGGAGTTAACATAACCAAAAGGTTTCTAAACTCTTACTGAAAGAAAGATGGGCCTCGGTTCTGTGCAGGGGCAGGAGGTCGTTTCAAAGTTATGGAGCCAGTAAACAAACTAATTCAGCGGTGATGGAACAATGGGGCAGATTTATGTTCCCTGGCGCATCCCTGCAAATCAGCATGGATGCGCCAGGGAAGATGCGTCACGCAAGTTTGCCCTTGCGCCACCGCAGATGCGCCGCATTTACAATGCGGTGCATCGTGGCGCAAGGACAAGCAGATACATGACGCATCTGCCGGCGTAAGGTTGGCGCAGTGCTGAAGTTGCGTCGCAAGCGCGACGCAACTCCAGCACAGTTCCAACCTACCCTATTTCTAACATGGTGCGTTACGCCTGCTTCAAGCAGGCGCAGGGTTTTGACGCATCAGCGTTGGGAAAGTGACTCAGTGAATCTTATAGATTTCACTGAGTCACTTTTCAGGGGCGTTCCTGCGACGGAACGCCCCCCCCTGTGTTGAAACGCCAACGTGAAACCTGACGCAGGTTTCACGTGGCGCAGGGCTTTACACCGTGACGCATCTCCATAGATGCGTCACGATGTAAATGGGGCGCAACATGGCGCAGGGTTTACGCCGCCGCTGCGTCGCAAAAGTGACGCAACGGCGGCATAAAAGTGGCGCAAGTCTGATATAAATCTGTCCCAATGTCCATAGTGGGGGAACTCCCATCAATGTTACATCACTGAGGTCACAGGGATTGTGAACAACCCAAGCATCACAAAAAGATAAGTGTAGCAAATGAGCCACGCCCATTCAGCAGATGAGTGGTAAGGGTGTGGTATGGTAGCTAGTGGTGCATTGAGATGTGTTGGTCCTATTAAAATCTTTCTTTCATTCACATTAAAGAACTACAAACAAAGTGCTCTATGTGTGTTTTCCCAACTGCTGCTATAATTTGAAATATTTCTACAGTTTATTTGCAGGTATTTAAATATTGCTGTGTGTTAGAATAAAATGGACATTCTATTGCCTTTCTTTTCACGCTCCTTTTCAACCAGCAAGATAGTCACATAGTTCACTTTACAAAACCTTCTCACTTTTCAGTCAGAGAAAGAAAAGTAAAAAAACAATCTCTGTGTTACAAGAATGAGCAGTAATCTGTCAGTAGGCATAGGTTGGCATGTGTTCTCTGTCTTTGAAGGCACAGCAAATGTGACAGGAAAAAACAACTTATAAAGGCATCTAAAATGCCACTCAGAAAGCACTCAATTCAAAAGTCCAGCCTACCTTAGCTTTCATCTTGGACATCCTAGCAGTGACTATCACTGAATCGACATTGTTTACGAGTCTCTTGGCAGACTACTTTCATGAGAAGTCAATACCTAAAAGTGGAGTATTAAACGACAGCTGTTCTAACCGGATAGAGCTCCATTTTCTCTTATGCAGTTCTCCTCACAGTAATAACTATTTCCTCCACCCACCGATACCACGTCAACCATACAGAGCAGCCACAGCGCCACCTACTGTACTACAACATTATTACCAACTCTATCACCATTAACTTAAATAAAGGGGAGAAATACAACTTTATTAAAACAAATAACACCACTTTTAAGGTACTAAAGCAACAATGAATGTAAATCAATCCATTGTAACACCACCCAGCTTTTAATTCAATCCAGGCAATGGACGCAGCAGATTTTCCTGCGGTGTTGATAAAAGCACTAATACTCAGTGCCCGCCCTGGGCAAATAAGGGCAACACATCTTTAAGTGCCAACCTTGAATACATAACGAGCATGGAAATTAATTATTAGACATTTATATAGGAGCAAAACTACGCTTGCAGATAAGTTGGATGGCAGCCACACGGTGGCTCTCGCTGCACTAGGCACATTACTGTTTATTTGTACTTACACTGCTGCTATCTGTACCTAGAGAATTTTTTACATTCCTAAGGCTGCTACTAAGCATGACTCTGATTCCTCGGCTTTTTAAAATTATCACTGCACTTTAGTCAAATATTGTTTTTATTGGGGAAGTGTTTAACGATACTGGGTGGGGGCTTAAGGGGCATATTATCAACGGCCGGCAATAATTATCGCTGGCCGTGCTTAGCGATAATAATATTATCGCAGGCTATCACTGGAATTTATCGCCCTGGTAGTGCGTTATTAACAACATGTTTCTCCAGGGCGATAAAAATTCCAGAGATAGCGAGGTTATCGCCCTTTTGCAGGGAACATCGCTGGTTTTCCAGCGATGTTCCCTGCAAAACGGCGATAACCTTGCTGATATGACCCACAGGGTCGTATCAGCATAATCCACCCCCTATGTTAGGGATGGCTAAGTCAGGATTTTAGCAGACGTTAGATTTTGGCGAAAACTGCAGTTTTTGGCAAAATCTAACGTCTGCTAAAATCATGTGAGCTGCCTTGTAAATATCGCGATGTAAACAACAGCGATATTTGCAAGGTAGTCCATCCGGGGTGCGCCCAGTAACGCCCACTTTGCATCTCATTGGAGATGCAAAGGGAGGCATTGGGAAAAAGGGTGCTAACATGCGATTATGTAACTAGCCGTAACTAGCCGTCACCTCAGTATGCATTTCTCTAAAAAAAGTGACAATGTCCTTCTCCTCCCCAATGTCCAACATGATGTTTCACAGATTGGATCTGTTTACAGAATCAAAGACTGAGCTTAGATCCATAAAGGCTTGCCCTTCTTGGCCATGGTATATTTGCCTTTCATAGATATATATTGAGGCACTACTCAACTGTACCTAAGCTGGGCGGAAACCCCATTGGACGTCCAAGAGCACATTGTGCACATCTGCTTAGGATAGCAGGTGCTCCAGCAGAATTCTTCCCATTATTTTAGCAATTGAATTAATCAATGATATTGGACAATAACAATGTGGGTCGACCTTGGATCCTTTTTTAAAGGTTGAAATAATGGTCCCATGAGACCAAGCCTTGAGTGGGCCTCTTCATGGTAAGGAATTAAATACATTTGTCAAGAGTGGAGCCCACAAAGAGATATTCAACTTAAAAAGATCAGCCGGGATCCCATACGGTCCAGGAGCTTTCCAACAGAGCATCTGTTTATTGCTGGAATCATCTCGCTCAATTCAAACTCCAGGCTGGGGATACTTAGGATGGAAAAGTATCAACATCTGCAGGGGTTAAGCCCTCCATCGAGTTAGGATCTGAGTAGAGACGATGTCACCTGATTTTCCAGTTGGATTACAGTGTCGATGCCAGTTTCATCAATATAATCGCGGTTAGCCCCGCCCAGAAGGCTGTACTGCCCTTAAGTTCACTAGCTTGTACTAGAGAGTGGTATGCTTCCACGCTAATGATTTTCTTCAGTGCCCTTATGGGCTAAATCTGTCAACAACGCAATGTGTTTTACACACAACCGCAAAAGCCTTCAGAATCGGTTGACGAGTTTGTCTACGGACTGCTAGAACTGGCATCATTCTTTCAGACTCTGGCTAGATTGTAACCTTCTTTGAGATCTAGCTTTATGAATATTTTTGTTTTTATAATCGGGTTTTCTGAACCAGCAACCAACATGAACCACGTACTGACCACCTGGAACCAGCTCTTCACCCAGGACTCCTGCTCCATCATGAAATCCATCCACTCTAGAACTCCAGCAGAACCAGCTATTCAATGCCTCTCAGTCCTGTTTCCACAGCAATCACAGCAACAAGACTGCCCTGATCGTAGCCACTGATGATATCCGAACCCTCCTGGACCAAGGAGTAACAGCGGCTCAAATCCTCCTCGACTTTTCGGCAGCCTTCGACACGTATCCTACCACACGCTGATCAAAAGACTCTACCACATCGGCATCCAAGGAGACATGCTCAGATAGATCACCTCCTTCGTCATCGTAAGGACACAGAGGATCCGCTTATCACCTTAAACCTATGACCCCAACGAGATTATCTGTGGTGTCCCCTAGGGCTCATCTCTCAGCCCCACACTCTTCAATGCCTACATGGCCCTGCTGGCCAATATGGTCAGAGCACACGGTCTCAACATAATATCGTCGACACACAACTTATCCTCTCACTTACCGAAAACCCTCCCTCCACCAGAACCAACTTCCACAGATGCATGACAAGCATAACCGACTGGATGAGGACAACTGCCTGAAGTTGAGCACAGACAAGACGGAAGTACTGATCTTCTGCAACAAGAGCAACCCCTGAAACGGCTCTTGGTGTCCGCCAAACCTAGGACCCGCACCCACCCCTGCTGACCACACCAGAAACCTCAGATTGGAAAACACACTCACCATGAAATCACAGATCAGCGCATCTCCTCTGACTTCTTCCTCACATTACACATGATAGGGAGAATCTTCAAATGGCTACCTCTGCACACGAGACACATTGTGGCACAGGCCCTCATCATGAGCCGACTGGACTATGGCAACTCTCTCTACATAGGAATCACTACACACCTCCTACAGAGGCTTAAATACAGAACACCACAGCGAGACACGTCCTCAACCTCCCCCTATGAACCCACATCGCACCCCACCTCTGGCATTTTCACTGGCTTCCTATACTGAAGACATGGCAATTCAAGCTGCTGACCCATGCATGCAAAGCCCTACACAACTAAGGATTCAACTACATAAACCACCACCTCAACTTCCACCAACTGTCTAGAAGGTTACGCTCTGCTTCCCAATCACTCACCCACATGCCCAGCAGCCACCGAAGCAGAAGTGGAGGACGCTCCTTCTCCTGCATCACAGAAAAGACATGGAACAGCCTCCCCATGCAGCTCCGGAAAATGACCTGAATTCCGGAATTCAAAAAGACCTGGCTGTTCGAATAAGCCCTCCTAGACCTGCAAACGCCTGGATACCATACTGGGTGATTAGCAGCACTATATAAATACTAATTGATTGATTGATTGATATGAATGACAGTGGATAATGATTGTTTACTCTACTTTATTCATTTAGAAATACAGAATCCACAATTTTCTTTATCATATAAAAAGTTTACAATTATGACAAATTTTACAGGTCACGTCTCAGTTAATGCATATTTCATTTTGAAAAATCACTGGTAAAAGTAGATGTTTTCTACTTTCTACTTTTGATCTTGGTTTTATATGATAATGAAGTTGAGTCTACATTTCTAAATCAATAAATGTCATAATTTTATATAACAATAGAATAATAGTATAATTACTTAAATAAAGCTGATTGTTAATAATTAGACAATAAGATTAAGCTGTGATTACTCCTGCTATTATTAATGTATTTGCCTCAAAGGGGAATCATATTGGTTGGTTGGTTCCTGGCAGGAAAGCATAGCTTCAGTTGACTAAGTCTTCTTCTGATATCATCGGAAATGAGCTTAGTGCGAGTGGAATCGGAGTATTATGCCCCCACGCCCGCTGAGTCATGAAAGGTAAGCCAGGAATCCTCATTAATAGCGAGGGTGTACACATGTGTAAAGGGTAAGACATATCTACCTACCACATATGTAAAAAATACTTGTCAGTGGCATAGATGGGCTCTTGGTTTTAGCAACTTGGAGAATAAGACTTTTATCCGAGCCAGTTGGTGTTATATCAAATTTGTACCACTAAATAGCTGCATTTGTTGTGTTGTTATTATGCCACCCTCAGGGCCGGACTGGCCGTAACGAGCATCCGGCATTTACCCTGTGGGCTGAAAGGGTGGGGCTGGTTTTGGAGTGGTGGGGCCGTTTTTGATACTGGGTTAGGTTTTGCAGCAGTGCTGCAATATTGGCCCCATGTAACAAAAGCAGCAGCAGTGCTTCACACTAGCCCCTCCACCCCATCCCAGAGTCCAAACAAATTACCAGGGCTGGTTTGTGTTTCCAGTCCAGCCCTGGCCACCCTGACGCCATACTAGAGACCCTCCTGGGATTGCTTCCTAGGAAGAGACAAGCATTGGCAAAGCCATCTAGATTTTCTTTGCCAATGATTCTTTGCTATCCATATTGGTGTTGCCAGTCATTGTAGAATAGTGTCACAAGCATCACCAAAGCTAATAGCAGTGTCAGCTGTCTTAAAGGTTATTGTAGATCCTTCCATGATTGCCGTCACATTACATCTGGATGTAAAATGATTGCCATCTTCAAATAGTCTGACAAGAAGTATGCATAAAAGTATTTCAAGATGGCTGTAATGTTGCATCTAAGTTAAGAGGATTGCTGATGAACATGAGGAGAGCTGTTGTCTTTGTTCACTTCAATTGAAAGACTTGAAAGTGCAATATAAAATGTGAAATTAAAAAAGCATTCACTGAGGTGGTAACTTTATTAGTGATGTTCACAAATATGAGGATTTCACTAATGTCAAGCATTTTTTGTTAATTATTTGTGAAGACAATAATAAACTACCACCAAGCCAAGCGCTCAAAGTGTCTTCTTTATTGCAGCATGTAGGAAAGTGCCTCTTTTGGACATGGTTAGCCACACTTGATATAATTTGTACTGGAAGTACACAGGGTCCCAGCTAACTAGGTCCCCTGTGCTAGATCTTCTTCCCTAAACCTGTACCCATTGTTTCAACAATTGGCACCCCTTTAGCTCACATATATGTGAAAGGTACCCCTGGTACCAAGGGCCTTGTGCTTAAAGAGGATCCCTAAGGGCTGCAGCACGAATTGTGTCACCCTAAGGAACCCCTCGCCAAGCATGCACACTGCCCCTGCAGCCTACGTGTCTTGGTGCAGTCAAAATTGAAGAGTCGATATGGCACACATCCCTGTGTACAATGCTCACAGACATTGCATGGGATATATGTAAGACACTCCTCTAGCAAGCCTTAGCCCTAAGGCAGGGTGCACTATATCCTCTGTGAGGGAATATCTGCATGGGCAGATATGCCCCTGCAAAATCCATGCCAATTACTGGATATTGTAAGTGCCCAGGGAAGCCTTAGTAAGTACATGGACTGGACACTTGTGCTTACAGATTCCCCATCTCCATGACGGCTTCACTGAAGTATAGGACGATTGGTATCAAACATCTCAGCTTAATAAACCTGCACTGATTCCAGTGTCAGATTTATTAAAAAGTGCACACAGAGGAACCCTTAGAGGTGTCCCCTGAAACCTACCAACCCTTAGTGTGATCACCGACTGGCCTAAGCCAGTCTTCTACCACCAGACAGTGGTCTGACCTCATGGGGCGAGTGTCTGTTCACACCACCTCCCTGGTCAGGAAGAGCTATCCGTGGCAGGGAGCTTCAAAGACCTTGCTGTCTTTGTAATGCAACCCCAGTCTCTCCTGTTAGAGGGAGCAGACCCCCTTCCTGTCCTCACTCCCTTTTTGGCGAGAGGACAGCCTGGAAAACGTAGAGAGAATCGGTGGTGTGCCCTCTTCTGCCATCTAAACCCCTCAGGTGCTGGCTGCGAGGTTAAGTACACTTTTCAGTGCCCACCATCTTGAAGATGGTGGGACTTATCCAAGCAGGGATAGGTTTATGTCCCGCTCTCACAGAAGGTAGGCATAATTGGGGAGAGTAGACACCCCAGCTAAGGAGCCCATTGGCCAATACCTGTCACTCCCTTGTAACACCCCTAAATCTAGTATGTAGGTGGCATCCCCAGTACCTGCATGTCAGTTCCTAATGACCTAAAAAGAGTCAGACACCTCAGAGTCTCAACAGTGGAGAAGAATTCAGAAACCAACTGACTTGGCCAACTGACTTGGCCACAGCCCTGCTGACCTGTCTGCAGCCCTCAACAATCCTGCACCAAAAGACGACTTGTCATGCAACCCAGTGACCTCCAAATCCTTGAGAGGACTGCCTGCCTTTGACAAAGACCAATATTTCCCGAGAACAGCAGACCTGTTCACAAATAAACCATCCTCAAGTAAAAGACTCTGTGACCTGAAGAACCACAGAGCCTGACCCTGGTTCCACCTCTGCACCCGATGCCTCCGACCTGAGTCTAAGTGACCCACCAGTTCCAGCAAGGTTGCCCAGCGCTCCAGAGCCTGAGTCCACCGCGAGCTTACCTCTCCAGGACTCCTCGACATCGCCTACAGTCTTCACATAGACCCCCTGATCCTGCAGGCGATAATAGCCCGGGGAATACCGGTGAGCTCCAATGGAACCCCCCTGGGCCCCCCACTGCTGAGTGCCATGTCCAGAGCAACAAACAGCACTGATTTTGGCAATCAGCGGCCGATGGCCACGGAGACGTCCCTTAAGATGACGGAGGAGGGCTGTGACTAGTTTCCGAGCGAGACCCATCGGCAATGGATGCCTGTTGCTGAGAGAGGCCAAAAGCCAGAGACTAGTGGCAGGAGTGATCTAGTAGCGAAAGTGCCCTCCCAGGGGTGCCTCAAGACAGACCCTGTGGCATGGAGGATGGGACCCAGTGGCGCTGTGGGTGCTTGAGCCTGGCAGGAGACCTGACTTTGAGGCATGGATCGCCTGCCCACAGCTGGAGCCCATCACAAACTCAAGATCAGCTCCAGGATCCAGCATGCAGCCTCCACCCCACACCCCATACAGTCATCACCAACTCGGGGGATCTCTCCAGGCCCAAGATCACCGTCCCTGAGTGCAAGAGCACACTGAAGCCCTGGCTGGACGACAGCGAGAAGAGCATGCGCTGTACATATGTCATATATAATTGTCCAACCCTTATCGCTTCTTAAAATGCAATCTTGAGTGAATTTGCAACTTGTATATATTTAACTCTAACCACTAGTATCTGTAGTGGAAACTTTTACTTACTACCATTCTCATGTGAGTTTAGAGTTTATCTGTTTGTATTTTTTATGTTATTCATGTACTCTAAAGTCCTTATGTAATGCAACTGGTTCTATTGCAAAGCGCTCTGACACCTTCGGGTAAAGTTTGTGCTATATAAAAATGCATAAATAAATAAATAAACTGTGACTTGCTCTGGTAAGCCGTTTCTGAGGCCAAAAGACACCCCTGCACCCGTCCACCCTGGGACTTGATGAAGAAGATCAAAGGTGTCTCTACATCCCTGAGCATTGCTATTTACCTCTCCAGCTGTTGGTTACCTCTGACTGGCCTCTGGCCTTAGCCTGCAGCCCTATACTGATTTGGCCATTCTCTTTTCCTTTGCATTGGGCACCCAATACATTGGTGGCACCCTGCACCCGGCCACCCCAGTGTCGCAGGTGTTGTAGTGTTGGTGCTGATTTGGGCCCCGTCCAGTGCTTGTTCCAACCCCTGGAGACTGGCCCCCCTCAAGTCACTGCTACTTACCTGTAAGCAGCCTCTGTCCGATTGCCCCCAATCCCCATTGCTTTGTATTGGATGCCCGACCTCAAACTAGCATCCTGCACCCGGCCGCCCCTGTGCCGCTGGTGGTGCACTATTGGTGCTGAACTGAACCTTGCCCAATACTGATCTTAACTTCCGAAGACTAGTCTTGTAAGTCGATGTTATCCCTATGTATGCTAAATGATTTCTTCCTCCCATAGGTTAACATTGCAAAGTCTGCAAATTGCACTGTGTCCATTTGTTTAACTGAAAAGTATTTTTCTTGCAAAACGTATTTATCTACGAAGAGGTTCTGTTGTCCTACAAAATAAATATAAACAAGTATTATTTTTATAAATTGGACTCGGTTTTATTCGTTGAGTGTGTGTCACATTTATTTCCAGTGTGTGCAACAAATGCTTAACACTGCTCTCTGATAAGCCTAACAACTCAACCCCACAACAACAAAAGAGAGCATTAGTATTATCTACTTTAGCATCTGTAAAGCCTCTTGGGATCCACTGGACTCTCTGCACACTATACCTCTTTTTGGTTTAGTATATAGAGAGCCAGCTTCCTACACAGCAACTTTAAAAAAGGAGATAGAAATAAATCAAGAATATGTAAAATAAACCACCCTTTGAACCAGCTTTGTCACTGAAGCGAAAATCACTATTTGTAGGTGGATGTGAACAATGTGCAATGGCTTGTGTGCAGTCACTCAAGGTGAAGGGAACCAATGGGTAAAGTGGGCTGACCCATTGCCCCAGGCAGTATGCTGCAAGTGGGCAGAAACAAAATGTGAATGACAATTTAACAGCCCATAGGATGGAGCCACTGAACAAAAGCCTCTCTCTCTGTATGTATGTTATGTAGGATTTGTTTTTTTAACTATTGTCTGGTGAAGCAGCTGAAACGTTCTCAAAGGCAAGACCTAAAAATGGAAGGTTAAATGTTCTGCTATTACACAAACTGAGGTAATGTTGATGGGTTCACTTCTTTAACTATGTTGCCTGATATATCTGTTTGGGAAACAATGCTTTCACTTTTTTTTGTTAGTTGGTAAAATTCTTTTCTTCTGGAGTAAAGGAAAGAAAGTTCAACTATACTAGTTTCCTCAGTATCTTTAATGAAATGTAAACCTTATTGAATGTTTATGAAGGAGATTTCATAATTTGAAAGACTTCTGTGGACTGATTATGACTTAATCATCTTATGTTGCTGTCGCATACTTATATACCCAAATCTGGATGCTATTGATTTGAACGCCCTCCTGTGAAATGTGGGCCCATGGGGAAATCCTGATTTAGTGGAGGGGCCCCATGCACACCCATTGCCCCAGAAAGTTAATTAAATAAGACACGCTGACCCCCAGGCCATGGGCCATCTCGAAGGTATTAATAGAAAGTATGGTGGAGTGTACCTGTTTTCTTCGTTTTTGTTTCAAACAGTGCAAAACTTTAAACAGACGTAAATTGGGCCCCGTTGGGTCATATTGCTTCTAGTGGCCAGGCCCAGTCACCATGAGCATTTTCAACAGGTCTGATGGGATCTAAATGGGAGCATTCAGCATGGAGCTGGATTTACTGGCTTCTTACATTAGGATTCCCCTTTGCTTGGCGCCTGCTGGTGGGGGCATCTTGTGCAGCCCATCCACTACCAGTCAGCAGAACACCTTCCTGCCCACACTCCCCAGGTCCCAGGGCCTCTTGGCTGTCTTGCATAACAGCTGTGGGATGGCAGTGCAGCCCAGGCCTTTGCTCCAACAGGTCCTCAGGAGGTATAAGGGGCCAGTGTACTGGCATGGAGAGGCACATCCCAGTCCTGGGGTTCAGCTTGAGTCAAAATCCTTAGTCCATCTTTGGAGGGCTTCAGGCGGCTCTTTCCAGCTGAACATCTTTTCTGCTATTGTCGCCTCCCAAGTCAAGGGTCTTCTCATCTATCTCTTAATGCCAGACAGACTGTCCAGGCCAATTGTAGGATGCCACTCCTGTCTCAAGGCTCCTGCACAGCATCCAAGGATAATCCATGATGGCAACTTCAAGCTTTCTCTTGAAAGTGTTCCTCTGAGGGCCTCTGCTCTTTCATTAGCTGAAGTCAAAGCCTCATCCCTTCCTACCAAAACTTTGATGGTAAGTCCCTTCTGTGTTGACTCCAGAAGTCTGGCCCTTCCACTTTGTTCTAGTGGAACTATGCTGTCCCAGCCCAGGTGCAGTGTTACAAGCTAATTATCAGATGCTAATTTGCCTCAAACTCCTTTTCGCTCAAAGGGAACTGGGTCAGTCACTGACAGTTGCTCTTTTTGTGAGGGGAGCCTTTGTTTCCTATGCTAGGGAGCAGAGTAATTAGCTTGACCCAGTAGGGAAGGACAACCGTGTGGACCCTGGTATGAGCTGAGCCAGAGAAATATGACAGTTCTTGAAGTCATATACGATGAATATGTAGTGTGTTTGGACCTGCAAATTCAAACTTGGAGTGCATGTTTTACCCCAGCTTGATACCTTGCTGTACCCTGTACACCTTGGTGAAGTGAAACTACACTTTAGTGCAAGCTTCACCTGTATGTGTAATGCAGTGGAAGCAATGCAGACTTTCCAGTAAGCCCTATAAACCTGATCCCTAATATTATAAGGCCTACCCCACGGTCATCACTAATCCTTGCAGAGACCCTTCAGTGATTGGCTACCTGTGCGCATATACCAGGCTGCTCGTGGCTGTAGTTTCACACGCACAGCTCCCACACAAGCGCAGCAATTACGGCACTGTGGCTAACATGCTAAGTTCAATTACCTTAAATGTACTGTGAGTGAGACTCACTCACAATAAAAAGCCTCAAAACTAGCCACTCATTTGCGAAAAATCCTGGCAGACTAAATGAGTGGATCCCATTTGCTACAGTCACTCTTCATTAATTGCCTCTTCCCTGTGGTGACTATAATTGAACCCAAAATAGTACAATAACATTTCACTTAGGCAGTCCGTCTCACGGTTATACAAAGGCTGAGGAGAAAACTGAGGGTAGGGCTGCACTTCACCACATGGTCTTCAGAAGCATTCTCTTGAGAGAAATAGTTGCAGAAGGCTGGGTCGCAGTAGGCCAATTGTGAAAAACAGAATGATGGCTCCCTCTGAAATGTTTGTTGCAATGACTCCATAGATTTCACATAGGCTGGATGACTCACAGATGCACAAAGGCCTTGCCAAATGGGGGCCGGGTGGGGTTGCCCTGAGGAATTGGGTCTCTCTTTGACTAGAGAGACTACCTGGGTTGATGTTATGAACCCTGCTTTAATCAATGTGCCCCGTTATGCATGCATAATATTTGCAAGCCCATGAACGCCAATTACTTGATGTTTCCGACTCACAGCTGTGAGATGCCTGCTTCTCCAGTAAAGACTTGTTTGGGTTCAAATGCTTCCTAGAGTTTGCCTTGCAATCATTATGAAGTTTTGAATGCCCGGAGCACATTTCTAACTCATATTTAAAAAAAAATCCTTTTGTAGCCTCCGCTTGTCATTTAGACCGAATCAACTTCTGCAACAGTTTCAATTCTTTCTTTTCTGCCATTACAGGAAGATGTAAGAAGACAAAGAATTTTGTAATGGGCTTCTGAAACAATGTAACAATATTTGGATGCAGTTTTCAAACAGTGTTTTTTTTATTTATTTAAGCAAAGCAGTATTGGTATGATGAGGATGGCAAGTGGTGTATGCGCTAAGCATTTCACTAGTCTCAAACTTGAATGTAGGTGGCACTGCTGATCAGCATAAACAATCACAGTCCAAAACATTGAATACAACTTATTTATCTGTAACTCTCCACCAGGACCAGAGTCAACTAAAAACAGCAATTTGGAACCCGCAAAGTCTGGTTGTGTAACATGTAAAAATAATTGTGTAGGGAACCAGGTGACTATGGTGAGGAAAGAGCAACTCACCACAAAATGAATGTAGCGCCCCGTTGGGCAATTAATATTTCTCTACGAAAACAATGTTGTCCCTGTTGCGGCAGGCTGTTTTCCAGGGAATGCACATGGAGGACGCCAGCAGTACCCAAAATACACTAGAGTCAAGAAAAACACTCAATAAAATTTCCAGACCAATTTAATCAAATAAAACATAAGTTTATGGTTCAAATAAGACCAAAACAATAAAAATACGATTGGTCACTCTGAAAATATAGGTTTTTTAGTAAGCAGCTCATAATGCAAACAAATTTTAGTTCGGTCTGGAGAGTAAATGACATTCTTTGTGCATTACCTAAAATTGGCCACTTTAGACCCTACGTCCTTCCATGAAAAATGAAATACCAGTATTTGTAAAGTGCACAGCTACCTCCGAAGTGGTGTCTCGGCACTGGCGCCATCGGAAAGATTAAGCAAACTATTGCCCAGAGTCACCGGATGCTGGGCTAACCTGCCTCCGGCACCAGGGATCGAACCGTGGACCCCGAAGTCCGGCACCCTGGCCGCTGCGCCACACCTCTTCCACAGGAGACATGGAAGTTCGAAGTTCAAGTCTGCTGTCTGCTTCACAGAGGGCATCAAAACCGAGATGAGGGATGGAATGTTTCAATTAATCTCAGCACTGGCAATCGCTCGTGACCTTGTCCCAATCCATCGTTTTACTCGTACCATGCCACCTCAGTTTGGATCCGGCCATATGCAAATCATTCTTGACTCTGCTCCAATGGGAACAGTCCTGCCCGAACTGACAGGAGGGTCCTCCCTGATCTGAATACAAGAAACCCAGGACCGGTTTAATCCTTATTAGGGCTTACTAGTCAGGTGGTGGTACTAGTGGAATAGAGTGTACGCCGCGTCTGGGCATACCTGTCACACTAAGGGCATCAAAAACAAGATGATGGGTTGAATGCTTGAATTAATCTTAGCTACTGGCAATCGCTCAGGATCGCATCCCATCCATCAATTTTCACCCACCATACCACCTCAGTTTGAACCCAGTCATATGCAAATCGGTCTTGACCCTACTACACTTCACACAATTCCACTCATTACACACCACGCAATTCCACTCCATGACACACAATTCTACTCCACTCCACACAGTTACATTCCAAGTTACAACACTCCACGCAAGTCCACTCCACGCCACACAGTGCCACTCCACTCCACACAATTCCACTCCAATCCACCCAATGCCACTCTACATCGAACAATTCCACACCACACAATTCCCCTACTCTCCACACCACATAATTTCACTCCACTCCCCATAATTTGAATCACTGCCACTCCGTGCCGCACAATTCCACTCCACAACACACAATTCCACTACACTCCATGTAACACAATTTTACATCACACCATGCCACTCAATGCCACTCCACTTCACTCCATACCACTCCTCTCTATTCCACTCTACACAATGCCAATCCACTTGATGCCAAACAATGTCCTTCACTCCATACCACACAATGACACTCCACACCACACAATGCAACTCCACTATACTCTATGCCACTCTACTCCATGCAATGCCACTCCACTCCATGCCACAAAATTTCACTCGACTCAACGCCACACCCCACTTCACTCCACTCAATTGCACCTACTATCCCTTACAATATGTTGTAGCAGTTTTTGGCATGCCACTCCACTTCACTCAATGCCTCTCTACTCCACACCACAACTCCACGTCTTGCATTGCCACTCTACTCCATGCTGCACAATGCCACTCCACTCCATGCCACACAATGCCACTCTACTCCAAGGTACACAATACCACTTTACTTCACCTCAGATAATGCCAATTCCCCCCACAAAATGCCACTCCACTCAACACAATGCAACTCCACTCCGCTCAGTGCCCCAACACTCCACTCAATGGGCACTCCACTCCACACTATGCCACTCCACACCAAACAATGCCACTCCACTTCATACCACACAATGCCACTCCACTCCACACCACAAAATTGCACTCCACATAACACAATTCCACTCCACAGAATTCCACTTCATTATGTAGTGTTGTGAGACTGTGTGTGCTAAGACCCTAGAGGTTCTAGGCGGACTCAGTAGAGGATGTACGTAATTGGTTGGGAGGTGTTATGGTGTGGTTATTAATGGTTATGACCTAATCAGAGAACAGTGTGTGGTTGCAATCCAGGGCTCTGTGTGTGGAGTATTCATTTGCATGCTCCTGGGCTGGAGAAGATGCTACAACTGTGAACAAGGATGGGATCTGTGCCATGAAGAAACAAGACTGGAAGTTTGGTTTGCCACGTGCACCTATTTCGAGAAGCAGCTCAAAGTTGGCTTGTGCGAAATTGAAGCCCCACTCCAGCCCATATACGACCTTGTGAGAAGTTGGAGGCCCTACAGAGCAACAACCTCAAGGGCCTACCAGAATCCCACTGGTAAAGCCAAAAGAAGAAGTGCTGCGCCGCAGCAGAATACAGAGCCATCATTGATATGAAGTGAAACGCTAAAGGCAGCAGCAACCAGATACAATGCAAAAAGCTAAAAGCAGTGATGAACAAATATGAGAGATGAAACCGTCACTTACTTTCCAAAAGGAATATGACTCCTTATGACCTCAAATCGCGTGTGGCGACCCAAGTACAAGCACAAGGCCATTGCTTGCCGGAGGAACCAGCCCAGAAGGGCAGCTGCTGTCACCTGAACAGCATATACTCTTGGCTGAAGTAGAGAAGAGGGAGAAGTACGAAGCCACTTTGTTTCTGAAACCACCATTCGACATGGCAAAGAAGCAGAATATTGGTGCCAGATGGACTGCATGGATCAAGACTTTTGATAATTTCATAGATACCTTAGAGGAGTTAGATGACAAGAAAATATGAAGTACCTAAAGAACCTTGCCGGTGACAGAGTAAAAGAAGTGCTAAAGAAAATTTTACAAGCTAACAAAGTATCGTACCGTCAAATCAAGGAAGCATTGGAAGCCAAGTTCGATCCAATGCCGAACCATAACTATGAAACGTATATTTACAATCTAGCACGACAACAAGCTTGTGAAACGATGGGAGAGTTTGTTAAAAGACTTGATGTGCTTATCAAACATTGCAAATTTAGTTGATTCAATGAGGAAGAGGCCATAAGCCTCTGAGTTATCGATCGCTTGTTGTCAGAATCCTTCTGAAGATGCATGTTGAGAGAGACGTTCAGATTAGAGAAAGCACTAATGGCCTTCAGGGCCGAAGAAAGATAGGATCAACAAGTCATAGACATGGGAGGTGGAACAGCGAAAAGTGTATCAGCGTTGGTGATGAAGAGTAAGAACAAACCGTGAGTAGACGCATGCAAGTCGCTGTGTACAAAGCAGAAGAGGATATGTTTTCAATCCAGATTTTCATATCCACATGAAGAGAAATGTCTGGCCATAGAAAACATGCAAAACCTACGGTATGGAGATCCACTTCTTAACGGTTTGCAAACCATAAGAGAAGCTAACTACGGCACAGTGAGAAGAGGAAATGGATGCCAGAAAGTTCCAGCAGCCTTCTCACCATGCCCACAAAACAAAAAGGCAGCATCAGTTACGACAAGTAGAAACCAGTCAAAGTAGATTGCCATCACGTTCATCCAACAGAAGCTCGTCAACGTCATCATCAAGTACCAGTGAAGAAAATGGGTTTGCGCTGATGAACTCAATCAACAAGAGATGGGCACATGTAGGTCTGGCTGCTTGCAAGGAAGAATCAGTGATGAAAGCAAACCACCAAACAAAACAGAAACACTCATTTGGACATTGCCCCAAGATTACAATAAAAGTCATACGGTTGTCCCATATCTTTCATTATAGACAGTGGCACATCAGTTAACATCATGCCAGTTGAAAGCTTCAACAGTCTATCTCCTGTGCAAAGCTTCAACCCATCAAACATGAAAGTATACACGTGGGCAGCTTGTAAACCGTTGCAGAGTCAAGGGTCATTCACAGCAACTTTGACACATAAAGCAATATCACCAATTCATGTTCTTCAAGGAGCTTAATATGGTGCTTGCCTACTCAGTTTTGCCACCTCTGCTGATATTGGACTTGTATCTATCAACTACAACCTCCACACTCAATCTGGAAGTTGTGAGTCAGTTACCGTCATTATTTCACGGCCGGGGCAGGCTCAAGACAATGAAAGTGCAACTTCACATCAATGAGGACATTCGCCCTGTTGCTTAACGACAGAATCACTTTCCACTTACAAAAAGCAGTTGAGAAAGAACTAGAAATGCTGCTGAAGTATGACATCATTTAGTGCTCCACTGGTGCTATGCCATGGGTGTCGCCCATGGTGGTGGTGCCAAAAAAGGACAGTGAGGGTTCCATGCACATCTATGTTGATATGCACCAGGCCAACAAGGCAATCAAGAGAGAAAGACAAATTGGTCCCCATATAGCAGACATGAACATGCAATTGAATGGTGCCAAAGTCTTCTCCTCGTTTGACTTGAACAAGGAATATCATCAACTCGAGTTGGAAGAGAATTGCAGGTACATCACTACTTTTTCAGGTACAAAAGTTTGAGTTTTGGAGTGTCATCAGCTGCAGAAATATTTCTGGATGCCATGTATTGAATAATTCAACCTGTCACAATTACAGTAATGACCTAATGGTATTTGGAGAAACACGAAAGGAACATGACAAGGCTCTTGGACAAGTGTGCCTGTTACTTGTTGATAGAGGTCTCACTTTGAACGCAGCAAAGTGTGAGTTTCACAAGACCAAACTCAAGTTCTTTGGAAATATATTTTCTAACGGAGGAATGACTCCTGACCCTGATAATGTGAAAGGTCTGTCAGCTACTTGCCTCCGGCGATAAATCACTATGCTGCAAACCTTTTCCTTAAGGCCAGCTATTGCTCAAGGTACGTTTGTGACTTTGCTGCTGTTAGAGTTAACAAAAACAAAAAGTCCTGCCCCAATGGTCTGTTCACTATGATCAAAGTTTCAAAACATGCAATTGAGAATGCAACTCAGTTGACCTACTTTGACCCCAAACTTTACACTGTGATCACTGTGGATGCAAGCCCGGTGGAGCTGGGGGCAATCCTTGCTCAACATAATGGCCATTCGAATGCTCAGGGACACATTGTGGCCTATGCCATTCAGACCCACAGAACATGCCTATTCTCAGCCTGAGAAGGAGAGTCTGGCCGCAGTGTGGCCCTGCGAACATTTTCATGTGTTTCTGTACGGAAAACGTTTCACTATCATAAGAGATCACCAAGCCCTACTCACAAACTTTGGAAATCCCAAAGCCAAGATGCTGTAGTGTAGTTCCTATTTCCCTTATAGGCTCTGCGCATTGGAATAATATACTCTATAGTTTTTGCATAGGACTAAGGTCAGTATGCTCTTTTCGAGTACATTAAACTTAATTACCTTATGTACCAGCTAACTCAGAGGTCACTAGAAACTTCTCGAATAAACAAGAAGGGATTAGTTTCTGACAACTGCATAAACATGACAACTTTGTTTCCCTTA